>NC_091797.1:41143125-41792916 GCF_041296235.1 Equus asinus
TGTAGCATGTGATCCGGGGGTTTTTCCACATGTCTTGGGTTACAGTGCTCATAATCATTTCCCCACTAGCCTAATTACATGTAATTTTCTCTAGATTCCAGAAAATTCCTTCCAAGATGAAATAGTTTGGGAGGATCCTTCAAGAACTTCATAGAAGCAATGGGACTGTCTATGAAAACTCTGCTTACTTGAGAATCTCCAGAGTCACATCCTGCAGAGGAGAGGGGTGAGGGACTGGATGTCCTCAATAGAAAGTATTCAGATTTCGTTACCCTTGACTTTTGGTGGAAACATAGATGTCTGTATTCCATATGTCCCATCTTTTGTGTTAGGTGACCATGTACGTGAAGGGCCTTTCAAGCAGTGAAATATTTTTTCAATATAGAATAATTAAACAACCTGCCATCTGTACAGTCTGGCCCTATAGTTTACTTTACTTGTAATTGCTTCAATGCATTTTGAACTTTTGAGAATCCCTGTTCCCATCATTTTATTGTTTTCCCTATTATTTTCATTCTGTTTTCACATTTACTGTATGTATCTGTACTTTTTAACTGAAATCTCTGTATATATCTACTGTCTCTCTCAGTTCTTGTTTGTCATTCTGTATTTGTCTTCTCTATCTTTCATTTTGTTTCTGCCCTTTTCCCTTTCCTTTTCCACACTTGGGCTCTTTATCCATTTATCTAGTGATAAATACAGAAATCCCAAAGTGAAGCAGCCGTACAGGGTGGTATAACATTTCACTTAGGAAGTGTGGACCTTCCCTTCCGCTTATCTCAGATAGACGACAAGCAGTGAGGAAGAGGATCTGAGAGTTTGGAATAATTCAGAGCCTAGAAATAGCTTGTTCAATACTTTACTGAGGTGGTGGCAATTTAGATATTTCAGAAGAAAGGCTATCTTCACTGTGTCTACTCTACAGAGAGAATGGTGCCCTGGAACCGGGTGGAGAAGCATTCCTGTTCTTTCCTTTACATTAGATATTAAAATCATAACACCGGCCTGACATGTATAAGAATGCTCATAGCAGCATTATTTGTATTAACCAAAACCTGGAAACAATCCAAATGCTCATCAACAGTAAAGAGGGAAAATTGTGGCCTACTGATGTAACTGATATAACTATGCAACAACATATGTGAAAAAACTACAGCTAGACAAATCAAAATGACATCCTCAGAGAAATACTGAGCAAAAGATGAAGATCACAAAGCAGTCAATGCTTCCAGATTAAGTTCAAAAACAGGTTAAAAAAAAACTGTTGTTTATGAATGCAAGCATAGGTGGTAAAACTACAGCTATAGTGAAATATTGTAGTCAAGGGGCCAGCACAGCGGTTAAGCTCGTGCCCTCGGCTTCAGTGGCCCGGAGGCTCGCCAGCCCAGATCCTGGGCCTAGACCTACACATCGCTTATCAAGCCATGCTGTGGCAGGTGGTCCACATAGAAAACGGAAGAGGATGGGTACAGGTGTTAGCTCAGGGCCAATCTTCCTCAGCAAAAAGAGAAGGACTGGCAGCAGATGTTAGCTCAGGGCTGACCTTCCTAAAAAAAATTATAGTCAAAACTAAAAAGAATATCGAAAGCCTGATCATAACAAAATCAAGGGGAGAGGAAAGGATGCAATTGGGGAGAGGCTGTCCAAGGTACTGTCCAGGTTCTAGTTCTTAACAAGGATGGTGATATTATGACAATTCCCTTATTAATTATTCTCTAAACTGGCCATATTTTTATACAGATATATAGAGAGAGAAAGAGACAGAGAGAGAGAAAGCAAGAGGACATAAGGAACAACACATAGGACCCAATATGATACTTACAACAATAAGAAAGCAGGAAACAAAAGGGTGACATAAAAATAATATAAATGATCAGGAGTACTTTTTAGAGGATGAGTATGGTTGATAACATCACATTTGGAAAAGCTAAGTTTAGGAAAAAGGAAAAATTATTAGGGATTTGTAAGGAATCAGGTGGACTAAAAGAAATACATCAAGGAACAATCACAAATAACCTTAAGGAAAAGCAACTTCAATGCAAAAGGAAAGAACAGGAACGCTTCTCCACCAGGTTCCGGGACGCCATCCTCTCTGTAGAGCTAGACATAGGACAGGCTTTCATCTGACATATCTCAATTGCCACGACCTCAGTAAATGCTTGCACAGGCTATTTCTGGTCTCTGAAATATTCCGAGCTCTCAGATTCTCTTCCTCACTGCTTGTCAGCTATCTGAGATAAGTAGGAGGAAATGTCCACACTTCCTAAGTGAAATGCTGCCACCCAAAAGCTGCCCTGCTTTTGGATTTCTGTGGTTTCCACTAGATAAATGGATAAAGAGCCCAAATGGGGAAAGGGAAAAGGGTAAAGCTCAGAAACAAAGGTAAAGATAGAGAAGACAAATCTTCCCCTGGATGAGCACAGATCAAAACTGTCAACAAAATATTAGCACACTGAATTCAATGATACATTAAATGGATCATACATCATGATCAAATGGGATTTATTCCAGGGATGTAAGCGTGGTTCAATACGCATGAATCAACCAATGTGATATATCACATTAACAGAATGAAGGATAAAAATCATATGGTCATCTCTATAGATGCAGAAAAAGCATTTGACTAGAATTCAACATGCATTTATGATAAAACTTTCAGCAACGTGGGTACAGAGGGAAGGTATCTCAATATAATAAAGGATACATAGGAGAAGGCCACAGCTAATATCATACTTAGTGGTGAAAAGCTGAAAACTTTTCCTCTAAAATCAGGAAGAAGACAAGGATGCCCACCCTTACCACTTCTATTCAACATAGTAGTGGAAGTCCTAGCCAGAGCAATTAAGAGGAAAAAATGCATCTGAATCAGTAAGGAACGAGTAAAACTGTCACTATTTGCAGATGAGATGACATTACCTAATTTCCTTTAGGTTCCAGAAAATACCCACAAAGATGAAACTTTTCGAAATCTTTCAAAAAACTCATAGAGGCAATGGGAGTGTACAGCTCCAGTCCATGAAAACTCTGCTTACATGAGAACCTCTAGGGTTCATCCTGCACAGGAGGGAGATGGAGGACTGGATGTTGTACTGAACAGAAAGCTATCAGATTGTTACCATTGCTTTTGGTGAAAATATAGCTTTCTATACTTAATATGTCCCACTTTTTGTGTAAGATGACCATGTATGTGAAAGTGCTTTCAAAAAGTGAATTGTTTTTCAGTAAATAATAATTAAACAACATGCTTGCTATGTAGTCTGGCGCTATGTTTTAATTGTAATTACTTCAATGCATTCTGAGTTTTTTGAGCTTGTAAGAATTTTGTCTTCTCTCTTTCCCTTTGTTTCTGAGACTTTTGCTTTCCCCTTTCCCCATTTGGGCTATTTATCCATTTATCTAGTGATAACTACAGAAATCCAAAAGCAGAGAAGCAGGGTAATGTTGGTGTCATAAAATGTATTTGCAAATGTTCACTCCTGTTTTATTTTTCAAAAAAGTTTGAGTAGGATTGATATTCTTCTTTACATGTTTGACTAAATTCAGCAGTGAAGAGCCCACATTTTCAGCAAACCACACTTCCAAGAATTTTCCATATGGGTGGTTCCCAATGTCTGCCATGTCAAGTTTTGAAATATGATACTACAGTAAAAAGATGGAAGAAAGCTCTCAACTATATTACAAGGTCATTCTTTTCTTTTCTCTTCTTTTTTTTCTTTGGTGAGGAAGATTGTCACTGAACTAACATCTGTGCCAGTCTTTCTCTACTTTATTTATAGGACACAGTCACAGCGTGGCTGTTGTTGAGTGGTGTGTAGGTCCATGCCTGGGATCTGAACCCGCAAACCCCAGGCCACCAAAGCAGAACATGCAAACTTAACCACTACACCTCCGGGCCAACTCCAACTAAGGGCATTCTAACACAGGAGTAGGATAGCCTACCCGGCTGCTTCATAGTACAACATAGACTTTTGTACTGACTTTAAGCATATGCAGCTTGCTTGCTAGCTTCACCTGTTAGACCAGGGAGAAGAGTCCCAAAAGTTTGTTCACAGCAGGATGCATAGGATCTGTTTAGAATGTAGTAAAATTACAGCACGTGGGCTGCAATTATACTAATGAATAAAAGTTAGTCCTAAATCCAGAGCAATGCTACAATGATGGGGACACTATAAACTGAGAAACTCCCAAGCCCTCTCTGTGCTGACTTGTACCACACAAGTTAGTGCCCCACATTCCAAAAAAGAAAATATTGAATTCCACTGTAGAAAGGAAAACTTAGGAAGCTGTGTCTGACTGGATTGGGGCCCCATAGATATTGCATGTGTTGGTGCTCCTGTTTGTATCCTTTGCTATTGTTAGGATATTTTATGCCGGTTAAAAATTGTGTTCTACGCCAGCCTGATTGGCGTTTTGGGTCTCAGTGATCGCTCATCACCTGAGCTGGTGGTGTGCACCCTGTGTTCCTCAGAGGATGAAAGAGCTGGAAGAATCTATGAATTGCTCTAGGGTATAATGTTAGTCCTGAACTCCGGATGCTCAACACAGGTGGGATAAAATAATTTGGCCAAGCCCAGGTATGACTGCTGCAGCCTTTCCACTGTTGTTGGTGAGGATTCAAAAGGAAACAGTCCAGATAATTTTGGCAGTTGACAAGCATGGAGAGCTTGAGAAGATAGAGTTCCTAGATCTCATTTGAAAAATGTTACAGCACAATACAGAATTTGTTGTGTTTGGTCTCTTAAGTAATTTTTTTTTATTTTAGCATGGACCCAGAAATCTTTATCATCTGTAATTTATTCCCAAGTAATTTAACTATTCAAATGCCATTCAAACGTTTGCTTGAAGAAAATAAATCCATTTTGTGGCAGCGTTTCATGTGTCCTTAAGAGCAGAGAAGTAGTTGCTAGTCAGAAAAACAGTCTCTCTGGCTACATGAGGCCTTGAGGTTTTCTGAATCAAAGAAATTTCATTTGTGAAACTTTAAAGGGACCATTTGAGTATAACTATCAGAGGGTTGTTGAATAATCATAGAAAGTGGGAAATTTGTCACCATTGTGGGTAAATACTATTCCAAAACTGTTTTTATACTGGTATGCGTTAAGCATTACTATGGTGTCAAAATACGTGGTTTCCCAAGTGTTGATTTCAGGTGTGAATGCTGTGATGCCATTGGGGACATAGATAGAATCTTGACCATGCGTATAATTTGCCCTAGCTGTCATTTCCAGGTCGCCAACCTGTGTCTCTTGCAAGATCACTTGTCGTGAGAATGACCAACTGAGGGGATTCAAGGAGGAGGAGGTTTAGCTGTCAGGAGAGGGAAATGTATGAGAATTGTTATGCTTATGTCTCCACCCAAATACATACATGGTTTTACCCGCACTGTGCTACATGTTGTAAAATCTACATTTACGAAATGTTTCTGTGATTATGACATTGTCAAAGCTCCAACCACCGTGTAAAAATATACTGTTCATGACACTGAATATATACCAAAAAACAGGATCCATACCCCGAATCAAATTTACACTGTAAACTGAGCCTGAGTGGAAATCTAAGAGCTAGAATAGCAGATTCAATTTTTCTGGAAAGTTTACACTTATTACATAATTGAGAATTGCATGACAGTTATTTCATAAAGAGATGGCTATTTGTAAAGCTTAGACATAAAGAGATTTTTAAATATTAATATGCACTTTATTTAAATTTCCTCCAGATGAATCTGAGTAAGCTTCTACACAACATGAGGATTCCTGGGAATAAAGGGCCACTTCGGATATTTTTATAATATGCCACTGAATTCAAATTATATGGGGCTTTGCCAGATGTGAGATACAAAGGCCGTAACTAATAGATGCCTGAGTCAAAGAATTTATAAAATAGTATGAACAGAGAAATCTAAACATATTCTACCCTTTGAAACTTTTGCTGCATTACTGTAGGTGAAATGTGTAGACTATGAAACAGGACTTGGGTCTTGTACTATTCAGATGAGATAATGTCCTCAAAAGCCATTCTGAGAAAGGAAAAAGGTGGCTTGCAAAAATTAAAATAACCAACTGCCATAACTTACATCGATGTTTCTCTGACTACGCACAAAATTATATGTAAGCACTGCCTGATGTTATTATCAGCTAAGGGCTGCCATTGTTCTTGGCAGTGTTACATCACATCCTTCACCCAGGGATCCTTGTACAGCCTTCAATGCAATGAATGCTACATAATACGGCCGCCATGCTGGTGAGGTCACAGTAGGACCTAATTTCGGAATGGCTTTATCAGGATTGATATTAGCAGGTTTTTCTTTGAGCTTAAAGCTTGTTTTACTCACAGTTTCCCCACCTATTTCTGTGAAAAGCTCTGATACAGTAAACCTATGGACTTTGTAACATAGCCATCACCAAAATACAAGAATAAGTGATAGCCCTCTACGATTGCTAGAAAATGCTAAAATGTTAATATTTCTTACTGTGTTCCACTGGTTTTATGGTCTTATTTGACTGTGTCTTTATGGTACATACTTAAAGGTCCTTTTGTGAATAGAAATGGAATAATGTTCCCAAATGGGGATGCAAATAAGAAAATCCTGTAGAGCTTTTAAAAATAATAAATATAATGCAGATGATCTAGAAACACTGAATCAGTATCTCTAAAGACTGGAATGAAGTCATGAACTAAGATTTGGAACATTCATTTTCATAGGAGAATGACGTAAAGAAATTTCCTTGAAGGTTGTCATGAGAAATTTTGGATGATACGTGGAGAGCACAAACATCTTAAGGACTCTGGTATTCAAGTCCTTTCATTAAAACATCCTCCTTACCCCATTATCTGGAGTCATAGTCCTTCCAAAGCACCTTCCTCATTGCTCCCTTCACATCCTTATTCCGCACTGTATATATGAGGGGGTTGATCATGGGAGTAACGATGGTGTAGAAGAGAGCTATGAACTTGCCCTGATCCTGAGAGTAGTTGTTGCTGGGCTGGAGATAAGCATAGGTGGCTGTGCCGTAGAACAGAGTGACCACTGTGAGGTGAGATCCACATGTCCCAAATGCTTTTCTCTGCCCTGCTGCAGACGTTATTCTTGAGATGGCCCTGACAATCCCACCATAGGAGAGGATAATTAATGCAACAGGTATGAGAAGAATGATAACACTGGCAAAGAAGAGCTCAGACTCATTCATAGTGGTGTCAACACAGGCAAGTTTGAGCAATGCAGGGATTTCACAAAAAAAGTGATCTAGTTTATTCCTCCCACAAAGTGGTAAAAGGAAGATGAGGACTGTCTGCAATAAGGAGTTGGCAAAACCAATAAACCATGAAGCAGAAGCCATCAGGGCACAGAGACGGGGAGGCATGATTACTGTGTAATGAAGGGGCCTGCAAACAGCTACATAACGGTCAAATGCCATAACTCCTAAGAGAACGCATTCAGTGCATCCCAATCCTAGAGAGATGTACGGCTGAACTACACAACCACCAAAGGAGACACACTTGCCTGCTCCACTGAGATTGACCAGGAGCTGGGGAACAATGCTGGTAGTGTAACACAGGTCCAGAAAGCTGAGGTTGGAGAGGAAAAAGTACATAGGGGTGTGAAGATGTGGGTCCAGGTGGGACAGTGCGATGATGGTTGTGTTTCCCAGCAAAGTGAAGATATAGAAGATCAAAAGAACCACAAAGAGGACCAGCTCCAGTTGAGGCCTGTCAGAGAAAGCCAGCAGGACAAAGCCAGTGAAAGAACTTCCATTTTTCTGTTCCATCCTTTGATAACACATGGTTCCTATCAAGACCAAGCATTTAGCAACTTTTTGGAGGTATCTTCAAAAAAAATAAAGGGGGCAGGAGATGAATTGATCATGTTAAAAGATATAACTATGGGATTTTATGTACAACTGTTTAATAAATGATGTACTCATTAAGATTGACATACACCAATTCAGTTTCACATTATCACTAAAAGTAGTATCATTGATATGTAATGTAAGAAAAATCAAATAATGTACCTTGTGTTTGCATCAGTCATAGGTAACAAAGGTCTGTTTCTGATTGAGTTTAATAGAATTTAAAGTACTGTAAGAATATAGGAACATTTTCGAGAAAATGGGAATGAGGGAAACACAGGGAGCGAGATCAGAAAAAATAAAGAGAAGCAGACAGAGGGAGAGAGGTTATTTTAAATATGTATCTCAAATTCTACACCACTGAACTGTACCTACCTCACATGCAATAGAATATAATAGAAGATAATCTCTAAAATACATTCAGATAAAGAAGTTTATGATCTAAAATATACAAAAGACTGAAGTACTTTCAAAATATCACTATAGTGCTGAATATACACATTTTGGCAGTTTCACCTCTCTACTCTACCTAATATATTACATTTGTGAAGGCTACCCAGGTCCTTTTTTTATTGTAGAACAATTAAATACTCAGACACCATTCAATTACCACCATTCAAATACAATGTTTAACTATGCCCACAAGATGCCTAAAATTACCGTACCAATTTTATGAGAACTCTGAAAATTCATTGGCTATGTGTAGTCACTTGGAATCAGAACTCTAAAATCCAGTGGCCACATTTTTCTTTTTCTTCTGCTGATTTCATTTCCACATATTACCAACAACTAGAGTGTATGGATTTCCTGAAAGTAGTGGGATGATTCCCTATCAGCATTATAATCAGGATGAACATTTTTAAAAGTTATCCAATTGTATAATCTTAGTAAAAGAGTAATGCTTTACGTCACTCCCTATGATAAAATAATTAAATATATAAATACATAGAGATAAAGACAGATACATTGTCAAAGCAATGACAGGTCAAAGAGAGGTAATGTAAAACTAAAAGTAATACAAGGACAGGCATAAAGAAAAGGACATTGATGTATTTTAAAATCTAAGAACATCCATGTACAATCAGTTAATTTTATATATACACCTTTCTGGGAACTATCTTGAAGAGTCAGTTACACTGGACCAAACACATTGCCAGCCCTAAGGTTAGTTGACAGCCATTTTCGTCCAGTTATTCAGTATTACGTAAGCATGATCATACAGGAACTTAATTGGCATCAGAAAACGAATATTTCAGTTCTAGCATATTCAAATGGATAATCATATAGTAAATTTTTAATACTTATAAAACATTTAAAATCTGAATCAGGTTTGGGTGTAGACACTTTTATGTGTGAAAGAAATTGGTACAAAATGGCATAAAATAAATATTAATAAGATCTGAATAAGGGAAAAGCAAAGATCAAATGAAAGAAGAGTTAGTGGTAGAGAGGCAGCTGGGAAATATCATCTATCATGACATAAATGTCCTCCTTGTCCAGTAATTTAGTTGCAAGAAAAATAAACAAAAAAGTTTATATTTTGAAAAGTAAAAGCACATATAATAGAAATTTAATATATGATATAAGAGAAAGATTAGTTAAACTAATCTAACTTTACACTCAATCCTAAACAACATGAAAGAGTACTATTTCTCATATCTGGCAAAAAACAACTATGTAATCAGTGAAAAATTTTTCAAATTTAAAGTTTGAAAAATTAAAGTATCCAAAGGTTGAAGGCTGAACTGATATGCCACTTACACTTAATAATATTAATACCAGCTAGTGTTGTGAGTGTTTGACATGCTCCAAAATATTGACATGCGTAATCTCAACTAATCTCTCAAAATATTTCGAAATTCATTGCCATCTCCTTTAAACATATGAAGAAACTGATTTAAGCGGTTAAATAGATTACCCAAGATCGTTAAACTCCTAAGCGTTTTAACACAAACCCAGGTGCCTTTGACATCAAAGTTTGTACTTTTAGTCACAACATTACTTTGTTGTCAATCAAATGGATGTATTAAAATTCAGAGTAAACACCACATGTGACATAGAAGATGTGGTATTTCACAATATTTCATGCTTCTTTTGATTTCTTATAAGAATGTGATCAGTAGTATCCCCTTAAGAATCTATGGAAAAACATTTCGTAACAGAAATAATTATAAAAATATGAGAGACAGTCTAAACGTGCCATGACAGGATACATCCCCTCACTCACACCTGCTCAGAACAGCAAAGAAAAACAAACCATGGTTCAGTCTCATGCACATATACACAAATATAAAGACAATCATCTGAAATGAACCACTGGACAATTTTTAAATTATATCTAATAAAGGAAGCACTCACCAAATTGAAGGAGGGCAAAAATAAAATGCTAACTCATCCAAGGAAAAACACCAAGATAATAATGCACCATTATAATAAAATATACATATAAAATATATATATAAATATATATATAATAAAATAATGATATATTCTTATATCAATAAGAACCAAGACAGCAGTTGATAACAGATAAAACCCTGGTGAGACAAAATTGTACAAATGATTTGCTGCTTTACAGGATAATATATATAATAATTTTTAAAATGTTGAATGGCTACCTATCCAGCAGGTATAAAAATGAATATGATTTCAGGTTGAAAAATAAATATCAGACAAAGGAGATGCCCGCTAAAATGGAAAAAAGAATCTGATTGTCTCAGTGTATTACAATAGCTTCCAATGTCACACTGGGAGCACACTGGGAGGTATTAGGATACTGTCATATTCTGTCTTTTACTTACAATTTTTTTCTCGCTACAATTCAGGAAAATTATTATCCTTCAGAAAGACTGCATATGGGAAAGATCTAGCTGCAAGATGTGCTATCCCATTGATTCTCAAAAGTATGTTCCGCTAATCTACGTCACTTTGATCCCTCCTCCTTTCCTGTGTGGCAGCCATGCCTCCTAAAGCTGTTTGTACCACCAAAAAGTAATCTTTCAAGGGAAGGAATTTTTTTTTGACTGAAGTCAAATGAGAAACTTCATCTCATTTCCTTCCTACCATATTTAAAGAATTGTGTAATTTGACTGGGAATCATCATCTCTGTTCAGGTAGGCATCAATTGACTTTAATGCAGTAAGAAAGATTGATTCATATTAGACAAAATATATAAATAATAATGGCTGGAAATGTTAGACACGTCCGTCTTAGGTACAGGAATAAAGAATTGTGTCCTTGGTAACTATCACAATGTGACATGATACAGGAAAGTTCAGTTATAAAATTGCACATTAAATATTACTCTGGATACAGAAAATAAATAATTGATAAACTAAGAATATATAGATAGAAAAAAGTTTTTAATTGGTAAAATAAGAATAAATAGATTCTAAAAAACAGATGGCATTCTATGTGACAATTACCATCAAAAAGGAATATAATGGGAAGTGACATCTCACAGGAACACGATTTTACAGTAGGAATCAAGAGGATAGGTAACAAATGAAAGAGGTAAGTGCTTAGTGCTGAGAGATATCCAGTGATAGAGGTAATAGTTCACAATTACAATAACTATACAATACGGACAAATAACTCCAAAAATTTTAGTGGAAGAATACATATTTCAATAAAGCTAGATACTTAGCAAACTACACATTTTAAAGACAAAAAACCTCAAGATAATGTCTGTATTTAAGATATTTCAAATTATACAACATTCACTGATATATTTAACACACACACCCTGCCCTGTCCAGTTTCCTGGATGAATCCTGGAAAAGTGCTGGCCAAATATCCACAGCCTCAGTGCTATGACTAAATTGTTATTGTTTTAATAATGCTTCTGTCTCATAGGTCTGAGCTGAACCCAGATCTAGTAGGACTGGCCCCTGATGGCAATGGAGAGTGTATAAATGAGGGCGAAGTGGACCTATCACTGTACTGGAAATGACAGTGTATACAGTCCACTGAACATGAACAGTGTTTTTATCCACATTCTATAGAGGAAGAGGCTGAAGTAGGAATTCCATTGCATGTTGTTTTTTGAAGTAATGTTCCTAGGATAAAGGGAGTAAGAGCATAAAAATAGAGCAGAGAACGTTGCTAAGCAAGGATGTGATCACAAGTGAAATATAGCATGAGCCTGATCCCATAAGAAGCTGGAGCAGAAGCGAAATAAGTCAGAGGGAGAAAGTCAAATACCGTATGATCTCACTCATAAGTAGAAGATAAAAACAACAACAAACAATCACATAGAGACAGAGATTGGATTGGTGGTTACAGAGGGGAAGAGGGGAGGGGGGAGGGCAATGGGTTGATTAGGCACATATGTGTGGCGATGGATTGTAATTAGTCTTTGGGTTGTGAAAACGATGTAATCTATACAGGAATAGAAATATAATGAGGTACACCTGAAGTTTATATAATGTTATAAACCAATGTTACCACAAAAAATAAATTAATTAAATAAATAAATAAGTAAGCTGGAGCAGGACTCCGCCGTAGAACTATCTGTGATGGTAGAAATATTCTATCTTCACTGTCTGATACAATAGTCACTATCCACATGTTTGAATGTGGTATTTTAAATGTGAAAGCTAAGGAACTAAATTTTAAATTTTACTTAATTTTCTTTAATTTAAATGTAAATAGCTACACGTGGCTACTTACTACTATATTGAACAGCACAGCTCTGGAACGTGAATTGCAGCCGAATTAACCTCATCTTAAGGCAAAGGCAACCTTTTGTATATCCCATGAATTGCTCATTGACTGTGGGCTGCTCCCACCAATTCCTGCAGACCTCTTGGCAATGAGGCTCCTTTACAGCTGAAGCCAATTCTCTGAAGAAAGGAACGGCTATGATCTTAGCAGCCAATACTAATAACAAGCAGGTTTTGGATGGATGCTCCCGCTAGCAAAAAGGATCTGAGTGGGGTCCCAACAGCATTCACACAAAAGAGTCCATTCAAGAGTATGTGCAAGGATGGAAGGATGGTCACTAGTGTACATTACGCATCACCTCAATGCAAACCCATAAAAAAAAATTGTCCTTGGCCTAATTCACCAACTATTTAAACAATCAGGTCACCTTTTCCTTTTTCCTCTTCAAATTAGTATTTGTACTTAAGTGAAGAATCATCATTCTTCATTAACAATAAACTCAAAATAAAAATGCATTGACACAATATTCACTTAATGGAACTTCCTTGTAACTTTCAACCTAGCATTTTGAAGATTCCATACATATTTTAGACATATTTTTGTCCCACTTTAATGGAGGAAATGAACATTTAAAAACTACAGATACTGAAAATACACTTTAAGGACAGAGAACAAATATTGTGCAGTTTCACAGAGAATAAAGAGGTAAAAGGAAAGATTGGAAGCATATGGTCTAATACTTTTACATACACACACTATTATTCTATTACTGAAGAACATATTCTATTGCACGGAAATATGCTCTGTTTATGTTATTTTCCATATGTACATGCTGAGATGCAATGAATGTACTACAATAGAATGAAATATCTGGGAACGAGTTATCAGCTTCTAAAATGAACAATAAAATTTAATTCTTATATTTGATGAATTTCTGTAGTTTGTTTCTTTTGCCAGTGGACGTGTAGGCAAACCAACTTAGCTTTTTGTTTCAAGAGCAATTGCAACTGAAAATAAACTAACTTGCCAATTCCTAAAGCAACACAGAGACTAAGTTCCATTCCACTCACCTTTGTTCTGTGGGTCCTAAGCTATTTCTCTACCTCATCTTCAATTTGCCGCCTTCAATAGAGTACTGGGGTTGGAACTTGGATATATAGAATCAGAAGTATGTTGAGCGAGTGCAAGGTTAATTATACCAGCATTGGATTATCCAGAAATTTTTCTTAAGCAAGAGGACACTTTCTCATGATGGCTTCACATATCTTCACATGGTACAAGAGATCTGCATTCTGCCTCAGGTAGTAGGAAGAAGAAGTAAAGCAATTTCTCAATATTATGTCCCCAATACAATGACCTGGTTTTATGACTGGGAGACCCTTAGCAACAACATGAGAGGGTGGTATGACACTGTGCTATGACTGGGCTGGCACGGATGGATGGAGAACCAAATCTGTTTACCTGGCTGAAGTCTCTGGGGAACATATGCTCCATACTGTTAATTGTTTGATATCACCAACCTGTCCAGAGAAGACAATCCTCAGGGAATCTGAATATCAAGGAGGATGCCAAGGGATGCCTAACCTATCTCTTGTATAACTTCATATATTTGAGAGAGGACGGATGACTCCCTGGACCTCTTAGCTACCTTCTCTCTCATCTTTAAATGACATAAACGTTTTACCAGAACCTTAAGACGTTTTCTCTCACTACTGCAAAAAAATTTTACACGTAAGTATATAAATAAATAAGAATTCATTCAGATACTTAATTTTAAATGTAAATGATTTTTTACTCAATATACTTTATAACCAACTTATAAGGGATTATAGAGCTAATAATTAGGTACATTCTCATCTTTAAGGTGAATATAATGGAGGGCAACTCCACATTTACTACCAAATTTCTATGGTGGCTACAGAAAATAATCTCAAATTCTCTATAACATTGTTCAGTTTGTATCCAAAAGTTTTAATGATTTACTCAAACAATGAAAAAAGATTATTGATTTTTTTAAAGAAACTTACATAGTTTGTTTGAAGTCCACTAGTCTTTGAATTTAAGTTCCAAATGATTTTGAGTTTACCAGGATAGCTATAAATAATTGCTAAAGAAAAATGAAAGGAAGTTAATGGGTGTTTTGCCTGCTGAAATCAAGTTTGAAGATCA
Organism: Equus asinus; assembly: GCF_041296235.1. Taxonomy (NCBI): domain Eukaryota; kingdom Metazoa; phylum Chordata; class Mammalia; order Perissodactyla; family Equidae; genus Equus; species Equus asinus. The sequence continues at coordinate 41,157,807 of NC_091797.1, forward strand.
ATCAATTAATTTCAAAATAACTTATCTCTACTTGACTATATAGGCAAAAGGCAGGCGTAAATAACATCATCTCACTTTGACAAACTTAGGCCCCAAATGTCAAATGCACTTGAAAAAATATATATGAAATCTTTTTCCACACTGGAACACATTTGGTTTCATAGAAATAGAGGGCTGCTAAGTAGCAATACAAGCTGGCTCAGAGAAAGCCATTTAGGTTTGAAGCATCTTAGCTCTTATAAATGCCATTAGTCACACAAGTATAAAGAGTTTTGCTGATTAATTTTTATTCTGTAGCCAACTATTTCCCATATACCCAGAAATTCCAGTTTCACTTATAAGATTCAGCTCAGAGAGATAAACTATCTCCTCCTAAAACCATTCTTAGGTTAGACTTTCCGTTGTCTCCCTACTAGTTAAATCCCATCGTGATATTTATAAGGAGGTCTAGGCAACCCAATACCGCTTAGGGTGTCCAGAGAAGGGAGGGAATTACATAGCTGCTATTAAAGCTTTTCTTCCCAGTTCACTCCTGCTGCTGCAAGTATTAATTGGTAAAATCACTTTGGATAATACTTTGACACTATCTAGGAATGCTGACCCACAATTAACATTACTAGGCTTAATATTCTCTAAAGTAGTTCTTGGTCATGTGCCACAAGAGACATGAATAAGAGTGCTCATAGCAGCATCATTTGTATTAACCAAAACCTAGAAACAACCCAAATGTTCATCAACAGTAAAAAGCGTAAATTGTGGACTATTGATACAATATAGTAGTATACAATAACAAATATGAAAAAACTACAGCTAAACAAATTAAAACAATGTCCTTCACACAAAAATATTGAGCAAAAGATGCAAGTCACAAAATACTTAATCTATGTAAAATTCAAAAACTATTGTTTACGAATGCAAACATGGGTGGTAAAAGTAGTTATAATCAAAAGTTATAGTCAAAACTAAAAATAATATCAAAAGGCTGATTATAACAAAGTCAAGATCAAAGAAGAGGGAAAGGGATGCAATTGGGAGAGGTTATCCAAGATACTGTCCAGGTTCTAGTTTACAAGGGTGGTGATAGCATGACTATTCACTTTTTAATTATTCTTTAAAATGAACACATATTCATACAGCTCTATAGAGAGAGACAGACAGACAGACAGACAGAGACACAAAGACAGAGAGAAAGATTGCCAGAGGAACTAAGAAATGATACATAGGACAAGGTTATACTCATGTTATACCCAATATTAAACCTCTGACAATAAGAAAGCAGGAACCAAAAAGGCTATATAAAAATAATATGAATGATCAGGATTATTTTTTAAATATGGCTGATATTCTATAAAAAGGAAAAATTATTAGGAATTTGTAAGGAATCAAATTAGTGGACCAAAAGAAGTCAAAAACAATCAACACTGATCTAAGGAAAAGCAAGATCATAGAAGGAAAGAACACAAATGCTTCTCCACCAGCTTCCAGGACACTATCCTCTCTGTAGACTAGACATAATGAAGATAACCATCCATCCAAAATATCTAAATTGCCACCACCTCAGTAAATTATTGAACAGGCTATTTCTGGTCTCTGAATTATTCTGAAACCTCAGATTCTCTTCCTCAGGGCTTGTCCTCTGAGATAAGTTGGAGGAAAGGTCCACACTTCCCAAGTGAAATGCTACCACCCCTCTACTGCTTCCCTGCTTTTGATTTTCTGTGGTTATCACTAGATAAATGGATAAAGAGCCAAAATGGGAAAAGGGAAATGCTCAGAAACAAAGGGAAAGATAAAGAAGACAAGTATAGAAGGACAACAGGATCTGAGAGAGACAGCAGATATAAACGGAGATTTGAATTAAATAGAGACAAAAGATATAAACTAAAAGTAAAAACAGAAGGAAAGTGATAGTGAAAACAATAAAATGATGGGCACAAGGATTATTAACACCTCAAAAAGCTCATAATGGATTGAAGTAATTACAGTTAGGTAAAATTTAGTGCCAGGCTACAAAGCAAGCATATTGTTTAATCATTCTATATTGAAAAATAATTCACTTCTTGAAGAAACTTTCACATACATGGTCATCTTACACAAAAATGGAACATATTAAATATAGACATCTATATTTCCACCAAACGTCAATAGTAACAAAATCTGATCACTTTCTGTTCATTACAACATCCAGTCCCTCACTCCTCTCCTGTACAAAATGTGTGTCTGGAGGTTCTCATGTAAGCAGAGTTTTCATAGACTAGAGCTGGACTCCATTGTTCCTGTGAGGTCCTTAAAAGAGCTTCCCAAAGTATTTTACCTCTGTGGGAATTTTCTGAACTGTAAAGAAATCAGGTATAGTTAGTCTTATGGAGAAGTGACTGTGAGCACTATAACCCAGAACATGTGGAAATGGCCCATATATCACATGCTACATTTCCATCATCCACTCCCTCCCACTCCCAAAACTACACTCACATACACATAGACACAAAATATTTGCACTAGAAAGCTCCCCAATTTTGGTTCATCATGTCTGATTTGATTATCTGATCAATGAATGAATCTATGTTTATGTTGCTGAATATACCAAAAAACCTTAAAACAGTTTGAATCAATTTCTATTTTAATATATTAAAATTCTTTTGAAACTGCAGGAGTGACATCAGTAACATGGCAGAGTGAGCTGTTTCCTTCGTCTCCCCCTCTGAATTACAATGAAACAAACAATCATTGGCCAACAGAGGATACCCACACAGCACAACAGGATGCCTGAGAGACCCCCAGAGCTATACATCTGAAGGTGGATGGACAGGATCCCCAGGAAGGAGCGGAGACGGGTGAGTGCACCCCTCCCTCACCCTAGCAGCAGCAAGCCAGGTCACAGGGCCTCACACAGTGGCCAGTATGACTCTAAGAGCGAGTGGGGGCAGTTCAGCCTCCACATGAATGCTACCATGGCCTATGGGAGAGCCCACTGTGCTGTGGCAGCTCTGCCAGTGACAACACTCCCCAGTGAGTGGCTTCAGCTTGACATCTGTGAAGGACCCCAGCCCAACAAGCACAGCGGCCAGTTTGACTGTAAGAGGAGTTTGAGTCAGCCTGGCATGCACAAACACTATCCCTGCCTTCCAGAGTGCCTAACTTGCCATGGCAGCCCCACCAGCGGGAACACTCACTACTGAGTGGCCGCAGCTCAGCCCCTGTGAAGGAGCCCTGCCCACCAAGCACAGTGGCCCACATGACTATAAGAGGAGGCAAGGGCAGCCTGGTGCACATGCAAACATCTTTGGAGGGGTAGTGTGGTCTGCGGGAGCACCCACCATTCCCCAGTGGCCATGCCAGTGGGAACACTCCAGAACAAGTTGCCACAGCCCAGTCTCCATGAAGGTTCCCTGCCCACCAAGCACAGTGACTCAGCCAAACCACCAGCAAGCACAGTGCTGGCCAGTAACTGTGCAGCCCACCCACTGAGCACAGAGGCACAGAGGTCCCAGCGCTAAGAGAGCTACCCACCCAGCAGCTGTGGCTACCTGGTACACATGCAGAGCAGCCATACCTGCACAACTTCCAGCAGAGGAGGCAGCATCAGAAACACAGCTCCTGCTTCCCCCAAGTGATGGCAGGTGGAATCTGCCACCTGATACTACCACTAAATGTGCCAGCAAAGGATGAGTTTATCAAACACCATGAAAAACTACAGTAAGACTTAAGAGCATAAGGAAAATGACAAGTCTCCAGAAACCAAGCCTGAAATCAAAGAAATTTACAATCTAAATGACAGAGAATTCCAAATAGTTATGAAGAAACTCAATGAGTTACAAGAAAACTCAGAGAGACAGTTCAATGAGCTTGGGAACAAAATTAATGAGCAGAAGGAACACTTCACCAAAGAGATTGAAATTATTAAAAAAAAAGTCTAGATAATGAAGAACACAATTAATGAGATAAAAAATAATCTAGAATCCTTACAAAACTAGAGCTGATGTTATGGAGGACAGAATTAGAGATTTAGAGGATAGAAATATAGAAATGCTTTTGGTGGAGAACAGAGAACTAAGATTCTTTTATATTAAAGAAATCCTTCAAGAAAAATCCAACTCAATTACAAAAAGCAGCATAAGGATTATAGGTATTCCAGAGGGAGAAGTGAGAGTGAGAGGAGCAGAGAGCTTCTTCAAAGAATTTATACCTGAGAACATCTGAACCTAGGGAAAGAACTGGACTTACGAGTACATGAAGCCAATAGAACTTCTAATTACATCAATGTCAAAAGACCTTCTCCAAGGCATATAATAGTACAACTGGTAAAAGTCAATGACAAAGAATGAATATTAAGGGCAGCAAGGGAGAGGAGAAAACTCTACAAAGGAACCCATATAAGGCTTTCAGTGGACTTCTCAGCAGAAACCTTACAGGTTAGGAGAGGATGGAATGATATATTCAAAATACTGAAAGACAAAAACTCTCAGCCAAAAATACGCTATCCAGTGAAACTATCCTTCAGATACAATGGAGAAATAAAAGCTTTTCCAGATAAACAAAAACTGAGAGAGTTCATCACCACTAGACCCCCCCATACAAGAAATGATGAAGCTCTCATACCTGACACAAAAATGCAAAGGTTTACAAAGCATTGAGCAAGGATATAAATAAACAGACAAAATCAAAAAACTGCAGCTCTCTATTACAACAGGTCAACAAACAGTTTTAACATAAAAGATAAAAGGAAGGAAAGAATCAAAATAACGATAAACACTTCAATGTAGTCACAAACTCACAACACAAAACAGAATAATTTGTGATAATAACTCAGAAGGGGAAGTGGAAAGGGATGGAACCTGTTTAGCTAATGGAGATAAAAAGCTATCAGAAAATGGACTATCTCATCTATGAGACCTTTTATACAAACCTCACGGTAACCACTAAACAAAATCAGAGCAAAGTCACAAATCATAACTAAAGAGAAAACTGATAAACCATCACAGAAAACCACCAAATTTAAATGACAGAAATATAAGGGAAGAGAAACAATGGAAATATAGAACAGCTGGAAAACAAGAAATAAAATGGCAGTATTTAGTCTTCATATATCAATAACCATTCTAAATGTAAATAGATTGAATTCACCAATCAAAAGACAAAGAGTAGCTGGATGGATTTAAAAACAAGACCTAACAGTATGCTGCCTCCAGGAAATACATCTCAGCTCTAAACACAAACATAGGCTCAGAGTGAAGGGATAGAAGACAGTACTCCAGGCAAATGGCAAACACAAGAAAGCAGATGTTGCCATACTTATATCAGACAAAGCAGACTTCAAGATAAAAAAGATAATGAGAGACAAAGAGAGAGATTATATAATGATAAAAGAGACAATCCATCAAGAAGACATAGCACTTATGAATATATATGTACCTAACACAGGAGCACCAAAGTATATAAAGCAACTAGTAAAAGACATAAAGAGAGAAACTGACAGCAATACAGTAATAGTAGGGGACCTCATCACCCCACTTACATCAATGGATAGATCATCCAGACAGAAAGTCAACAAGGAAATAGCAGACTTAAGAGAAATGCTAGATTGCGTGGACTTAATAGATATATATAGAACATTCTATCCAAAAGCAGTAGAATACACATTCTTCTCAAGTGCACATGGAACATTCTCATATAGACCATATGTTTGGAAACAAGGTGAGCCTCAATAAATTTAAGAAGATTGAAATTTTATCCAGCATCTTTTCCAATCACAATGCTATGAAACTAGAAATCAACTACAAGAAAAAAGCTGGGAAAGTCACAAATATGTGGAGCCTAAACAACATGACACTGAACAACAATTGGATCAATGAAGAAATCAAAGGAGAAATTTTTAAATACCTGGAGAGAAATTAAAATGAAAGTCAACATATCAACTCTTATGGGACACAGAAAGAGCAGTTCTAAGAGGGAAATTCATAGTAATACAGACTCATCTCAACAAACAAGAAAAATTTTAAATAAGAAATCTTAAACTACACCAACCAGAACTAGAAAAAGAAGAATAAACAAAACCCAAAGTCAGTAGAAGGAGGGAAATAATAAGAATGAGTAGAAATAAATTAAATAGAGACTAAAAAACAGTGGAAAAGATCAATGAAACTGAGAGCTGGTTCTTTGAGAAGACAAACAAAATTGACAAATGCTTAGCCAGACTCATAAAGAAAAAAAGAGAGAATGCTCAAATAAATAAAATTAGAAATGAAAGAGGAAAATTTACAACAGATACCACAAAAATACAAAGGATTACAAGCAAATACTATGAAAAACTATATGCCCACTAATTGAATAACCTAGAAGAAATGGATGTACTCTTAGACCCATATTACCTCCCAAAACTAAATCAAGAAGAAATAGAGAATCTGAATGGACCAATCACAAGTAAAGAGATCAAAACAGTATCTAAAAACCTCCTAAAAAACAAAAGTCCAGGACCAGATGGCTTCTCTGGAGAATTCTACCAAACATTCAAAGAAAATTTAAGACCTATTCTTCTCAAACTATTCCAAAAAATTGAAGAAGATGGAATGCTTCCTGACTCATTCTATGAGGCCAACTTTACCCTGATAGCAAAATCAGGCAAAGACAAAATAAAGAAGGAAAATTACAGGTCAATATCGCTGATGAACATAGATGTAGAAACCCTCAACAAAACATTGGGAAACCAAATACAGCCATACATTAAAAGGAAAAACAGCATGATCAGGTGGGATTTACACCAGAGATGCAGGGATGGTTCAACATGCCCAAATCAATGTGCTACAACACATTACCAAAATGAGGAATAAAAATCACATCATCAGGGCCAGCCCAGTGGTGTAGTGGTTAAGTTGGAGTGCTCTGTTTTGGTGGCCCAATTCACCAGTTCAGATCCTGAGTGCAGACCTGTATGCTGCTCACCAAGCCATGCTGAAGCAACATCCTACATAGAAGAACTAGAAGGACCTACAACTAGGATATAAAACTATGTACTGGGGCTTTGGGGAGAAAAAATAAAAAATAAATTAAATTTTAAAAAGTCACATGATCACCTCAATAGATGCAGAGAAAGCATTTGACAAGCTCAGACATCGATTTTTTATTAAAACTCTCAATAAAATGGGTATAGAAGGAAAGTACCTCAACATAATAAAGAGCAGATATGACAAACCCACAGCCAACATCATACTTAATGGTGAAAAACTGAAAGCCGTCCCTCACAACAGGAACAAGACAAGGGTGCCACTCCTATTCCACATAGTACTGGAGCAATTTGGCCAGAGCAATTAGTCAAGAAAAAGAAATAAAAGTTATCCAAATTGGAAAGGAAGAAGTGAAACTCTTGCTGTTTGTGGGTCACTTGATCCTATCTATAGAAAACTCTAAAGAATCCACCAAAACACTATTAGAAATAATCAACAACTACGGCAAAGTTGCAGGGTACAAAATCACCTTACAAAAATCAGTTGCATTCCTATATGCTAACAACAAACTAGCAGGAAGACGACTCAAGAAAACAACCCCATTTACAATCACAACAAAAAGAATAATATATCTAGAAATAAATTTAGCCAAGGAGGTAAAAGACACGCACACTGAAAATTATAAGACATTATTGAAAGAAAATGAAGAAGATATAAGGAAATGGAAAGATATTCCATGCTCATGTATTGGAGGAATAAACACAGTTAAAAATATCCCTATTACCTAAAGCAAGCTACAGATTCAATGCAATCCCAATCAGAATCCCAATGACATTCTTCATGGAAACAGAACAAAGAATCCTAAGATTATATGGAACAACAAAAGACCTCAAATAGCCAAAGCAATCCTGAGAAAAGAGAACTAAAGCTAAAGGCACCATAGTCTCTGACTTCAAAATTTACTACAAAGTTATAGTAATGAAAACAGCATGATACTGGCACAGAAACAGACACACTGATCAATGGAACTGAATTGAAAGCCCAGAAATAAAACCACACATCTATGGACAGCTAATCTTCGACAAAGGACCCAAGAACATACAATGGAGAAAGGAAAGTCTCCTCAGTAAATGGTGTTGGGGAAACTGGACAGCCACTTCCAAAACAATGAAAGTAGAGCATTATCTTACACCATACACAAAAATTAGCTCAAAATGGATTAAAGATTTGAATGTAAGACCTGAAACCATAAAACTCCTAGAAGAAAATATAGGCAGTACAATCTATGACATCAGTCTTAGCAGCAGCTTTCAAACGCCATGTCTACTCAGGCAAGGGAAACAAAAGAAATAATAAACAAATGGGACTATGTCAGACTAAAAAGGTTCTTCAAGGCAAAGGAAACCATGAACAAATGAAAAGACAACCTACCAACTGTGAGTGAATATTTACAAATCATATATCGGACAAGGGGTTAATTTACAAAATATAAAAAGAACTCACACAACTCAACAAAAAAAACACAACACAACCAAACAATGGGCAGAGGATATGAACAGACATTTTTCGAAAGAAGATATACAGATGGCCAACAGTCACATGAAAATGTGTTCAACATCACTAATTATTAGGGAAATGTGAATCAAAACTACAATGAGATACACCTTACACCTTTTAGAATGGCTATAATTAACAAGACAAAATACAACAAATGCTGGAGAGGATGTGGAGAAAAGGGAACTCTCATACACTGCAGGTGGGAATGAAAACTGGTGTAGCCAACATCGAAAATAGTACAGAGATTTCTCAAAAAGTTAAAAATAGAAATGCCATACAATCCAGCTATCCCACTACTGGGTATTTATCCAAAGAACTTGAAATCAACAATTCAAAGACACTTTTGCACCCCTATTTTCATTGCAACATTATTCACAATAGCCAAGACATGGAAGCAACCCAAGTGCCCATCAACTGATGAATGGAGAAAGATAAGGTATATATATACAATGGAATACTACTCAGCCATAAAAAACACAAAATCGTCCTATTTCCACAACAGGGATGGACCTTGAGAATATGATGTTAAGTGAGATAAGCCAGACAGAGAAAGACGCACACCATATGATTTCACTCATATATGAAAGATAAACTAACACAGGGATAAAAAAAACAAATTAGTGGTTACCAGAGGGGAAGGGGATTGGGAGAACGGTGAAAGGGGTAAACAGGCACACATGTATGGTGATGGATAAAAATTAGACTACTAGGGGTGAGCATGAAGGAGTATATTCAGGAATTAATAAACAATAATGTACACCCAAAATTACACAGTTATAAACCATTATAATCCCAATAAAATTACTTTAAAAAAAAGACCCAGAGTTTACAGTTTTAACTAATGACTACACATTTTTTTAAAGGTTGTTCTTACTTATAAAACTCTTGGTTAGTTCTTGTTGACCCCACAGAAGCCAAAAGCAGATATAGTATTTTAAACATTCCCTCCTTTGTAATTCCAGCTTTGGTACAGATTTTTCTTTGCAAAAAAAAAAAAAATTAGACTACTGATGCTGAGCACAGTGCAGTTTATGCAGAAATTGATAAATAATAATGTACACCTGAAATTACACAATGTTATAACTACTATGACCTCAATAAAACAATTGAAAAAGTTCTTTTACTTTTTGCCATTATTGGACTCACTCTATAATTCATAAGTAATTATATTATGAAAATTATTAACATCTTAAAATTAAAAATTACAAACACAAAGCTTACCATTATACTGAGGAAATCTTTGAATGTACAGCAAGCCGTTTAAAACATTAAGAAAAGTTGATTGCCACCTTTTGGTAATCATTAGTCTCTACCTAGTGAGAGTGAGAGCTTATTAAAAGAAATAAAAGAAGTTATTCCATTTTTACATAGAAAGAGCCTAACTCTGGAGTCTGAATATCTAGGTCCACATCTTGGCCTCGTCATTCAGAATCTGCATCACTTCAACTAAGAATTTAACTTCTCTGTTCCAGAATGTGCTGAGCTGCAAAATAAGTATAATATCGTCCCTCAATGTTGTGGTAAATAAATAAGAAAATGAATGTAAAAATGCATTATAAATTGTAAAGCATTGTGTAAATGCAAAGAACTACTAGCATTCCTGGATAGAGTCGTACTTTTTCTTCAGTCCGTTTCCTCAGATCGTCTTCAATCACGCCATGCTATTGGCTACTTCCTTTTTGAAATGGTCCTCATGTTGCTTTTACAAAATGTTCAGCCTTGATATTTTCACATGTCAGTGGCCACTACTTTTCCGAATTTTCTGAAACCCAAAGTCCTTTACCTTTAATTCTCTTTTTACACATTTTCTCTTTAAAATCGACTTCAAAGGTTGATTTTGAACCACCAAAGAGATAATTGCCAAAGCACATCATTCTCAAGGCCCTCTGTGCAAATATAATCCTACATTTCCATTGTCGTTCCTGACACACCTATTTATATATTTACAAATAATATGGCTCTGTAAATTCACTGTTTCCCTCTCCCCAACAAAAGTAGCTGTATTACTTTCCGATGGCTGCCAAGGTGCCAACAACTGGGGGGCTTAAAACAACAGAAATTTATTCCTCACCGTTCTGGAGGGCAGAAGTCCAATATCAAGGTGTTTTCAGGGCCATGCTCTCTCTGGAGGTTGTGAGGGAGAATGTGCTCTATACCTTTCTTTTAGCTTTTGATTTGGCTAGCAATCATTGGCATTCCTTGGCCTGTAAACTCATCAGCATTGCTCCAATCATTGCCTCTGTCATCCCATGGTGCTCTCCCTGTGCGTATGTGTCTCTATTTCTGTTTTGCTTTCTTATAAGGACACCAGCCATTTTGAATTAGGGCTCACCTTAATCAAGAATAACCTCATCTTAATTTGATTACATCTGCAAAGACTCTATTTTCAAAGAAGTTCACATTCATAGGTAACAGGTGTTAGGAAATGAACATACCTTTTAGGGGGACACAATTCAACCCTTAACAGATGCTTTTCCTCTTGGCTTCTCCATTTCTAACAAAGGGATCAACTGATTTCTCAGTCACCAAGACTGGAATCTTTTTTTTTTTAAAGATCGGCACCTGAGGTAACAACTGTTGCCAATCTTTTCTTTTTCCCCCTTCTTCTCCCCAAAGCCCCCCACTACATAGTTGTATATTCTAGTTGTGAGTGCCTCTAGTTGTGCTATGTGGTACGCCACCTCAGCATGGCCTGATGAGTGATGCCATGTCCGCACCCAGGATCTGAACCAGTGAAACCCTGGGCCACCAAAGTGGAGTGTGCAAACTTAACCCTTCAGCCATGGAACCAGCCCCAAGACTGGAATCTTTAATGATACTATAGATATCTTTCCCTTGTTTACTCCCCTATAGTTAGCTATCATATGTTATCCTGTCATACTCCGCCTTGAATTCCATAAACCATCTCTTAATCTGATTTTAAATCCAAATTTAAGTCTGAATTCATGACGTAAGATGCAGGTTCCCGTGTATTAGTGGTGTGAGTGCAGGAAATCCCCCTACCCTCTCTGGACTGATTCTTCATCCAGAAATTGACGGGATTTAATAAGGCTCTCTTAAGATTCCTTCCAATTTAAAAAGTTGTAACTTCTGCCAAATGTGTTTATTTATTCCTCACCTACCAGGTTGAATTACTCATATAATCAATGCAATTAAAAATAAAAAAGAGTGCCAACACTCAAAACAGAACAAAGTCTCATTAAAAGGAACAAATTCGAACCCGTCTTCCTGGCTCCTTATTATTATTATCCTCACTCCTTCGATGCTATATCACTTCACAGATCACTTTGGAAAACATTTCTTTCACCTTGCCACTCTCCTGAGCAGAGAGGAACAATGTTCCCCATTGTCTAAGACAGATCAGAAAACTATGGTCCATTGGAACTCAGACACACTCGTTTGTTTATGTGTTGTCTACAGTCGCTTTCTTGCTACAATGGCAGGGTTGAGGAGTTGTGACAGAGACTACATGGCCTGCAAAGCCTAAGATATTTACAGAAAACTTGCTGACACCTGGCCTAAAAGATGAAGTCTGAAGCCCTAAGCCTGTCTTCTTGGGCCTTTCACGATAAGGCTCTTAAGTTTCTTCTCTATATGAATCCTCCACCTCCAGCACATACCCGGAGCTCAGACCTTTTCTTCTGCTTGTTAAGATCTCTCTAGTCTTCTCCACCTAGACAAAGATTCACATCCTTCAAGGCGCAGCTCGAGTCCTACCATTATTTGTAAGCCTTCCCAAACCAATCAACTTGCTATCACGCTCCTCTGAGCTCAAACACTATGGCCTGCTGCATTCATTTTGCAATTGATAATGCATCATCTTTCTTAGTTTCCTGTGTCTTCTTTTTAACTCTTTTAACTCTTTTACAACTTATTTAACTTCTTTTCACATTTTCATTTGCCAATTAAATTGCAACGCTCCTTGGAGTAAGACATATTTATTTCTTTGTATTTCCCATTGCATCCAGCAGACACAGGTTCTCAAACAGTATTTGTTTAATAGCATGTGGTTTAATAATCTCTTCAGGGGACGGCTGGTGGCACAGCAGTTAAGTGCGCACCTTCTGCTTCTCTGTAGCCCGGGGTTCGCCAGCTCCAACCCCAGGTGCAGACACGGCATCGCTTGGCAAAAGCCATGCTGTGGCAGGCGTCCCACGTATAAAGTAGAGGAAGATGGGCATGGATGTTAGCTCAGGGCCAGCCTTCCTCATCAAAAAAAGAGGAGGATTGGCAGTAGTTAGCTCAGGGCTAATCTTCCTCAAAAATAATAATAATAGTAATAATCTCTTGACAAGTATAAGTGGATGTAGAATTAGAGGTCATCTTCATCCTTAGTTCTTCATCAGTTCATGCTGCACAAAAGGAAACCCTTGTCACCTGACATTTTCCAGCTCCAACAATATAACCCTACCTTGAAATCTTATACTTCTTGATTATTTATGTGGGGTGCATTTGCACACACATTATTTAAATCCAGTGGGAGTGGTCAGCTGAACAGTACATATAAAAGCCAAAATCAGGGCCTCCAGCTACGTCCATTAACGATGTAATTTAAGCATCTCATCTTCCATCATTGCGCTCATTATCCCTGTAAATTCAATTCCCTAACTTCCCACAACAAATTTCAAGCTTCCCCTTCCCACTTGCTGTCTCAGTTAATAAACTCTCTCTCTAAATCATCTAATGGAACCACCACCTCCTCCCCACTTTCTGGATGCTTCTCTCAAACCCCATTCAGCACCTATCCTGGCAGAATCATCAGCAACTGCTCCAGCATCAGAAGCTCCAAGATCTAATCCTGGTGTGCGTCTCAGGCCACAGACACTGATGGCAAAGCTACCAGAGGCTCCAGAAGATGGTTCATCAAATTGCCTGAAGCATTTTCACAAGATCTCCTGTCCAGAAATCTCCACCTCAAGTTATATTCCTATTTCTGAGTATTATCCTCCTTCATATTTGCTATTAGAAGCCCCTCTTATTTGGAAGAAAAGTGGAGATCCAGAGTTGCTGTGCTCCTTGATTCTAAAACCATTTACAAAATGGCTCATGGAACATAGAATCTAGATTTCTAGGAGATTCCTTCATGTACTATTGTTGGCAAAAAATACCACTGTTAACACTGAAAAATCACAAAAGTTGCTACAGAATTTAAAAGAAACTTAAGCTTATTTACCATCAATGGAGTGTGGCTGTAACAAAGGCGGGGATGAGAGGGAACGTAAAGTTAGGGGAAAAAAATCAACTCCTCCAAAAAAGGGTACCTGTTACCCAAGTACAATAAGAAACTACTCTAGATAGTCTTCCAACTGCAAGAAGGGCAAAAGTCACAGATGGAGAGAATGGACTGGAATTGCTGAACCAACATAAAACCCAGCAAGGATTTTTAAAAAACAAGAAATTAAAAAATTACATAATTAATGTTTGAGAGTTAATAATTTGGGCCAGCCTGGTGGCACAGTGGTTAAGTTCACATGTTCCCCTTTGGCGGCCCGGGGTTCACCAGTTCAGATCCTGGGCACAGACCTACACACTGTTCATTAAGCCATGGTGTGGCAGGCGTCCCACATATGAAGTAGAGGAAGATGGGCATGGATATTAGCTCAGGGCCAGTCTTCCTCAGCAAAAAAGAAGGGGAGGATTGGTGGCAGATGTTAGCTCAGGGCTAATCTTCCTCAAAAAAAAAAGAGAAAATTAAAAATTAATAATTGAATGAGAATCTGAGAGAGAGGCTGAGACACAATCTCACCAAAAACCCCACCAGTGGTGTGGCGATACAAAATCAGGAGGGAACTCGTAACTCACAGTTTCTCCCTGAAGAGCAAAAGTGTTTGTACCCTACATCTGGTGCCCCAACTTTTAAACACTTCTACCTGAGAGATGGGCCCCCAAAACACATAGCTCTGAAGCTAACTAAGCTTATGTCCAAGACCCACAAGGCTGTAACAAACTGAGAAACGGTTACCCAGACTCAGTGTGTCTCTCTCTCCAGGGCACAGCACAGGCGGAGCAGACTGAAACAGCCAGTTTTTTCCTGAAAGAGGCCTATTTACTTATCTTAAAAGCTAAGGCTTCTAGTTTAACATACATCTAAGTGCAGATTGCAATCCTCTCCAGAGAAGGGAGGCCCCGAGCACCATCTTTGCACTCTCCCTCTGCCTCACTCCAAGTCGCCCATATCTCCCAGAAGGGAGCTTGTGTATCATGTCTGGTGCCTTGGTTTTTGCGGCTACCACCTAGGGTACACTTCTTGATCACCTGGTTCTGGTAACCTCTTGATCACCTGGTTCTGGTAGCCAGCGAGGTTTATCTACACGGGTACCACAGGACTGTAACAAACAGAGAAAGAGGCCTTAACTGACTATCCCCCCAGGACTCAATGCAGAGGAAGCAACAGAAAGGCTCATCTCCTAGTCTTCCTCTGGGAGAGGTATGTTTACATACTTTAAAAGCTGCTGCCTGATGGTCCAGCCTACATCGAGGTGCTGACTGAGATCTTCCCCTTTGGAATACTGACAAGTCTTGGCAAACCCTCAAATATCAGGAGACACTAAGAACAAAGTAGAGTTAGAACTGTCCCCCAATTCTTGAGAAGCTACACCACTGCCTGAGAGAGAGAGAGGTGGAAAGAGAGAAGACAGATGCAGAGAGAGAGAGAGACAGAAAAAGGATCTTCTGTAAGCAACTATATTTTCTGGGTCTTTTTGTTATATCAGCTTAGTTTTAATGCAACTAAAAGAATTTTTCTCTCACCTCTCTGCATTTTTCTCCCAATCTTATTTAGAGTCTTACAATTCTCTACTACCAATCAGTAAATGTTAAGGTGCCTCAAACCTTGGTCTTATGACCTCTTCTTTCTCTAAAATTGCCCCCCATGGGATCTTCTCCATTCTTATGGATACAAATGTCTTTGATGTTTAGTAACTCCAAAATTCATGTCTATAATCAAGATTAATTTTATAGGCCCCGAGATTTTTTGTCTTAGCCTAGGTTTCCCGGAAAACAGAGCTTGACACAAAGACGTATACACAAATACCTAATGCAGAATGTGATACAGCATCAGGAGTAAAAGAAAGTGAGCAGAACAGGGAAGAAAAGTGGGTTTGTCAAGGATACATTATCAAGTTTACCACCAGTATGGAGTAACTGGGAGCTCAGTCACATGTGTCCCAAGAAGTGTAACCACAGGCCCTCAAGGACCAGTTCAACTGACCCCATCTTATCAACAGAGTAATTAAGAATGCTTTTCCAGGAACTGAGACCCTCTTGTCCAGTTCAGGCTGGCTGAGACCACCAAACTATCAACTGGGCCTGCACAAATGCTCAACAAATGACCTTTTGATGTCAAGGAGCTAAAAACTCCACCCTCAGATCATGGTAATAGCTGGCATTTTGTGCGCATGCGTCCTATGAAGAGGCACGAAGCCTGACTATACTTGTGCAGATCATCAATTACCTTATTTCTCCTCACCTCCAATCATCTATTCCCACATTTTAGACCACCTTTCCCCCTCCCCCATAAATATCCCTGAGTCCCTATTTTTGAGAAGGCAGATCTGAGATTGATTCTCTGGCCTCCTAACTTAGTTGCCTTGTGATTAAATCTTTTCTCTTTGCAAACTGGTCATCTCAGTGATTGGCATAATCACGCGGCAGGCAAAACGAACCTGGTTTGGCAACAGAAATGTCAGGAGGCATCTCAACAGACATCTATCGCAGGAAAAGAAAGGAGAAACAATTTACTCATTGGCTCACATTCCCCATTGGTCAGATTTTCACTCCATGGGATGTTAACTGTCCCACACTTGCAGGTTGTGAATGTGTGACGACTAAGCAGTTTCCTTACCCCCTGCCATGGTGTTGTAGCGTTAGACGAACCTTAGGGCAAGCACCGGCCCAAGCTGAGGCATGGTCAAGGGGCACCCAATCAAAAATAGTGCTCATGGAACTAACCACTGCAGCAGTGGTTGAAATAAGAAGTGTGAGGCCCAATGATCTGAAGTGGTGCTCCAGACGTTCCTGAAACAGTCTACCCCCGGCAACATAAAGATCCCTTTTTGTCTGAACAAACACGGAGTCGCCTGCAAGGTGGCTGCCAGCATAATCTCTATAAAACCTTAATGCAAGAGATTTAGTGAAAATGCTACAATCTCACTGTTGAAGCTGTTCCAAAGCCGTTTATCAAAAATAGATTTCATTTATTCTCAGGCATTATCTGTGCTGTTTGCCTGGAATGGTGGTCCAGACGTTTATCCTTAAGAGAACAGTGTCTTGCTTTACTCTTGTAAGGTCTTTGTTGCCGTAATTTCACATTCACACGCTGGGCTCCAGATATACTCCTTCCTTGTCTTATGTGTAGTAGCAACCCTAGATCTGCACGATAATCAAGGTCAGTTATCCCCTACCAGTATAGTAACACCTTTCTTTGCCTGCTCATCCACTGGCGTGCGGAGCCCAGAGCGGCCAGGTGGTAGTCACTGCTTCAAGTTCAGTGAAACCCTTACTGTGTTCCCTTATGGAAACAGTCTCTTCCTTAGAATCAAATCTAGCAGACCTAAAGTTACAGGGATGAGAAACACAAATTCCAAAAGCAAACCATTTGCAGAAATGGTAAAAGATATCATTCCTACTTCCATCCTTGGTTAATTGCAGAAGTGGCTACAATTTTGCCCTCTTCCTTGAATCCATGTTTTTTGCAATGTGACTTTGAAGCTCCACCCATCAAGAGGTAGAGTCTTTCCCCACGCTTTGAAACTAGGTTGGGCTTGTGACTTGTATTGGCCAATGGAATGAAATAGAATTAACGTTGTGCCAGTCTTAAGCCTAGAACTCAAGAGACCTTTCATGTTTCTACTCTTTCTCTCAGAAATCTGCCTCCATGATATGAACAACCCAGGCCATCCTGTTGGAGGATGAGAGACCACATCAAGCAGACAGGAGCCATCCCAGCTATAAGCCCTAGACCAGTAAGCCCTAAAGGAACCCAGTAGCTAACTGCAGGCATTTGAGTGAGTCTAACCAAAACCAGAAGAACTACCCAGTTGAGCTCAGCCCAAGTGGCTGACTTACGTAATTGTGAGATAAATAAATGGCTGGTGTTTTAAGCCACAGTTTTAGGGTGGCTTCTTATATGGAAAAAGCTAACCAATACA
Source organism: Equus asinus (assembly GCF_041296235.1). Lineage (NCBI taxonomy): Eukaryota > Metazoa > Chordata > Mammalia > Perissodactyla > Equidae > Equus > Equus asinus. The sequence continues at coordinate 41,175,454 of NC_091797.1, forward strand.
TACCCTTTGGCATCTGGACACATAAGTTACAGCAGTGGGGAAACACTACCATACATTGGTCATTTTTCCCATGCATAGCACCCTAAAATTTCTGGATGTTATCCCCAAGCTGATACATTAGTTGAGGCTTTAAGAGGCCATTCCACTGTTATTCTAGGCTGAGTGCTTCATGAGGATGGAGTACACTGTAAGAGCAATGAATCCTGACCATGTGCCCGTTATCTCACCTCCTTTACCACAAAATGGGTCCTTTTATCTCAGGCAACAATGATAGATCAAGCATTCACAAGCCCAAGGGTGGTGTTGCTGAAGAGTGCTGAGGCAGGGAAGATAGACCCTATGTTTAGAGAGTAAATCGACTCATGCCTGAAAAGATCATTTGTTATCAGTGTAATGTTTGATATTTGTTGTTTTGGGGCCTCTTGAAGGTAGAGGGGGAGAAATTGTGTTACAATCCTTCCTGGAAACCTATGAACAACTTCCAGATCTTTTAATTGTTTGAATCTCCCTGGAGAATTGTCTGCCACATACATTATCTCTAGGGTTTCAGTTGGGAAACCCACAGGAGGATGAAGTAATTATTACTGGCATCGAGGGAGCTTGTCAACATTGGGTTCCAAGAGCTACAAAGAAGCTGTAAATGTCAGTGTGGGGGAGTCCTGTGGTCACTCCAGTTCTCACTGCACCAGATATACCGTCACCAGATACATCCCATCCCTCATCCTTGTACATCCTCAGGGAAGGGTAACTTTCTTCCATTTTTATTTTTCCTATTACCCCTCAGTGAGACTTGGAAGCTAAAGTCTCTTCCCGGAAGGTTCCTGAGAGGAGCATTTGGTAAGCACAATGAGAAGTGAGCAGCTTTGAGAAAAAAGGAGAAAGCACGTCTTTAATTAGATTTGTGAAACAAGTTCAGGTTCTACTTAAGGTCACCAGGCATTGTCTAACACGTAGTAAATTCTTAATAACCATTTGTGGAGTGAATGAATGAACTGATTAATTAATGAGAACATACCCTGGGAATGTGTGAGATCCTAGATGCAGTAGTGGCTTAGTAAAAAGTGGGCTGGATTTCAAAGAAATCGTAATTCAGATCCTGGCTCTGATAAACTTAGTGTTGGTATAATGAGGATATGTGACGTACATTATAGAGTTGTTATGAGGATTAATAAATTATGAAAACATTTTGTGTGATATAGAGCACCTGATAGTGGCAAGTCTTTATATTTTTTCTATCTTGGTGAGAAATTTATGATTTTTACATAATTATAGAATTTACTCAGCTTATTTCGTGTACTTTTTATTGCTTTATCATGTTTACAAGAGTGAAAAACATTTTATCTTATGGCAATTGAGAGGGAGAGATGATGTCTTCATTGTTATGACTATTGCCACCACCCTAGTGCACTGATGAAATCAACAGATGTCTGTGATTATGCATCCAAAGTATTTTCTCATGCCTATAACTCCTTCTTGATGCCTCCTAGAGATTATTGAAAAGCCCTTTCTCCTCCCTCCAGGGTATTTGTTTTCTAGAATATTCTCTTTATACATTCTCTGTAAATGAAGGTTTCAGTGGATCAGTTCTTTAACAGAATCAACAAAGAGCTTAGGATAACAGTTAATAATAGGTTTGGGTGAAAATGAAAGAATACTAGAAAAAATATATACCTGCAGTTGAAAACATACCTGCAGGCAAATAAGGTCTGAAAAGCCAATGGATATGAACTTGGTCCAGGCTACGAACAAAAAAGAAGGAAGCTGTGTCTTCAAAACTGAGTTTAGGAAGAATCCAGTTTGGTAGGGCAGGAAAGTCAAAGGTGCAAAGGTAGGAGGGAAAATAAATAGGAGAAAACCCCTTCAGATAGTCAAAGCAATTAAAAAATGAGTCAGAATTGAAGGAGAGCACTATGTGACTCTCTTCCTTTTTCTGCAGATCAATTTTAGTCTTCCTTCTCTGCAGGTAAGTTTCCTCTTTTATTCATTCTACACAGCATAAAGTGGCAATGGTTCAAATTCTAAATTTTCATATCTGCTCTGTCCAAGAACTAATCCCACTTCACCTGGCCATTCCCCAGCACCCCCAAAGATCCTTGAGTGAAAGAGCAGAGTCTTTGGTAGAAGAAAAGACTGTGGGCACCATTTTCTCTTGGAGTTTTCTCTTTAAGTAGAAGTGAAGGATCTACACACTAGAAGTAGTTACTGTCAAGGTAAAGAGATATCCTACAGCTTATGTGCAAAGTAGAGAAAGGCATTGGCACTTTGGACTCCAGAGAAGCCAGGGCTGCATTGGCATTAGCAGCATTAGCAGCTCTGAGATCATCAGTGCCCCGATATCACATCACTTTTGTAAAAGCAGGCACTGGCAGAACAGTATTGGCAAGCAACCTAGATCAAAAGAGGAAGAAAAGGGAGGATTCCAACCACCAGGGAGACAGCAGAGAACCCGTGTGAGGGTTTCCTGGGAACTCTAAATAGAAATTATGGCAAATGATAAAAGCAGAGATGTCTGGTATGCCAGTGAGAGATGTGGAGGTGAGGGAAAGTGCAGCAAGAAGAAACCTCCCATAAAGGACGTTTAATATTTTTATTTCTTCTGCTTCCTGCAGAGCGCATGGCCTGCCCTCCCCTCCACCTATGTCTGCTTTATATTCCATAGTGAAAATCCTGTCTCCTGCTGTCACCATAGCTGTTACAGAACATTTATTCAACTAACATTTTTGAGTGCAAAAGCTGTGCCAAGTGACATGACACAATTCTGATCCATGTTTCCTGAAACCACATCAATCTGTTGGCCCGAGAGTGGCAATAAACAGCAGGCTGTCATTTTATCTACCGCAGCAATCCCTGCAGTCTGTGGAAAGTTGCTTTAATTATTTCTGGGAATTCCCAGGAAGTTCTCACATGAGCTCTGTGTGTTCTGGAGTCCAAAGTGTCAATGCCTTTCCCCACTTGACATATACATGTGTAGAATGCCTCTCCATTCCATTCAATTTCACATTTTTATTATTCAATCACGGAAAAAGTAGTCCAACAGCATCCCTCCATTTCCTTTAGTTTCTGCCACCAGACTCTCCATCCCTTTGGCTAAGACTCAGGACAACGGGGCTGAGTGGAGAACCAATCATGGAATCAGAGACGGTGTTGTCTTGCATCCTCTGGCAAGCAGCTCATTCCACCTATAAATTCAGTCTGTCTTCATAGGCAAATATAAACCATTGTTTATAAAACTGAGCTTCCCTAGACAAAGATGAATAAGATTCAGTGCATGTGCTCTCCAAAATATCTTATAAGCAAGGAAGAGCCATGAAAACAAATATACAAATGCTGACATATAGATGTAGATATAGATAATCTCAAATTCTATATAGCCTAGAATAAAAGTCACTATAAAATATGCATTAAGGACACATATTTCTATCTGATATTTAAGAAAAAACTTTCTGAGTCTTTAATAAGTATGTTCATTTATTCATTTATTCAACAAATACATACTGATTATCTGCTGTATGTCAGGCACTATTCAAGACATATAGTGGTTTAAAAAAAAGACATATTTCATGCTCTTATGGACTTTACATTTTACTGATGTAGATTTTAAAATAAATAAATTACTTTTCAGGAAACAAGCAAATTCCAGATAGTGGTAGGTGATATGAAGACAAAAAGCAGGGCAATGCAGTAGAGGATGTCTTGAAGGAAGCTTTAGATGGGGTGGTCAGAGAACTTCAAAAAAGGAAAAGCCACATAGACATAAAGTTTCAGGGTGTGTCAGGAAGTTCTAAGGGTGGGAAATTGACCACAGCAAGAGATAAGACAAGAGAAGTAAGAAAGGGGTAATGAAGAACCTTGTAGGCCACAATAAGGAATTTGGAATTTGAATTGAAGGCCATTGAAAACCGTTGAAAGGTTTTTTTGTTTGTTTTGTTTTGTTTCTGAGGAAGATTAGCCCTGAGCTAACTACTGCCAATTCTCCTCTTTTTGCTGAGGAAGACTGGCCCTGAGCTAACATCCGTGCCCATCTTCCTCTGTTTTATGCGTGGGACGCCTACTACAGCATGGTTTATGCCAAGCGGTGCCATGTCCACACCTAGGATCTGAACCGGCAAACCCCAGGCCACCAAGAAGCGGAATGTGCAAACTTAACTGCTGCACCACCAGGCCGCCCCCCGTTGAACGTTTTTAAGAAGGGAAATGGGGAAATTCTTGTTTTAGAAGGATAATTCTTTGCTAAGTTTGAAGGAAGGGTTGAAAGGGAGAAGACTATAGGAAGGAAGACCAGTCTGAAGTTTACTGTAAGTATCCAGATGAGAGACGGTAAGAGTTTGACATAGACAGTATAATTAGGAATGAAGAAAAGGAGCATGGGTGCGAGAAAAATCAGAATCAACAGGGCTCATTCACAAATTGGATGAGTCAAGGACAACTCCGAAGTTTCTGGCTTTGATTTCAAACTCCTTGAGGGTAGAGACCACATCTCTCTTATTCACTGCTATTTCCCAATGCCTAAAACAGTGCCTTAGTTGTGGTAGATATTAAAAATCCATTTGCTTAACAAAAATATTCTGATTCCTAAGAAGTACTATCAACAGGGCTTAGCAATTGATTGGATGTATAGGTAAAGGAGAGGGTCCTGGACTCACTCTCAAATTTTCTCTTCTTGAAATTGGATAGATTGTGGCGCTGTTTACTGAATAAGGGTACATGGAGAGAGAAACAGTCTTTGAGCCCTGAGGAGAATATGATGGATTCCGTTTGGGAAGTATTAGAGATAAGCTGTCTATGACATCCAAGTGGAGACATCAGAAAGCATTGGGTATATGAATCTGAAAATGAAAGAGAATTGCACTAAAGAAATAAATTTGGGAGAGAGTGGCACATGGTAGCATTAAAGCCATGGAGGTGAATAGAATCATACAGGAATATGTGTAGGATGAAAAGAAAAGAAGCATAAGACGAAAACCAGAGAAATGTCAACATTTAAGGGGCAGTTAAAGGGAGGGAATTCTGCCAAGGCAACTTAAAAGGAATGGCCAGAGAGATAGGAGGAAATATGAAAATAAATCCAAGAAGGAAAAGAGTTTCTCAAGGAGAGAATTCTAGGAGGTCTAAAAATGTAAGGACTAAGAAATATCCATTGAGTTTTTCCAGAAATTTTGATGGGGCCGGCCCGGTGGCAGAGCAGTTAAGTGCACACGTACCACTTTGGCAGCCCAGGGTTTGCCGGTTCGGATCCCGGGTAGGGACATGGCACCCCTTGGCAAGCCATGGTGTAGAAGGCATTCCACACATAGCGTAGAGGAAGATGGACACGGATGTTAGCTCAGGGCCAGTCTTCCTCAGCAAAAAGAGGAGGATTGGCAGCAGATGTTAGCTCAGGGCTAATCTTCCTCAAAAAAAAAAAAGAAAGAAATTTTGAAAGAGCAATTCAATGGAGTGGCTGGGGCAGTAGATAGATTGGCCCGAGATGGGATCACATGAAGAGGTTTTGCTTCTGTTGTAACAAAAGGGAAAGAGAAAAGGAAGGATGAAAGGAGATGCAGAGAAGTTTTCTGCACTGGTGGCAGGAAGAGAAGAAAAGATTTAAAACAGCCACTGGAGGCTGGGAAAGAAGCCTGACTTATCCCTTTCTGGCTTTCTCAACAATAGTTTGAATTTATTGAGTAATCATTATTTGCTAAGAGTTTTTCATACATTAATTCATTTCATTTTCACAACAAACTTTAAGGTATGTACTATTATTTTACATGAGGAAACTAAGATTTGGAGAGGTTAGGTGACTTGGTCAATCAGACTGCAAGTGATAGAGTCTAGTTTCAATGTGGGCTAACTCCAGAGCCCACACTCTCCTGTATCTTGTCCATCTCTTAGGGAGTCCTCCATTCGTCTAAAACTATCTCATCTATGGACGTGAACCTTTGTCTTCTTACTTATTTTCCATTATAATATTTTTCCTCCACGACCTGATTCCAAATTTCTTGGATCAGGAACTCTGTCTTCTATTACTTTGTGTTTTCTACATCTGCAAGAAATGCAGGAAGTAATAATGATACTGACAAGAGATTTTCACATATTGAGGTATATGGGGTAACTATTTGAGTTCAAAACTGATTCGACTTGAACTAGAAAGCCTGACTTATGGCGTATCAAAAACATAGATTGTACATCTGCTTATCCATTAAAGTAAGGAATCTCTCTTGACGTAAAGAATGCATACTTCCCCTCCTATGCCCTATTGGTAACAACATCCTATTGGTAACATCCTATTGGTAATGCCCAGATTAGTCCCTTTCCTGGAATCATGGTCATGTTGACCTGTTAATTTGCAACTGTGTACTGGGTGTTTTTGAAAATGTATCCTGGGTGTTTTTAATGTATCTTCTTTGTTCTAAAAAGATGTAAGACTGTACTGAAACTCATGCTTCTCTGGAACACCTTCTAAAGCCTTCCCAGGTTATAATCCTCACTTTGACTCATAAGAAACTCACTCTAATTTTGATATATAGGTTGGCTATGGATTATTTGCATTGACAATGCTTTATAAACCTGAACCCGTTTTTGCAGTTATGGTTAAAATATTACAAAGCCATCAAAAGGAAATCTTCTAAATTTGCCTCCCTATTTTGACACAACTTTTTCTCTGTGTTCTCCTTTAGATTTATCTACATGTATTATATAATTATAGTATACAACTTTTTAACTTGCTTGTAAATACTTACCTATTTTGTACATAGTTTTCATGTAAACTATTTCTTTGGTGTCTTAACTCTTTACACTTGTCAAGTATGTTAATATATTTTTATTTTGCGTCTCAAAAAAGGAAGATAGTTTATCTTCTCCTTATGAATCCTAAATGGTAGATGTCTGACTGGTTTCCAAGCAGGTTGGTTATTATTGTGTTTGACAAACATTTGGAAAAATTTTCTCATTTAAATCTTAATGTTTGGCGTGGAGTCATTTAGTGTGTCAAACCCATGGATGTGTTCCAGCACACAGCTGACAGTCAGGCAGTCACACAAATTGCAGAATGTGCAAGAGTTTGAATCAGCATCATAAGTGGGAAAATAATCTCTACTTACAGAGGAGAGATGTATAGAGATCCCTTGGAAATCTTGGATGAGGTGAGGCTCCAGCAAGAGAGGATAAGTGAAAAGACAACGCATGAAATGGAAAGACACACCCAAGGTGCAGCAAGGCTTGGGAGAGAACATCAGAGAGGAGGTAGGGTAGTCTAAAGAGAAAATATTTAGTAAATGGGACTAGACTAGGTAAGTAGGTAAAAAGTACCAAGGGGAAATTTATTCTGTTGAAAATATTTCATCCTCTGGGTCTTCATGCAGGTATATTCAGGCAATGGAAAAGGAAAACCAAACCAGTATCTCTGAATTTCTCCTTCTGGGCTTCTCGAGTTGGCCAGAGCAGCAGGCACACCTTTTTGCACTTTTCTTGTGTCTTTACTTAACAGGTCTGTTTGGAAACTTACTCATCTTACTGGCCGTCAGCTCAGATCATCGTCTCCACACACCCATGTATTTCTTCCTTGCCAATCTGTCCTTTGTAGACCTCTGCCTTCCTTCAGCTACAGTTCCCAAGATACTACTGAACACCCAAACACAGACTCAGTCCATCTCCTATCCTGGCTGCCTGGCTCAGATGTATTTCTGTATGATGTTTGCCAACATGGACAATTTCCTTCTCACAGTGATGGCATATGACCGTTATGTGGCCATCTGTCACCCTTTGTATTACTCCACCATCATGACCCAACACCTCTGTGCCTCTCTGGTGACTGCACCTTGGGTCATTGCCATTTTGAACCCCCTCTTGCACACCCTTATGATAACCCGTCTGCACTTCTGCTCTAACAATGTCATCCATCATTTCTTCTGTGATATCAACTCTCTCCTCCCTCTATCTTGTTCTGACACAAGTCTTAATCAGGTCGTGGTTCTGGCTGTGGTGGGGCTAATCTTTGTGGTACCTTCAGGGTGTATCCTAGCATCCTATAGCCTCATCATCTCTGCTGTGATGAAAATCCCTTCTGCCCAAGGAAAATGCAAGGCTTTCTCCACCTGTGGATCTCACCTTGCCTTGGTCATTCTTTTCTATGGAGCAATCACAGGGGTCTATATGAGCCCCTCATCCAACCATTCAACTGAAAAAGACTCAGCTGCGTCAGTGATTTTCATGGTCACAGCCTCTATGTTGAACCCCTTCATTTACAGTCTAAGGAACAATGAGCTGAAGGGGGCTTTAAAGAAGGCTCTAGGCCAGAGAAAAATCTTCTCCCAGTGATTCATACTGGTAGAAAGGAGTTCAACAGGAGGCAAGTTCTAATGAGATCATCATTTTCATTTTCATCATAATTACAAAGCTGTTATTAAATACCTATTAAACTTGACAATGACCTAAGTTTGCTACAAACTCTAAAAATGACATAGTCACAGGTCTTATCCTTTTGAGCTCCCTGAAATATTATTTATGTGGGCAAATATTTACATATGAAGTCCCTGAAAAATCACAATAAAAATATAAAATCAACATTCAAATGCATGATTAGGACCTCACATATGGCTCAGATTAATACAGGAATACACCACGGGGAGTTCAGAATAGAGTATTTCCCCAGGACTGTCCTCCTAGAGTAGACAGGAGTAGATAACACATTGTCATGCATGAAAAACGGTAGAGAAAAAATTACTATGTAATGAAAGGTTCAAATCAGAACTTTGATGTGAGGTCGAAGACAGAAGATATTGGGGAGGATTTAAGAGGTCAAGTAAAGCTTCAAGAAAAAGACAGCACTTAATCTGGACCTTAGACACAGATGAATTTTACATAGGAGTGATAAGAATATTCAAAAGTGGTTAGAAAGCCTTGTAGGGAAGAAAGAGCATGGTACGTATGAGTAAATGTATTGAATAAATCAATCTGAATGAAGTGAAGGGTCCATATTACAGACTGGTGAGAATGAAGGATGGATTGTTATTTCTTACCCTAATGTTTTATATTTATTCATGTTTTATGATATTGTATGAATTTCCTATAATCTGTCTTTATCTCCTTGTGTAAAGAGCAGGATTTATATCTATGTCTATGTATATAGCTATATAAATCTTCATGGTGGTCTCAACAAATTGCCTGGGATGCTATTAATCATCATTTTAAAATTTAAAAATTTGTGTTGTTATTTACTCTGGAACATGCATAGAGTTGCCTATATGAGTAGCAGACCACACCAGCAATGGAAAGCATATGCCTTTGTGACTTTTGATTTGGAACTCACATCTGATTTAACAGATTGTTTTCTGTCCACGGTGTCCCCCAGAGCCCTGCAGAGTGCATTTTTCCATATGCCGTATGTCCCATATTTTAAGTCATACTACCCAAAGTATCTCTTCAAAGTTGGTTAAAAAAAATGCTCAATCATTTTCATGTGGTGTGATAACTGACAGGAAAAAATAAAGATAAAAAGATAGAAATAAGATAGAGATTTTTAAAAAGACATCCTGCTATAAATATTTTTTATTCCTTTGTTTATTTATGATGTGAAGATCTTCTACAAATTACCCTTCTGGTTTTCACTCTTCTCTGATGAGAAAGAGATCCAAAAAATTTGCTGGGGCATGTAAGGCCCAGTATAAATAACATTGGGCGGAAGAGAGAAGCAATGGTAAAAATGGCCCAATCAGATCCAAATTCCCCAACTCTTGAAAGATCTTTGTATGCATCAGATATCTTAGTTGCAAAGAAACAGAAATCAATTCTGCTTAATTAAGCAGAAATAAAATTTAATGAAAGAATATTGGGTAGTTCACAAAATTGCTAAAAGGGCTAGAGAACTGGGTTCAGAGGCTCACAACCAGACCACAGCCAATACAACACTAATAATCATCCTATAAGTTGACCAAAGTCACATGATTAAACACTGGATATTGCAGTTTGACCCAGTGATGCTGTGTGCCACAGACATTGGATGCCTATGCTAGCCTGCTGCCACTGCTGACTCAAAAACTGGACATTTCTGTCACTGCCACCACCACCAGAGAGATTTTCTACCATTTTTCATTTTTGTATCACCTATCCTTGATTCAAATTGCAGAGAGACTATATCTGATTGGTCAAACATAGAATACATGCCCTTGTCCCAAGTACAAAGAAGTCTGAGAGAGTATCTCAGATTTTCCCCTGTACTGAACACCATGCCATGCCTCCCAGACCCCCTTTCAAGACTGACAGATTTATCCCCCCAGTTGCTGGGAGTGTTGCTGGTTGATAGTCCTCCCTGATAGGCCTCACTGTCAGCCCTCTCCAGAAACTGCCCTCAGATAAAAAGAACAGCCTAGCCTAAGGGGCAAGCTCTTTAGGGGCAAGCTGTATGCAAAGACTGGTCTCTTGAGGGAGTATAAAGACCTTATCCATTTAACGCAATTCAGGACACTCTGAAGGGCCATCTTTCTTCTGAGTTAGCAGCAAAGGCTTTGTTGTGATTGCATCACAACCCAACTTCCTTCACCCAATGCTGATGCCTTTATTCTCTCACAGGTATCAGTCACAGGATCGCTACCTATAAACTTCCTGCATGCCAGTCTGTAATCTCAGAGTATGCTCCTCTTGGAAGGCAATCTGTGACTCCACCTGTAATGAAATAGTTAATACAGCAGTCTCTGAATGTAACCTAGTAAAACTAAAAATTAATGACACATTCAGAGACAGAAAAATCTTCCACTTGAAATGTTTTTAAGTGTCCCTTAGGTAACTGTTGATTCAAGAAGGAGCTATAAATATTTGAGAATACTTAGAAAATTATAATAATCAAAACACTACATATGAGAAAGCATGAGAACAACTACAGCAGTGTGCAAAGGAGAATTCTGAGGCGTAAACATTTAAATGAAACTTAGATAACTCTAGTTAAGGATCCGACTGAAAACTTAGAAAAAGGCAACAAAATAAACTGAAGGACTACAACAGAAATGGAAATAAAAGCAAAAAACAATGAATCATAATACAAAACAACAACAAAAAAACAATAACACTTAAAAAATAAGTCCAAGAGATGGATATTTAAAAAACAATTGGTAAAACTGAGAAACTACTACCCAAACTAATCACTAAAAAGAGGAGAGCAGAAATATACAAAATAAGAAACAAGAGGAAATATCTACAGAAATAGGAAAATTTGAAGAAACATAAGACTAAAGTATTTTAACTAAATCTATGCAGATAAGTTTGAAAATCTAAACAAAATGAGTAATTTTCTAGGAAAATATATTTATCAAAAGTGACCCTAAACAAGGTATAAAATCTGAATAGGCTGATTTCCATAATAAAATTTTCAAAGATCTAACACCCCAAAAGAACCAAACCTAAAGTTTTCATAGGAGACTTCTACTAAAATTTAAATAATTTTCAGAGCCTAGAAAAACTTTTCTTATATCAGTGGCTTCAGGAGACCTTAAAGTTTTGTGCAGCAAAGAAAGTTCATTTAAAGGATTTGAAAGTGACCATTTGGGTCTACTTATCAAGGTGCTGTTGAGCAATAACAGAGAGTGGGAAATTTGTCACCACGGGGGGTAAACAGTATTCCAAAACTGTTTTTATACTGGTATACATTAAGAATTACTATGGTGCCAAAATATATGGTTTCCCAAGTGTTGACTTCAAGTGTGAATGCTGGGATGCTGTTAAGGATATAGATAGAATCTTGACCATGTGTATAATTTCACCTAGCTGTCATTTCCGCCTCGCCAACCTGTGTCCCATGCAAGATCAATTCTCATGAGCATGACCAACTGAGGGGGTTCAAGGCCCGGGAGGATGCAGGTAGTTGTCAGGACAAGAGACTATATAATAAGTTTTTACATATGTCTCCACCCAGAGACACACATGTACTTATCTGCACTGTACTACATATTGGAAAAATCTACTAAAAATCATAAACATTTCTGTGATGATACCACTGTCAAAGTTATAACCTCCACAGAAAAATACACTGTGCATGACATTAAAGATATACAAACACTAGGATTCATATCCCAAAACAAATTTACACTGAAAACTGAGCTTTGAAGGGGATCTGAGGGCTAGAATGTCAGATTCAATTTTTCTGGAATGTTTATACTTACTACATAATTCAGAATTGAATGACGATTATTTCACGAGATGGCTGTTTATAAAGTTTAGGTATATAGAGATTTTTAAAAATTAATACGCACATTATTCTTTCAATTTCCTCCTGATGAATCTGAGTAAGCTTCCACAAAACATGAGGTTTCCTGGGAATAAGGGGCCACTACTTACATCTGTATAATATGTCACCAATTCAAATTATGTGCAGTTTTGCCAGATGTGAGATACAAACGCCATGAGCAATAGATGCCTGAATCAAAGAATTTTATAAAATGGTAAGAAGAGAGAAATTTAAACGTATTTTTACCCTTTGGAAATTTTGCTGCATTACTGGAAGTAAAATATGTATAATATGAAATAGAACTTGGGTCACATGCTATTCATATATGATAACATCCCCCCAAGTCAGATTTAAAAAACAGAATGAGGCTCACAGATTTAATATAATCAACATCCGTACCTCACATCCATGTTTTTTATGGCTATGTACCAAATTATAGGGAAGCACTACCAGCTAATGGCTACCATTGTCACCGGCAACATCGTATCACTCCCTCACCCAGTGATCCTGTGTACAGCCTTCTATGAAATGAATGCTGCATAATATGGCTGCCACGGTGGTGAGTTCACTATATGGACTAACTTCAGAATGACTTTATCAGGATTTATGTTAGCAACTCTTTCTTTGAACTTAAAGTTAGTTTTTCTTACAGCTTCCCCCACCTACTTCTGTGAAAAACCTCTGATGGAGTCAACCTACAGACTTTGTATGAGAGCCCTGATCAAAGTGCCAGACTAAGTGATATCCCTCCAGCAATTGCTAGAAAATGCTAACAAGTTAATATTTCTTACAGTGTTTCAGTGGTTTTATGCTCTTATTTGGCTGTGTCTTTACAGTATGTACTTAAATGTCTTTTTGCAAGAGAAGCAGAATAATGTTTCCAAATGGGGTTGCAAATAAGAAAACTTCATAGAGCTTTTAAAAATAATAAATGTAACACAGATCTTCTAGAGACACTGAATCACCATCTCTGGAAGCTGGAATGAATCTATGAATGTTGATTTGAACACACATTTTCATGGGACAATGAAGTAAGAAAATTCCCTTGAGAGTTCTTAGGGAAAATTTTAGCTGACACATGGAAGACAAAAACATCTTAAGGGCTCTGGTATTCAAAAACCTTCCATTAAACTGTTTTCCTCGCCCAGTTATCTGGAGTCATGACCATTCCAAAGAACATTCTTCATTGCTCCCTTCACATCCTTGTTCTGCAGAGTATATATGAGGGGGTTGATCATGGGAGTAACGATGGTGTAGAAGAGAGCTATGAACTTGCCCTGATCCTGAGAGTAGTTGTTGCTGGGCTGGAGATAAGCATACATGGCTGTGCCATAGAACAGGGTGACCACTGTGAGGTGAGAGCCACATGTCCCAAATGCTTTTCTCTGCCCTGCTGCAGACTTTATCCTTAAGATGGCCCTGACAATCCCACCATAGGAGAACATGATAAATGCAACAGGTATGAGAAGTATGAAGACACCTACAAAGAAGAGCTCAGACTCATTCATAGTGGTGTCAACACAGGCAAGCTTGAGCAATGCAGGTACTTCACAGAAAAAGTGGTCTAATTTATTTCTCCCACAAAGCGGTAAAAGGAAGATGAGTACCGTTTGGAATAAGGAGTTGGCAAAACCAATGAACCATGAAGCAGAAGCCATCAGAGCACAGAGATGGGGAGGCATGATTACTGTGTAATGAAGGGGCCTGCAAACAGCTACATAACGGTCAAATGCCATAACTCCTAAGAGAATGCATTCAGTGCCTCCCAATCCTAGAGAGATATACAGCTGAACTACACAACCACCAAAGGAGATAGATTTGTCTATTCCCCTGAGATTGACCAGGAGCTGGGGAACAATGCTGGTAGTGTAACACAGGTCCAGAAAGCTGAGGTTGGAGAGGAAAAAGTACATAGGGGTGTGAAGATGTGGGTCCAGGTGGGACAATGCAATGATGGTTGTGTTTCCCAGCAAAGTGAAGATATAGAATATCAAAAGAACCACAAAGAGGACCAGCTCCAGTTGAGGCCTGTCAGAGAAAGCCAGCAGGATAAACCCAGTGAGGGAGCTTGCATTTTTCTCTTCCATCCTTGCTAGCACATGGTTCTTATCAAGACCAAGCATTTAGAAATTTTTAGAAGGTGTCTTTAAAAGAAAAGGAGAGAGGAAGAGGTGAATCTATCATGTTAAAAGACACGGTCATGGGATTTTTATATGCAATTGTTTTCAGAAGTGATGTACTCATTGAGATGGACATATCTTATACCAATGTAGTTCCACATTATCACAAAAAGTTATATCATTGATATTTAATGTAAGAAAAATCAAATAATAGACCTTGTGTTCCCATCATTCATGGGTATGAAAGGTCTGTTTCAGATTGAGTTTCATAAGATTTAAAGTACTATAAGAATACATGTACATTAGAGAAAATGAGAATGAGGGAAATACTGGAGCACGATCAGAAAGAATAAGAAAGAGAAGCAGACAGAGGCAGAGAGATTATTTGAAACATATATCTCAAAATTCTACACAATTGTACATACCTCACATGCAATAGAATATAAAGCAAGATAATCTCTAAAATACATTCAGATATTGGAATTCGTGATCTAGAATGTACTTATACAGAGGAATAAATTATATTAAAAATATCACTTACAGCGCTGACTCTACATATTTTGGAAGTTTTGCTCTGTACTCTACCTACTCCATTATATTTGTGAAGACTACCCTGGTCCTTTTTATGGTAGTCAAACAATTAAATACTCAGTCAGACACCATTCAATCACCATTATTCTGTTACAGTGTGGCACTCTTGCCCTCAAGATGCTTGAAATTATCAGACCAACTTTACAAGTTCTCTGAAAATTCGCTGTCTGTGCAGAGTCAGTTGGAATCAGAACTCTAAAATCCAGTGGCCAACAGTTTCCTTTTCCTTTTGCTGATTTCATTTTCAAATATTACCAACAACTAGAGTGTGTGAATTCCGGAAAGAGGTGGGATTATTTTCTATGAACGTTCTAATCAGGGTAAACATTTTTAAAAGTGATCCAGTTGTGTAACCTATGTACAAACTGTAATGCTTTGCATCACTCCCTATGATAAAGTAATTAAAAAGATAAATACATAGAGATAAAGGCAGATACATTGTCAAAGCAATGACAGGTCAAAGAGATATATTGTAAAACTAAAACAAATACAAGGAAAGGCATAAAAAAGGAGATTTTGGTATTATAAAAATCTAAGAACATCCATCTACATTCAGTTAATTTTATATACACAGCTTTCTGGAAGCTATCTTGAAGAGTGAGTTACACTGGACCACACATGTTGCCAACTCTAAGGATGGTTGATTGCCGTTTTCATCCAGTTATTTAGTATTGCATAGCATGGTCATACCCCGACTTAAGTGGCATCAGGAAATGAATATTTCAGATCTAGCATATTCAAATGGAAAATCATACGGTAAATTTTTAATCTTTCTAAAACTTTTAAAATCTGAATCGTTTCTGTATAGATACATTGATATGCAAAATAAATTGGTACAAAGTGGCATATAATAAATATTAATAAAATCTGAATAAGGGAAAAGTAAAGATCAAGGGAAACAAGAGTTAGTGGTAGAGAGGCCACTGGGAAATATCCCCTACCACAGACATAAATGTCCTCCTTGTCCCATAATTTAGTTCCAAGGAAAGCAAACAATCAAAAGATTGATGTTTTCAAATATAAAAGCATTCCCAGCAGAAATGTAATACATCATGCATGAGAAGGATTAGTTAAACTAAATTAAATTTATACTCAATCAGAAAACAACAGTATGATAGAGTACTATTTCACATATCCATCAAATACAATATTTAATTTGTAAAAAATGTTTTCACATTTAAAGTTTGAAAAATTAAAGTATCCAAAGGTTGAAGGTTAAACTGATATGCTACTTACATTAATAATGTTAATGCTGGTTGGTATTACTGAGGGTTTGATATGCTCTAAAATATTAACATGCATAATCTCAACTAATCTTTTAAAAACTTTTTGAAATTTATTACCGTCCCCTTTAGACATATGAAGAAATTGATTAAAGTGGTTAAATAGCTTACCCAAGATCCTTAAACTCCTAAAGGTTTTAACATAAAGCCAGGTCCCTTTGATATCAAAGTTCATACTTTCAACAACATTACTTTATTGTCAATCAAATGGATTTAATAAAATTCAAAGGAATCATCACATGTGACATAGAGGTGCAGCATTTCATAATATTTCATAATTCCTTTGATTTCTTATAAGAATGTGATCAGTGATATCCACACAAAAATCTATGCACAAAGAAATTCATAATAGAAATAATTATAAACGTATGAGAGACAGTCTAAATGAGAAACGAAAGGATACATCCTCTGACTCACACCTGTTCAGAAGAGCAAACCAAAACAAACCATGGTCAGTCTCATGCATGCACACACAAATAGAGAGGCACTCGTTGAAATGAACTGCTGGCTAATTTTTAAATTGTATCTAATAAAGAAAACATTCATGAAAGTGGAGAGCAAACATAAAATGCTAACTCATCCAAGGAAAACACCAAAATAATAATGAACCATTAAAATTAATTTATATGATTTCCATTTTATCATCTAAATAAGGACCAAGATGGCAACTGATAAAAGATAAAACCCCAGTGAGATCACGTTGTACAAAATATTTGTTGCTTTACATGATAATACATATACGAAGAAAAAAGAAGGCTGAAAGGCTACCTATCTGACAGGTATAAAAATGAATGATTTCAGGTTGAAAAATAAAATATCAGGCACAGGAGATGCCCACTAAAACAGAAAAGAATGTGATTGCCTCCGTGTGTGATCATTGCTTCCAATGTCACGCAGGAGCGCATACTGGGAGGTATTAGGATACTAATGTCATATTCTATCTTCTGACTTTGAATTTTTTTCTCATTACAATTCTGGAAAATTATTATCTTTAGTAAGACTGGACATGGGAAAGATCTAATTGCAAAATGCTCTATCCCATTGATTCTCAAGAGTATGTTCGGCTGGTCTAGGTTACTTTGTTCTGTTCATCTTTTCTTACTTGGAATCCAACCTTTCTAAAGCTGCTTGCACCACCACAAAGGCAATCTTCCAAGAGAAAGAATTCTTTTTGGCTAAGGTCAAATGAGAAATTTTACTACATTTCCTTCCTACCACATTTGAAGCATTGTGTAATTTGACTGGGAATCATCATCTCTGTTTAGACAAGCATCATTTGACTCAATGCAGCAAGAAAGATTGATTCATTAGACAAACTATATAAATAATAGTGACTGGAAATATTATTCCTTAGGTACAGGAACAAAGGATGGTGTCCTTAGTAGCCATCACAATATGACGTGATATAGGAAAGTTCTGTTATAAAAATTACACATAAATTATTACTTTGGGTACAAAAAAATAAATAATTTTTTAAGTGAAGATTACATATGAAGGAAAAAATTTAAATAGGTAAAATAAAACATATCTACAAAACAAAGATGGCATTGTATAAAAATTACTATCAATAAAAGAATATACAGGGAAACAACATCTCACAAGATGAGCACTGTATACATATTTTAGATATTTTTGTGCTTCTTTAAGAAAGGAAATAAACTGTTTAAAACTATGAATACTCATGATACATTTTAAACATAGAGAATAAATATTGTGTTTCACAGAGAATAAGCCGCCAAAAGAAAGAATGAAAGCATATTGCCTAATACTTTCACATACACACATACATTATTTTTCTGTTACTGAAGGGCATATTTTATTACACCTAAATATGTTATATTTAAATTACTTTCCATGTGTACATACTGAGGTACAATGAATGTACTACAATCAGATGGAACGTCTAGGAATAAATCATTAGCTTCTAAAATGAACAACTAATTTAGTTCTAATATTTGGTGAATTCTGTAGTCTGTTCCTTTTGCCAATGGACATATATGCAAACCAACTGAGCTTTTTGTGGCAACAACAATTGCAACTGGAAATTAACTTGCCAATTCAAAAGCAATGCAGAGATCAAGTTCCATTCCACTCACCTTTATTCGTCTTATCTGTGGATCCTAAGCTATTTTCCTACCTCATCTCCAACTTACTGCCTTTAACATAGTACTGGGGTTGGAACTCTGATATGTAGAATCAGGAATCAGGTTGTGTGGAGTGAGTGCAAAGGTTGATTATATCAGCATTGGATTATCCAGAAATTTTTCTTAAGCAAGAGGACACCTTCTCATGATGAGTTCACCTGTTTTCACATGGTACTAGACCTGCTTTTGCCTCTAGGTAGTAGGAAGATGAAGAAAAGCAATTTTGAACTCTCAGTACTATTTCCTCAAATACAATGACTTGGCTTTATGACAGAGAGACCCTATGAGCAACATGAGAGGGTGAGATGGCGCTACGCTGTGACTGGGCTGGCACAGATTGAGACTCAAACTTGTTTACCTGGCTGAAGTCTCAAGGGAATGTATGTTCTATGCTGTTGATTAGCTGATGTCACCAAGCTGTCCAGAGATGACAATCCTCAGGGAAAATGGGCAGCAAGGAGAATGTCTCTTCTTTAATTTCATATATTTGACAGAGGACAGATAACACCCTCTACCTCTCTAGTTACCTTAGTTCTCAACTTTCAATGACTTGGATGTTTTACATAACCCTTAGATTTTTTTTCTCACAATCACAAAAAATTTTTATGTATAGATAATAAATCAATCATTCGGTTACTTAATTGTAAAAGTATACATGTAAATAAATTTTTCATTTAAATTCATTCATAACCAACTTATAAGGGCTCACAAAACTAATAATTAGGCACACCTTAATCTTTAAGGGAAATATAATGGAGGGCAATCATCACATTTATTAACAAACTTCTAATGTGGCTAAGGAATAATATCTCATATCCTCTATAACAGTCTTCAGTTTATATCCAAAGGTTTTAATGATTTACTCAAGTAATAAAAAGAAAATTCTTTAATGACATTTACATGGTTGGTTATCTTGAATTTCACTAGTCTTTGCATTTAAATTCCAAATGATTTTTAGTTTACCAGGATAGTTACAAATATTCGCTAAAGAAAAATGGAGGAAAGTGGATGGAGGTTTCATGTGTTGAAGTCAAGTTTGAAGATCAATCGATTTATTTAAAAACATCTTTACTTGACTATACAGGCAACAACAGGTATAAATAACAACATCTGACTTTGGCAAACATGGACCCTAAATGTCAAATGAAACTTCAAAAAAAATAAAATCCCTTTATCCACACTGGAACACCTTTTGTTTCAGAGTAATAGACAACTGCTAAATAGCAGTATAAGCTAGCTCAGAGAAAACCATTTAGGCTTGAAGCATCTTGGTTTTTATACGTCATTAGTGACACAGGTATAGAGAGCGTCTGTGATTAATTTCCATTCTATAGCCAATTGTTTCCCATATATCGACAAATTCTACTTTTATTTGCAAGATTCAGCTAGTGAGATAAACTATCCTTCTCCTCCTAAAAGCAGTCTTAGGTTAGAATTTTCTCAGTTATAACCCTACTGGTTAAAATCCCATCATAATATTTAAAGGAGGTCTAGTAAAGACTAATACCGCTTAGGGTGTCAGAGGAGGGAGGGAATTACAGAGCTACTATTAATGCTTTTCTTCCCAATTCACGCTAGCAGTTATAAGTATTAATTGGCAAAATCACTTTGGATAATAGTTTGACCTTATCTAGGAATGCTGACCTGCAATTACATTCCTCAGTTTAATATTCTCTGAAGTAGTTCTTGGTCATGTTCCCCAAACACATGAATAAGAATGCTCAAAGCAGCGCTGTTTGTATTAACCCAAACCTGTAAAATAATTCAAATGCTCATCAACAGTAAAATGGGAAAACTGTGAGCTATTCATACAACACAGTACTTTACAAAAGAAAGGAATAAACTACAGCAAAACAAACTGAAACATTGTCCTTCACACAAAAATACTGAACAAAACATGCCAGTCACAAAGGAATCAATCTGTCTACATAAAGTACAAAAACAGGCAAAATAAACTGTTGTTTATGAATGCAAACATAGGTGGTAAAACTATAGTTACAATCAAATATTATAGTCAAAACTAAAAAGAATATCGAAAGGCTGATTATAACAAAGTCAAGATAAATGAAGAGAGAAAGGGATGCAATTGGGTAGAGGCTATCCGAGGTACTGTCCAGGTTCTAGTTTACGAAGAAGGTACTATAATGACTATTCACTTATTAATTATTCTTTAAAGTGAATATTTTTATACAGGTGTAGAGACAGAGAGACACACAGAGACAGAGAGAGAGAGAGATGGCCAGAGGAAATAAGAAATAACACATAGGACTGCGTTATACTCATGTTTTACTCAATATTATACCTATGACAATAAGAAAGTAGGAAACAAAGAGGCTATATAAAAGTATCAAAAATGATTAGGAGTATTTGTAAATGAATAAGGCTGATAAAAATCATATTTGGAAAAGCTAAGTTCTGAACAATGGAAAAATGGTTAGGGATTTGTAAGGAATCAAATTGGTGGACTAAAAGGAATATAAATCTAAAAACAATACTGATCTAAGGAAAAGCAACACTAATGTAAAGGAAAGAAGAGGAATGCTTCTCCACCCGGTTCCAGGACACCATTCTCTCTGTAGAGTAGACACAGTGAAGATAGCCTTTCTTCTGAAATATCTAAATTGCCACCACCTCAGTAAAGTATTGAACAAGCTATTTCTAGGCTCTGAATTATTCCAAACTCTCAGATTCTCTTCCTCACTGCTTGTCGTCTATCTGAGATAAGCGGAAGGGAAGGTCCACACTTCCTAAGTGAAATGTTATACCACCCTGTACTGCTGCTTCACTTTGGGATTTCTGTATTTATCACTAGATAAATGGATAAAGAGCCCAAGTGGGGAAAAGGAAAGGGAAAAAGGCAGAAACAAAATGAAAGATAGAGAAGACAAATACAGAATGACAAACAAGAACTGAGAGAGACAGTAGATATATACAGAGATTTCAGTTAAAAAGTACAGATACATACAGTAAATGTGAAAACAGAATGAAAATAATAGGGAAAACAATAAAATGATGGGAACAGGGATTCTCAAAAGCTCAAAATGCATTGAAGCAATTACAAGTAAAGTAAAATATAGGGCCAGACTGTACAGCTGGCAGGTTGTTTAATTATTCTATATTGAAAAATATTTCACTGCTTGAAAGGCCCTTCACGTACATGGTCACCTAACACCAAAGATGGGACATATTGAATATAGACATCTATATTTCCACCAAAAGTCAAGGGTAACGAAATCTGAATGCTTTCTATTGAGCACATCCAATCCCTCCCCCCTCTCCTATGCAGGATGTGACTCTGGAGATTCTCAAGTAAGCAGAGTTTTCATAGACTGGAGCTAGACCGTCCCATTGCTTCTATGAAGTTCTTGAAGGATCCTCCCAAACTATTTCATCTTGGAAGGAATTTTCTGGAATCTAGAGAAAATTACATGTAATTAGGCTAGTGGGGAAATGATTATGAGCACTATAACCCAAGACATGTGGAAAAACCCCCGGATCACATGCTACATTTCCACCATCCATTCCCTCCCACTCCCAAAACAAGCACTTACATTTTCACACACACAAGACATTTGCATTAGAAAGCTTCCAAAATTTAGTTTACTATGTCTTCTTTGATCATTTGACCAATGAGTGAATCTGTGTTCAGGATGCTGAATACATAGGAAATCTTATAACAATTGGAGCCCATTTCTATCTTAACATATTAAAATTCTATTAACTTTAGTCATTATAGGACTATCCTTATAATTCTTATGTAATTAAATTATGAAAATTATTGACATCTTAAAATTGAAAATTATAAACACAAAACTTATAATCACACTGAGGAAATCTTTGAATGTACAGCATGCTAATTAAAACATTAAGCAAGGTTGATTGTCATTTCTTAGTAATCATTAGCCTCGACCTAGTGAGAGTAAAGGCTTATTAAAAGGAATTTAAAAAGATATTCCATTATTCCTTGGAAAGAGCATAACTTTGAACTCTGAAAATCTAGGTTCACATCTTGATCTTGTTATTTAGAAGCTGTGTCACTTCAAGCAAGGATTTAACCTCCCTGTTCCAGAGTGAGCTCAGCTGTAAAATAAGGATGATGTTGTCCCTTAAGGTGTTGTAGTAAACAAATAAGATAAAAAATATGAAAATGCCTTACAAATTGTAAATCATTGTGTAAATGCAAAGAATTATTAGCATTTCTAGCCCAAATCATGCTTTTTCTTCAGTCCATTTCCTCAGATCACCTTCAGTCATGCCATGCTGTTGGCCACTTCCTCCTTGAAACGGTCTTCATTAGCTTTTATAAACTGTTCAACCCTGATGTTCTCACATGTCAATGGCCATTACTTTTCTGCTTTTTCGAAACCAAAAGTCCTTTTCCTTAATTCTCTTTTTACCCATTTCCTCTTCAAAATGACGACGGTACTTTGGTGAACCACCAAAGAATTGCCAAAAGTATATCAAGCTCTGTACCCTCTCTCCAAGCAGAATTCTATATTTCCATTGCCATTCCTGACACATCTACTTGAAAATTTACATGTACTCTGGTTCAATAAATTCACTGTTTCCCTCTCCCCAACCAAAAGTAGCTGTTTCAGTTTCCTGTGGCTGCCATAATGAAGTACCACCAACCGGGGTACTTAAAACAACAGAAATTTTTTCTCTCACGCTTCTGGAAACCAGAAGTCCAAAATCAAGCTGTCATCAGGAACACACTCTCTGAAGGTTCTAAAGGAAAATGTGTTCTATGCCTTTCTTTTAGCCTCTGTTGTTGCCAACAATCCTTCTCATTCCTTGGCTTGTACATTTATCTTTGTTCCAATCTTCGCCTCCATCATCATATGGTGTTCTCCCTGTCTGTGTCTTGTCTCTGTTTTCCCTTCCTAGAAGGACACCATCCATATCAGATTAGAGCCCACGTAATCAAGTATGGCATTATCTTAACTTGATTACATATGCAAAGAATCTATTTTCAAATAAGATAATATTCTTAAGTACCAGGGGTTATGACATATATTTTTTGGAGACACAATTCAAACCATAACAGCAGGTTGTCATCTTTAGCCTCTCCATTTTTAACAAAAGAATCAACCAATCTCTCAGTCTTTAAGACTGGAACCCTTTTTGATTTTAATTGAGATAAAATGACATGTCAAGTTGTATTGGTTTCCAGTGTACAGCATACCGATTCGATACATGTACATACTGCAGAGTGATCACCGCAGTAAATCTAGTTAACATCTATCACCACACACTGTTACAAATTGTTTTTCTAGCATTTGTTGAATTTGGTTGGCGAATATTTTATTGAGAATTTTTGCATCTATTTTCATCAGGGGTATTGGCACATAATTTTCTTTTCTTATAACATTCCCGCCTGGGTTTAGTATCAGGATAATGCTGGCCTCATAAAATGAGGTTGGAAGTATTACTTCCTCTTCTGTTTTTTGAAAAAGTTTGGAAAGCTTCACTCTTCAAATGTTCGGTAGAATTCACCAGTGAAGCCATCTGCTCCTGGACTTTTGTTTGTTGGGAGGTTTTTGATTACTGATTCAATCTTCTTACTAGTAATCAGTCTATTCAGTTTCCCATTTCTTCCTGATTCTATCTTGGTAGGTTGTATGTTTCTAGGAATTTATCCATTTCTTCTAGGTTGTCCAATTTGTTGCTATATAACTATTTAAGTAGTCTCTTATGATCCTTTGTGTTTTTGTGGTATCAGTTTTAATGTCACCTCTTTTGTTTATTATCTTATTTGTTTGAGTCCTCTCTTTTTCTTGGTGAGACTGTCTAAATATTTCTCTATTTTGTTTATCTTCCCAAAAATCCAATACCTAATTACATTGATCTTTTCTATTGTCTTTTTAGTCTTTATTTCATTTATTTCCATTTTGATCTTGGTTATTTCCTTCCTTCTCCTGAGTTTTGGATTCATTTCTTTTTCTTTTTCTATGTCTTTGAGGTGTAAAGAAGTTAGGTTATTTATTTGAGATCTTTCTAGTGTATTCATATAGGCATTTATTGCTATGAACTTTCCTCTTAGAACTGTTTTTGCTACCTCCTATACATTTTGGTACATTGTACTTCCATTTTCAATTGTCTCAAGGTATCTTTGAATTCTCTCTTTATTTCTTCTTTGACCCTTGTGTTGTTCAAGAGCACACTCTCCACATGTTTGTGAATTCTCAAGTGTTCTTTCTGTAATTGATTTCTAGTTTCATACCATTAATATCATTGTGATCAGAAGTGACGCATGATAGGATTTCAATCTTCTTACATTTATTAAGACTTGTTTTGTGGCCTCACATGTGAGCTGTCCTGGAGAACGTTCTGTGCATACTTGGAGCAAAGTGTATTCTGCTGTTTTGGATGGAATGTTCTGTAAATATATCTTAAGACCATTTGATCTAACTAGTCATTTAACTGCAATGTTTCTTTATTGATTTTCTGTTTAAACATCTATCCCTTGATGAAAATGGAGAACTGAATTCCCCTGCTAATGAAGTATCATTGCATTGCTGTCCGTTTTTCCCTTTTGGTCTGATAAAATTTTCTTCACATATTTAAGTGCTCTGATGTTGATTGTATCAACATTCTTAAAAGTAATAGCCTGTTGGTGGATTGACTCCTTGTCTTCATACAATGACTTTTTAGTCTCTTATTACAATCTTTGTCTTCAAGTCTATTTTGTCTGACTTAAGAATAGCTACCCCAGCCTTCTTATCCATTGCGTGGACTATGTTTTTAGTTCCTGTGTGTTCAGTTCTGTACATTCATAAAGGTGAAGTAAGTCTCTTCCAGCAACATATAGTTGGGTCTTTTTGTTTTATCCATTCAGCCACTCTATGTCTTTGGATTAGAGCACTTAATCTGTCTACATTTAAAGTAATTTATGACTGGTATGGACTTATTAACATTTTGTTCATTAATTTCTGGCTGTTTTGTAATTTTTTTCTACCTTCTTGTCTGATTTCCTCTTTTGTGATTTGTTGATTTTTCTGAATTGATATGCTTTGATTCCTTTCTCTTTATTTTTGAATATCTAATATAGGTGTTTGCTTTGCAGTTACCAGGAGGCTCGCATAAAATATATTTTTTATAACAGTGAGTTTTCAATTGATAAGAATTTAAGTTCAAATGCATTCTAAAGTTCAACATTTTTGTTCCCTCTCGCACATGTTTTATGTGTTGATGTTACATTATACATCTTTTTATTTTTTGTAACTATTAACAAATTATTGTATTTATAGTTATATTTACTTCTTTTATCTTTTAAGCTTCATACTGCATTTATAAGTGATTAACTCATCACCGTTACAACATTAGGTTATTCTGAATTTAGCTACATATTTCCCTTTACCTATGATATTTATACTTTTATATGTTTTCCTGCTACAATTAGCACCCTTTTGTTTCAGCTTAAAGAAGTCCTTTTAACATTTCTTGCAAGGCTAGTCTAGTGGTGATGAACTCCTTTATTAGCTTTTGCTTCTCCAGAAAACTCCTCATCTCTCCTTCAATTCTGAAGGACAGTTTTGCTGCATAGAGTCTTCTCAGTTTGTAGGTTTTTTCTTTCAGTCCTTTGAATATATTGTGGCACTCACCTCTGGGCTGAAAAGTTCCTGCTGAAAAATCTGCTGATGGTTTTATGGAGTTCCCTTGTAACTAGCAAGTTGTTTTCCTCTTGCTGATTTTAGGATTCTCTGCTTTTCTTTAACTTTCAACAATTTAATTATAACGTATCTTGGCGTGGATCTCTTTGTATTCATCTTTTTTGGATCTGCCTAGACACTCTGGATCTGGATGTTTGTTTACTTCCCCAGGTTACAGAAGTTTTCAGCAGTTATTTCATTAGTTATGTTTTCTGCCTCATTCTCTCACTCTTCTCTTTCTGGCGCTCCTGTAGCATACATATTAGTCTGCCTGATGTTGTCTCATAAGTCCTTTAAGCTATCTTCACTCTTTTTCATTCTTTTTCCTTTCCGTCCTTTTGATTGGATGGATTCCACTACCCTGTCTTTGAGTTCACTAATGCTTTCTGGCACACTATCTGGTCTGATGTTGAACCCTTCTATTAAATTTTTCAATTCAGTTATTGTATTCTTCATGTCTGAAAATTTTTTGGACACTTTCTTATATTTTTATCTCTTTACTGAAATTGTCACTTTGTTCATGCTTTGTTCCCATGGCTTTGGTGAGCATCTTTATGACACTTTTATTGAACTCTTTATCAGATAAGTCACTTATCTCCATCTCCTTAAAGTCTTTCTGAGTCTTTATCTTATTCTTTCCTTTGGTACGTGTTCTTTTGTTTCTTCATTTTCCTTCACTCTCTTTGTTGTATTCTGCACAGTAAATAAAAGACACCTCGCCGTCCTAGTTTTGAATTAATAGTCTCATGTAGCAGATGATTGTTATCATTCAACTCTGCCCTAGCTCTTAGATGTCTTTCTATACTTTGTGATTGTCCAAGCAGCTTTCTTTGTACTTAGTGACTCCCAGTAGTTGAGGGTATAACAAAATCTGTCCGTTTCCCAAAGGAAAGGATCTCAGTCAGCACCTAGATCAAGGCTCATTGGAAGCCATACCTTCAGGTAGCAGCTTTTAGAGCACATAAACATGCGTCTTTCAAGAGAAGACTAGGAGATTGGTGTTTTTGTCTGCACTGAGCATTAGGAGTATAGCCAGCTAAGAACTATTTCTGTGCTTGCTACCATCCCATTGAACCTAAGAATACAAGGTCTGATGTCTACCAGGGCCAGGTTATCAAGGGATGAGTATTCTCCATGACAGCCACAAAAGCCCGGGCACCAGGTGTGTTCACAAGCTCCTTTCACAGAGACACTGGCAACCTTGGGTGAGGCAGAGGTTGAGTATAAAGGTGGTGCACACTGGCATCTCTCATCTATGGAGAAAATTGAACTCAATCCCTACATGTGTGTTCAATTAGAAGTTTACCCCTCACTCCATAGCTATTAAGACAAGCAAATAGACTTCTTTCACAGAAACAATGGGCGCCTTTCATTCTGTTGCTTCTGTACCGGCTCCTGGGGGTAAAACTCAGTAAGGTTGCATAATGGCTTTATGAACAGTCTCTTAGTTCACTCTCACCTTGCGGGACTTCTACTTCATGATCTTGAACCACAACCTCATCTGTCTTTGAGATTCCTAAATTTAATGTGTTTCAATGTGGGTTTTTCCTTAGCTCTCCTCTTTGGAATTCTATTTGCTCTTTTAAACATAAATTTCTATTTATGGTTTGAATTTCAAAAAATTTATCTCCAATATCTCTTCAGGCATTTCATCATCTCCATATTTATTTTTCTCATTCTTTAAGTCCTATTATCTGAATTTTAATAATTTTACTTCTGTCCATCATCTCTCTCCAATTTTGCTGGTCTCTTTTGTTTTCTTTTCCTTCTTTCGTACATGAGATTTCCTCATTCTGTTCTTCCAGTTCACTAATTCCTGTACAGATGTACCATTGTACTTGTTACCTACTGTGGTATTTATTAAAACAAATATATATTTTATGTCATTTCACCTTGGTTCTATTTTTATTTATTGTTTTATTTGATTCATGCTGGTAATACTTTCTCTTATTTCTTTGAAGCCATTTACTAGGCTCATTTTATATTTCTCCATTTTTGTTAAATTTTTTAATCTAGCATTTTTTTCTTTTTATTGAAATGGCTACTTTCTTTAAGTGCCTTGTGATTTGGGGCCTGTATGCTCATTTTCCCCTCTGAGTATTAAATCCTCTCTGAGATGTTGTGTATTGCAGAAGACCAGACCCCATTTTGTGTCACCCAGAGCAAGCTCTTGAGGTGAGGATGGTATCAATCCTGCAGTGGAATGGGAGAGTTGGGGAAATAACTGCCTGAGGTTGTTAGTCATAACCCTTTACCTTTTTTCTCGGCCCCTTACAAACACAGGGGTTCTATGGTGCTCTGATTTTATTGCTGAGGACACTTGGAGGAAAATTATGTCTTGCTGAAGTTGTAGGGTAAACACTGTGTCCCTCAAGACAAAGCAGTGGAGAAGCTAGATCAGAATCCTCACACTTTCTTTCCAGTTTTAACGACTATAATTGTGCTGGGAAGTCCTCTTCTTCAGCCCCTACTACCATCATACATGTATACACCAATACCTCAGGATTTCTTACAGTTTCTCTATTTATCTTCTCTAATTTTTCTGGGATTTATCTTGGAGGAGAGAGTCAGTGTTCATCATAATTCAGCTTCTTGTTTAGGACCAGACTCTGTTTTTTTGTTCCTTTTGTCCTTTATCTCTTGCTTATATTTTGAGAATTCTAAGTATTGAAAGATATTAGTCATATTTATTGCATATTCCATGTCTAAAAATTCAAAAATCCAAAGTCTTTATGAATCTGATTCTGCTCCTTTGTTTATCCCTTGTGCTTACTCATGATATCTTATTTCCTTGTGTGTTGATATGATTTTTGACTGTGAATTGCTCATTCCATTGAAACTTTACCTGTGGGAAGGTGACATATAGCTGTGGTTCTACACATATGATTTGCATTTATTTGTTGATCTACTTAGATGCACTATCAAATACTTTCAAAGCAACACTGAATGAGAAAGGACAATGGAGGATTATTTCTTTTAAATTAAGGGGAAAAACTTCAACCCAGATGTTTTATCCAGTAAAATGGCCATTTGAATAGAGAAGCATGATAAAAACTTCTCAAATATATAAAGCCTCAGAAATCAGACAAGCAAATGCCTACGTTAAAAAGGAACAAACTAAAATAATGTTATGATTGAATCACATCTCAGTAGTTAAAAGAGCTCTAAATGAACTAAGCAGTCCCTCTCCCAAACCCACATTTAAAAAACAAAGACTAATGGGGGAAAAATCTTCAAGTTTATACTGTTTAAAGAGAAACACCAAAACATAGGGTTATAAAAAAGATAAAAATAAGAAAATATTCCAGGCTGGTGTTATGATTTTAATATCTAATGTAAAGGAAAGAACAGGAATGCTTCTCCACCCGGTTCCAGGGCACCATTCTCTCTGTAGAGTAGACACAGTGAAGATAGCCTTTCTTCTGAAATATCTAAACTGCCACCACCTCAGTAAAGTATTGAACAAGCTATTTCTAGGCTCTGAATTATTCCAAACTCTCAGATTCTCTTCCTCACTGCTTGTCGTCTATCTGAGATAAGCGGAAGGGAAGGTCCACACTTCCTAAGTGAAATGTTATACCACCCTGTACTGCTGCTTCACTTTGGGATTTCTGTATTTATCACTAGATAAATGGATAAAGAGCCCAAGTGTGGAAAAGGAAAGGGAAAAGGGCAGAAACAAAATGAAAGATAGAGAAGACAAATACAGAATGACAAACAAGAACTGAGAGAGACAGTAGATATATACAGAGATTTCAGTTAAAAAGTACAGATACATACAGTAAATGTGAAAACAGAATGAAAATAATAGGGAAAACAATAAAATGATGGGAACAGGGATTCTCAAAAGCTCAAAATGCATTGAAGCAATTACAAGTAAAGTAAAATATAGGGCCAGACTGTACAGATGGCAGGTTGTTTAATTATTCTATATTGAAAAATATTTCACTGCTTGAAAGGCCCTTCACGTACATGGTCACCTAACACAAAAGATGGGACATATGGAATGCAGACATCTATGTTTCCACCAAAAGTCAAGGGTAACGAAATCTGAATACTTTCTATTGAGGACATCCAGTCCCTCACCCCTCTCCTCTGCAGGATGTGACTCTGGAGATTCTCAAGTAAGCAGAGTTTTCATAGACAGTCCCATTGCTTCTATGAAGTTCTTGAAGGATCCTCCCAAACTATTTCATCTTGGAAGGAATTTTCTGGAATCTAGAGAAAATTACATGTAATTAGGCTAGTGGGGAAATGATTATGAGCACTATAACCCAAGACATGTGGAAAAACCCCCGGATCACATGCTACATTTCCACCATCCATTCCCTCCCACTCCCAAAACAAGCACTTACATTTTCACACACACAAGACATTTGCATTAGAAAGCTTCCAAAATTTAGTTTACTATGTCTTCTTTGATCATTTGACCAATGAGTGAATCTGTGTTCAGGATGCTGAATACATAGGAAATCTTATAACAATTGGAGCCCATTTCTATCTTAACATATTAAAATTCTATTAACTTTAGTCATTATAGGACTATCCTTATAATTCTTATGTAATTAAATTATGAAAATTATTGACATCTTAAAATTGAAAATTATAAACACAAAACTTATAATCACACTGAGGAAATCTTTGAATGTACAGCATGCTAATTAAAACATTAAGCAAGGTTGATTGTCATTTCTTAGTAATCATTAGCCTCGACCTAGTGAGAGTAAAGGCTTATTAAAAGGAATTTAAAAAGATATTCCATTATTCCTTGGAAAGAGCATAACTTTGAACTCTGAAAATCTAGGTTCACATCTTGATCTTGTTATTTAGAAGCTGTGTCACTTCAAGCAAGGATTTAACCTCCCTGTTCCAGAGTGAGCTCAGCTGTAAAATAAGGATGATGTTGTCCCTTAAGGTGTTGTAGTAAACAAATAAGATAAAAAATATGAAAATGCCTTACAAATTGTAAATCATTGTGTAAATGCAAAGAATTATTAGCATTTCTAGCCCAAATCATGCTTTTTCTTCAGTCCATTTCCTCAGATCACCTTCAGTCATGCCATGCTGTTGGCCACTTCCTCCTTGAAACGGTCTTCATTAGCTTTTATAAACTGTTCAACCCTGATGTTCTCACATGTCAATGGCCATTACTTTTCTGCTTTTTCGAAACCAAAAGTCCTTTTCCTTAATTCTCTTTTTACCCATTTCCTCTTCAAAATGACGGTACTTTGGTGAACCACCAAAGAATTGCCAAAAGTATATCAAGCTCTGAACCCTCTCTCCAAGCAGAATTCTATATTTCCATTGCCATTCCTGACACATCTACTTGAAAATTTACATGTACTCTGGTTCAATAAATCCACTGTTTCCCTCTCCCCAGCCAAAAGTAGCTGTTTTAGTTTCCTGTGGCTGCCATAATGAAGTACCACCAACTGTGGTACTTAAAACAACAGAAATTTTTTCTCTCACGCTTCTGGAAACCAGAAGTCCAAAATCAAGCTGTCATCAGGAACACACTCTCTGAAGGTTCTAAAGGAAAATGTGTTCTATGCCTTTCTTTTAGCCTCTGTTGTTGCCAACAATCCTTCTCATTCCTTGGCTTGTACATTTATCTTTGTTCCAATCTTCGCCTCCATCATCATATGGTGTTCTCCCTGTCTGTGTCTTGTCTCTGTTTTCCCTTCCTAGAAGGACACCATCCATATCAGATTAGAGCCCACGTAATCAAGTATGGCATTATCTTAACTTGATTACATATGCAAAGAATCTATTTTCAAATAAGATAATATTCTTAAGTACCAGGGGTTATGACATATATTTTTTGGAGACACAATTCAAACCATAACAGCAGGTTGTCATCTTTAGCCTCTCCATTTTTAACAAAAGAATCAACCAATCTCTCAGTCTTTAAGACTGGAACCCTTTTTGATTTTAATTGAGATAAAATGACATGTCAAGTTGTATTGGTTTCCAGTGTACAGCATACCGATTCGATACATGTACATACTGCAGAGTGATCACCGCAGTAAATCTAGTTAACATCTATCACCACACACTGTTACAAATTGTTTTTCTAGCATTTGTTGAATTTGGTTGGCGAATATTTTATTGAGAATTTTTGCATCTATTTTCATCAGGGGTATTGGCACATAATTTTCTTTTCTTATAACATTCCCGCCTGGTTTTAGGATCAGGATAATGCTGGCCTCATAAAATGAGGTTGGAAGTATTACTTCCTCTTCTGTTTTTTGAAAAAGTTTGGAAAGCTTCACTCTTCAAATGTTCGGTAGAATTCACCAGTGAAGCCATCTGCTCCTGGACTTTTGTTTGTTGGGAGGTTTTTGATTACTGATTCAATCTTCTTACTAGTAATCAGTCTATTCAGTTTCCCATTTCTTCCTGATTCTATCTTGGTAGGTTGTATGTTTCTAGGAATTTATCCATTTCTTCTAGGTTGTCCAATTTGTTGCTATATAACTATTTAAGTAGTCTCTTATGATCCTTTGTGTTTTTGTGGTATCAGTTTTAATGTCACCTCTTTTGTTTATTATCTTATTTGTTTGAGTCCTCTCTTTTTCTTGGTGAGACTGTCTAAATATTTCTCTATTTTGTTTATCTTCCCAAAAATCCAATACCTAATTACATTGATCTTTTCTATTGTCTTTTTAGTCTTTATTTCATTTATTTCCATTTTGATCTTGGTTATTTCCTTCCTTCTCCTGAGTTTTGGATTCATTTCTTTTTCTTTTTCTATGTCTTTGAGGTGTAAAGAAGTTAGGTTATTTATTTGAGATCTTTCTAGTGTATTCATATAGGCATTTATTGCTATGAACTTTCCTCTTAGAACTGTTTTTGCTACCTCCTATACATTTTGGTACATTGTACTTCCATTTTCAATTGTCTCAAGGTATCTTTGAATTCTCTCTTTATTTCTTCTTTGACCCTTGTGTTGTTCAAGAGCACACTCTCCACATGTTTGTGAATTCTCAAGTGTTCTTTCTGTAATTGATTTCTAGTTTCATACCATTAATATCATTGTGATCAGAAGTGACGCATGATAGGATTTCAATCTTCTTACATTTATTAAGACTTGTTTTGTGGCCTCACATGTGAGCTGTCCTGGAGAACGTTCTGTGCATACTTGGAGCAAAGTGTATTCTGCTGTTTTGGATGGAATGTTCTGTAAATATATCTTAAGACCATTTGATCTAACTAGTCATTTAACTGCAATGTTTCTTTATTGATTTTCTGTTTAAACATCTATCCTTTGATGAAAATGGAGAACTGAATTCCCCTGCTAATGAAGTATCATTGCATTGCTGTCCGTTTTTCCCTTTTGGTCTGATAAAATTTTCTTCACATATTTAAGTGCTCTGATGTTGATTGTATCAACATTCTTAAAAGTAATAGCCTGTTGGTGGATTGACTCCTTGTCTTCATACAATGACTTTTTAGTCTCTTATTACAATCTTTGTCTTCAAGTCTATTTTGTCTGACTTAAGAATAGCTACCCCAGCCTTCTTATCCATTGCGTGGACTATGTTTTTAGTTCCTGTGTGTTCAGTTCTGTACATTCATAAAGGTGAAGTAAGTCTCTTCCAGCAACATATAGTTGGGTCTTTTTGTTTTATCCATTCAGCCACTCTATGTCTTTGGATTAGAGCACTTAATCTGTCTACATTTAAAGTAATTTATGACTGGTATGGACTTATTAACATTTTGTTCATTAATTTCTGGCTGTTTTGTAATTTTTTTCTACCTTCTTGTCTGATTTCCTCTTTTGTGATTTGTTGATTTTTCTGAATTGATATGCTTTGATTCCTTTCTCTTTATTTTTGAATATCTAATATAGGTGTTTGCTTTGCAGTTACCAGGAGGCTCGCATAAAATATATTTTTTATAACAGTGAGTTTTCAATTGATAAGAATTTAAGTTCAAATGCATTCTAAAGTTCAACATTTTTGTTCCCTCTCGCACATGTTTTATGTGTTGATGTTACATTATACATCTTTTTATTTTTTGTAACTATTAACAAATTATTGTATTTATAGTTATATTTACTTCTTTTATCTCTTAAGCTTCATACTGCATTTATAAGTGATTAACTCATCACCGTTACAACATTAGGTTATTCTGAATTTAGCTACATATTTCCCTTTACCTATGATATTTATACTTTTATATGTTTTCCTGCTACAATTAGCACCCTTTTGTTTCAGCTTAAAGAAGTCCTTTTAACATTTCTTGCAAGGCTAGTCTAGTGGTGATGAACTCCTTTATTAGCTTTTGCTTCTCCAGAAAACTCCTCATCTCTCCTTCAATTCTGAAGGACAGTTTTGCTGCATAGAGTCTTCTCAGTTTGTAGGTTTTTTCTTTCAGTCCTTTGAATATATTGTGGCACTCACCTCTGGGCTGAAAAGTTCCTGCTGAAAAATCTGCTGATGGTTTTATGGAGTTCCCTTGTAACTAGCAAGTTGTTTTCCTCTTGCTGATTTTAGGATTCTCTGCTTTTCTTTAACTTTCAACAATTTAATTATAACGTATCTTGGCGTGGATCTCTTTGTATTCATCTTTTTTGGATCTGCCTAGACACTCTGGATCTGGATGTTTGTTTACTTCCCCAGGTTACAGAAGTTTTCAGCAGTTATTTCATTAGTTATGTTTTCTGCCTCATTCTCTCACTCTTCTCTTTCTGGCGCTCCTGTAGCATACATATTAGTCTGCCTGATGTTGTCTCATAAGTCCTTTAAGCTATCTTCACTCTTTTTCATTCTTTTTCCTTTCCGTCCTTTTGATTGGATGGATTCCACTACCCTGTCTTTGAGTTCACTAATGCTTTCTGGCACACTATCTGGTCTGATGTTGAACCCTTCTATTAAATTTTTCAATTCAGTTATTGTATTCTTCATGTCTGAAAATTTTTTGGACACTTTCTTATATTTTTATCTCTTTACTGAAATTGTCACTTTGTTCATGCTTTGTTCCCATGGCTTTGGTGAGCATCTTTATGACACTTTTATTGAACTCTTTATCAGATAAGTCACTTATCTCCATCTCCTTAAAGTCTTTCTGAGTCTTTATCTTATTCTTTCCTTTGGTACGTGTTCTTTTGTTTCTTCATTTTCCTTCACT
Organism: Equus asinus; assembly: GCF_041296235.1. Classification (NCBI taxonomy): domain Eukaryota; kingdom Metazoa; phylum Chordata; class Mammalia; order Perissodactyla; family Equidae; genus Equus; species Equus asinus. Next base: position 41,210,569 of record NC_091797.1, read on the forward strand.
CTCTTTGTTGTATTCTGCACAGTAAATAAAAGACACCTCGCCGTCCTAGTTTTGAATTAATAGTCTCATGTAGCAGATGATTGTTATCATTCAACTCTGCCCTAGCTCTTAGATGTCTTTCTATACTTTGTGATTGTCCAAGCAGCTTTCTTTGTACTTAGTGACTCCCAGTAGTTGAGGGTATAACAAAATCTGTCCGTTTCCCAAAGGAAAGGATCTCAGTCAGCACCTAGATCAAGGCTCATTGGAAGCCATACCTTCAGGTAGCAGCTTTTAGAGCACATAAACATGCGTCTTTCAAGAGAAGACTAGGAGATTGGTGTTTTTGTCTGCACTGAGCATTAGGAGTATAGCCAGCTAAGAACTATTTCTGTGCTTGCTACCATCCCATTGAACCTAAGAATACAAGGTCTGATGTCTACCAGGGCCAGGTTATCAAGGGATGAGTATTCTCCATGACAGCCACAAAAGCCCGGGCACCAGGTGTGTTCACAAGCTCCTTTCACAGAGACACTGGCAACCTTGGGTGAGGCAGAGGTTGAGTATAAAGGTGGTGCACACTGGCATCTCTCATCTATGGAGAAAATTGAACTCAATCCCTACATGTGTGTTCAATTAGAAGTTTACCCCTCACTCCATAGCTATTAAGACAAGCAAATAGACTTCTTTCACAGAAACAATGGGCGCCTTTCATTCTGTTGCTTCTGTACCGGCTCCTGGGGGTAAAACTCAGTAAGGTTGCATAATGGCTTTATGAACAGTCTCTTAGTTCACTCTCACCTTGCGGGACTTCTACTTCATGATCTTGAACCACAACCTCATCTGTCTTTGAGATTCCTAAATTTAATGTGTTTCAATGTGGGTTTTTCCTTAGCTCTCCTCTTTGGAATTCTATTTGCTCTTTTAAACATAAATTTCTATTTATGGTTTGAATTTCAAAAAATTTATCTCCAATATCTCTTCAGGCATTTCATCATCTCCATATTTATTTTTCTCATTCTTTAAGTCCTATTATCTGAATTTTAATAATTTTACTTCTGTCCATCATCTCTCTCCAATTTTGCTGGTCTCTTTTGTTTTCTTTTCCTTCTTTCGTACATGAGATTTCCTCATTCTGTTCTTCCAGTTCACTAATTCCTGTACAGATGTACCATTGTACTTGTTACCTACTGTGGTATTTATTAAAACAAATATATATTTTATGTCATTTCACCTTGGTTCTATTTTTATTTATTGTTTTATTTGATTCATGCTGGTAATACTTTCTCTTATTTCTTTGAAGCCATTTACTAGGCTCATTTTATATTTCTCCATTTTTGTTAAATTTTTTAATCTAGCATTTTTTTCTTTTTATTGAAATGGCTACTTTCTTTAAGTGCCTTGTGATTTGGGGCCTGTATGCTCATTTTCCCCTCTGAGTATTAAATCCTCTCTGAGATGTTGTGTATTGCAGAAGACCAGACCCCATTTTGTGTCACCCAGAGCAAGCTCTTGAGGTGAGGATGGTATCAATCCTGCAGTGGAATGGGAGAGTTGGGGAAATAACTGCCTGAGGTTGTTAGTCATAACCCTTTACCTTTTTTCTCGGCCCCTTACAAACACAGGGGTTCTATGGTGCTCTGATTTTATTGCTGAGGACACTTGGAGGAAAATTATGTCTTGCTGAAGTTGTAGGGTAAACACTGTGTCCCTCAAGACAAAGCAGTGGAGAAGCTAGATCAGAATCCTCACACTTTCTTTCCAGTTTTAACGACTATAATTGTGCTGGGAAGTCCTCTTCTTCAGCCCCTACTACCATCATACATGTATACACCAATACCTCAGGATTTCTTACAGTTTCTCTATTTATCTTCTCTAATTTTTCTGGGATTTATCTTGGAGGAGAGAGTCAGTGTTCATCATAATTCAGCTTCTTGTTTAGGACCAGACTCTGTTTTTTTGTTCCTTTTGTCCTTTATCTCTTGCTTATATTTTGAGAATTCTAAGTATTGAAAGATATTAGTCATATTTATTGCATATTCCATGTCTAAAAATTCAAAAATCCAAAGTCTTTATGAATCTGATTCTGCTCCTTTGTTTATCCCTTGTGCTTACTCATGATATCTTATTTCCTTGTGTGTTGATATGATTTTTGACTGTGAATTGCTCATTCCATTGAAACTTTACCTGTGGGAAGGTGACATATAGCTGTGGTTCTACACATATGATTTGCATTTATTTGTTGATCTACTTAGATGCACTATCAAATACTTTCAAAGCAACACTGAATGAGAAAGGACAATGGAGGATTATTTCTTTTAAATTAAGGGGAAAAACTTCAACCCAGATGTTTTATCCAGTAAAATGGCCATTTGAATAGAGAAGCATGATAAAAACTTCTCAAATATATAAAGCCTCAGAAATCAGACAAGCAAATGCCTACGTTAAAAAGGAACAAACTAAAATAATGTTATGATTGAATCACATCTCAATAGTTAAAAGAGCTCTAAATGAACTAAGCAGTGCCTCTCCCAACCCCACATTTAAAAAACAAAGACTAATGGGGGAAAAATCTTCAAGTTTATACTGTTTAAAGAGAAACACCAAAACATAGGGTTATAAAAAAGATAAAAATAAGAAAATATTCCAGGCTGGTGTTATGATTTTAATATCTAATGTAAAGGAAAGAACAGGAATGCTTCTCCACCCGGTTCCAGGGCACCATTCTCTCTGTAGAGTAGACACAGTGAAGATAGCCTTTCTTCTGAAATATCTAAACTGCCACCACCTCAGTAAAGTATTGAACAAGCTATTTCTAGGCTCTGAATTATTCCAAACTCTCAGATCCTCTTCCTCACTGCTTGTCGTCTATCTGAGATAAGCGGAAGGGAAGGTCCACACTTCCTAAGTGAAATGTTATACCACCCTGTACTGCTGCTTCACTTTGGGATTTCTGTATTTATCACTAGATAAATGGATAAAGAGCCCAAGTGTGGAAAAGGAAAGGGAAAAGGGCAGAAACAAAATGAAAGATAGAGAAGACAAATACAGAATGACAAACAAGAACTGAGAGAGACAGTAGATATATACAGAGATTTCAGTTAAAAAGTACAGATACATACAGTAAATGTGAAAACAGAATGAAAATAATAGGGAAAACAATAAAATGATGGGAACAGGGATTCTCAAAAGCTCAAAATGCATTGAAGCAATTACAAGTAAAGTAAAATATAGGGCCAGACTGTACAGATGGCAGGTTGTTTAATTATTCTATATTGAAAAATATTTCACTGCTTGAAAGGCCCTTCACGTACATGGTCACCTAACACAAAAGATGGGACATATGGAATGCAGACATCTATGTTTCCACCAAAAGTCAAGGGTAACGAAATCTGAATACTTTCTATTGAGGACATCCAGTCCCTCACCCCTCTCCTCTGCAGGATGTGACTCTGGAGATTCTCAAGTAAGCAGAGTTTTCATAGACAGTCCCATTGCTTCTATGAAGTTCTTGAAGGATCCTCCCAAACTATTTCATCTTGGAAGGAATTTTCTGGAATCTAGAGAAAATTACATGTAATTAGGCTAGTGGGGAAATGATTATGAGCACTGTAACCCAAGACATGTGGAAAAACCCCCGGATCACATGCTACATTTCCACCATCCATTCCCTCCCACTCCCAAAACAAGCACTTACATTTTCACACACACAAGACATTTGCATTAGAAAGCTTCCAAAATTTAGTTTACTGTGTCTTCTTTGATCATTTGACCAATGAGTGAATCTGTGTTCAGGATGCTGAATACATAGGAAATCTTATAACAGTTTGAGCCCATTTCTATCTTAACATATTAAAATTCTATTAACTTTAGTCATTATAGGACTATCCTTATAATTCTTATGTAATTAAATTATGAAAATTATTGACATCTTAAAATTGAAAATTATAAACACAAAACTTATAATCACACTGAGGAAATCTTTGAATGTACAGCATGCTAATTAAAACATTAAGCAAGGTTGATTGTCATTTCTTAGTAATCATTAGCCTCGACCTAGTGAGAGTAAAGGCTTATTAAAAGGAATTTAAAAAGATATTCCATTATTCCTTGGAAAGAGCATAACTTTGAACTCTGAAAATCTAGGTTCACATCTTGATCTTGTTATTTAGAAGCTGTGTCACTTCAAGCAAGAATTTAACCTCCCTGTTCCAGAGTGAGCTCAGCTGTAAAATAAGGATGATATTGTCCCTTAAGGTGTTGTAGTAAACAAATAAGATAAAAAATATGAAAATGCCTTACAAATTGTAAATCATTGTGTAAATGCAAAGAATTATTAGCATTTCTAGCCAAAATCATGCTTTTTCTTCAGTCCATTTCCTCAGATCACCTTCAGTCATGCCATGCTGTTGGCCACTTCCTCCTTGAAACGGTCTTCATTAGCTTTTATAAACTGTTCAACCCTGATGTTCTCACATGTCAATGGCCATTACTTTTCTGCTTTTTCGAAACCAAAAGTCCTTTTCCTTAATTCTCTTTTTACCCATTTCCTCTTCAAAATGACGACGGTACTTTGGTGAACCACCAAAGAATTGCCAAAAGTATATCAAGCTCTGAACCCTCTCTCCAAGCAGAATTCTATATTTCCATTGCCATTCCTGACACATCTACTTGAAAATTTACATGTACTCTGGTTCAATAAATTCACTGTTTCCCTCTCCCCTACCAAAAGTAGCTGTTTCAGTTTCCTGTGGCTGCCATAATGAAGTACCACCAACCGGGGTACTTAAAACAACAGAAATTTTTTCTCTCACGCTTCTGGAAACCAGAAGTCCAAAATCAAGCTGTCATCAGGAACACACTCTCTGAAGGTTCTAAAGGAAAATGTGTTCTATGCCTTTCTTTTAGCCTCTGTTGTTGCCAACAATCCTTCTCATTCCTTGGCTTGTACATTTATCTTTGTTCCAATCTTCGCCTCCATCATCATATGGTGTTCTCCCTGTCTGTGTCTTGTCTCTGTTTTCCCTTCCTAGAAGGACACCATCCATATCAGATTAGAGCCCACGTAATCAAGTATGGCATTATCTTAACTTGATTACATATGCAAAGAATCTATTTTCAAATAAGATAATATTCTTAAGTACCAGGGGTTATGACATATATTTTTTGGAGACACAATTCAAACCATAACAGCAGGTTGTCATCTTTAGCCTCTCCATTTTTAACAAAAGAATCAACCAATCTCTCAGTCTTTAAGACTGGAACCCTTTTTGATTTTAATTGAGATAAAATGACATGTCAAGTTGTATTGGTTTCCAGTGTACAGCATACCGATTCGATACATGTACATACTGCAGAGTGATCACCGCAGTAAATCTAGTTAACATCTATCACCACACACTGTTACAAATTGTTTTTCTAGCATTTGTTGAGTTTGGTTGGCTAATATTTTATTGAGAATTTTTGCATCTATTTTCATCAGGGGTATTGGCACATAATTTTCTTTTCTTATAACATTCCCGTCTGGGTTTAGTATCAGGATAATGCTGGCCTCATAAAATGAGGTTGGAAGTATTACTTCCTCTTCTGTTTTTTGAAAAAGTTTGGAAAGCTTCACTCTTCAAATGTTCGGTAGAATTCACCAGTGAAGCCATCTGCTCCTGGACTTTTGTTTGTTGGGAGGTTTTTGATTACTGATTCAATCTTCTTACTAGTAATCAGTCTATTCAGTTTCCCATTTCTTCCTGATTGTATCTTGGTAGGTTGTATGTTTCTAGGAATTTATCCATTTCTTCTAGGTTGTCCAATTTGTTGCTATATAACTATTTAAGTAGTCTCTTATGATCCTTTGTGTTTTTGTGGTATCAGTTTTAATGTCACCTCTTTTGTTTATTATCTTATTTGCTTGAGTCCTCTCTTTTTCTTGGTGAGACTGTCTAAATATTTCTCTATTTTGTTTATCTTCCCAAAAATCCAATACCTAATTACATTGATCTTTTCTATTGTCTTTTTAGTCTTTATTTCATTTATTTCCATTTTGATCTTGGTTATTTCCTTCCTTCTCCTGAGTTTTGGATTCATTTCTTTTTCTTTTTCTATGTCTTTGAGGTGTAAAGAAGTTAGGTTATTTATTTGAGATCTTTCTAGTGTATTCATATAGGCATTTATTGCTATGAACTTTCCTCTTAGAACTGTTTTTGCTACCTCCTATACATTTTGGTACATTGTACTTCCATTTTCAATTGTCTCAAGGTATCTTTGAATTCTCTCTTTATTTCTTCTTTGACCCTTGTGTTGTTCAAGAGCACACTCTCCACATGTTTGTGAATTCTCAAGTGTTCTTTCTGTAATTGATTTCTAGTTTCATACCATTAATATCATTGTGATCAGAAGTGACGCATGATAGGATTTCAATCTTCTTACATTTATTAAGACTTGTTTTGTGGCCTCACATGTGAGCTGTCCTGGAGAACGTTCTGTGCATACTTGGAGCAAAGTGTATTCTGCTGTTTTGGATGCAATGTTCTGTAAATATATCTTAAGACCATTTGATCTAACTAGTCATTTAACTGCAATGTTTCTTTATTGATTTTCTGTTTAAACATCTATCCTTTGATGAAAATGGAGAACTGAATTCCCCTGCTAATGAAGTATCATTGCATTGCTGTCCGTTTTTCCCTTTTGGTCTGATAAAATTTTCTTCACATATTTAAGTGCTCTGATGTTGATTGTATCAACATTCTTAAAAGTAATAGCCTGTTGGTGGATTGACTCCTTGTCTTCATACAATGACTTTTTAGTCTCTTATTACAATCTTTGTCTTCAAGTCTATTTTGTCTGACTTAAGAATAGCTACCCCAGCCTTCTTATCCATTGCGTGGACTATGTTTTTAGTTCCTGTGTGTTCAGTTCTGTACATTCATAAAGGTGAAGTAAGTCTCTTCCAGCAACATATAGTTGGGTCTTTTTGTTTTATCCATTCAGCCACTCTATGTCTTTGGATTAGAGCACTTAATCTGTCTACATTTAAAGTAATTTATGACTGGTATGGACTTATTAACATTTTGTTCATTAATTTCTGGCTGTTTTGTAATTTTTTTCTACCTTCTTGTCTGATTTCCTCTTTTGTGATTTGTTGATTTTTCTGAATTGATATGCTTTGATTCCTTTCTCTTTATTTTTGAATATCTAATATAGGTGTTTGCTTTGCAGTTACCAGGAGGCTCGCATAAAATATATTTTTTATAACAGTGAGTTTTCAATTGATAAGAATTTAAGTTCAAATGCATTCTAAAGTTCAACATTTTTGTTCCCTCTCGCACATGTTTTATGTGTTGATGTTACATTATACATCTTTTTATTTTTTGTAACTATTAACAAATTATTGTATTTATAGTTATATTTACTTCTTTTATCTCTTAAGCTTCATACTGCATTTATAAGTGATTAACTCATCACCGTTACAACATTAGGTTATTCTGAATTTAGCTACATATTTCCCTTTACCTATGATATTTATACTTTTATATGTTTTCCTGCTACAATTAGCACCCTTTTGTTTCAGCTTAAAGAAGTCCTTTTAACATTTCTTGCAAGGCTAGTCTAGTGGTGATGAACTCCTTTATTAGCTTTTGCTTCTCCAGAAAACTCCTCATCTCTCCTTCAATTCTGAAGGACAGTTTTGCTGCATAGAGTCTTCTCAGTTTGTAGGTTTTTTCTTTCAGTCCTTTGAATATATTGTGGCACTCACCTCTGGGCTGAAAAGTTCCTGCTGAAAAATCTGCTGATGGTTTTATGGAGTTCCCTTGTAACTAGCAAGTTGTTTTCCTCTTGCTGATTTTAGGATTCTCTGCTTTTCTTTAACTTTCAACAATTTAATTATAACGTATCTTGGCGTGGATCTCTTTGTATTCATCTTTTTTGGATCTGCCTAGACACTCTGGATCTGGATGTTTGTTTACTTCCCCAGGTTACAGAAGTTTTCAGCAGTTATTTCATTAGTTATGTTTTCTGCCTCATTCTCTCACTCTTCTCTTTCTGGCGCTCCTGTAGCATACATATTAGTCTGCCTGATGTTGTCTCATAAGTCCTTTAAGCTATCTTCACTCTTTTTCATTCTTTTTCCTTTCCGTCCTTTTGATTGGATGGATTCCACTACCCTGTCTTTGAGTTCACTAATGCTTTCTGGCACACTATCTGGTCTGATGTTGAACCCTTCTATTAAATTTTTCAATTCAGTTATTGTATTCTTCATGTCTGAAAATTTTTTGGACACTTTCTTATATTTTTATCTCTTTACTGAAATTGTCACTTTGTTCATGCTTTGTTCCCATGGCTTTGGTGAGCATCTTTATGACACTTTTATTGAACTCTTTATCAGATAAGTCACTTATCTCCATCTCCTTAAAGTCTTTCTGAGTCTTTATCTTATTCTTTCCTTTGGTACGTGTTCTTTTGTTTCTTCATTTTCCTTCACTCTCTTTGTTGTATTCTGCACAGTAAATAAAAGACACCTCGCCGTCCTAGTTTTGAATTAATAGTCTCATGTAGCAGATGATTGTTATCATTCAACTCTGCCCTAGCTCTTAGATGTCTTTCTATACTTTGTGATTGTCCAAGCAGCTTTCTTTGTACTTAGTGACTCCCAGTAGTTGAGGGTATAACAAAATCTGTCCGTTTCCCAAAGGAAAGGATCTCAGTCAGCACCTAGATCAAGGCTCATTGGAAGCCATACCTTCAGGTAGCAGCTTTTAGAGCACATAAACATGCGTCTTTCAAGAGAAGACTAGGAGATTGGTGTTTTTGTCTGCACTGAGCATTAGGAGTATAGCCAGCTAAGAACTATTTCTGTGCTTGCTACCATCCCATTGAACCTAAGAATACAAGGTCTGATGTCTACCAGGGCCAGGTTATCAAGGGATGAGTATTCTCCATGACAGCCACAAAAGCCCGGGCACCAGGTGTGTTCACAAGCTCCTTTCACAGAGACACTGGCAACCTTGGGTGAGGCAGAGGTTGAGTATAAAGGTGGTGCACACTGGCATCTCTCATCTATGGAGAAAATTGAACTCAATCCCTACATGTGTGTTCAATTAGAAGTTTACCCCTCACTCCATAGCTATTAAGACAAGCAAATAGACTTCTTTCACAGAAACAATGGGCGCCTTTCATTCTGTTGCTTCTGTACCGGCTCCTGGGGGTAAAACTCAGTAAGGTTGCATAATGGCTTTATGAACAGTCTCTTAGTTCACTCTCACCTTGCGGGACTTCTACTTCATGATCTTGAACCACAACCTCATCTGTCTTTGAGATTCCTAAATTTAATGTGTTTCAATGTGGGTTTTTCCTTAGCTCTCCTCTTTGGAATTCTATTTGCTCTTTTAAACATAAATTTCTATTTATGGTTTGAATTTCAAAAAATTTATCTCCAATATCTCTTCAGGCATTTCATCATCTCCATATTTATTTTTCTCATTCTTTAAGTCCTATTATCTGAATTTTAATAATTTTACTTCTGTCCATCATCTCTCTCCAATTTTGCTGGTCTCTTTTGTTTTCTTTTCCTTCTTTCGTACATGAGATTTCCTCATTCTGTTCTTCCAGTTCACTAATTCCTGTACAGATGTACCATTGTACTTGTTACCTACTGTGGTATTTATTAAAACAAATATATATTTTATGTCATTTCACCTTGGTTCTATTTTTATTTATTGTTTTATTTGATTCATGCTGGTAATACTTTCTCTTATTTCTTTGAAGCCATTTACTAGGCTCATTTTATATTTCTCCATTTTTGTTAAATTTTTTAATCTAGCATTTTTTTCTTTTTATTGAAATGGCTACTTTCTTTAAGTGCCTTGTGATTTGGGGCCTGTATGCTCATTTTCCCCTCTGAGTATTAAATCCTCTCTGAGATGTTGTGTATTGCAGAAGACCAGACCCCATTTTGTGTCACCCAGAGCAAGCTCTTGAGGTGAGGATGGTATCAATCCTGCAGTGGAATGGGAGAGTTGGGGAAATAACTGCCTGAGGTTGTTAGTCATAACCCTTTACCTTTTTTCTCGGCCCCTTACAAACACAGGGGTTCTATGGTGCTCTGATTTTATTGCTGAGGACACTTGGAGGAAAATTATGTCTTGCTGAAGTTGTAGGGTAAACACTGTGTCCCTCAAGACAAAGCAGTGGAGAAGCTAGATCAGAATCCTCACACTTTCTTTCCAGTTTTAACGACTATAATTGTGCTGGGAAGTCCTCTTCTTCAGCCCCTACTACCATCATACATGTATACACCAATACCTCAGGATTTCTTACAGTTTCTCTATTTATCTTCTCTAATTTTTCTGGGATTTATCTTGGAGGAGAGAGTCAGTGTTCATCATAATTCAGCTTCTTGTTTAGGACCAGACTCTGTTTTTTTGTTCCTTTTGTCCTTTATCTCTTGCTTATATTTTGAGAATTCTAAGTATTGAAAGATATTAGTCATATTTATTGCATATTCCATGTCTAAAAATTCAAAAATCCAAAGTCTTTATGAATCTGATTCTGCTCCTTTGTTTATCCCTTGTGCTTACTCATGATATCTTATTTCCTTGTGTGTTGATATGATTTTTGACTGTGAATTGCTCATTCCATTGAAACTTTACCTGTGGGAAGGTGACATATAGCTGTGGTTCTACACATATGATTTGCATTTATTTGTTGATCTACTTAGATGCACTATCAAATACTTTCAAAGCAACACTGAATGAGAAAGGACAATGGAGGATTATTTCTTTTAAATTAAGGGGAAAAACTTCAACCCAGATGTTTTATCCAGTAAAATGGCCATTTGAATAGAGAAGCATGATAAAAACTTCTCAAATATATAAAGCCTCAGAAATCAGACAAGCAAATGCCTACGTTAAAAAGGAACAAACTAAAATAATGTTATGATTGAATCACATCTCAATAGTTAAAAGAGCTCTAAATGAACTAAGCAGTGCCTCTCCCAACCCCACATTTAAAAAACAAAGACTAATGGGGGAAAAATCTTCAAGTTTATACTGTTTAAAGAGAAACACCAAAACATAGGGTTATAAAAAAGATAAAAATAAGAAAATATTCCAGGCTGGTGTTATGATTTTAATATCTAATGTAAAGGAAAGAACAGGAATGCTTCTCCACCCGGTTCCAGGGCACCATTCTCTCTGTAGAGTAGACACAGTGAAGATAGCCTTTCTTCTGAAATATCTAAACTGCCACCACCTCAGTAAAGTATTGAACAAGCTATTTCTAGGCTCTGAATTATTCCAAACTCTCAGATCCTCTTCCTCACTGCTTGTCGTCTATCTGAGATAAGCGGAAGGGAAGGTCCACACTTCCTAAGTGAAATGTTATACCACCCTGTACTGCTGCTTCACTTTGGGATTTCTGTATTTATCACTAGATAAATGGATAAAGAGCCCAAGTGTGGAAAAGGAAAGGGAAAAGGGCAGAAACAAAATGAAAGATAGAGAAGACAAATACAGAATGACAAACAAGAACTGAGAGAGACAGTAGATATATACAGAGATTTCAGTTAAAAAGTACAGATACATACAGTAAATGTGAAAACAGAATGAAAATAATAGGGAAAACAATAAAATGATGGGAACAGGGATTCTCAAAAGCTCAAAATGCATTGAAGCAATTACAAGTAAAGTAAAATATAGGGCCAGACTGTACAGATGGCAGGTTGTTTAATTATTCTATATTGAAAAATATTTCACTGCTTGAAAGGCCCTTCACGTACATGGTCACCTAACACAAAAGATGGGACATATGGAATGCAGACATCTATGTTTCCACCAAAAGTCAAGGGTAACGAAATCTGAATACTTTCTATTGAGGACATCCAGTCCCTCACCCCTCTCCTCTGCAGGATGTGACTCTGGAGATTCTCAAGTAAGCAGAGTTTTCATAGACAGTCCCATTGCTTCTATGAAGTTCTTGAAGGATCCTCCCAAACTATTTCATCTTGGAAGGAATTTTCTGGAATCTAGAGAAAATTACATGTAATTAGGCTAGTGGGGAAATGATTATGAGCACTGTAACCCAAGACATGTGGAAAAACCCCCGGATCACATGCTACATTTCCACCATCCATTCCCTCCCACTCCCAAAACAAGCACTTACATTTTCACACACACAAGACATTTGCATTAGAAAGCTTCCAAAATTTAGTTTACTGTGTCTTCTTTGATCATTTGACCAATGAGTGAATCTGTGTTCAGGATGCTGAATACATAGGAAATCTTATAACAGTTTGAGCCCATTTCTATCTTAACATATTAAAATTCTATTAACTTTAGTCATTATAGGACTATCCTTATAATTCTTATGTAATTAAATTATGAAAATTATTGACATCTTAAAATTGAAAATTATAAACACAAAACTTATAATCACACTGAGGAAATCTTTGAATGTACAGCATGCTAATTAAAACATTAAGCAAGGTTGATTGTCATTTCTTAGTAATCATTAGCCTCGACCTAGTGAGAGTAAAGGCTTATTAAAAGGAATTTAAAAAGATATTCCATTATTCCTTGGAAAGAGCATAACTTTGAACTCTGAAAATCTAGGTTCACATCTTGATCTTGTTATTTAGAAGCTGTGTCACTTCAAGCAAGAATTTAACCTCCCTGTTCCAGAGTGAGCTCAGCTGTAAAATAAGGATGATATTGTCCCTTAAGGTGTTGTAGTAAACAAATAAGATAAAAAATATGAAAATGCCTTACAAATTGTAAATCATTGTGTAAATGCAAAGAATTATTAGCATTTCTAGCCAAAATCATGCTTTTTCTTCAGTCCATTTCCTCAGATCACCTTCAGTCATGCCATGCTGTTGGCCACTTCCTCCTTGAAACGGTCTTCATTAGCTTTTATAAACTGTTCAACCCTGATGTTCTCACATGTCAATGGCCATTACTTTTCTGCTTTTTCGAAACCAAAAGTCCTTTTCCTTAATTCTCTTTTTACCCATTTCCTCTTCAAAATGACGACGGTACTTTGGTGAACCACCAAAGAATTGCCAAAAGTATATCAAGCTCTGAACCCTCTCTCCAAGCAGAATTCTATATTTCCATTGCCATTCCTGACACATCTACTTGAAAATTTACATGTACTCTGGTTCAATAAATTCACTGTTTCCCTCTCCCCTACCAAAAGTAGCTGTTTCAGTTTCCTGTGGCTGCCATAATGAAGTACCACCAACCGGGGTACTTAAAACAACAGAAATTTTTTCTCTCACGCTTCTGGAAACCAGAAGTCCAAAATCAAGCTGTCATCAGGAACACACTCTCTGAAGGTTCTAAAGGAAAATGTGTTCTATGCCTTTCTTTTAGCCTCTGTTGTTGCCAACAATCCTTCTCATTCCTTGGCTTGTACATTTATCTTTGTTCCAATCTTCGCCTCCATCATCATATGGTGTTCTCCCTGTCTGTGTCTTGTCTCTGTTTTCCCTTCCTAGAAGGACACCATCCATATCAGATTAGAGCCCACGTAATCAAGTATGGCATTATCTTAACTTGATTACATATGCAAAGAATCTATTTTCAAATAAGATAATATTCTTAAGTACCAGGGGTTATGACATATATTTTTTGGAGACACAATTCAAACCATAACAGCAGGTTGTCATCTTTAGCCTCTCCATTTTTAACAAAAGAATCAACCAATCTCTCAGTCTTTAAGACTGGAATCCTTTTTGATTTTAATTGAGATAAAATGACATGTCAAGTTGTATTGGTTTCCAGTGTACAGCATACCGATTCGATACATGTACATACTGCAGAGTGATCACCGCAGTAAATCTAGTTAACATCTATCACCACACACTGTTACAAATTGTTTTTCTAGCATTTGTTGAGTTTGGTTGGCTAATATTTTATTGAGAATTTTTGCATCTATTTTCATCAGGGGTATTGGCACATAATTTTCTTTTCTTATAACATTCCCGTCTGGGTTTAGTATCAGGATAATGCTGGCCTCATAAAATGAGGTTGGAAGTATTACTTCCTCTTCTGTTTTTTGAAAAAGTTTGGAAAGCTTCACTCTTCAAATGTTCGGTAGAATTCACCAGTGAAGCCATCTGCTCCTGGACTTTTGTTTGTTGGGAGGTTTTTGATTACTGATTCAATCTTCTTACTAGTAATCAGTCTATTCAGTTTCCCATTTCTTCCTGATTCTATCTTGGTAGGTTGTATGTTTCTAGGAATTTATCCATTTCTTCTAGGTTGTCCAATTTGTTGCTATATAACTATTTAAGTAGTCTCTTATGATCCTTTGTGTTTTTGTGGTATCAGTTTTAATGTCACCTCTTTTGTTTATTATCTTATTTGCTTGAGTCCTCTCTTTTTCTTGGTGAGACTGTCTAAATATTTCTCTATTTTGTTTATCTTCCCAAAAATCCAATACCTAATTACATTGATCTTTTCTATTGTCTTTTTAGTCTTTATTTCATTTATTTCCATTTTGATCTTGGTTATTTCCTTCCTTCTCCTGAGTTTTGGATTCATTTCTTTTTCTTTTTCTATGTCTTTGAGGTGTAAAGAAGTTAGGTTATTTATTTGAGATCTTTCTAGTGTATTCATATAGGCATTTATTGCTATGAACTTTCCTCTTAGAACTGTTTTTGCTACCTCCTATACATTTTGGTACATTGTACTTCCATTTTCAATTGTCTCAAGGTATCTTTGAATTCTCTCTTTATTTCTTCTTTGACCCTTGTGTTGTTCAAGAGCACACTCTCCACATGTTTGTGAATTCTCAAGTGTTCTTTCTGTAATTGATTTCTAGTTTCATACCATTAATATCATTGTGATCAGAAGTGACGCATGATAGGATTTCAATCTTCTTACATTTATTAAGACTTGTTTTGTGGCCTCACATGTGAGCTGTCCTGGAGAACGTTCTGTGCATACTTGGAGCAAAGTGTATTCTGCTGTTTTGGATGCAATGTTCTGTAAATATATCTTAAGACCATTTGATCTAACTAGTCATTTAACTGCAATGTTTCTTTATTGATTTTCTGTTTAAACATCTATCCTTTGATGAAAATGGAGAACTGAATTCCCCTGCTAATGAAGTATCATTGCATTGCTGTCCGTTTTTCCCTTTTGGTCTGATAAAATTTTCTTCACATATTTAAGTGCTCTGATGTTGATTGTATCAACATTCTTAAAAGTAATAGCCTGTTGGTGGATTGACTCCTTATCTTCATACAATGACTTTTTAGTCTCTTATTACAATCTTTGTCTTCAAGTCTATTTTGTCTGACTTAAGAATAGCTACCCCAGCCTTCTTATCCATTGCGTGGACTATGTTTTCAGTTCCTGTGTTTTCAGTTCTGTACATTCATAAAGGTGAAGTAAGTCTCTTCCAGCAACATATAGTTGGGTCTTTTTGTTTTATCCATTCAGCCACTCTATGTCTTTGGATTAGAGCACTTAATCTGTCTACATTTAAAGTAATTTATGACTGGTATGGACTTATTAACATTTTGTTCATTAATTTCTGGCTGTTTTGTAATTTTTTTCTACCTTCTTGTCTGATTTCCTCTTTTGTGATTTGTTGATTTTTCTGAATTGATATGCTTTGATTCCTTTCTCTTTATTTTTGAATATCTAATATAGGTGTTTGCTTTGCAGTTACCAGGAGGCTCGCATAAAATATATTTTTTATAACAGTGAGTTTTCAATTGATAAGAATTTAAGTTCAAATGCATTCTAAAGTTCAACATTTTTGTTCCCTCTCGCACATGTTTTATGTGTTGATGTTACATTATACATCTTTTTATTTTTTGTAACTATTAACAAATTATTGTATTTATAGTTATATTTACTTCTTTTATCTCTTAAGCTTCATACTGCATTTATAAGTGATTAACTCATCACCGTTACAACATTAGGTTATTCTGAATTTTATTGCTGAGGACACTTGGAGGAAAATTATGTCTTGCTGAAGTTGTAGGGTAAACACTGTGTCCCTCAAGACGAAGCAGTGGAGAAGCTAGATCAGAATCCTCACACTTTCTTTCCAGTTTTAACGACTATAATTGTGCTGGGAAGTCCTCTTCTTCAGCCCCTACTACCATCATACATGTATACACCAATACCTCAGGATTTCTTACAGTTTCTCTATTTATCTTCTCTAAATTTTCTGGGATTTATCTTGGAAGAGAGATTCAGCTTCTTGTTTAGGACCAGACTCTGTTTTTTTGTTCCTTTTGTCCTTTATCTCTTGCTTATATTTTGAGAATTCTAAGTATTGAAAGATATTAGTCATATTTATTGCATATTCCATGTCTAAAAATTCAAAAATCCAAAGTCTTTATGAATCTGATTCTGCTCCTTTGTTTATCCCTTGTGCTTACTCATGATATCTTATTTCCTTGTGTGTTGATATGATTTTTGACTGTGAATTGCTCATTCCATTGAAACTTTACCTGTGGGAAGGTGACATATAGCTGTGGTTCTACACATATGATTTGCATTTATTTGTTGATCTACTTAGATGCACTATCAAATACTTTCAAAGCAACACTGAATGAGAAAGGACAATGGAGGATTATTTCTTTTAAATTAAGGGGAAAAACTTCAACCCAGATGTTTTATCCAGTAAAATGGCCATTTGAATAGAGAAGCATGATAAAAACTTCTCAAATATATAAAGCCTCAGAAATCAGACAAGCAAATGCCTACGTTAAAAAGGAACAAACTAAAATAATGTTATGATTGAATCACATCTCAGTAGTTAAAAGAGCTCTAAATGAACTAAGCAGTCCCTCTCCCAAACCCACATTTAAAAAACAAAGACTAATGGGGGAAAAATCTTCAAGTTTATACTGTTTAAAGAGAAACACCAAAACATAGGGTTATAAAAAAGATAAAAATAAGAAAATATTCCAGGCTGGTGTTATGATTTTAATATCTAATGTAAAGGAAAGAACAGGAATGCTTCTCCACCCGGTTCCAGGGCACCATTCTCTCTGTAGAGTAGACACAGTGAAGATAGCCTTTCTTCTGAAATATCTAAACTGCCACCACCTCAGTAAAGTATTGAACAAGCTATTTCTAGGCTCTGAATTATTCCAAACTCTCAGATCCTCTTCCTCACTGCTTGTCGTCTATCTGAGATAAGCGGAAGGGAAGGTCCACACTTCCTAAGTGAAATGTTATACCACCCTGTACTGCTGCTTCACTTTGGGATTTCTGTATTTATCACTAGATAAATGGATAAAGAGCCCAAGTGTGGAAAAGGAAAGGGAAAAGGGCAGAAACAAAATGAAAGATAGAGAAGACAAATACAGAATGACAAACAAGAACTGAGAGAGACAGTAGATATATACAGAGATTTCAGTTAAAAAGTACAGATACATACAGTAAATGTGAAAACAGAATGAAAATAATAGGGAAAACAATAAAATGATGGGAACAGGGATTCTCAAAAGCTCAAAATGCATTGAAGCAATTACAAGTAAAGTAAAATATAGGGCCAGACTGTACAGATGGCAGGTTGTTTAATTATTCTATATTGAAAAATATTTCACTGCTTGAAAGGCCCTTCACGTACATGGTCACCTAACACAAAAGATGGGACATATGGAATGCAGACATCTATGTTTCCACCAAAAGTCAAGGGTAACGAAATCTGAATACTTTCTATTGAGGACATCCAGTCCCTCACCCCTCTCCTCTGCAGGATGTGACTCTGGAGATTCTCAAGTAAGCAGAGTTTTCATAGACAGTCCCATTGCTTCTATGAAGTTCTTGAAGGATCCTCCCAAACTATTTCATCTTGGAAGGAATTTTCTGGAATCTAGAGAAAATTACATGTAATTAGGCTAGTGGGGAAATGATTATGAGCACTGTAACCCAAGACATGTGGAAAAACCCCCGGATCACATGCTACATTTCCACCATCCATTCCCTCCCACTCCCAAAACAAGCACTTACATTTTCACACACACAAGACATTTGCATTAGAAAGCTTCCAAAATTTAGTTTACTGTGTCTTCTTTGATCATTTGACCAATGAGTGAATCTGTGTTCAGGATGCTGAATACATAGGAAATCTTATAACAGTTTGAGCCCATTTCTATCTTAACATATTAAAATTCTATTAACTTTAGTCATTATAGGACTATCCTTATAATTCTTATGTAATTAAATTATGAAAATTATTGACATCTTAAAATTGAAAATTATAAACACAAAACTTATAATCACACTGAGGAAATCTTTGAATGTACAGCATGCTAATTAAAACATTAAGCAAGGTTGATTGTCATTTGTTAGTAATCATTAGCCTCGACCTAGTGAGAGTAAAGGCTTATTAAAAGGAATTTAAAAAGATATTCCATTATTCCTTGGAAAGAGCATAACTTTGAACTCTGAAAATCTAGGTTCACATCTTGATCTTGTTATTTAGAAGCTGTGTCACTTCAAGCAAGAATTTAACCTCCCTGTTCCAGAGTGAGCTCAGCTGTAAAATAAGGATGATATTGTCCCTTAAGGTGTTGTAGTAAACAAATAAGATAAAAAATATGAAAATGCCTTACAAATTGTAAATCATTGTGTAAATGCAAAGAATTATTAGCATTTCTAGCCAAAATCATGCTTTTTCTTCAGTCCATTTCCTCAGATCACCTTCAGTCATGCCATGCTGTTGGCCACTTCCTCCTTGAAACGGTCTTCATTAGCTTTTATAAACTGTTCAACCCTGATGTTCTCACATGTCAATGGCCATTACTTTTCTGCTTTTTCGAAACCAAAAGTCCTTTTCCTTAATTCTCTTTTTACCCATTTCCTCTTCAAAATGACGACGGTACTTTGGTGAACCACCAAAGAATTGCCAAAAGTATATCAAGCTCTGAACCCTCTCTCCAAGCAGAATTCTATATTTCCATTGCCATTCCTGACACATCTACTTGAAAATTTACATGTACTCTGGTTCAATAAATTCACTGTTTCCCTCTCCCCTACCAAAAGTAGCTGTTTCAGTTTCCTGTGGCTGCCATAATGAAGTACCACCAACCGGGGTACTTAAAACAACAGAAATTTTTTCTCTCACGCTTCTGGAAACCAGAAGTCCAAAATCAAGCTGTCATCAGGAACACACTCTCTGAAGGTTCTAAAGGAAAATGTGTTCTATGCCTTTCTTTTAGCCTCTGTTGTTGCCAACAATCCTTCTCATTCCTTGGCTTGTACATTTATCTTTGTTCCAATCTTCGCCTCCATCATCATATGGTGTTCTCCCTGTCTGTGTCTTGTCTCTGTTTTCCCTTCCTAGAAGGACACCATCCATATCAGATTAGAGCCCACGTAATCAAGTATGGCATTATCTTAACTTGATTACATATGCAAAGAATCTATTTTCAAATAAGATAATATTCTTAAGTACCAGGGGTTATGACATATATTTTTTGGAGACACAATTCAAACCATAACAGCAGGTTGTCATCTTTAGCCTCTCCATTTTTAACAAAAGAATCAACCAATCTCTCAGTCTTTAAGACTGGAACCCTTTTTGATTTTAATTGAGATAAAATGACATGTCAAGTTGTATTGGTTTCCAGTGTACAGCATACCGATTCGATACATGTACATACTGCAGAGTGATCACCGCAGTAAATCTAGTTAACATCTATCACCACACACTGTTACAAATTGTTTTTCTAGCATTTGTTGAGTTTGGTTGGCTAATATTTTATTGAGAATTTTTGCATCTATTTTCATCAGGGGTATTGGCACATAATTTTCTTTTCTTATAACATTCCCGTCTGGGTTTAGTATCAGGATAATGCTGGCCTCATAAAATGAGGTTGGAAGTATTACTTCCTCTTCTGTTTTTTGAAAAAGTTTGGAAAGCTTCACTCTTCAAATGTTCGGTAGAATTCACCAGTGAAGCCATCTGCTCCTGGACTTTTGTTTGTTGGGAGGTTTTTGATTACTGATTCAATCTTCTTACTAGTAATCAGTCTATTCAGTTTCCCATTTCTTCCTGATTCTATCTTGGTAGGTTGTATGTTTCTAGGAATTTATCCATTTCTTCTAGGTTGTCCAATTTGTTGCTATATAACTATTTAAGTAGTCTCTTATGATCCTTTGTGTTTTTGTGGTATCAGTTTTAATGTCACCTCTTTTGTTTATTATCTTATTTGTTTGAGTCCTCTCTTTTTCTTGGTGAGACTGTCTAAATATTTCTCTATTTTGTTTATCTTCCCAAAAATCCAATACCTAATTACATTGATCTTTTCTATTGTCTTTTTAGTCTTTATTTCATTTATTTCCATTTTGATCTTGGTTATTTCCTTCCTTCTCCTGAGTTTTGGATTCATTTCTTTTTCTTTTTCTATGTCTTTGAGGTGTAAAGAAGTTAGGTTATTTATTTGAGATCTTTCTAGTGTATTCATATAGGCATTTATTGCTATGAACTTTCCTCTTAGAACTGTTTTTGCTACCTCCTATACATTTTGGTACATTGTACTTCCATTTTCAATTGTCTCAAGGTATCTTTGAATTCTCTCTTTATTTCTTCTTTGACCCTTGTGTTGTTCAAGAGCACACTCTCCACATGTTTGTGAATTCTCAAGTGTTCTTTCTGTAATTGATTTCTAGTTTCATACCATTAATATCATTGTGATCAGAAGTGACGCATGATAGGATTTCAATCTTCTTACATTTATTAAGACTTGTTTTGTGGCCTCACATGTGAGCTGTCCTGGAGAACGTTCTGTGCATACTTGGAGCAAAGTGTATTCTGCTGTTTTGGATGGAATGTTCTGTAAATATATCTTAAGACCATTTGATCTAACTAGTCATTTAACTGCAATGTTTCTTTATTGATTTTCTGTTTAAACATCTATCCTTTGATGAAAATGGAGAACTGAATTCCCCTGCTAATGAAGTATCATTGCATTGCTGTCCGTTTTTCCCTTTTGGTCTGATAAAATTTTCTTCACATATTTAAGTGCTCTGATGTTGATTGTATCAACATTCTTAAAAGTAATAGCCTGTTGGTGGATTGACTCCTTGTCTTCATACAATGACTTTTTAGTCTCTTATTACAATCTTTGTCTTCAAGTCTATTTTGTCTGACTTAAGAATAGCTACCCCAGCCTTCTTATCCATTGCGTGGACTATGTTTTTAGTTCCTGTGTGTTCAGTTCTGTACATTCATAAAGGTGAAGTAAGTCTCTTCCAGCAACATATAGTTGGGTCTTTTTGTTTTATCCATTCAGCCACTCTATGTCTTTGGATTAGAGCACTTAATCTGTCTACATTTAAAGTAATTTATGACTGGTATGGACTTATTAACATTTTGTTCATTAATTTCTGGCTGTTTTGTAATTTTTTTCTACCTTCTTGTCTGATTTCCTCTTTTGTGATTTGTTGATTTTTCTGAATTGATATGCTTTGATTCCTTTCTCTTTATTTTTGAATATCTAATATAGGTGTTTGCTTTGCAGTTACCAGGAGGCTCGCATAAAATATATTTTTTATAACAGTGAGTTTTCAATTGATAAGAATTTAAGTTCAAATGCATTCTAAAGTTCAACATTTTTGTTCCCTCTCGCACATGTTTTATGTGTTGATGTTACATTATACATCTTTTTATTTTTTGTAACTATTAACAAATTATTGTATTTATAGTTATATTTACTTCTTTTATCTTTTAAGCTTCATACTGCATTTATAAGTGATTAACTCATCACCGTTACAACATTAGGTTATTCTGAATTTAGCTACATATTTCCCTTTACCTATGATATTTATACTTTTATATGTTTTCCTGCTACAATTAGCACCCTTTTGTTTCAGCTTAAAGAAGTCCTTTTAACATTTCTTGCAAGGCTAGTCTAGTGGTGATGAACTCCTTTATTAGCTTTTGCTTCTCCAGAAAACTCCTCATCTCTCCTTCAATTCTGAAGGACAGTTTTGCTGCATAGAGTCTTCTCAGTTTGTAGGTTTTTTCTTTCAGTCCTTTGAATATATTGTGGCACTCACCTCTGGGCTGAAAAGTTCCTGCTGAAAAATCTGCTGATGGTTTTATGGAGTTCCCTTGTAACTAGCAAGTTGTTTTCCTCTTGCTGATTTTAGGATTCTCTGCTTTTCTTTAACTTTCAACAATTTAATTATAACGTATCTTGGCGTGGATCTCTTTGTATTCATCTTTTTTGGATCTGCCTAGACACTCTGGATCTGGATGTTTGTTTACTTCCCCAGGTTACAGAAGTTTTCAGCAGTTATTTCATTAGTTATGTTTTCTGCCTCATTCTCTCACTCTTCTCTTTCTGGCGCTCCTGTAGCATACATATTAGTCTGCCTGATGTTGTCTCATAAGTCCTTTAAGCTATCTTCACTCTTTTTCATTCTTTTTCCTTTCCGTCCTTTTGATTGGATGGATTCCACTACCCTGTCTTTGAGTTCACTAATGCTTTCTGGCACACTATCTGGTCTGATGTTGAACCCTTCTATTAAATTTTTCAATTCAGTTATTGTATTCTTCATGTCTGAAAATTTTTTGGACACTTTCTTATATTTTTATCTCTTTACTGAAATTGTCACTTTGTTCATGCTTTGTTCCCATGGCTTTGGTGAGCATCTTTATGACACTTTTATTGAACTCTTTATCAGATAAGTCACTTATCTCCATCTCCTTAAAGTCTTTCTGAGTCTTTATCTTATTCTTTCCTTTGGTACGTGTTCTTTTGTTTCTTCATTTTCCTTCACTCTCTTTGTTGTATTCTGCACAGTAAATAAAAGACACCTCGCCGTCCTAGTTTTGAATTAATAGTCTCATGTAGCAGATGATTGTTATCATTCAACTCTGCCCTAGCTCTTAGATGTCTTTCTATACTTTGTGATTGTCCAAGCAGCTTTCTTTGTACTTAGTGACTCCCAGTAGTTGAGGGTATAACAAAATCTGTCCGTTTCCCAAAGGAAAGGATCTCAGTCAGCACCTAGATCAAGGCTCATTGGAAGCCATACCTTCAGGTAGCAGCTTTTAGAGCACATAAACATGCGTCTTTCAAGAGAAGACTAGGAGATTGGTGTTTTTGTCTGCACTGAGCATTAGGAGTATAGCCAGCTAAGAACTATTTCTGTGCTTGCTACCATCCCATTGAACCTAAGAATACAAGGTCTGATGTCTACCAGGGCCAGGTTATCAAGGGATGAGTATTCTCCATGACAGCCACAAAAGCCCGGGCACCAGGTGTGTTCACAAGCTCCTTTCACAGAGACACTGGCAACCTTGGGTGAGGCAGAGGTTGAGTATAAAGGTGGTGCACACTGGCATCTCTCATCTATGGAGAAAATTGAACTCAATCCCTACATGTGTGTTCAATTAGAAGTTTACCCCTCACTCCATAGCTATTAAGACAAGCAAATAGACTTCTTTCACAGAAACAATGGGCGCCTTTCATTCTGTTGCTTCTGTACCGGCTCCTGGGGGTAAAACTCAGTAAGGTTGCATAATGGCTTTATGAACAGTCTCTTAGTTCACTCTCACCTTGCGGGACTTCTACTTCATGATCTTGAACCACAACCTCATCTGTCTTTGAGATTCCTAAATTTAATGTGTTTCAATGTGGGTTTTTCCTTAGCTCTCCTCTTTGGAATTCTATTTGCTCTTTTAAACATAAATTTCTATTTATGGTTTGAATTTCAAAAAATTTATCTCCAATATCTCTTCAGGCATTTCATCATCTCCATATTTATTTTTCTCATTCTTTAAGTCCTATTATCTGAATTTTAATAATTTTACTTCTGTCCATCATCTCTCTCCAATTTTGCTGGTCTCTTTTGTTTTCTTTTCCTTCTTTCGTACATGAGATTTCCTCATTCTGTTCTTCCAGTTCACTAATTCCTGTACAGATGTACCATTGTACTTGTTACCTACTGTGGTATTTATTAAAACAAATATATATTTTATGTCATTTCACCTTGGTTCTATTTTTATTTATTGTTTTATTTGATTCATGCTGGTAATACTTTCTCTTATTTCTTTGAAGCCATTTACTAGGCTCATTTTATATTTCTCCATTTTTGTTAAATTTTTTAATCTAGCATTTTTTTCTTTTTATTGAAATGGCTACTTTCTTTAAGTGCCTTGTGATTTGGGGCCTGTATGCTCATTTTCCCCTCTGAGTATTAAATCCTCTCTGAGATGTTGTGTATTGCAGAAGACCAGACCCCATTTTGTGTCACCCAGAGCAAGCTCTTGAGGTGAGGATGGTATCAATCCTGCAGTGGAATGGGAGAGTTGGGGAAATAACTGCCTGAGGTTGTTAGTCATAACCCTTTACCTTTTTTCTCGGCCCCTTACAAACACAGGGGTTCTATGGTGCTCTGATTTTATTGCTGAGGACACTTGGAGGAAAATTATGTCTTGCTGAAGTTGTAGGGTAAACACTGTGTCCCTCAAGACAAAGCAGTGGAGAAGCTAGATCAGAATCCTCACACTTTCTTTCCAGTTTTAACGACTATAATTGTGCTGGGAAGTCCTCTTCTTCAGCCCCTACTACCATCATACATGTATACACCAATACCTCAGGATTTCTTACAGTTTCTCTATTTATCTTCTCTAATTTTTCTGGGATTTATCTTGGAGGAGAGAGTCAGTGTTCATCATAATTCAGCTTCTTGTTTAGGACCAGACTCTGTTTTTTTGTTCCTTTTGTCCTTTATCTCTTGCTTATATTTTGAGAATTCTAAGTATTGAAAGATATTAGTCATATTTATTGCATATTCCATGTCTAAAAATTCAAAAATCCAAAGTCTTTATGAATCTGATTCTGCTCCTTTGTTTATCCCTTGTGCTTACTCATGATATCTTATTTCCTTGTGTGTTGATATGATTTTTGACTGTGAATTGCTCATTCCATTGAAACTTTACCTGTGGGAAGGTGACATATAGCTGTGGTTCTACACATATGATTTGCATTTATTTGTTGATCTACTTAGATGCACTATCAAATACTTTCAAAGCAACACTGAATGAGAAAGGACAATGGAGGATTATTTCTTTTAAATTAAGGGGAAAAACTTCAACCCAGATGTTTTATCCAGTAAAATGGCCATTTGAATAGAGAAGCATGATAAAAACTTCTCAAATATATAAAGCCTCAGAAATCAGACAAGCAAATGCCTACGTTAAAAAGGAACAAACTAAAATAATGTTATGATTGAATCACATCTCAGTAGTTAAAAGAGCTCTAAATGAACTAAGCAGTCCCTCTCCCAAACCCACATTTAAAAAACAAAGACTAATGGGGGAAAAATCTTCAAGTTTATACTGTTTAAAGAGAAACACCAAAACATAGGGTTATAAAAAAGATAAAAATAAGAAAATATTCCAGGCTGGTGTTATGATTTTAATATCTAATGTAAAGGAAAGAACAGGAATGCTTCTCCACCCGGTTCCAGGGCACCATTCTCTCTGTAGAGTAGACACAGTGAAGATAGCCTTTCTTCTGAAATATCTAAACTGCCACCACCTCAGTAAAGTATTGAACAAGCTATTTCTAGGCTCTGAATTATTCCAAACTCTCAGATCCTCTTCCTCACTGCTTGTCGTCTATCTGAGATAAGCGGAAGGGAAGGTCCACACTTCCTAAGTGAAATGTTATACCACCCTGTACTGCTGCTTCACTTTGGGATTTCTGTATTTATCACTAGATAAATGGATAAAGAGCCCAAGTGTGGAAAAGGAAAGGGAAAAGGGCAGAAACAAAATGAAAGATAGAGAAGACAAATACAGAATGACAAACAAGAACTGAGAGAGACAGTAGATATATACAGAGATTTCAGTTAAAAAGTACAGATACATACAGTAAATGTGAAAACAGAATGAAAATAATAGGGAAAACAATAAAATGATGGGAACAGGGATTCTCAAAAGCTCAAAATGCATTGAAGCAATTACAAGTAAAGTAAAATATAGGGCCAGACTGTACAGATGGCAGGTTGTTTAATTATTCTATATTGAAAAATATTTCACTGCTTGAAAGGCCCTTCACGTACATGGTCACCTAACACAAAAGATGGGACATATGGAATGCAGACATCTATGTTTCCACCAAAAGTCAAGGGTAACGAAATCTGAATACTTTCTATTGAGGACATCCAGTCCCTCACCCCTCTCCTCTGCAGGATGTGACTCTGGAGATTCTCAAGTAAGCAGAGTTTTCATAGACAGTCCCATTGCTTCTATGAAGTTCTTGAAGGATCCTCCCAAACTATTTCATCTTGGAAGGAATTTTCTGGAATCTAGAGAAAATTACATGTAATTAGGCTAGTGGGGAAATGATTATGAGCACTGTAACCCAAGACATGTGGAAAAACCCCCGGATCACATGCTACATTTCCACCATCCATTCCCTCCCACTCCCAAAACAAGCACTTACATTTTCACACACACAAGACATTTGCATTAGAAAGCTTCCAAAATTTAGTTTACTGTGTCTTCTTTGATCATTTGACCAATGAGTGAATCTGTGTTCAGGATGCTGAATACATAGGAAATCTTATAACAGTTTGAGCCCATTTCTATCTTAACATATTAAAATTCTATTAACTTTAGTCATTATAGGACTATCCTTATAATTCTTATGTAATTAAATTATGAAAATTATTGACATCTTAAAATTGAAAATTATAAACACAAAACTTATAATCACACTGAGGAAATCTTTGAATGTACAGCATGCTAATTAAAACATTAAGCAAGGTTGATTGTCATTTGTTAGTAATCATTAGCCTCGACCTAGTGAGAGTAAAGGCTTATTAAAAGGAATTTAAAAAGATATTCCATTATTCCTTGGAAAGAGCATAACTTTGAACTCTGAAAATCTAGGTTCACATCTTGATCTTGTTATTTAGAAGCTGTGTCACTTCAAGCAAGAATTTAACCTCCCTGTTCCAGAGTGAGCTCAGCTGTAAAATAAGGATGATATTGTCCCTTAAGGTGTTGTAGTAAACAAATAAGATAAAAAATATGAAAATGCCTTACAAATTGTAAATCATTGTGTAAATGCAAAGAATTATTAGCATTTCTAGCCAAAATCATGCTTTTTCTTCAGTCCATTTCCTCAGATCACCTTCAGTCATGCCATGCTGTTGGCCACTTCCTCCTTGAAACGGTCTTCATTAGCTTTTATAAACTGTTCAACCCTGATGTTCTCACATGTCAATGGCCATTACTTTTCTGCTTTTTCGAAACCAAAAGTCCTTTTCCTTAATTCTCTTTTTACCCATTTCCTCTTCAAAATGACGACGGTACTTTGGTGAACCACCAAAGAATTGCCAAAAGTATATCAAGCTCTGAACCCTCTCTCCAAGCAGAATTCTATATTTCCATTGCCATTCCTGACACATCTACTTGAAAATTTACATGTACTCTGGTTCAATAAATTCACTGTTTCCCTCTCCCCTACCAAAAGTAGCTGTTTCAGTTTCCTGTGGCTGCCATAATGAAGTACCACCAACCGGGGTACTTAAAACAACAGAAATTTTTTCTCTCACGCTTCTGGAAACCAGAAGTCCAAAATCAAGCTGTCATCAGGAACACACTCTCTGAAGGTTCTAAAGGAAAATGTGTTCTATGCCTTTCTTTTAGCCTCTGTTGTTGCCAACAATCCTTCTCATTCCTTGGCTTGTACATTTATCTTTGTTCCAATCTTCGCCTCCATCATCATATGGTGTTCTCCCTGTCTGTGTCTTGTCTCTGTTTTCCCTTCCTAGAAGGACACCATCCATATCAGATTAGAGCCCACGTAATCAAGTATGGCATTATCTTAACTTGATTACATATGCAAAGAATCTATTTTCAAATAAGATAATATTCTTAAGTACCAGGGGTTATGACATATATTTTTTGGAGACACAATTCAAACCATAACAGCAGGTTGTCATCTTTAGCCTCTCCATTTTTAACAAAAGAATCAACCAATCTCTCAGTCTTTAAGACTGGAACCCTTTTTGATTTTAATTGAGATAAAATGACATGTCAAGTTGTATTGGTTTCCAGTGTACAGCATACCGATTCGATACATGTACATACTGCAGAGTGATCACCGCAGTAAATCTAGTTAACATCTATCACCACACACTGTTACAAATTGTTTTTCTAGCATTTGTTGAGTTTGGTTGGCTAATATTTTATTGAGAATTTTTGCATCTATTTTCATCAGGGGTATTGGCACATAATTTTCTTTTCTTATAACATTCCCGTCTGGGTTTAGTATCAGGATAATGCTGGCCTCATAAAATGAGGTTGGAAGTATTACTTCCTCTTCTGTTTTTTGAAAAAGTTTGGAAAGCTTCACTCTTCAAATGTTCGGTAGAATTCACCAGTGAAGCCATCTGCTCCTGGACTTTTGTTTGTTGGGAGGTTTTTGATTACTGATTCAATCTTCTTACTAGTAATCAGTCTATTCAGTTTCCCATTTCTTCCTGATTCTATCTTGGTAGGTTGTATGTTTCTAGGAATTTATCCATTTCTTCTAGGTTGTCCAATTTGTTGCTATATAACTATTTAAGTAGTCTCTTATGATCCTTTGTGTTTTTGTGGTATCAGTTTTAATGTCACCTCTTTTGTTTATTATCTTATTTGTTTGAGTCCTCTCTTTTTCTTGGTGAGACTGTCTAAATATTTCTCTATTTTGTTTATCTTCCCAAAAATCCAATACCTAATTACATTGATCTTTTCTATTGTCTTTTTAGTCTTTATTTCATTTATTTCCATTTTGATCTTGGTTATTTCCTTCCTTCTCCTGAGTTTTGGATTCATTTCTTTTTCTTTTTCTATGTCTTTGAGGTGTAAAGAAGTTAGGTTATTTATTTGAGATCTTTCTAGTGTATTCATATAGGCATTTATTGCTATGAACTTTCCTCTTAGAACTGTTTTTGCTACCTCCTATACATTTTGGTACATTGTACTTCCATTTTCAATTGTCTCAAGGTATCTTTGAATTCTCTCTTTATTTCTTCTTTGACCCTTGTGTTGTTCAAGAGCACACTCTCCACATGTTTGTGAATTCTCAAGTGTTCTTTCTGTAATTGATTTCTAGTTTCATACCATTAATATCATTGTGATCAGAAGTGACGCATGATAGGATTTCAATCTTCTTACATTTATTAAGACTTGTTTTGTGGCCTCACATGTGAGCTGTCCTGGAGAACGTTCTGTGCATACTTGGAGCAAAGTGTATTCTGCTGTTTTGGATGGAATGTTCTGTAAATATATCTTAAGACCATTTGATCTAACTAGTCATTTAACTGCAATGTTTCTTTATTGATTTTCTGTTTAAACATCTATCCTTTGATGAAAATGGAGAACTGAATTCCCCTGCTAATGAAGTATCATTGCATTGCTGTCCGTTTTTCCCTTTTGGTCTGATAAAATTTTCTTCACATATTTAAGTGCTCTGATGTTGATTGTATCAACATTCTTAAAAGTAATAGCCTGTTGGTGGATTGACTCCTTGTCTTCATACAATGACTTTTTAGTCTCTTATTACAATCTTTGTCTTCAAGTCTATTTTGTCTGACTTAAGAATAGCTACCCCAGCCTTCTTATCCATTGCGTGGACTATGTTTTTAGTTCCTGTGTGTTCAGTTCTGTACATTCATAAAGGTGAAGTAAGTCTCTTCCAGCAACATATAGTTGGGTCTTTTTGTTTTATCCATTCAGCCACTCTATGTCTTTGGATTAGAGCACTTAATCTGTCTACATTTAAAGTAATTTATGACTGGTATGGACTTATTAACATTTTGTTCATTAATTTCTGGCTGTTTTGTAATTTTTTTCTACCTTCTTGTCTGATTTCCTCTTTTGTGATTTGTTGATTTTTCTGAATTGATATGCTT
This sequence comes from Equus asinus, assembly GCF_041296235.1. NCBI lineage: Eukaryota > Metazoa > Chordata > Mammalia > Perissodactyla > Equidae > Equus > Equus asinus. The sequence continues at coordinate 41,240,442 of NC_091797.1, forward strand.
TGATTCCTTTCTCTTTATTTTTGAATATCTAATATAGGTGTTTGCTTTGCAGTTACCAGGAGGCTCGCATAAAATATATTTTTTATAACAGTGAGTTTTCAATTGATAAGAATTTAAGTTCAAATGCATTCTAAAGTTCAACATTTTTGTTCCCTCTCGCACATGTTTTATGTGTTGATGTTACATTATACATCTTTTTATTTTTTGTAACTATTAACAAATTATTGTATTTATAGTTATATTTACTTCTTTTATCTTTTAAGCTTCATACTGCATTTATAAGTGATTAACTCATCACCGTTACAACATTAGGTTATTCTGAATTTAGCTACATATTTCCCTTTACCTATGATATTTATACTTTTATATGTTTTCCTGCTACAATTAGCACCCTTTTGTTTCAGCTTAAAGAAGTCCTTTTAACATTTCTTGCAAGGCTAGTCTAGTGGTGATGAACTCCTTTATTAGCTTTTGCTTCTCCAGAAAACTCCTCATCTCTCCTTCAATTCTGAAGGACAGTTTTGCTGCATAGAGTCTTCTCAGTTTGTAGGTTTTTTCTTTCAGTCCTTTGAATATATTGTGGCACTCACCTCTGGGCTGAAAAGTTCCTGCTGAAAAATCTGCTGATGGTTTTATGGAGTTCCCTTGTAACTAGCAAGTTGTTTTCCTCTTGCTGATTTTAGGATTCTCTGCTTTTCTTTAACTTTCAACAATTTAATTATAACGTATCTTGGCGTGGATCTCTTTGTATTCATCTTTTTTGGATCTGCCTAGACACTCTGGATCTGGATGTTTGTTTACTTCCCCAGGTTACAGAAGTTTTCAGCAGTTATTTCATTAGTTATGTTTTCTGCCTCATTCTCTCACTCTTCTCTTTCTGGCGCTCCTGTAGCATACATATTAGTCTGCCTGATGTTGTCTCATAAGTCCTTTAAGCTATCTTCACTCTTTTTCATTCTTTTTCCTTTCCGTCCTTTTGATTGGATGGATTCCACTACCCTGTCTTTGAGTTCACTAATGCTTTCTGGCACACTATCTGGTCTGATGTTGAACCCTTCTATTAAATTTTTCAATTCAGTTATTGTATTCTTCATGTCTGAAAATTTTTTGGACACTTTCTTATATTTTTATCTCTTTACTGAAATTGTCACTTTGTTCATGCTTTGTTCCCATGGCTTTGGTGAGCATCTTTATGACACTTTTATTGAACTCTTTATCAGATAAGTCACTTATCTCCATCTCCTTAAAGTCTTTCTGAGTCTTTATCTTATTCTTTCCTTTGGTACGTGTTCTTTTGTTTCTTCATTTTCCTTCACTCTCTTTGTTGTATTCTGCACAGTAAATAAAAGACACCTCGCCGTCCTAGTTTTGAATTAATAGTCTCATGTAGCAGATGATTGTTATCATTCAACTCTGCCCTAGCTCTTAGATGTCTTTCTATACTTTGTGATTGTCCAAGCAGCTTTCTTTGTACTTAGTGACTCCCAGTAGTTGAGGGTATAACAAAATCTGTCCGTTTCCCAAAGGAAAGGATCTCAGTCAGCACCTAGATCAAGGCTCATTGGAAGCCATACCTTCAGGTAGCAGCTTTTAGAGCACATAAACATGCGTCTTTCAAGAGAAGACTAGGAGATTGGTGTTTTTGTCTGCACTGAGCATTAGGAGTATAGCCAGCTAAGAACTATTTCTGTGCTTGCTACCATCCCATTGAACCTAAGAATACAAGGTCTGATGTCTACCAGGGCCAGGTTATCAAGGGATGAGTATTCTCCATGACAGCCACAAAAGCCCGGGCACCAGGTGTGTTCACAAGCTCCTTTCACAGAGACACTGGCAACCTTGGGTGAGGCAGAGGTTGAGTATAAAGGTGGTGCACACTGGCATCTCTCATCTATGGAGAAAATTGAACTCAATCCCTACATGTGTGTTCAATTAGAAGTTTACCCCTCACTCCATAGCTATTAAGACAAGCAAATAGACTTCTTTCACAGAAACAATGGGCGCCTTTCATTCTGTTGCTTCTGTACCGGCTCCTGGGGGTAAAACTCAGTAAGGTTGCATAATGGCTTTATGAACAGTCTCTTAGTTCACTCTCACCTTGCGGGACTTCTACTTCATGATCTTGAACCACAACCTCATCTGTCTTTGAGATTCCTAAATTTAATGTGTTTCAATGTGGGTTTTTCCTTAGCTCTCCTCTTTGGAATTCTATTTGCTCTTTTAAACATAAATTTCTATTTATGGTTTGAATTTCAAAAAATTTATCTCCAATATCTCTTCAGGCATTTCATCATCTCCATATTTATTTTTCTCATTCTTTAAGTCCTATTATCTGAATTTTAATAATTTTACTTCTGTCCATCATCTCTCTCCAATTTTGCTGGTCTCTTTTGTTTTCTTTTCCTTCTTTCGTACATGAGATTTCCTCATTCTGTTCTTCCAGTTCACTAATTCCTGTACAGATGTACCATTGTACTTGTTACCTACTGTGGTATTTATTAAAACAAATATATATTTTATGTCATTTCACCTTGGTTCTATTTTTATTTATTGTTTTATTTGATTCATGCTGGTAATACTTTCTCTTATTTCTTTGAAGCCATTTACTAGGCTCATTTTATATTTCTCCATTTTTGTTAAATTTTTTAATCTAGCATTTTTTTCTTTTTATTGAAATGGCTACTTTCTTTAAGTGCCTTGTGATTTGGGGCCTGTATGCTCATTTTCCCCTCTGAGTATTAAATCCTCTCTGAGATGTTGTGTATTGCAGAAGACCAGACCCCATTTTGTGTCACCCAGAGCAAGCTCTTGAGGTGAGGATGGTATCAATCCTGCAGTGGAATGGGAGAGTTGGGGAAATAACTGCCTGAGGTTGTTAGTCATAACCCTTTACCTTTTTTCTCGGCCCCTTACAAACACAGGGGTTCTATGGTGCTCTGATTTTATTGCTGAGGACACTTGGAGGAAAATTATGTCTTGCTGAAGTTGTAGGGTAAACACTGTGTCCCTCAAGACAAAGCAGTGGAGAAGCTAGATCAGAATCCTCACACTTTCTTTCCAGTTTTAACGACTATAATTGTGCTGGGAAGTCCTCTTCTTCAGCCCCTACTACCATCATACATGTATACACCAATACCTCAGGATTTCTTACAGTTTCTCTATTTATCTTCTCTAATTTTTCTGGGATTTATCTTGGAGGAGAGAGTCAGTGTTCATCATAATTCAGCTTCTTGTTTAGGACCAGACTCTGTTTTTTTGTTCCTTTTGTCCTTTATCTCTTGCTTATATTTTGAGAATTCTAAGTATTGAAAGATATTAGTCATATTTATTGCATATTCCATGTCTAAAAATTCAAAAATCCAAAGTCTTTATGAATCTGATTCTGCTCCTTTGTTTATCCCTTGTGCTTACTCATGATATCTTATTTCCTTGTGTGTTGATATGATTTTTGACTGTGAATTGCTCATTCCATTGAAACTTTACCTGTGGGAAGGTGACATATAGCTGTGGTTCTACACATATGATTTGCATTTATTTGTTGATCTACTTAGATGCACTATCAAATACTTTCAAAGCAACACTGAATGAGAAAGGACAATGGAGGATTATTTCTTTTAAATTAAGGGGAAAAACTTCAACCCAGATGTTTTATCCAGTAAAATGGCCATTTGAATAGAGAAGCATGATAAAAACTTCTCAAATATATAAAGCCTCAGAAATCAGACAAGCAAATGCCTACGTTAAAAAGGAACAAACTAAAATAATGTTATGATTGAATCACATCTCAGTAGTTAAAAGAGCTCCAAATGAACTAAGCAGTCCCTCTCCCAAACCCACATTTAAAAAACAAAGACTAATGGGGGAAAAATCTTCAAGTTTATACTGTTTAAAGAGAAACACCAAAACATAGGGTTATAAAAAAGATAAAAATAAGAAAATATTCCAGGCTGGTGTTATGATTTTAATATCTAATGTAAAGGAAAGAACAGGAATGCTTCTCCACCCGGTTCCAGGGCACCATTCTCTCTGTAGAGTAGACACAGTGAAGATAGCCTTTCTTCTGAAATATCTAAACTGCCACCACCTCAGTAAAGTATTGAACAAGCTATTTCTAGGCTCTGAATTATTCCAAACTCTCAGATCCTCTTCCTCACTGCTTGTCGTCTATCTGAGATAAGCGGAAGGGAAGGTCCACACTTCCTAAGTGAAATGTTATACCACCCTGTACGGCTGCTTCACTTTGGGATTTCTGTATTTATCACTAAATGGATAAAGAGCCCAAGTGTGGAAAAGGAAAGGGAAAAGGGCAGAAACAAAATGAAAGATAGAGAAGACAAATACAGAATGACAAACAAGAACTGAGAGAGACAGTAGATATATACAGAGATTTCAGTTAAAAAGTACAGATACATACAGTAAATGTGAAAACAGAATGAAAATAATAGGGAAAACAATAAAATGATGGGAACAGGGATTCTCAAAAGCTCAAAATGCATTGAAGCAATTACAAGTAAAGTAAAATATAGGGCCAGACTGTACAGATGGCAGGTTGTTTAATTATTCTATATTGAAAAATATTTCACTGCTTGAAAGGCCCTTCACGTACATGGTCACCTAACACAAAAGATGGGACATATGGAATGCAGACATCTATGTTTCCACCAAAAGTCAAGGGTAACGAAATCTGAATACTTTCTATTGAGGACATCCAGTCCCTCACCCCTCTCCTCTGCAGGATGTGACTCTGGAGATTCTCAAGTAAGCAGAGTTTTCATAGACAGTCCCATTGCTTCTATGAAGTTCTTGAAGGATCCTCCCAAACTATTTCATCTTGGAAGGAATTTTCTGGAATCTAGAGAAAATTACATGTAATTAGGCTAGTGGGGAAATGATTATGAGCACTGTAACCCAAGACATGTGGAAAAACCCCCGGATCACATGCTACATTTCCACCATCCATTCCCTCCCACTCCCAAAACAAGCACTTACATTTTCACACACACAAGACATTTGCATTAGAAAGCTTCCAAAATTTAGTTTACTGTGTCTTCTTTGATCATTTGACCAATGAGTGAATCTGTGTTCAGGATGCTGAATACATAGGAAATCTTATAACAGTTTGAGCCCATTTCTATCTTAACATATTAAAATTCTATTAACTTTAGTCATTATAGGACTATCCTTATAATTCTTATGTAATTAAATTATGAAAATTATTGACATCTTAAAATTGAAAATTATAAACACAAAACTTATAATCACACTGAGGAAATCTTTGAATGTACAGCATGCTAATTAAAACATTAAGCAAGGTTGATTGTCATTTCTTAGTAATCATTAGCCTCGACCTAGTGAGAGTAAAGGCTTATTAAAAGGAATTTAAAAAGATATTCCATTATTCCTTGGAAAGAGCATAACTTTGAACTCTGAAAATCTAGGTTCACATCTTGATCTTGTTATTTAGAAGCTGTGTCACTTCAAGCAAGAATTTAACCTCCCTGTTCCAGAGTGAGCTCAGCTGTAAAATAAGGATGATATTGTCCCTTAAGGTGTTGTAGTAAACAAATAAGATAAAAAATATGAAAATGCCTTACAAATTGTAAATCATTGTGTAAATGCAAAGAATTATTAGCATTTCTAGCCAAAATCATGCTTTTTCTTCAGTCCATTTCCTCAGATCACCTTCAGTCATGCCATGCTGTTGGCCACTTCCTCCTTGAAACGGTCTTCATTAGCTTTTATAAACTGTTCAACCCTGATGTTCTCACATGTCAATGGCCATTACTTTTCTGCTTTTTCGAAACCAAAAGTCCTTTTCCTTAATTCTCTTTTTACCCATTTCCTCTTCAAAATGACGACGGTACTTTGGTGAACCACCAAAGAATTGCCAAAAGTATATCAAGCTCTGAACCCTCTCTCCAAGCAGAATTCTATATTTCCATTGCCATTCCTGACACATCTACTTGAAAATTTACATGTACTCTGGTTCAATAAATTCACTGTTTCCCTCTCCCCAACCAAAAGTAGCTGTTTCAGTTTCCTGTGGCTGCCATAATGAAGTACCACCAACCGGGGTACTTAAAACAACAGAAATTTTTTCTCTCACGCTTCTGGAAACCAGAAGTCCAAAATCAAGCTGTCATCAGGAACACACTCTCTGAAGGTTCTAAAGGAAAATGTGTTCTATGCCTTTCTTTTAGCCTCTGTTGTTGCCAACAATCCTTCTCATTCCTTGGCTTGTACATTTATTTTTGTTCCAATCTTCGCCTCCATCATCATATGGTGTTCTCCCTGTCTGTGTCTTGTCTCTGTTTTCCCTTCCTAGAAGGACACCATCCATATCAGATTAGAGCCCACGTAATCAAGTATGGCATTATCTTAACTTGATTACATATGCAAAGAATCTATTTTCAAATAAGATAATATTCTTAAGTACCAGGGGTTATGACATATATTTTTTGGAGACACAATTCAAACCATAACAGCAGGTTGTCATCTTTAGCCTCTCCATTTTTAACAAAAGAATCAACCAATCTCTCAGTCTTTAAGACTGGAATCCTTTTTGATTTTAATTGAGATAAAATGACATGTCAAGTTGTATTGGTTTCCAGTGTACAGCATACCGATTCGATACATGTACATACTGCAGAGTGATCACCGCAGTAAATCTAGTTAACATCTATCACCACACACTGTTACAAATTGTTTTTCTAGCATTTGTTGAGTTTGGTTGGCTAATATTTTATTGAGAATTTTTGCATCTATTTTCATCAGGGGTATTGGCACATAATTTTCTTTTCTTATAACATTCCCGCCTGGGTTTAGTATCAGGATAATGCTGGCCTCATAAAATGAGGTTGGAAGTATTACTTCCTCTTCTGTTTTTTGAAAAAGTTTGGAAAGCTTCACTCTTCAAATGTTCGGTAGAATTCACCAGTGAAGCCATCTGCTCCTGGACTTTTGTTTGTTGGGAGGTTTTTGATTACTGATTCAATCTTCTTACTAGTAATCAGTCTATTCAGTTTCCCATTTCTTCCTGATTCTATCTTGGTAGGTTGTATGTTTCTAGGAATTTATCCATTTCTTCTAGGTTGTCCAATTTGTTGCTATATAACTATTTAAGTAGTCTCTTATGATCCTTTGTGTTTTTGTGGTATCAGTTTTAATGTCACCTCTTTTGTTTATTATCTTATTTGCTTGAGTCCTCTCTTTTTCTTGGTGAGACTGTCTAAATATTTCTCTATTTTGTTTATCTTCCCAAAAATCCAATACCTAATTACATTGATCTTTTCTATTGTCTTTTTAGTCTTTATTTCATTTATTTCCATTTTGATCTTGGTTATTTCCTTCCTTCTCCTGAGTTTTGGATTCATTTCTTTTTCTTTTTCTATGTCTTTGAGGTGTAAAGAAGTTAGGTTATTTATTTGAGATCTTTCTAGTGTATTCATATAGGCATTTATTGCTATGAACTTTCCTCTTAGAACTGTTTTTGCTACCTCCTATACATTTTGGTACATTGTACTTCCATTTTCAATTGTCTCAAGGTATCTTTGAATTCTCTCTTTATTTCTTCTTTGACCCTTGTGTTGTTCAAGAGCACACTCTCCACATGTTTGTGAATTCTCAAGTGTTCTTTCTGTAATTGATTTCTAGTTTCATACCATTAATATCATTGTGATCAGAAGTGACGCATGATAGGATTTCAATCTTCTTACATTTATTAAGACTTGTTTTGTGGCCTCACATGTGAGCTGTCCTGGAGAACGTTCTGTGCATACTTGGAGCAAAGTGTATTCTGCTGTTTTGGATGCAATGTTCTGTAAATATATCTTAAGACCATTTGATCTAACTAGTCATTTAACTGCAATGTTTCTTTATTGATTTTCTGTTTAAACATCTATCCTTTGATGAAAATGGAGAACTGAATTCCCCTGCTAATGAAGTATCATTGCATTGCTGTCCGTTTTTCCCTTTTGGTCTGATAAAATTTTCTTCACATATTTAAGTGCTCTGATGTTGATTGTATCAACATTCTTAAAAGTAATAGCCTGTTGGTGGATTGACTCCTTATCTTCATACAATGACTTTTTAGTCTCTTATTACAATCTTTGTCTTCAAGTCTATTTTGTCTGACTTAAGAATAGCTACCCCAGCCTTCTTATCCATTGCGTGGACTATGTTTTCAGTTCCTGTGTTTTCAGTTCTGTACATTCATAAAGGTGAAGTAAGTCTCTTCCAGCAACATATAGTTGGGTCTTTTTGTTTTATCCATTCAGCCACTCTATGTCTTTGGATTAGAGCACTTAATCTGTCTACATTTAAAGTAATTTATGACTGGTATGGACTTATTAACATTTTGTTCATTAATTTCTGGCTGTTTTGTAATTTTTTTCTACCTTCTTGTCTGATTTCCTCTTTTGTGATTTGTTGATTTTTCTGAATTGATATGCTTTGATTCCTTTCTCTTTATTTTTGAATATCTAATATAGGTGTTTGCTTTGCAGTTACCAGGAGGCTCGCATAAAATATATTTTTTATAACAGTGAGTTTTCAATTGATAAGAATTTAAGTTCAAATGCATTCTAAAGTTCAACATTTTTGTTCCCTCTCGCACATGTTTTATGTGTTGATGTTACATTATACATCTTTTTATTTTTTGTAACTATTAACAAATTATTGTATTTATAGTTATATTTACTTCTTTTATCTCTTAAGCTTCATACTGCATTTATAAGTGATTAACTCATCACCGTTACAACATTAGGTTATTCTGAATTTTATTGCTGAGGACACTTGGAGGAAAATTATGTCTTGCTGAAGTTGTAGGGTAAACACTGTGTCCCTCAAGACGAAGCAGTGGAGAAGCTAGATCAGAATCCTCACACTTTCTTTCCAGTTTTAACGACTATAATTGTGCTGGGAAGTCCTCTTCTTCAGCCCCTACTACCATCATACATGTATACACCAATACCTCAGGATTTCTTACAGTTTCTCTATTTATCTTCTCTAAATTTTCTGGGATTTATCTTGGAAGAGAGATTCAGCTTCTTGTTTAGGACCAGACTCTGTTTTTTTGTTCCTTTTGTCCTTTATCTCTTGCTTATATTTTGAGAATTCTAAGTATTGAAAGATATTAGTCATATTTATTGCATATTCCATGTCTAAAAATTCAAAAATCCAAAGTCTTTATGAATCTGATTCTGCTCCTTTGTTTATCCCTTGTGCTTACTCATGATATCTTATTTCCTTGTGTGTTGATATGATTTTTGACTGTGAATTGCTCATTCCATTGAAACTTTACCTGTGGGAAGGTGACATATAGCTGTGGTTCTACACATATGATTTGCATTTATTTGTTGTTCTACTTAGATGCACTATCAAATACTTTCAAAGCAACACTGAATGAGAAAGGACAATGGAGGATTATTTCTTTTAAATTAAGGGGAAAAACTTCAACCCAGATGTTTTATCCAGTAAAATGGCCATTTAAATAGAGAAGCATGATAAAAACTTCTCAAATATATAAAGCCTCAGAAATCAGACAAGCAAATGCCTACGTTAAAAAGGAACAAACTAAAATAATGTTATGATTGAATCACATCTCAATAGTTAAAAGAGCTCTAAATGAACTAAGCAGTGCCTCTCCCAACCCCACATTTAAAAAACAAAGACCAATGGGGGAAAAATCTTCAAGTTTATACTGTTTAAAGAGAAACACCAAAACATAGGGTTATAAAAAAGATAAAAATAAGAAAATATTCCAGGCCGGTGTTATGATTTTAATATCTAATGTAAAGGAAAGAACAGGAATGCTTCTCCACCCGGTTCCAGGGCACCATTCTCTCTGTAGAGTAGACACAGTGAAGATAGCCTTTCTTCTGAAATATCTAAACTGCCACCACCTCAGTAAAGTATTGAACAAGCTATTTCTAGGCTCTGAATTATTCCAAACTCTCAGATCCTCTTCCTCACTGCTTGTCGTCTATCTGAGATAAGCGGAAGGGAAGGTCCACACTTCCTAAGTGAAATGTTATACCACCCTGTACTGCTGCTTCACTTTGGGATTTCTGTATTTATCACTAGATAAATGGATAAAGAGCCCAAGTGTGGAAAAGGAAAGGGAAAAGGGCAGAAACAAAATGAAAGATAGAGAAGACAAATACAGAATGACAAACAAGAACTGAGAGAGACAGTAGATATATACAGAGATTTCAGTTAAAAAGTACAGATACATACAGTAAATGTGAAAACAGAATGAAAATAATAGGGAAAACAATAAAATGATGGGAACAGGGATTCTCAAAAGCTCAAAATGCATTGAAGCAATTACAAGTAAAGTAAAATATAGGGCCAGACTGTACAGATGGCAGGTTGTTTAATTATTCTATATTGAAAAATATTTCACTGCTTGAAAGGCCCTTCACGTACATGGTCACCTAACACAAAAGATGGGACATATGGAATGCAGACATCTATGTTTCCACCAAAAGTCAAGGGTAACAAAATCTGAATACTTTCTATTGAGGACATCCAGTCCCTCACCCCTCTCCTCTGCAGGATGTGACTCTGGAGATTCTCAAGTAAGCAGAGTTTTCATAGACAGTCCCATTGCTTCTATGAAGTTCTTGAAGGATCCTCCCAAACTATTTCATCTTGGAAGGAATTTTCTGGAATCTAGAGAAAATTACATGTAATTAGGCTAGTGGGGAAATGATTATGAGCACTGTAACCCAAGACATGTGGAAAAACCCCCGGATCACATGCTACATTTCCACCATCCATTCCCTCCCACTCCCAAAACAAGCACTTACATTTTCACACACACAAGACATTTGCATTAGAAAGCTTCCAAAATTTAGTTTACTGTGTCTTCTTTGATCATTTGACCAATGAGTGAATCTGTGTTCAGGATGCTGAATACATAGGAAATCTTATAACAGTTTGAGCCCATTTCTATCTTAACATATTAAAATTCTATTAACTTTAGTCATTATAGGACTATCCTTATAATTCTTATGTAATTAAATTATGAAAATTATTGACATCTTAAAATTGAAAATTATAAACACAAAACTTATAATCACACTGAGGAAATCTTTGAATGTACAGCATGCTAATTAAAACATTAAGCAAGGTTGATTGTCATTTCTTAGTAATCATTAGCCTCGACCTAGTGAGAGTAAAGGCTTATTAAAAGGAATTTAAAAAGATATTCCATTATTCCTTGGAAAGAGCATAACTTTGAACTCTGAAAATCTAGGTTCACATCTTGATCTTGTTATTTAGAAGCTGTGTCACTTCAAGCAAGAATTTAACCTCCCTGTTCCAGAGTGAGCTCAGCTGTAAAATAAGGATGATATTGTCCCTTAAGGTGTTGTAGTAAACAAATAAGATAAAAAATATGAAAATGCCTTACAAATTGTAAATCATTGTGTAAATGCAAAGAATTATTAGCATTTCTAGCCAAAATCATGCTTTTTCTTCAGTCCATTTCCTCAGATCACCTTCAGTCATGCCATGCTGTTGGCCACTTCCTCCTTGAAACGGTCTTCATTAGCTTTTATAAACTGTTCAACCCTGATGTTCTCACATGTCAATGGCCATTACTTTTCTGCTTTTTCGAAACCAAAAGTCCTTTTCCTTAATTCTCTTTTTACCCATTTCCTCTTCAAAATGACGACGGTACTTTGGTGAACCACCAAAGAATTGCCAAAAGTATATCAAGCTCTGAACCCTCTCTCCAAGCAGAATTCTATATTTCCATTGCCATTCCTGACACATCTACTTGAAAATTTACATGTACTCTGGTTCAATAAATTCACTGTTTCCCTCTCCCCTACCAAAAGTAGCTGTTTCAGTTTCCTGTGGCTGCCATAATGAAGTACCACCAACCGGGGTACTTAAAACAACAGAAATTTTTTCTCTCACGCTTCTGGAAACCAGAAGTCCAAAATCAAGCTGTCATCAGGAACACACTCTCTGAAGGTTCTAAAGGAAAATGTGTTCTATGCCTTTCTTTTAGCCTCTGTTGTTGCCAACAATCCTTCTCATTCCTTGGCTTGTACATTTATCTTTGTTCCAATCTTCGCCTCCATCATCATATGGTGTTCTCCCTGTCTGTGTCTTGTCTCTGTTTTCCCTTCCTAGAAGGACACCATCCATATCAGATTAGAGCCCACGTAATCAAGTATGGCATTATCTTAACTTGATTACATATGCAAAGAATCTATTTTCAAATAAGATAATATTCTTAAGTACCAGGGGTTATGACATATATTTTTTGGAGACACAATTCAAACCATAACAGCAGGTTGTCATCTTTAGCCTCTCCATTTTTAACAAAAGAATCAACCAATCTCTCAGTCTTTAAGACTGGAATCCTTTTTGATTTTAATTGAGATAAAATGACATGTCAAGTTGTATTGGTTTCCAGTGTACAGCATACCGATTCGATACATGTACATACTGCAGAGTGATCACCGCAGTAAATCTAGTTAACATCTATCACCACACACTGTTACAAATTGTTTTTCTAGCATTTGTTGAGTTTGGTTGGCTAATATTTTATTGAGAATTTTTGCATCTATTTTCATCAGGGGTATTGGCACATAGTTTTCTTTTCTTATAACATTCCCGTCTGGGTTTAGTATCAGGATAATGCTGGCCTCATAAAATGAGGTTGGAAGTATTACTTCCTCTTCTGTTTTTTGAAAAAGTTTGGAAAGCTTCACTCTTCAAATGTTCGGTAGAATTCACCAGTGAAGCCATCTGCTCCTGGACTTTTGTTTGTTGGGAGGTTTTTGATTACTGATTCAATCTTCTTACTAGTAATCAGTCTATTCAGTTTCCCATTTCTTCCTGATTCTATCTTGGTAGGTTGTATGTTTCTAGGAATTTATCCATTTCTTCTAGGTTGTCCAATTTGTTGCTATATAACTATTTAAGTAGTCTCTTATGATCCTTTGTGTTTTTGTGGTATCAGTTTTAATGTCACCTCTTTTGTTTATTATCTTATTTGTTTGAGTCCTCTCTTTTTCTTGGTGAGACTGTCTAAATATTTCTCTATTTTGTTTATCTTCCCAAAAATCCAATACCTAATTACATTGATCTTTTCTATTGTCTTTTTAGTCTTTATTTCATTTATTTCCATTTTGATCTTGGTTATTTCCTTCCTTCTCCTGAGTTTTGGATTCATTTCTTTTTCTTTTTCTATGTCTTTGAGGTGTAAAGAAGTTAGGTTATTTATTTGAGATCTTTCTAGTGTATTCATATAGGCATTTATTGCTATGAACTTTCCTCTTAGAACTGTTTTTGCTACCTCCTATACATTTTGGTACATTGTACTTCCATTTTCAATTGTCTCAAGGTATCTTTGAATTCTCTCTTTATTTCTTCTTTGACCCTTGTGTTGTTCAAGAGCACACTCTCCACATGTTTGTGAATTCTCAAGTGTTCTTTCTGTAATTGATTTCTAGTTTCATACCATTAATATCATTGTGATCAGAAGTGACGCATGATAGGATTTCAATCTTCTTACATTTATTAAGACTTGTTTTGTGGCCTCACATGTGAGCTGTCCTGGAGAACGTTCTGTGCATACTTGGAGCAAAGTGTATTCTGCTGTTTTGGATGCAATGTTCTGTAAATATATCTTAAGACCATTTGATCTAACTAGTCATTTAACTGCAATGTTTCTTTATTGATTTTCTGTTTAAACATCTATCCTTTGATGAAAATGGAGAACTGAATTCCCCTGCTAATGAAGTATCATTGCATTGCTGTCCGTTTTTCCCTTTTGGTCTGATAAAATTTTCTTCACATATTTAAGTGCTCTGATGTTGATTGTATCAACATTCTTAAAAGTAATAGCCTGTTGGTGGATTGACTCCTTATCTTCATACAATGACTTTTTAGTCTCTTATTACAATCTTTGTCTTCAAGTCTATTTTGTCTGACTTAAGAATAGCTACCCCAGCCTTCTTATCCATTGCGTGGACTATGTTTTTAGTTCCTGTGTTTTCAGTTCTGTACATTCATAAAGGTGAAGTAAGTCTCTTCCAGCAACATATAGTTGGGTCTTTTTGTTTTATCCATTCAGCCACTCTATGTCTTTGGATTAGAGCACTTAATCTGTCTACATTTAAAGTAATTTATGACTGGTATGGACTTATTAACATTTTGTTCATTAATTTCTGGCTGTTTTGTAATTTTTTTCTACCTTCTTGTCTGATTTCCTCTTTTGTGATTTGTTGATTTTTCTGAATTGATATGCTTTGATTCCTTTCTCTTTATTTTTGAATATCTAATATAGGTGTTTGCTTTGCAGTTACCAGGAGGCTCGCATAAAATATATTTTTTATAACAGTGAGTTTTCAATTGATAAGAATTTAAGTTCAAATGCATTCTAAAGTTCAACATTTTTGTTCCCTCTCGCACATGTTTTATGTGTTGATGTTACATTATACATCTTTTTATTTTTTGTAACTATTAACAAATTATTGTATTTATAGTTATATTTACTTCTTTTATCTTTTAAGCTTCATACTGCATTTATAAGTGATTAACTCATCACCGTTACAACATTAGGTTATTCTGAATTTTATTGCTGAGGACACTTGGAGGAAAATTATGTCTTGCTGAAGTTGTAGGGTAAACACTGTGTCCCTCAAGACGAAGCAGTGGAGAAGCTAGATCAGAATCCTCACACTTTCTTTCCAGTTTTAACGACTATAATTGTGCTGGGAAGTCCTCTTCTTCAGCCCCTACTACCATCATACATGTATACACCAATACCTCAGGATTTCTTACAGTTTCTCTATTTATCTTCTCTAAATTTTCTGGGATTTATCTTGGAAGAGAGATTCAGCTTCTTGTTTAGGACCAGACTCTGTTTTTTTGTTCCTTTTGTCCTTTATCTCTTGCTTATATTTTGAGAATTCTAAGTATTGAAAGATATTAGTCATATTTATTGCATATTCCATGTCTAAAAATTCAAAAATCCAAAGTCTTTATGAATCTGATTCTGCTCCTTTGTTTATCCCTTGTGCTTACTCATGATATCTTATATCCTTGTGTGTTGATATGATTTTTGACTGTGAATTGCTCATTCCATTGAAACTTTACCTGTGGGAAGGTGACATATAGCTGTGGTTCTACACATATGATTTGCATTTATTTGTTGATCTACTTAGATGCACTATCAAATACTTTCAAAGCAACACTGAATGAGAAAGGACAATGGAGGATTATTTCTTTTAAATTAAGGGGAAAAACTTCAACCCAGATGTTTTATCCAGTAAAATGGCCATTTAAATAGAGAAGCATGATAAAAACTTCTCAAATATATAAAGCCTCAGAAATCAGACAAGCAAATGCCTACGTTAAAAAGGAACAAACTAAAATAATGTTATGATTGAATCACATCTCAATAGTTAAAAGAGCTCTAAATGAACTAAGCAGTGCCTCTCCCAACCCCACATTTAAAAAACAAAGACCAATGGGGGAAAAATCTTCAAGTTTATACTGTTTAAAGAGAAACACCAAAACATAGGGTTATAAAAAAGATAAAAATAAGAAAATATTCCAGGCCGGTGTTATGATTTTAATATCTAATGTAAAGGAAAGAACAGGAATGCTTCTCCACCCGGTTCCAGGGCACCATTCTCTCTGTAGAGTAGACACAGTGAAGATAGCCTTTCTTCTGAAATATCTAAATTGCCACCACCTCAGTAAAGTATTGAACAAGCTATTTCTAGGCTCTGAATTATTCCAAACTCTCAGATCCTCTTCCTCACTGCTTGTCGTCTATCTGAGATAAGCGGAAGGGAAGGTCCACACTTCCTAAGTGAAATGTTATACCACCCTGTACTGCTGCTTCACTTTGGGATTTCTGTATTTATCACTAGATAAATGGATAAAGAGCCCAAGTGTGGAAAAGGAAAGGGAAAAGGGCAGAAACAAAATGAAAGATAGAGAAGACAAATACAGAATGACAAACAAGAACTGAGAGAGACAGTAGATATATACAGAGATTTCAGTTAAAAAGTACAGATACATACAGTAAATGTGAAAACAGAATGAAAATAATAGGGAAAACAATAAAATCATGGGAACAGGGATTCTCAAAAGCTCAAAATGCATTGAAGCAATTACAAGTAAAGTAAAATATAGGGCCAGACTGTACAGATGGCAGGTTGTTTAATTATTCTATATTGAAAAATATTTCACTGCTTGAAAGGCCCTTCACGTACATGGTCACCTAACACAAAAGATGGGACATATGGAATACAGACATCTATGTTTCCACCAAAAGTCAAGGGTAACGAAATCTGAATACTTTCTATTGAGGACATCCAGTCCCTCACCCCTCTCCTCTGCAGGATGTGACTCTGGAGATTCTCAAGTAAGCAGAGTTTTCATAGACAGTCCCATTGCTTCTATGAAGTTCTTGAAGGATCCTCCCAAACTATTTCATCTTGGAAGGAATTTTCTGGAATCTAGAGAAAATTACATGTAATTAGGCTAGTGGGGAACTGATTATGAGCACTGTAACCCAAGACATGTGGAAAAACCCCCGGATCACATGCTACATTTCCACCATCCATTCCCTCCCACTCCCAAAACAAGCACTTACATTTTCACACACACAAGACATTTGCATTAGAAAGCTTCCAAAATTTAGTTTACTGTGTCTTCTTTGATCATTTGACCAATGAGTGAATCTGTGTTCAGGATGCTGAATACATAGGAAATCTTATAACAATTGGAGCCCATTTCTATCTTAACACATTAAAATTCTATTAACTTTAGTCATTATAGGACTATCCTTATAATTCTTATGTAATTAAATTATGAAAATTATTGACATCTTAAAATTGAAAATTATAAACACAAAACTTATAATCACACTGAGGAAATCTTTGAATGTACAGCATGCTAATTAAAACATTAAGCAAGGTTGATTGTCATTTCTTAGTAATCATTAGCCTCGACCTAGTGAGAGTAAAGGCTTATTAAAAGGAATTTAAAAAGATATTCCATTATTCCTTGGAAAGAGCATAACTTTGAACTCTGAAAATCTAGGTTCACATCTTGATCTTGTTATTTAGAAGCTGTGTCACTTCAAGCAAGGATTTAACCTCCCTGTTCCAGAGTGAGCTCAGCTGTAAAATAAGGATGATATTGTCCCTTAAGGTGTTGTAGTAAACAAATAAGATAAAAAATATGAAAATGCCTTACAAATTGTAAATCATTGTGTAAATGCAAAGAATTATTAGCATTTCTAGCCAAAATCATGCTTTTTCTTCAGTCCATTTCCTCAGATCACCTTCAGTCATGCCATGCTGTTGGCCACTTCCTCCTTGAAACGGTCTTCATTAGCTTTTATAAACTGTTCAACCCTGATGTTCTCACATGTCAATGGCCACTACTTTTCTGCTTTTTCGAAACCAAAAGTCCTTTTCCTTAATTCTCTTTTTACCCATTTCCTCTTCAAAATGACGACGGTACTTTGGTGAACCACCAAAGAATTGCCAAAAGTATATCAAGCTCTGAACCCTCTCTCCAAGCAGAATTCTATATTTCCATTGCCATTCCTGACACATCTACTTGAAAATTTACATGTACTCTGGTTCAATAAATCCACTGTTTCCCTCTCCCCAACCAAAAGTAGCTGTTTTAGTTTCCTGTGGCTGCCATAATGAAGTACCACCAACCGGGGTACTTAAAACAACAGAAATTTTTTCTCTCACGCTTCTGGAAACCAGAAGTCCAAAATCAAGCTGTCATCAGGAACACACTCTCTGAAGGTTCTAAAGGAAAATGTGTTCTATGCCTTTCTTTTAGCCTCTGTTGTTGCCAACAATCCTTCTCATTCCTTGGCTTGTACATTTATCTTTGTTCCAATCTTCGCCTCCATCATCATATGGTGTTCTCCCTGTCTGTGTCTTGTCTCTGTTTTCCCTTCCTAGAAGGACACCATCCATATCAGATTAGAGCCCACGTAATCAAGTATGGCATTATCTTAACTTGATTACATATGCAAAGAATCTATTTTCAAATAAGATAATATTCTTAAGTACCAGGGGTTATGACATATATTTTTTGGAGACACAATTCAAACCATAACAGCAGGTTGTCATCTTTAGCCTCTCCATTTTTAACAAAAGAATCAACCAATCTCTCAGTCTTTAAGACTGGAATCCTTTTTGATTTTAATTGAGATAAAATGACATGTCAAGTTGTATTGGTTTCCAGTGTACAGCATACCGATTCGATACATGTACATACTGCAGAGTGATCACCGCAGTAAATCTAGTTAACATCTATCACCACACACTGTTACAAATTGTTTTTCTAGCATTTGTTGAGTTTGGTTGGCTAATATTTTATTGAGAATTTTTGCATCTATTTTCATCAGGGGTATTGGCACATAGTTTTCTTTTCTTATAACATTCCCGTCTGGGTTTAGTATCAGGATAATGCTGGCCTCATAAAATGAGGTTGGAAGTATTACTTCCTCTTCTGTTTTTTGAAAAAGTTTGGAAAGCTTCACTCTTCAAATGTTCGGTAGAATTCACCAGTGAAGCCATCTGCTCCTGGACTTTTGTTTGTTGGGAGGTTTTTGATTACTGATTCAATCTTCTTACTAGTAATCAGTCTATTCAGTTTCCCATTTCTTCCTGATTCTATCTTGGTAGGTTGTATGTTTCTAGGAATTTATCCATTTCTTCTAGGTTGTCCAATTTGTTGCTATATAACTATTTAAGTAGTCTCTTATGATCCTTTGTGTTTTTGTGGTATCAGTTTTAATGTCACCTCTTTTGTTTATTATCTTATTTGTTTGAGTCCTCTCTTTTTCTTGGTGAGACTGTCTAAATATTTCTCTATTTTGTTTATCTTCCCAAAAATCCAATACCTAATTACATTGATCTTTTCTATTGTCTTTTTAGTCTTTATTTCATTTATTTCCATTTTGATCTTGGTTATTTCCTTCCTTCTCCTGAGTTTTGGATTCATTTCTTTTTCTTTTTCTATGTCTTTGAGGTGTAAAGAAGTTAGGTTATTTATTTGAGATCTTTCTAGTGTATTAATATAGGCATTTATTGCTATGAACTTTCCTCTTAGAACTGTTTTTGCTACCTCCTATACATTTTGGTACATTGTACTTCCATTTTCAATTGTCTCAAGGTATCTTTGAATTCTCTCTTTATTTCTTCTTTGACCCTTGTGTTGTTCAAGAGCACACTCTCCACATGTTTGTGAATTCTCAAGTGTTCTTTCTGTAATTGATTTCTAGTTTCATACCATTAATATCATTGTGATCAGAAGTGACGCATGATAGGATTTCAATCTTCTTACATTTATTAAGACTTGTTTTGTGGCCTCACATGTGAGCTGTCCTGGAGAACGTTCTGTGCATACTTGGAGCAAAGTGTATTCTGCTGTTTTGGATGCAATGTTCTGTAAATATATCTTAAGACCATTTGATCTAACTAGTCATTTAACTGCAATGTTTCTTTATTGATTTTCTGTTTAAACATCTATCCTTTGATGAAAATGGAGAACTGAATTCCCCTGCTAATGAAGTATCATTGCATTGCTGTCCGTTTTTCCCTTTTGGTCTGATAAAATTTTCTTCACATATTTAAGTGCTCTGATGTTGATTGTATCAACATTCTTAAAAGTAATAGCCTGTTGGTGGATTGACTCCTTATCTTCATACAATGACTTTTTAGTCTCTTATTACAATCTTTGTCTTCAAGTCTATTTTGTCTGACTTAAGAATAGCTACCCCAGCCTTCTTATCCATTGCGTGGACTATGTTTTTAGTTCCTGTGTTTTCAGTTCTGTACATTCATAAAGGTGAAGTAAGTCTCTTCCAGCAACATATAGTTGGGTCTTTTTGTTTTATCCATTCAGCCACTCTATGTCTTTGGATTAGAGCACTTAATCTGTCTACATTTAAAGTAATTTATGACTGGTATGGACTTATTAACATTTTGTTCATTAATTTCTGGCTGTTTTGTAATTTTTTTCTACCTTCTTGTCTGATTTCCTCTTTTGTGATTTGTTGATTTTTCTGAATTGATATGCTTTGATTCCTTTCTCTTTATTTTTGAATATCTAATATAGGTGTTTGCTTTGCAGTTACCAGGAGGCTCGCATAAAATATATTTTTTATAACAGTGAGTTTTCAATTGATAAGAATTTAAGTTCAAATGCATTCTAAAGTTCAACATTTTTGTTCCCTCTCGCACATGTTTTATGTGTTGATGTTACATTATACATCTTTTTATTTTTTGTAACTATTAACAAATTATTGTATTTATAGTTATATTTACTTCTTTTATCTTTTAAGCTTCATACTGCATTTATAAGTGATTAACTCATCACCGTTACAACATTAGGTTATTCTGAATTTTATTGCTGAGGACACTTGGAGGAAAATTATGTCTTGCTGAAGTTGTAGGGTAAACACTGTGTCCCTCAAGACGAAGCAGTGGAGAAGCTAGATCAGAATCCTCACACTTTCTTTCCAGTTTTAACGACTATAATTGTGCTGGGAAGTCCTCTTCTTCAGCCCCTACTACCATCATACATGTATACACCAATACCTCAGGATTTCTTACAGTTTCTCTATTTATCTTCTCTAAATTTTCTGGGATTTATCTTGGAAGAGAGATTCAGCTTCTTGTTTAGGACCAGACTCTGTTTTTTTGTTCCTTTTGTCCTTTATCTCTTGCTTATATTTTGAGAATTCTAAGTATTGAAAGATATTAGTCATATTTATTGCATATTCCATGTCTAAAAATTCAAAAATCCAAAGTCTTTATGAATCTGATTCTGCTCCTTTGTTTATCCCTTGTGCTTACTCATGATATCTTATATCCTTGTGTGTTGATATGATTTTTGACTGTGAATTGCTCATTCCATTGAAACTTTACCTGTGGGAAGGTGACATATAGCTGTGGTTCTACACATATGATTTGCATTTATTTGTTGATCTACTTAGATGCACTATCAAATACTTTCAAAGCAACACTGAATGAGAAAGGACAATGGAGGATTATTTCTTTTAAATTAAGGGGAAAAACTTCAACCCAGATGTTTTATCCAGTAAAATGGCCATTTAAATAGAGAAACATGATAAAAACTTCTCAAATATATAAAGCCTCAGAAATCAGACAAGCAAATGCCTACGTTAAAAAGGAACAAACTAAAATAATGTTATGATTGAATCACATCTCAATAGTTAAAAGAGCTCTAAATGAACTAAGCAGTGCCTCTCCCAACCCCACATTTAAAAAACAAAGACCAATGGGGGAAAAATCTTCAAGTTTATACTGTTTAAAGAGAAACACCAAAACATAGGGTTATAAAAAAGATAAAAATAAGAAAATATTCCAGGCCGGTGTTATGATTTTAATATCTAATGTAAAGGAAAGAACAGGAATGCTTCTCCACCCGGTTCCAGGGCACCATTCTCTCTGTAGAGTAGACACAGTGAAGATAGCCTTTCTTCTGAAATATCTAAATTGCCACCACCTCAGTAAAGTATTGAACAAGCTATTTCTAGGCTCTGAATTATTCCAAACTCTCAGATCCTCTTCCTCACTGCTTGTCGTCTATCTGAGATAAGCGGAAGGGAAGGTCCACACTTCCTAAGTGAAATGTTATACCACCCTGTACTGCTGCTTCACTTTGGGATTTCTGTATTTATCACTAGATAAATGGATAAAGAGCCCAAGTGTGGAAAAGGAAAGGGAAAAGGGCAGAAACAAAATGAAAGATAGAGAAGACAAATACAGAATGACAAACAAGAACTGAGAGAGACAGTAGATATATACAGAGATTTCAGTTAAAAAGTACAGATACATACAGTAAATGTGAAAACAGAATGAAAATAATAGGGAAAACAATAAAATGATGGGAACAGGGATTCTCAAAAGCTCAAAATGCATTGAAGCAATTACAAGTAAAGTAAAATATAGGGCCAGACTGTACAGATGGCAGGTTGTTTAATTATTCTATATTGAAAAATATTTCACTGCTTGAAAGGCCCTTCACGTACATGGTCACCTAACACAAAAGATGGGACATATGGAATACAGACATCTATGTTTCCACCAAAAGTCAAGGGTAACGAAATCTGAATACTTTCTATTGAGGACATCCAGTCCCTCACCCCTCTCCTCTGCAGGATGTGACTCTGGAGATTCTCAAGTAAGCAGAGTTTTCATAGACAGTCCCATTGCTTCTATGAAGTTCTTGAAGGATCCTCCCAAACTATTTCATCTTGGAAGGAATTTTCTGGAATCTAGAGAAAATTACATGTAATTAGGCTAGTGGGGAAATGATTATGAGCACTGTAACCCAAGACATGTGGAAAAACCCCCGGATCACATGCTACATTTCCACCATCCATTCCCTCCCACTCCCAAAACAAGCACTTACATTTTCACACACACAAGACATTTGCATTAGAAAGCTTCCAAAATTTAGTTTACTGTGTCTTCTTTGATCATTTGACCAATGAGTGAATCTGTGTTCAGGATGCTGAATACATAGGAAATCTTATAACAATTGGAGCCCATTTCTATCTTAACACATTAAAATTCTATTAACTTTAGTCATTATAGGACTATCCTTATAATTCTTATGTAATTAAATTATGAAAATTATTGACATCTTAAAATTGAAAATTATAAACACAAAACTTATAATCACACTGAGGAAATCTTTGAATGTACAGCATGCTAATTAAAACATTAAGCAAGGTTGATTGTCATTTCTTAGTAATCATTAGCCTCGACCTAGTGAGAGTAAAGGCTTATTAAAAGGAATTTAAAAAGATATTCCATTATTCCTTGGAAAGAGCATAACTTTGAACTCTGAAAATCTAGGTTCACATCTTGATCTTGTTATTTAGAAGCTGTGTCACTTCAAGCAAGGATTTAACCTCCCTGTTCCAGAGTGAGCTCAGCTGTAAAATAAGGATGATATTGTCCCTTAAGGTGTTGTAGTAAACAAATAAGATAAAAAATATGAAAATGCCTTACAAATTGTAAATCATTGTGTAAATGCAAAGAATTATTAGCATTTCTAGCCAAAATCATGCTTTTTCTTCAGTCCATTTCCTCAGATCACCTTCAGTCATGCCATGCTGTTGGCCACTTCCTCCTTGAAACGGTCTTCATTAGCTTTTATAAACTGTTCAACCCTGATGTTCTCACATGTCAATGGCCACTACTTTTCTGCTTTTTCGAAACCAAAAGTCCTTTTCCTTAATTCTCTTTTTACCCATTTCCTCTTCAAAATGACGACGGTACTTTGGTGAACCACCAAAGAATTGCCAAAAGTATATCAAGCTCTGAACCCTCTCTCCAAGCAGAATTCTATATTTCCATTGCCATTCCTGACACATCTACTTGAAAATTTACATGTACTCTGGTTCAATAAATCCACTGTTTCCCTCTCCCCAACCAAAAGTAGCTGTTTTAGTTTCCTGTGGCTGCCATAATGAAGTACCACCAACCGGGGTACTTAAAACAACAGAAATTTTTTCTCTCACGCTTCTGGAAACCAGAAGTCCAAAATCAAGCTGTCATCAGGAACACACTCTCTGAAGGTTCTAAAGGAAAATGTGTTCTATGCCTTTCTTTTAGCCTCTGTTGTTGCCAACAATCCTTCTCATTCCTTGGCTTGTACATTTATCTTTGTTCCAATCTTCGCCTCCATCATCATATGGTGTTCTCCCTGTCTGTGTCTTGTCTCTGTTTTCCCTTCCTAGAAGGACACCATCCATATCAGATTAGAGCCCACGTAATCAAGTATGGCATTATCTTAACTTGATTACATATGCAAAGAATCTATTTTCAAATAAGATAATATTCTTAAGTACCAGGGGTTATGACATATATTTTTTGGAGACACAATTCAAACCATAACAGCAGGTTGTCATCTTTAGCCTCTCCATTTTTAACAAAAGAATCAACCAATCTCTCAGTCTTTAAGACTGGAATCCTTTTTGATTTTAATTGAGATAAAATGACATGTCAAGTTGTATTGGTTTCCAGTGTACAGCATACCGATTCGATACATGTACATACTGCAGAGTGATCACCGCAGTAAATCTAGTTAACATCTATCACCACACACTGTTACAAATTGTTTTTCTAGCATTTGTTGAGTTTGGTTGGCTAATATTTTATTGAGAATTTTTGCATCTATTTTCATCAGGGGTATTGGCACATAGTTTTCTTTTCTTATAACATTCCCGTCTGGGTTTAGTATCAGGATAATGCTGGCCTCATAAAATGAGGTTGGAAGTATTACTTCCTCTTCTGTTTTTTGAAAAAGTTTGGAAAGCTTCACTCTTCAAATGTTCGGTAGAATTCACCAGTGAAGCCATCTGCTCCTGGACTTTTGTTTGTTGGGAGGTTTTTGATTACTGATTCAATCTTCTTACTAGTAATCAGTCTATTCAGTTTCCCATTTCTTCCTGATTCTATCTTGGTAGGTTGTATGTTTCTAGGAATTTATCCATTTCTTCTAGGTTGTCCAATTTGTTGCTATATAACTATTTAAGTAGTCTCTTATGATCCTTTGTGTTTTTGTGGTATCAGTTTTAATGTCACCTCTTTTGTTTATTATCTTATTTGTTTGAGTCCTCTCTTTTTCTTGGTGAGACTGTCTAAATATTTCTCTATTTTGTTTATCTTCCCAAAAATCCAATACCTAATTACATTGATCTTTTCTATTGTCTTTTTAGTCTTTATTTCATTTATTTCCATTTTGATCTTGGTTATTTCCTTCCTTCTCCTGAGTTTTGGATTCATTTCTTTTTCTTTTTCTATGTCTTTGAGGTGTAAAGAAGTTAGGTTATTTATTTGAGATCTTTCTAGTGTATTAATATAGGCATTTATTGCTATGAACTTTCCTCTTAGAACTGTTTTTGCTACCTCCTATACATTTTGGTACATTGTACTTCCATTTTCAATTGTCTCAAGGTATCTTTGAATTCTCTCTTTATTTCTTCTTTGACCCTTGTGTTGTTCAAGAGCACACTCTCCACATGTTTGTGAATTCTCAAGTGTTCTTTCTGTAATTGATTTCTAGTTTCATACCATTAATATCATTGTGATCAGAAGTGACGCATGATAGGATTTCAATCTTCTTACATTTATTAAGACTTGTTTTGTGGCCTCACATGTGAGCTGTCCTGGAGAACGTTCTGTGCATACTTGGAGCAAAGTGTATTCTGCTGTTTTGGATGCAATGTTCTGTAAATATATCTTAAGACCATTTGATCTAACTAGTCATTTAACTGCAATGTTTCTTTATTGATTTTCTGTTTAAACATCTATCCTTTGATGAAAATGGAGAACTGAATTCCCCTGCTAATGAAGTATCATTGCATTGCTGTCCGTTTTTCCCTTTTGGTCTGATAAAATTTTCTTCACATATTTAAGTGCTCTGATGTTGATTGTATCAACATTCTTAAAAGTAATAGCCTGTTGGTGGATTGACTCCTTATCTTCATACAATGACTTTTTAGTCTCTTATTACAATCTTTGTCTTCAAGTCTATTTTGTCTGACTTAAGAATAGCTACCCCAGCCTTCTTATCCATTGCGTGGACTATGTTTTTAGTTCCTGTGTTTTCAGTTCTGTACATTCATAAAGGTGAAGTAAGTCTCTTCCAGCAACATATAGTTGGGTCTTTTTGTTTTATCCATTCAGCCACTCTATGTCTTTGGATTAGAGCACTTAATCTGTCTACATTTAAAGTAATTTATGACTGGTATGGACTTATTAACATTTTGTTCATTAATTTCTGGCTGTTTTGTAATTTTTTTCTACCTTCTTGTCTGATTTCCTCTTTTGTGATTTGTTGATTTTTCTGAATTGATATGCTTTGATTCCTTTCTCTTTATTTTTGAATATCTAATATAGGTGTTTGCTTTGCAGTTACCAGGAGGCTCGCATAAAATATATTTTTTATAACAGTGAGTTTTCAATTGATAAGAATTTAAGTTCAAATGCATTCTAAAGTTCAACATTTTTGTTCCCTCTCGCACATGTTTTATGTGTTGATGTTACATTATACATCTTTTTATTTTTTGTAACTATTAACAAATTATTGTATTTATAGTTATATTTACTTCTTTTATCTTTTAAGCTTCATACTGCATTTATAAGTGATTAACTCATCACCGTTACAACATTAGGTTATTCTGAATTTTATTGCTGAGGACACTTGGAGGAAAATTATGTCTTGCTGAAGTTGTAGGGTAAACACTGTGTCCCTCAAGACGAAGCAGTGGAGAAGCTAGATCAGAATCCTCACACTTTCTTTCCAGTTTTAACGACTATAATTGTGCTGGGAAGTCCTCTTCTTCAGCCCCTACTACCATCATACATGTATACACCAATACCTCAGGATTTCTTACAGTTTCTCTATTTATCTTCTCTAAATTTTCTGGGATTTATCTTGGAAGAGAGATTCAGCTTCTTGTTTAGGACCAGACTCTGTTTTTTTGTTCCTTTTGTCCTTTATCTCTTGCTTATATTTTGAGAATTCTAAGTATTGAAAGATATTAGTCATATTTATTGCATATTCCATGTCTAAAAATTCAAAAATCCAAAGTCTTTATGAATCTGATTCTGCTCCTTTGTTTATCCCTTGTGCTTACTCATGATATCTTATATCCTTGTGTGTTGATATGATTTTTGACTGTGAATTGCTCATTCCATTGAAACTTTACCTGTGGGAAGGTGACATATAGCTGTGGTTCTACACATATGATTTGCATTTATTTGTTGATCTACTTAGATGCACTATCAAATACTTTCAAAGCAACACTGAATGAGAAAGGACAATGGAGGATTATTTCTTTTAAATTAAGGGGAAAAACTTCAACCCAGATGTTTTATCCAGTAAAATGGCCATTTAAATAGAGAAACATGATAAAAACTTCTCAAATATATAAAGCCTCAGAAATCAGACAAGCAAATGCCTACGTTAAAAAGGAACAAACTAAAATAATGTTATGATTGAATCACATCTCAATAGTTAAAAGAGCTCTAAATGAACTAAGCAGTGCCTCTCCCAACCCCACATTTAAAAAACAAAGACCAATGGGGGAAAAATCTTCAAGTTTATACTGTTTAAAGAGAAACACCAAAACATAGGGTTATAAAAAAGATAAAAATAAGAAAATATTCCAGGCCGGTGTTATGATTTTAATATCTAATGTAAAGGAAAGAACAGGAATGCTTCTCCACCCGGTTCCAGGGCACCATTCTCTCTGTAGAGTAGACACAGTGAAGATAGCCTTTCTTCTGAAATATCTAAATTGCCACCACCTCAGTAAAGTATTGAACAAGCTATTTCTAGGCTCTGAATTATTCCAAACTCTCAGATCCTCTTCCTCACTGCTTGTCGTCTATCTGAGATAAGCGGAAGGGAAGGTCCACACTTCCTAAGTGAAATGTTATACCACCCTGTACTGCTGCTTCACTTTGGGATTTCTGTATTTATCACTAGATAAATGGATAAAGAGCCCAAGTGTGGAAAAGGAAAGGGAAAAGGGCAGAAACAAAATGAAAGATAGAGAAGACAAATACAGAATGACAAACAAGAACTGAGAGAGACAGTAGATATATACAGAGATTTCAGTTAAAAAGTACAGATACATACAGTAAATGTGAAAACAGAATGAAAATAATAGGGAAAACAATAAAATGATGGGAACAGGGATTCTCAAAAGCTCAAAATGCATTGAAGCAATTACAAGTAAAGTAAAATATAGGGCCAGACTGTACAGATGGCAGGTTGTTTAATTATTCTATATTGAAAAATATTTCACTGCTTGAAAGGCCCTTCACGTACATGGTCACCTAACACAAAAGATGGGACATATGGAATACAGACATCTATGTTTCCACCAAAAGTCAAGGGTAACGAAATCTGAATACTTTCTATTGAGGACATCCAGTCCCTCACCCCTCTCCTCTGCAGGATGTGACTCTGGAGATTCTCAAGTAAGCAGAGTTTTCATAGACAGTCCCATTGCTTCTATGAAGTTCTTGAAGGATCCTCCCAAACTATTTCATCTTGGAAGGAATTTTCTGGAATCTAGAGAAAATTACATGTAATTAGGCTAGTGGGGAAATGATTATGAGCACTGTAACCCAAGACATGTGGAAAAACCCCCGGATCACATGCTACATTTCCACCATCCATTCCCTCCCACTCCCAAAACAAGCACTTACATTTTCACACACACAAGACATTTGCATTAGAAAGCTTCCAAAATTTAGTTTACTGTGTCTTCTTTGATCATTTGACCAATGAGTGAATCTGTGTTCAGGATGCTGAATACATAGGAAATCTTATAACAATTGGAGCCCATTTCTATCTTAACACATTAAAATTCTATTAACTTTAGTCATTATAGGACTATCCTTATAATTCTTATGTAATTAAATTATGAAAATTATTGACATCTTAAAATTGAAAATTATAAACACAAAACTTATAATCACACTGAGGAAATCTTTGAATGTACAGCATGCTAATTAAAACATTAAGCAAGGTTGATTGTCATTTCTTAGTAATCATTAGCCTCGACCTAGTGAGAGTAAAGGCTTATTAAAAGGAATTTAAAAAGATATTCCATTATTCCTTGGAAAGAGCATAACTTTGAACTCTGAAAATCTAGGTTCACATCTTGATCTTGTTATTTAGAAGCTGTGTCACTTCAAGCAAGGATTTAACCTCCCTGTTCCAGAGTGAGCTCAGCTGTAAAATAAGGATGATATTGTCCCTTAAGGTGTTGTAGTAAACAAATAAGATAAAAAATATGAAAATGCCTTACAAATTGTAAATCATTGTGTAAATGCAAAGAATTATTAGCATTTCTAGCCCAAATCATGCTTTTTCTTCAGTCCATTTCCTCAGATCACCTTCAGTCATGCCATGCTGTTGGCCACTTCCTCCTTGAAACGGTCTTCATTAGCTTTTATAAACTGTTCAACCCTGATGTTCTCACATGTCAATGGCCACTACTTTTCTGCTTTTTCGAAACCAAAAGTCCTTTTCCTTAATTCTCTTTTTACCCATTTCCTCTTCAAAATGACGACGGTACTTTGGTGAACCACCAAAGAATTGCCAAAAGTATATCAAGCTCTGAACCCTCTCTCCAAGCAGAATTCTATATTTCCATTGCCATTCCTGACACATCTACTTGAAAATTTACATGTACTCTGGTTCAATAAATCCACTGTTTCCCTCTCCCCAACCAAAAGTAGCTGTTTTAGTTTCCTGTGGCTGCCATAATGAAGTACCACCAACCGGGGTACTTAAAACAACAGAAATTTTTTCTCTCACGCTTCTGGAAACCAGAAGTCCAAAATCAAGCTGTCATCAGGAACACACTCTCTGAAGGTTCTAAAGGAAAATGTGTTCTATGCCTTTCTTTTAGCCTCTGTTGTTGCCAACAATCCTTCTCATTCCTTGGCTTGTACATTTATCTTTGTTCCAATCTTCGCCTCCATCATCATATGGTGTTCTCCCTGTCTGTGTCTTGTCTCTGTTTTCCCTTCCTAGAAGGACACCATCCATATCAGATTAGAGCCCACGTAATCAAGTATGGCATTATCTTAACTTGATTACATATGCAAAGAATCTATTTTCAAATAAGATAATATTCTTAAGTACCAGGGGTTATGACATATATTTTTTGGAGACACAATTCAAACCATAACAGCAGGTTGTCATCTTTAGCCTCTCCATTTTTAACAAAAGAATCAACCAATCTCTCAGTCTTTAAGACTGGAATCCTTTTTGATTTTAATTGAGATAAAATGACATGTCAAGTTGTATTGGTTTCCAGTGTACAGCATACCGATTCGATACATGTACATACTGCAGAGTGATCACCGCAGTAAATCTAGTTAACATCTATCACCACACACTGTTACAAATTGTTTTTCTAGCATTTGTTGAGTTTGGTTGGCTAATATTTTATTGAGAATTTTTGCATCTATTTTCATCAGGGGTATTGGCACATAGTTTTCTTTTCTTATAACATTCCCGTCTGGGTTTAGTATCAGGATAATGCTGGCCTCATAAAATGAGGTTGGAAGTATTACTTCCTCTTCTGTTTTTTGAAAAAGTTTGGAAAGCTTCACTCTTCAAATGTTCGGTAGAATTCACCAGTGAAGCCATCTGCTCCTGGACTTTTGTTTGTTGGGAGGTTTTTGATTACTGATTCAATCTTCTTACTAGTAATCAGTCTATTCAGTTTCCCATTTCTTCCTGATTCTATCTTGGTAGGTTGTATGTTTCTAGGAATTTATCCATTTCTTCTAGGTTGTCCAATTTGTTGCTATATAACTATTTAAGTAGTCTCTTATGATCCTTTGTGTTTTTGTGGTATCAGTTTTAATGTCACCTCTTTTGTTTATTATCTTATTTGTTTGAGTCCTCTCTTTTTCTTGGTGAGACTGTCTAAATATTTCTCTATTTTGTTTATCTTCCCAAAAATCCAATACCTAATTACATTGATCTTTTCTATTGTCTTTTTAGTCTTTATTTCATTTATTTCCATTTTGATCTTGGTTATTTCCTTCCTTCTCCTGAGTTTTGGATTCATTTCTTTTTCTTTTTCTATGTCTTTGAGGTGTAAAGAAGTTAGGTTATTTATTTGAGATCTTTCTAGTGTATTAATATAGGCATTTATTGCTATGAACTTTCCTCTTAGAACTGTTTTTGCTACCTCCTATACATTTTGGTACATTGTACTTCCATTTTCAATTGTCTCAAGGTATCTTTGAATTCTCTCTTTATTTCTTCTTTGACCCTTGTGTTGTTCAAGAGCACACTCTCCACATGTTTGTGAATTCTCAAGTGTTCTTTCTGTAATTGATTTCTAGTTTCATACCATTAATATCATTGTGATCAGAAGTGACGCATGATAGGATTTCAATCTTCTTACATTTATTAAGACTTGTTTTGTGGCCTCACATGTGAGCTGTCCTGGAGAACGTTCTGTGCATACTTGGAGCAAAGTGTATTCTGCTGTTTTGGATGCAATGTTCTGTAAATATATCTTAAGACCATTTGATCTAACTAGTCATTTAACTGCAATGTTTCTTTATTGATTTTCTGTTTAAACATCTATCCTTTGATGAAAATGGAGAACTGAATTCCCCTGCTAATGAAGTATCATTGCATTGCTGTCCGTTTTTCCCTTTTGGTCTGATAAAATTTTCTTCACATATTTAAGTGCTCTGATGTTGATTGTATCAACATTCTTAAAAGTAATAGCCTGTTGGTGGATTGACTCCTTATCTTCATACAATGACTTTTTAGTCTCTTATTACAATCTTTGTCTTCAAGTCTATTTTGTCTGACTTAAGAATAGCTACCCCAGCCTTCTTATCCATTGCGTGGACTATGTTTTTAGTTCCTGTGTTTTCAGTTCTGTACATTCATAAAGGTGAAGTAAGTCTCTTCCAGCAACATATAGTTGGGTCTTTTTGTTTTATCCATTCAGCCACTCTATGTCTTTGGATTAGAGCACTTAATCTGTCTACATTTAAAGTAATTTATGACTGGTATGGACTTATTAACATTTTGTTCATTAATTTCTGGCTGTTTTGTAATTTTTTTCTACCTTCTTGTCTGATTTCCTCTTTTGTGATTTGTTGATTTTTCTGAATTGATATGCTTTGATTCCTTTCTCTTTATTTTTGAATATCTAATATAGGTGTTTGCTTTGCAGTTACCAGGAGGCTCGCATAAAATATATTTTTTATAACAGTGAGTTTTCAATTGATAAGAATTTAAGTTCAAATGCATTCTAAAGTTCAACATTTTTGTTCCCTCTCGCACATGTTTTATGTGTTGATGTTACATTATACATCTTTTTATTTTTTGTAACTATTAACAAATTATTGTATTTATAGTTATATTTACTTCTTTTATCTTTTAAGCTTCATACTGCATTTATAAGTGATTAACTCATCACCGTTACAACATTAGGTTATTCTGAATTTTATTGCTGAGGACACTTGGAGGAAAATTATGTCTTGCTGAAGTTGTAGGGTAAACACTGTGTCCCTCAAGACGAAGCAGTGGAGAAGCTAGATCAGAATCCTCACACTTTCTTTCCAGTTTTAACGACTATAATTGTGCTGGGAAGTCCTCTTCTTCAGCCCCTACTACCATCATACATGTATACACCAATACCTCAGGATTTCTTACAGTTTCTCTATTTATCTTCTCTAAATTTTCTGGGATTTATCTTGGAAGAGAGATTCAGCTTCTTGTTTAGGACCAGACTCTGTTTTTTTGTTCCTTTTGTCCTTTATCTCTTGCTTATATTTTGAGAATTCTAAGTATTGAAAGATATTAGTCATATTTATTGCATATTCCATGTCTAAAAATTCAAAAATCCAAAGTCTTTATGAATCTGATTCTGCTCCTTTGTTTATCCCTTGTGCTTACTCATGATATCTTATATCCTTGTGTGTTGATATGATTTTTGACTGTGAATTGCTCATTCCATTGAAACTTTACCTGTGGGAAGGTGACATATAGCTGTGGTTCTACACATATGATTTGCATTTATTTGTTGATCTACTTAGATGCACTATCAAATACTTTCAAAGCAACACTGAATGAGAAAGGACAATGGAGGATTATTTCTTTTAAATTAAGGGGAAAAACTTCAACCCAGATGTTTTATCCAGTAAAATGGCCATTTAAATAGAGAAACATGATAAAAACTTCTCAAATATATAAAGCCTCAGAAATCAGACAAGCAAATGCCTACGTTAAAAAGGAACAAACTAAAATAATGTTATGATTGAATCACATCTCAATAGTTAAAAGAGCTCTAAATGAACTAAGCAGTGCCTCTCCCAACCCCACATTTAAAAAACAAAGACCAATGGGGGAAAAATCTTCAAGTTTATACTGTTTAAAGAGAAACACCAAAACATAGGGTTATAAAAAAGATAAAAATAAGAAAATATTCCAGGCCGGTGTTATGATTTTAATATCTAATGTAAAGGAAAGAACAGGAATGCTTCTCCACCCGGTTCCAGGGCACCATTCTCTCTGTAGAGTAGACACAGTGAAGATAGCCTTTCTTCTGAAATATCTAAATTGCCACCACCTCAGTAAAGTATTGAACAAGCTATTTCTAGGCTCTGAATTATTCCAAACTCTCAGATCCTCTTCCTCACTGCTTGTCGTCTATCTGAGATAAGCGGAAGGGAAGGTCCACACTTCCTAAGTGAAATGTTATACCACCCTGTACGGCTGCTTCACTTTGGGATTTCTGTATTTATCACTAGATAAATGGATAAAGAGCCCAAGAGTGGAAAAGGAAAGGGAAAAGGGCAGAAACAAAATGAAAGATAGAGAAGACAAATACAGAATGACAAACAAGAACTGAGAGAGACAGTAGATATATACAGAGATTTCAGTTAAAAAGTACAGATACATACAGTAAATGTGAAAACAGAATGAAAATAATAGGGAAAACAATAAAATGATGGGAACAGGGATTCTCAAAAGCTCAAAATGCATTGAAGCAATTACAAGTAAAGTAAACTATAGGGCCAGACTGTACAGATGGCAGGTTGTTTAATTATTCTATATTGAAAAATATTTCACTGCTTGAAAGGCCCTTCACGTACATGGTCACCTAACACAAAAGATGGGACATATGGAATACAGACATCTATGTTTCCACCAAAAGTCAAGGGTAACGAAATCTGAATACTTTCTATTGAGGACATCCAGTCCCTCACCCCTCTCCTCTGCAGGATGTGACTCTGGAGATTCTCAAGTAAGCAGAGTTTTCATAGACAGTCCCATTGCTTCTATGAAGTTCTTGAAGGATCCTCCCAAACTATTTCATCTTGGAAGGAATTTTCTGGAATCTAGAGAAAATTACATGTAATTAGGCTAGTGGGTAAATGATTATGAGCACTGTAACCCAAGACATGTGGAAAAACCCCCGGATCACATGCTACATTTCCACCATCCATTCCCTCCCACTCCCAAAACAAGCACTTACATTTTCACACACACAAGACATTTGCATTAGAAAGCTTCCAAAATTTAGTTTACTGTGTCTTCTTTGATCATTTGACCAATGAGTGAATCTGTGTTCAGGATGCTGAATACATAGGAAATCTTATAACAATTGGAGCCCATTTCTATCTTAACACATTAAAATTCTATTAACTTTAGTCATTATAGGACTATCCTTATAATGCTTATGTAATTAAATTATGAAAATTATTGACATCTTAAAATTGAAAATTATAAACACAAAACTTATAATCACACTGAGGAAATCTTTGAATGTACAGCATGCTAATTAAAACATTAAGCAAGGTTGATTGTCATTTGTTAGTAATCATTAGCCTCGACCTAGTGAGAGTAAAGGCTTATTAAAAGGAATTTAAAAAGATATTCCATTATTCCTTGGAAAGAGCATAACTTTGAACTCTGAAAATCTAGGTTCACATCTTGATCTTGTTATTTAGAAGCTGTGTCACTTCAAGCAAGGATTTAA
The DNA here is from genome assembly GCF_041296235.1 of Equus asinus. Lineage (NCBI taxonomy): Eukaryota > Metazoa > Chordata > Mammalia > Perissodactyla > Equidae > Equus > Equus asinus. The sequence goes on from NC_091797.1 coordinate 41,275,045, forward strand.
CCTCCCTGTTCCAGAGTGAGCTCAGCTGTAAAATAAGGATGATATTGTCCCTTAAGGTGTTGTAGTAAACAAATAAGATAAAAAATATGAAAATGCCTTACAAATTGTAAATCATTGTGTAAATGCAAAGAATTATTAGCATTTCTAGCCAAAATCATGCTTTTTCTTCAGTCCATTTCCTCAGATCACCTTCAGTCATGCCATGCTGTTGGCCACTTCCTCCTTGAAACGGTCTTCATTAGCTTTTATAAACTGTTCAACCCTGATGTTCTCACATGTCAATGGCCACTACTTTTCTGCTTTTTCGAAACCAAAAGTCCTTTTCCTTAATTCTCTTTTTACCCATTTCCTCTTCAAAATGACGACGGTACTTTGGTGAACCACCAAAGAATTGCCAAAAGTATATCAAGCTCTGAACCCTCTCTCCAAGCAGAATTCTATATTTCCATTGCCATTCCTGACACATCTACTTGAAAATTTACATGTACTCTGGTTCAATAAATCCACTGTTTCCCTCTCCCCAACCAAAAGTAGCTGTTTTAGTTTCCTGTGGCTGCCATAATGAAGTACCACCAACCGGGGTACTTAAAACAACAGAAATTTTTTCTCTCACGCTTCTGGAAACCAGAAGTCCAAAATCAAGCTGTCATCAGGAACACACTCTCTGAAGGTTCTAAAGGAAAATGTGTTCTATGCCTTTCTTTTAGCCTCTGTTGTTGCCAACAATCCTTCTCATTCCTTGGCTTGTACATTTATCTTTGTTCCAATCTTCGCCTCCATCATCATATGGTGTTCTCCCTGTCTGTGTCTTGTCTCTGTTTTCCCTTCCTAGAAGGACACCATCCATATCAGATTAGAGCCCACGTAATCAAGTATGGCATTATCTTAACTTGATTACATATGCAAAGAATCTATTTTCAAATAAGATAATATTCTTAAGTACCAGGGGTTATGACATATATTTTTTGGAGACACAATTCAAACCATAACAGCAGGTTGTCATCTTTAGCCTCTCCAATTTTAACAAAAGATTCAACCAATCTCTCAGTCTTTAAGACTGGAATCCTTTTTGATTTTAATTGAGATAAAATGACATGTCAAGTTGTATTGGTTTCCAGTGTACAGCATACCGATTCGATACATGTACATACTGCAGAGTGATCACCGCAGTAAATCTAGTTAACATCTATCACCACACACTGTTACAAATTGTTTTTCTAGCATTTGTTGAGTTTGGTTGGCTAATATTTTATTGAGAATTTTTGCATCTATTTTCATCAGGGGTATTGGCACATAGTTTTCTTTTCTTATAACATTCCCGTCTGGGTTTAGTATCAGGATAATGCTGGCCTCATAAAATGAGGTTGGAAGTATTACTTCCTCTTCTGTTTTTTGAAAAAGTTTGGAAAGCTTCACTCTTCAAATGTTCGGTAGAATTCACCAGTGAAGCCATCTGCTCCTGGACTTTTGTTTGTTGGGAGGTTTTTGATTACTGATTCAATCTTCTTACTAGTAATCAGTCTATTCAGTTTCCCATTTCTTCCTGATTCTATCTTGGTAGGTTGTATGTTTCTAGGAATTTATCCATTTCTTCTAGGTTGTCCAATTTGTTGCTATATAACTATTTAAGTAGTCTCTTATGATCCTTTGTGTTTTTGTGGTATCAGTTTTAATGTCACCTCTTTTGTTTATTATCTTATTTGTTTGAGTCCTCTCTTTTTCTTGGTGAGACTGTCTAAATATTTCTCTATTTTGTTTATCTTCCCAAAAATCCAATACCTAATTACATTGATCTTTTCTATTGTCTTTTTAGTCTTTATTTCATTTATTTCCATTTTGATCTTGGTTATTTCCTTCCTTCTCCTGAGTTTTGGATTCATTTCTTTTTCTTTTTCTATGTCTTTGAGGTGTAAAGAAGTTAGGTTATTTATTTGAGATCTTTCTAGTGTATTCATATAGGCATTTATTGCTATGAACTTTCCTCTTAGAACTGTTTTTGCTACCTCCTATACATTTTGGTACATTGTACTTCCATTTTCAATTGTCTCAAGGTATCTTTGAATTCTCTCTTTATTTCTTCTTTGACCCTTGTGTTGTTCAAGAGCACACTCTCCACATGTTTGTGAATTCTCAAGTGTTCTTTCTGTAATTGATTTCTAGTTTCATACCATTAATATCATTGTGATCAGAAGTGACGCATGATAGGATTTCAATCTTCTTACATTTATTAAGACTTGTTTTGTGGCCTCACATGTGAGCTGTCCTGGAGAACGTTCTGTGCATACTTGGAGCAAAGTGTATTCTGCTGTTTTGGATGGAATGTTCTGTAAATATATCTTAAGACCATTTGATCTAACTAGTCATTTAACTGCAATGTTTCTTTATTGATTTTCTGTTTAAACATCTATCCTTTGATGAAAATGGAGAACTGAATTCCCCTGCTAATGAAGTATCATTGCATTGCTGTCTGTTTTTCCCTTTTGGTCTGATAAAATTTTCTTCACATATTTAAGTGCTCTGATGTTGATTGTATCAACATTCTTAAAAGTAATAGCCTGTTGGTGGATTGACTCCTTATCTTCATACAATGACTTTTTAGTCTCTTATTACAATCTTTGTCTTCAAGTCTATTTTGTCTGACTTAAGAATAGCTACCCCAGCCTTCTTATCCATTGCGTGGACTATGTTTTCAGTTCCTGTGTTTTCAGTTCTGTACATTCATAAAGGTGAAGTAAGTCTCTTCCAGCAACATGTAGTTGGGTCTTTTTGTTTTATCCATTCAGCCACTCTATGTCTTTGGATTAGAGCACTTAATCTGTCTACATTTAAAGTAATTTATGACTGGTATGGACTTATTAACATTTTGTTCATTAATTTCTGGCTGTTTTGTAATTTTTTTCTACCTTCTTGTCTGATTTCCTCTTTTGTGATTTGTTGATTTTTCTGAATTGATATGCTTTGATTCCTTTCTCTTTATTTTTGAATATCTAATATAGGTGTTTGCTTTGCAGTTACCAGGAGGCTCGCATAAAATATATTTTTTATAACAGTGAGTTTTCAATTGATAAGAATTTAAGTTCAAATGCATTCTAAAGTTCGACATTTTTGTTCCCTCTCGCACATGTTTTATGTGTTGATGTTACATTATACATCTTTTTATTTTTTGTAACTATTAACAAATTATTGTATTTATAGTTATATTTACTTCTTTTATCTTTTAAGCTTCATACTGCATTTATAAGTGATTAACTCATCACCGTTACAACATTAGGTTATTCTGAATTTTATTGCTGAGGACACTTGGAGGAAAATTATGTCTTGCTGAAGTTGTAGGGTAAACACTGTGTCCCTCAAGACGAAGCAGTGGAGAAGCTAGATCAGAATCCTCACACTTTCTTTCCAGTTTTAACGACTATAATTGTGCTGGGAAGTCCTCTTCTTCAGCCCCTACTACCATCATACATGTATACACCAATACCTCAGGATTTCTTACAGTTTCTCTATTTATCTTCTCTAAATTTTCTGGGATTTATCTTGGAAGAGAGATTCAGCTTCTTGTTTAGGACCAGACTCTGTTTTTTTGTTCCTTTTGTCCTTTATCTCTTGCTTATATTTTGAGAATTCTAAGTATTGAAAGATATTAGTCATATTTATTGCATATTCCATGTCTAAAAATTCAAAAATCCAAAGTCTTTATGAATCTGATTCTGCTCCTTTGTTTATCCCTTGTGCTTACTCATGATATCTTATTTCCTTGTGTGTTGATATGATTTTTGACTGTGAATTGCTCATTCCATTGAAACTTTACCTGTGGGAAGGTGACATATAGCTGTGGTTCTACACATATGATTTGCATTTATTTGTTGATCTACTTAGATGCACTATCAAATACTTTCAAAGCAACACTGAATGAGAAAGGACAATGGAGGATTATTTCTTTTAAATTAAGGGGAAAAACTTCAACCCAGATGTTTTATCCAGTAAAATGGCCATTTAAATAGAGACGCATGATAAAAACTTCTCAAATATATAAAGCCTCAGAAATCAGACAAGCAAATGCCTACGTTAAAAAGGAACAAACTAAAATAATGTTATGATTGAATCACATCTCAATAGTTAAAAGAGCTCTAAATGAACTAAGCAGTGCCTCTCCCAACCCCACATTTAAAAAACAAAGACCAATGGGGGAAAAATCTTCAAGTTTATACTGTTTAAAGAGAAACACCAAAACATAGGGTTATAAAAAAGATAAAAATAAGAAAATATTCCAGGCTGGTGTTATGATTTTAATATCTAATGTAAAGGAAAGAACAGGAATGCTTCTCCACCCGGTTCCAGGGCACCATTCTCTCTGTAGAGTAGACACAGTGAAGATAGCCTTTCTTCTGAAATATCTAAATTGCCACCACCTCAGTAAAGTATTGAACAAGCTATTTCTAGGCTCTGAATTATTCCAAACTCTCAGATCCTCTTCCTCACTGCTTGTCGTCTATCTGAGATAAGCGGAAGGGAAGGTCCACACTTCCTAAGTGAAATGTTATACCACCCTGTACTGCTGCTTCACTTTGGGATTTCTGTATTTATCACTAGATAAATGGATAAAGAGCCCAAGAGTGGAAAAGGAAAGGGAAAAGGGCAGAAACAAAATGAAAGATAGAGAAGACAAATACAGAATGACAAACAAGAACTGAGAGAGACAGTAGATATATACAGAGATTTCAGTTAAAAAGTACAGATACATACAGTAAATGTGAAAACAGAATGAAAATAATAGGGAAAACAATAAAATGATGGGAACAGGGATTCTCAAAAGCTCAAAATGCATTGAAGCAATTACAAGTAAAGTAAAATATAGGGCCAGACTGTACAGATGGCAGGTTGTTTAATTATTCTATATTGAAAAATATTTCACTGCTTGAAAGGCCCTTCACGTACATGGTCACCTAACACAAAAGATGGGACATATGGAATACAGACATCTATGTTTCCACCAAAAGTCAAGGGTAACGAAATCTGAATACTTTCTATTGAGGACATCCAGTCCCTCACCCCTCTCCTCTGCAGGATGTGACTCTGGAGATTCTCAAGTAAGCAGAGTTTTCATAGACAGTCCCATTGCTTCTATGAAGTTCTTGAAGGATCCTCCCAAACTATTTCATCTTGGAAGGAATTTTCTGGAATCTAGAGAAAATTACATGTAATTAGGCTAGTGGGGAAATGATTATGAGCACTGTAACCCAAGACATGTGGAAAAACCCCCGGATCACATGCTACATTTCCACCATCCATTCCCTCCCACTCCCAAAACAAGCACTTACATTTTCACACACACAAGACATTTGCATTAGAAAGCTTCCAAAATTTAGTTTACTGTGTCTTCTTTGATCATTTGACCAATGAGTGAATCTGTGTTCAGGATGCTGAATACATAGGAAATCTTATAACAATTGGAGCCCATTTCTATCTTAACACATTAAAATTCTATTAACTTTAGTCATTATAGGACTATCCTTATAATGCTTATGTAATTAAATTATGAAAATTATTGACATCTTAAAATTGAAAATTATAAACACAAAACTTATAATCACACTGAGGAAATCTTTGAATGTACAGCATGCTAATTAAAACATTAAGCAAGGTTGATTGTCATTTGTTAGTAATCATTAGCCTCGACCTAGTGAGAGTAAAGGCTTATTAAAAGGAATTTAAAAAGATATTCCATTATTCCTTGGAAAGAGCATAACTTTGAACTCTGAAAATCTAGGTTCACATCTTGATCTTGTTATTTAGAAGCTGTGTCACTTCAAGCAAGGATTTAACCTCCCTGTTCCAGAGTGAGCTCAGCTGTAAAATAAGGATGATGTTGTCCCTTAAGGTGTTGTAGTAAACAAATAAGATAAAAAATATGAAAATGCCTTACAAATTGTAAATCATTGTGTAAATGCAAAGAATTATTAGCATTTCTAGCCCAAATCATGCTTTTTCTTCAGTCCATTTCCTCAGATCACCTTCAGTCATGCCATGCTGTTGGCCACTTCCTCCTTGAAACGGTCTTCATTAGCTTTTATAAACTGTTCAACCCTGATGTTCTCACATGTCAATGGCCATTACTTTTCTGCTTTTTCGAAACCAAAAGTCCTTTTCCTTAATTCTCTTTTTACCCATTTCCTCTTCAAAATGACGACGGTACTTTGGTGAACCACCAAAGAATTGCCAAAAGTATATCAAGCTCTGAACCCTCTCTCCAAGCAGAATTCTATATTTCCATTGCCATTCCTGACACATCTACTTGAAAATTTACATGTACTCTGGTTCAATAAATCCACTGTTTCCCTCTCCCCAGCCAAAAGTAGCTGTTTTAGTTTCCTGTGGCTGCCATAATGAAGTACCACCAACCGGGGTACTTAAAACAACAGAAATTTTTTCTCTCACGCTTCTGGAAACCAGAAGTCCAAAATCAAGCTGTCATCAGGAACACACTCTCTGAAGGTTCTAAAGGAAAATGTGTTCTATGCCTTTCTTTTAGCCTCTGTTGTTGCCAACAATCCTTCTCATTCCTTGGCTTGTACATTTATCTTTGTTCCAATCTTCGCCTCCATCATCATATGGTGTTCTCCCTGTCTGTGTCTTGTCTCTGTTTTCCCTTCCTAGAAGGACACCATCCATATCAGATTAGAGCCCACGTAATCAAGTATGGCATTATCTTAGCTTGATTACATATGCAAAGAATCTATTTTCAAATAAGATAATATTCTTAAGTACCAGGGGTTATGACATATATTTTTTGGAGACACAATTCAAACCATAACAGCAGGTTGTCATCTTTAGCCTCTCCATTTTTAACAAAAGAATCAACCAATCTCTCAGTCTTTAAGACTGGAATCCTTTTTGATTTTAATTGAGATAAAATGACATGTCAAGTTGTATTGGTTTCCAGTGTACAGCATACCGATTCGATACATGTACATACTGCAGAGTGATCACCGCAGTAAATCTAGTTAACATCTATCACCACACACTGTTACAAATTGTTTTTCTAGCATTTGTTGAGTTTGGTTGGCTAATATTTTATTGAGAATTTTTGCATCTATTTTCATCAGGGGTATTGGCACATAGTTTTCTTTTCTTATAACATTCCCGTCTGGGTTTAGTATCAGGATAATGCTGGCCTCATAAAATGAGGTTGGAAGTATTACTTCCTCTTCTGTTTTTTGAAAAAGTTTGGAAAGCTTCACTCTTCAAATGTTCGGTAGAATTCACCAGTGAAGCCATCTGCTCCTGGACTTTTGTTTGTTGGGAGGTTTTTGATTACTGATTCAATCTTCTTACTAGTAATCAGTCTATTCAGTTTCCCATTTCTTCCTGATTCTATCTTGGTAGGTTGTATGTTTCTAGGAATTTATCCATTTCTTCTAGGTTGTCCAATTTGTTGCTATATAACTATTTAAGTAGTCTCTTATGATCCTTTGTGTTTTTGTGGTATCAGTTTTAATGTCACCTCTTTTGTTTATTATCTTATTTGTTTGAGTCCTCTCTTTTTCTTGGTGAGACTGTCTAAATATTTCTCTATTTTGTTTATCTTCCCAAAAATCCAATACCTAATTACATTGATCTTTTCTATTGTCTTTTTAGTCTTTATTTCATTTATTTCCATTTTGATCTTGGTTATTTCCTTCCTTCTCCTGAGTTTTGGATTCATTTCTTTTTCTTTTTCTATGTCTTTGAGGTGTAAAGAAGTTAGGTTATTTATTTGAGATCTTTCTAGTGTATTCATATAGGCATTTATTGCTATGAACTTTCCTCTTAGAACTGTTTTTGCTACCTCCTATACATTTTGGTACATTGTACTTCCATTTTCAATTGTCTCAAGGTATCTTTGAATTCTCTCTTTATTTCTTCTTTGACCCTTGTGTTGTTCAAGAGCACACTCTCCACATGTTTGTGAATTCTCAAGTGTTCTTTCTGTAATTGATTTCTAGTTTCATACCATTAATATCATTGTGATCAGAAGTGACGCATGATAGGATTTCAATCTTCTTACATTTATTAAGACTTGTTTTGTGGCCTCACATGTGAGCTGTCCTGGAGAACGTTCTGTGCATACTTGGAGCAAAGTGTATTCTGCTGTTTTGGATGGAATGTTCTGTAAATATATCTTAAGACCATTTGATCTAACTAGTCATTTAACTGCAATGTTTCTTTATTGATTTTCTGTTTAAACATCTATCCTTTGATGAAAATGGAGAACTGAATTCCCCTGCTAATGAAGTATCATTGCATTGCTGTCCGTTTTTCCCTTTTGGTCTGATAAAATTTTCTTCACATATTTAAGTGCTCTGATGTTGATTGTATCAACATTCTTAAAAGTAATAGCCTGTTGGTGGATTGACTCCTTATCTTCATACAATGACTTTTTAGTCTCTTATTACAATCTTTGTCTTCAAGTCTATTTTGTCTGACTTAAGAATAGCTACCCCAGCCTTCTTATCCATTGCGTGGACTATGTTTTTATTTCCTGTGTTTTCAGTTCTGTACATTCATAAAGGTGAAGTAAGTCTCTTCCAGCAACATATAGTTGGGTCTTTTTGTTTTATCCATTCAGCCACTCTATGTCTTTGGATTAGAGCACTTAATCTGTCTACATTTAAAGTAATTTATGACTGGTATGGACTTATTAACATTTTGTTCATTAATTTCTGGCTGTTTTGTAATTTTTTTCTACCTTCTTGTCTGATTTCCTCTTTTGTGATTTGTTGATTTTTCTGAATTGATATGCTTTGATTCCTTTCTCTTTATTTTTGAATATCTAATATAGGTGTTTGCTTTGCAGTTACCAGGAGGCTCGCATAAAATATATTTTTTATAACAGTGAGTTTTCAATTGATAAGAATTTAAGTTCAAATGCATTCTAAAGTTCAACATTTTTGTTCCCTCTCGCACATGTTTTATGTGTTGATGTTACATTATACATCTTTTTATTTTTTGTAACTATTAACAAATTATTGTATTTATAGTTATATTTACTTCTTTTATCTCTTAAGCTTCATACTGCATTTATAAGTGATTAACTCATCACCGTTACAACATTAGGTTATTCTGAATTTTATTGCTGAGGACACTTGGAGGAAAATTATGTCTTGCTGAAGTTGTAGGGTAAACACTGTGTCCCTCAAGACGAAGCAGTGGAGAAGCTAGATCAGAATCCTCACACTTTCTTTCCAGTTTTAACGACTATAATTGTGCTGGGAAGTCCTCTTCTTCAGCCCCTACTACCATCATACATGTATACACCAATACCTCAGGATTTCTTACAGTTTCTCTATTTATCTTCTCTAAATTTTCTGGGATTTATCTTGGAAGAGAGATTCAGCTTCTTGTTTAGGACCAGACTCTGTTTTTTTGTTCCTTTTGTCCTTTATCTCTTGCTTATATTTTGAGAATTCTAAGTATTGAAAGATATTAGTCATATTTATTGCATATTCCATGTCTAAAAATTCAAAAATCCAAAGTCTTTATGAATCTGATTCTGCTCCTTTGTTTATCCCTTGTGCTTACTCATGATATCTTATTTCCTTGTGTGTTGATATGATTTTTGACTGTGAATTGCTCATTCCATTGAAACTTTACCTGTGGGAAGGTGACATATAGCTGTGGTTCTACACATATGATTTGCATTTATTTGTTGATCTACTTAGATGCACTATCAAATACTTTCAAAGCAACACTGAATGAGAAAGGACAATGGAGGATTATTTCTTTTAAATTAAGGGGAAAAACTTCAACCCAGATGTTTTATCCAGTAAAATGGCCATTTAAATAGAGACGCATGATAAAAACTTCTCAAATATATAAAGCCTCAGAAATCAGACAAGCAAATGCCTACGTTAAAAAGGAACAAACTAAAATAATGTTATGATTGAATCACATCTCAATAGTTAAAAGAGCTCTAAATGAACTAAGCAGTGCCTCTCCCAACCCCACATTTAAAAAACAAAGACCAATGGGGGAAAAATCTTCAAGTTTATACTGTTTAAAGAGAAACACCAAAACATAGGGTTATAAAAAAGATAAAAATAAGAAAATATTCCAGGCTGGTGTTATGATTTTAATATCTAATGTAAAGGAAAGAACAGGAATGCTTCTCCACCCGGTTCCAGGGCACCATTCTCTCTGTAGAGTAGACACAGTGAAGATAGCCTTTCTTCTGAAATATCTAAATTGCCACCACCTCAGTAAAGTATTGAACAAGCTATTTCTAGGCTCTGAATTATTCCAAACTCTCAGATCCTCTTCCTCACTGCTTGTCGTCTATCTGAGATAAGCGGAAGGGAAGGTCCACACTTCCTAAGTGAAATGTTATACCACCCTGTACTGCTGCTTCACTTTGGGATTTCTGTATTTATCACTAGATAAATGGATAAAGAGCCCAAGAGTGGAAAAGGAAAGGGAAAAGGGCAGAAACAAAATGAAAGATAGAGAAGACAAATACAGAATGACAAACAAGAACTGAGAGAGACAGTAGATATATACAGAGATTTCAGTTAAAAAGTACAGATACATACAGTAAATGTGAAAACAGAATGAAAATAATAGGGAAAACAATAAAATGATGGGAACAGGGATTCTCAAAAGCTCAAAATGCATTGAAGCAATTACAAGTAAAGTAAAATATAGGGCCAGACTGTACAGATGGCAGGTTGTTTAATTATTCTATATTGAAAAATATTTCACTGCTTGAAAGGCCCTTCACGTACATGGTCACCTAACACAAAAGATGGGACATATGGAATACAGACATCTATGTTTCCACCAAAAGTCAAGGGTAACGAAATCTGAATACTTTCTATTGAGGACATCCAGTCCCTCACCCCTCTCCTCTGCAGGATGTGACTCTGGAGATTCTCAAGTAAGCAGAGTTTTCATAGACAGTCCCATTGCTTCTATGAAGTTCTTGAAGGATCCTCCCAAACTATTTCATCTTGGAAGGAATTTTCTGGAATCTAGAGAAAATTACATGTAATTAGGCTAGTGGGGAAATGATTATGAGCACTGTAACCCAAGACATGTGGAAAAACCCCCGGATCACATGCTACATTTCCACCATCCATTCCCTCCCACTCCCAAAACAAGCACTTACATTTTCACACACACAAGACATTTGCATTAGAAAGCTTCCAAAATTTAGTTTACTGTGTCTTCTTTGATCATTTGACCAATGAGTGAATCTGTGTTCAGGATGCTGAATACATAGGAAATCTTATAACAATTGGAGCCCATTTCTATCTTAACACATTAAAATTCTATTAACTTTAGTCATTATAGGACTATCCTTATAATGCTTATGTAATTAAATTATGAAAATTATTGACATCTTAAAATTGAAAATTATAAACACAAAACTTATAATCACACTGAGGAAATCTTTGAATGTACAGCATGCTAATTAAAACATTAAGCAAGGTTGATTGTCATTTGTTAGTAATCATTAGCCTCGACCTAGTGAGAGTAAAGGCTTATTAAAAGGAATTTAAAAAGATATTCCATTATTCCTTGGAAAGAGCATAACTTTGAACTCTGAAAATCTAGGTTCACATCTTGATCTTGTTATTTAGAAGCTGTGTCACTTCAAGCAAGGATTTAACCTCCCTGTTCCAGAGTGAGCTCAGCTGTAAAATAAGGATGATATTGTCCCTTAAGGTGTTGTAGTAAACAAATAAGATAAAAAATATGAAAATGCCTTACAAATTGTAAATCATTGTGTAAATGCAAAGAATTATTAGCATTTCTAGCCAAAATCATGCTTTTTCTTCAGTCCATTTCCTCAGATCACCTTCAGTCATGCCATGCTGTTGGCCACTTCCTCCTTGAAACGGTCTTCATTAGCTTTTATAAACTGTTCAACCCTGATGTTCTCACATGTCAATGGCCATTACTTTTCTGCTTTTTCGAAACCAAAAGTCCTTTTCCTTAATTCTCTTTTTACCCATTTCCTCTTCAAAATGACGACGGTACTTTGGTGAACCACCAAAGAATTGCCAAAAGTATATCAAGCTCTGAACCCTCTCTCCAAGCAGAATTCTATATTTCCATTGCCATTCCTGACACATCTACTTGAAAATTTACATGTACTCTGGTTCAATAAATCCACTGTTTCCCTCTCCCCAGCCAAAAGTAGCTGTTTTAGTTTCCTGTGGCTGCCATAATGAAGTACCACCAACCGGGGTACTTAAAACAACAGAAATTTTTTCTCTCACGCTTCTGGAAACCAGAAGTCCAAAATCAAGCTGTCATCAGGAACACACTCTCTGAAGGTTCTAAAGGAAAATGTGTTCTATGCCTTTCTTTTAGCCTCTGTTGTTGCCAACAATCCTTCTCATTCCTTGGCTTGTACATTTATCTTTGTTCCAATCTTCGCCTCCATCATCATATGGTGTTCTCCCTGTCTGTGTCTTGTCTCTGTTTTCCCTTCCTAGAAGGACACCATCCATATCAGATTAGAGCCCACGTAATCAGGTATGGCATTATCTTAACTTGATTACATATGCAAAGAATCTATTTTCAAATAAGATAATATTCTTAAGTACCAGGGGTTATGACATATATTTTTTGGAGACACAATTCAAACCATAACAGCAGGTTGTCATCGTTAGCCTCTCCATTTTTAACAAAAGAATCAACCAATCTCTCAGTCTTTAAGACTGGAATCCTTTTTGATTTTAATTGAGATAAAATGACATGTCAAGTTGTATTGGTTTCCAGTGTACAGCATACCGATTCGATACATGTACATACTGCAGAGTGATCACCGCAGTAAATCTAGTTAACATCTATCACCACACACTGTTACAAATTGTTTTTCTAGCATTTGTTGAGTTTGGTTGGCTAATATTTTATTGAGAATTTTTGCATCTATTTTCATCAGGGGTATTGGCACATAGTTTTCTTTTCTTATAACATTCCCGTCTGGGTTTAGTATCAGGATAATGCTGGCCTCATAAAATGAGGTTGGAAGTATTACTTCCTCTTCTGTTTTTTGAAAAAGTTTGGAAAGCTTCACTCTTCAAATGTTCGGTAGAATTCACCAGTGAAGCCATCTGCTCCTGGACTTTTGTTTGTTGGGAGGTTTTTGATTACTGATTCAATCTTCTTACTAGTAATCAGTCTATTCAGTTTCCCATTTCTTCCTGATTCTATCTTGGTAGGTTGTATGTTTCTAGGAATTTATCCATTTCTTCTAGGTTGTCCAATTTGTTGCTATATAACTATTTAAGTAGTCTCTTATGATCCTTTGTGTTTTTGTGGTATCAGTTTTAATGTCACCTCTTTTGTTTATTATCCTATTTGTTTGAGTCCTCTCTTTTTCTTGGTGAGACTATCTAAATATTTCTCTATTTTGTTTATCTTCCCAAAAATCCAATACCTAATTACATTGATCTTTTCTATTGTCTTTTTAGTCTTTATTTCATTTATTTCCATTTTGATCTTGGTTATTTCCTTCCTTCTCCTGAGTTTTGGATTCATGTCTTTTTCTTTTTCTATGTCTTTGAGGTGTAAAGAAGTTAGGTTATTTATTTGAGATCTTTCTAGTGTATTCATATAGGCATTTATTGCTATGAACTTTCCTCTTAGAACTGTTTTTGCTACCTCCTATACATTTTGGTACATTGTACTTCCATTTTCAATTGTCTCAAGGTATCTTTGAATTCTCTCTTTATTTCTTCTTTGACCCTTGTGTTGTTCAAGAGCACACTCTCCACATGTTTGTGAATTCTCAAGTTTTCTTTCTGTAATTGATTTCTAGTTTCATACCATTAATATCATTGTGATCAGAAGTGACGCATGATAGGATTTCAATCTTCTTACATTTATTAAGACTTGTTTTGTGGCCTCACATGTGAGCTGTCCTGGAGAACGTTCTGTGCATACTTGGAGCAAAGTGTATTCTGCTGTTTTGGATGGAATGTTCTGTAAATATATCTTAAGACCATTTGATCTAACTAGTCATTTAACTGCAATGTTTCTTTATTGATTTTCTGTTTAAACATCTATCCTTTGATGAAAATGGAGAACTGAATTCCCCTGCTAATGAAGTATCATTGCATTGCTGTCCGTTTTTCCCTTTTGGTCTGATAAAATTTTCTTCACATATTTAAGTGCTCTGATGTTGATTGTATCAACATTCTTAAAAGTAATAGCCTGTTGGTGGATTGACTCCTTATCTTCATACAATGACTTTTTAGTCTCTTATTACAATCTTTGTCTTCAAGTCTATTTTGTCTGACTTAAGAATAGCTACCCCAGCCTTCTTATCCATTGCGTGGACTATGTTTTCAGTTCCTGTGTTTTCAGTTCTGTACATTCATAAAGGTGAAGTAAGTCTCTTCCAGCAACATATAGTTGGGTCTTTTTGTTTTATCCATTCAGCCACTCTATGTCTTTGGATTAGAGCACTTAATCTGTCTACATTTAAAGTAATTTATGACTGGTATGGACTTATTAACATTTTGTTCATTAGTTTCTGGCTGTTTTGTAATTTTTTTCTACCTTCTTGTCTGATTTCCTCTTTTGTGATTTGTTGATTTTTCTGAATTGATATGCTTTGATTCCTTTCTCTTTATTTTTGAATATCTAATATAGGTGTTTGCTTTGCAGTTACCAGGAGGCTCGCATAAAATATATTTTTTATAACAGTGAGTTTTCAATTGATAAGAATTTAAGTTCAAATGCATTCTAAAGTTCAACATTTTTGTTCCCTCTCGCACATGTTTTATGTGTTGATGTTACATTATACATCTTTTTATTTTTTGTAACTATTAACAAATTATTGTATTTATAGTTATATTTACTTCTTTTATCTCTTAAGCTTCATACTGCATTTATAAGTGATTAACTCATCACCGTTACAACATTAGGTTATTCTGAATTTTATTGCTGAGGACACTTGGAGGAAAATTATGTCTTGCTGAAGTTGTAGGGTAAACACTGTGTCCCTCAAGACGAAGCAGTGGAGAAGCTAGATCAGAATCCTCACACTTTCTTTCCAGTTTTAACGACTATAATTGTGCTGGGAAGTCCTCTTCTTCAGCCCCTACTACCATCATACATGTAGACACCAATACCTCAGGATTTCTTACAGTTTCTCTATTTATCTTCTCTAAATTTTCTGGGATTTATCTTGGAAGAGAGATTCAGCTTCTTGTTTAGGACCAGACTCTGTTTTTTTGTTCCTTTTGTCCTTTATCTCTTGCTTATATTTTGAGAATTCTAAGTATTGAAAGATATTAGTCATATTTATTGCATATTCCATGTCTAAAAATTCAAAAATCCAAAGTCTTTATGAATCTGATTCTGCTCCTTTGTTTATCCCTTGTGCTTACTCATGATATCTTATATCCTTGTGTGTTGATATGATTTTTGACTGTGAATTGCTCATTCCATTGAAACTTTACCTGTGGGAAGGTGACATATAGCTGTGGTTCTACACATATGATTTGCATTTATTTGTTGATCTACTTAGATGCACTATCAAATACTTTCAAAGCAACACTGAATGAGAAAGGACAATGGAGGATTATTTCTTTTAAATTAAGGGGAAAAACTTCAACCCAGATGTTTTATCCAGTAAAATGGCCATTTAAATAGAGAAGCATGATAAAAACTTCTCAAATATATAAAGCCTCAGAAATCAGACAAGCAAATGCCTACGTTAAAAAGGAACAAACTAAAATAATGTTATGATTGAATCACATCTCAATAGTTAAAAGAGCTCTAAATGAACTAAGCAGTGCCTCTCCCAACCCCACATTTAAAAAACAAAGACCAATGGGGGAAAAATCTTCAAGTTTATACTGTTTAAAGAGAAACACCAAAACATAGGGTTATAAAAAAGATAAAAATAAGAAAATATTCCAGGCCGGTGTTATGATTTTAATATCTAATGTAAAGGAAAGAACAGGAATGCTTCTCCACCCGGTTCCAGGGCACCATTCTCTCTGTAGAGTAGACACAGTGAAGATAGCCTTTCTTCTGAAATATCTAAATTGCCACCACCTCAGTAAAGTATTGAACAAGCTATTTCTAGGCTCTGAATTATTCCAAACTCTCAGATCCTCTTCCTCACTGCTTGTCGTCTATCTGAGATAAGCGGAAGGGAAGGTCCGCACTTCCTAAGTGAAATGTTATACCACCCTGTACTGCTGCTTCACTTTGGGATTTCTGTATTTATCACTAGATAAATGGATAAAGAGCCCAAGAGTGGAAAAGGAAAGGGAAAAGGGCAGAAACAAAATGAAAGATAGAGAAGACAAATACAGAATGACAAACAAGAACTGAGAGAGACAGTAGATATATACAGAGATTTCAGTTAAAAAGTACAGATACATACAGTAAATGTGAAAACAGAATGAAAATAATAGGGAAAACAATAAAATGATGGGAACAGGGATTCTCAAAAGCTCAAAATGCATTGAAGCAATTACAAGTAAAGTAAAATATAGGGCCAGACTGTACAGATGGCAGGTTGTTTAATTATTCTATATTGAAAAATATTTCACTGCTTGAAAGGCCCTTCACGTACATGGTCACCTAACACAAAAGATGGGACATATGGAATACAGACATCTATGTTTCCACCAAAAGTCAAGGGTAACGAAATCTGAATACTTTCTATTGAGGACATCCAGTCCCTCACCCCTCTCCTCTGCAGGATGTGACTCTGGAGATTCTCAAGTAAGCAGAGTTTTCATAGACAGTCCCATTGCTTCTATGAAGTTCTTGAAGGATCCTCCCAAACTATTTCATCTTGGAAGGAATTTTCTGGAATCTAGAGAAAATTACATGTAATTAGGCTAGTGGGGAAATGATTATGAGCACTGTAACCCAAGACATGTGGAAAAACCCCCGGATCACATGCTACATTTCCACCATCCATTCCCTCCCACTCCCAAAACAAGCACTTACATTTTCACACACACAAGACATTTGCATTAGAAAGCTTCCAAAATTTAGTTTACTGTGTCTTCTTTGATCATTTGACCAATGAGTGAATCTGTGTTCAGGATGCTGAATACATAGGAAATCTTATAACAATTGGAGCCCATTTCTATCTTAACACATTAAAATTCTATTAACTTTAGTCATTATAGGACTATCCTTATAATGCTTATGTAATTAAATTATGAAAATTATTGACATCTTAAAATTGAAAATTATAAACACAAAACTTATAATCACACTGAGGAAATCTTTGAATGTACAGCATGCTAATTAAAACATTAAGCAAGGTTGATTGTCATTTGTTAGTAATCATTAGCCTCGACCTAGTGAGAGTAAAGGCTTATTAAAAGGAATTTAAAAAGATATTCCATTATTCCTTGGAAAGAGCATAACTTTGAACTCTGAAAATCTAGGTTCACATCTTGATCTTGTTATTTAGAAGCTGTGTCACTTCAAGCAAGGATTTAACCTCCCTGTTCCAGAGTGAGCTCAGCTGTAAAATAAGGATGATATTGTCCCTTAAGGTGTTGTAGTAAACAAATAAGATAAAAAATATGAAAATGCCTTACAAATTGTAAATCATTGTGTAAATGCAAAGAATTATTAGCATTTCTAGCCAAAATCATGCTTTTTCTTCAGTCCATTTCCTCAGATCACCTTCAGTCATGCCATGCTGTTGGCCACTTCCTCCTTGAAACGGTCTTCATTAGCTTTTATAAACTGTTCAACCCTGATGTTCTCACATGTCAATGGCCATTACTTTTCTGCTTTTTCGAAACCAAAAGTCCTTTTCCTTAATTCTCTTTTTACCCATTTCCTCTTCAAAATGACGACGGTACTTTGGTGAACCACCAAAGAATTGCCAAAAGTATATCAAGCTCTGAACCCTCTCTCCAAGCAGAATTCTATATTTCCATTGCCATTCCTGACACATCTACTTGAAAATTTACATGTACTCTGGTTCAATAAATCCACTGTTTCCCTCTCCCCAGCCAAAAGTAGCTGTTTTAGTTTCCTGTGGCTGCCATAATGAAGTACCACCAACCGGGGTACTTAAAACAACAGAAATTTTTTCTCTCACGCTTCTGGAAACCAGAAGTCCAAAATCAAGCTGTCATCAGGAACACACTCTCTGAAGGTTCTAAAGGAAAATGTGTTCTATGCCTTTCTTTTAGCCTCTGTTGTTGCCAACAATCCTTCTCATTCCTTGGCTTGTACATTTATCTTTGTTCCAATCTTCGCCTCCATCATCATATGGTGTTCTCCCTGTCTGTGTCTTGTCTCTGTTTTCCCTTCCTAGAAGGACACCATCCATATCAGATTAGAGCCCACGTAATCAGGTATGGCATTATCTTAACTTGATTACATATGCAAAGAATCTATTTTCAAATAAGATAATATTCTTAAGTACCAGGGGTTATGACATATATTTTTTGGAGACACAATTCAAACCATAACAGCAGGTTGTCATCGTTAGCCTCTCCATTTTTAACAAAAGAATCAACCAATCTCTCAGTCTTTAAGACTGGAATCCTTTTTGATTTTAATTGAGATAAAATGACATGTCAAGTTGTATTGGTTTCCAGTGTACAGCATACCGATTCGATACATGTACATACTGCAGAGTGATCACCGCAGTAAATCTAGTTAACATCTATCACCACACACTGTTACAAATTGTTTTTCTAGCATTTGTTGAGTTTGGTTGGCTGATATTTTATTGAGAATTTTTGCATCTATTTTCATCAGGGGTATTGGCACATAGTTTTCTTTTCTTATAACATTCCCGTCTGGGTTTAGTATCAGGATAATGCTGGCCTCATAAAATGAGGTTGGAAGTATTACTTCCTCTTCTGTTTTTTGAAAAAGTTTGGAAAGCTTCACTCTTCAAATGTTCGGTAGAATTCACCAGTGAAGCCATCTGCTCCTGGACTTTTGTTTGTTGGGAGGTTTTTGATTACTGATTCAATCTTCTTACTAGTAATCAGTCTATTCAGTTTCCCATTTCTTCCTGATTCTATCTTGGTAGGTTGTATGTTTCTAGGAATTTATCCATTTCTTCTAGGTTGTCCAATTTGTTGCTATATAACTATTTAAGTAGTCTCTTATGATCCTTTGTGTTTTTGTGGTATCAGTTTTAATGTCACCTCTTTTGTTTATTATCCTATTTGTTTGAGTCCTCTCTTTTTCTTGGTGAGACTATCTAAATATTTCTCTATTTTGTTTATCTTCCCAAAAATCCAATACCTAATTACATTGATCTTTTCTATTGTCTTTTTAGTCTTTATTTCATTTATTTCCATTTTGATCTTGGTTATTTCCTTCCTTCTCCTGAGTTTTGGATTCATGTCTTTTTCTTTTTCTATGTCTTTGAGGTGTAAAGAAGTTAGGTTATTTATTTGAGATCTTTCTAGTGTATTCATATAGGCATTTATTGCTATGAACTTTCCTCTTAGAACTGTTTTTGCTACCTCCTATACATTTTGGTACATTGTACTTCCATTTTCAATTGTCTCAAGGTATCTTTGAATTCTCTCTTTATTTCTTCTTTGACCCTTGTGTTGTTCAAGAGCACACTCTCCACATGTTTGTGAATTCTCAAGTTTTCTTTCTGTAATTGATTTCTAGTTTCATACCATTAATATCATTGTGATCAGAAGTGACGCATGATAGGATTTCAATCTTCTTACATTTATTAAGACTTGTTTTGTGGCCTCACATGTGAGCTGTCCTGGAGAACGTTCTGTGCATACTTGGAGCAAAGTGTATTCTGCTGTTTTGGATGGAATGTTCTGTAAATATATCTTAAGACCATTTGATCTAACTAGTCATTTAACTGCAATGTTTCTTTATTGATTTTCTGTTTAAACATCTATCCTTTGATGAAAATGGAGAACTGAATTCCCCTGCTAATGAAGTATCATTGCATTGCTGTCCGTTTTTCCCTTTTGGTCTGATAAAATTTTCTTCACATATTTAAGTGCTCTGATGTTGATTGTATCAACATTCTTAAAAGTAATAGCCTGTTGGTGGATTGACTCCTTATCTTCATACAATGACTTTTTAGTCTCTTATTACAATCTTTGTCTTCAAGTCTATTTTGTCTGACTTAAGAATAGCTACCCCAGCCTTCTTATCCATTGCGTGGACTATGTTTTCAGTTCCTGTGTTTTCAGTTCTGTACATTCATAAAGGTGAAGTAAGTCTCTTCCAGCAACATATAGTTGGGTCTTTTTGTTTTATCCATTCAGCCACTCTATGTCTTTGGATTAGAGCACTTAATCTGTCTACATTTAAAGTAATTTATGACTGGTATGGACTTATTAACATTTTGTTCATTAGTTTCTGGCTGTTTTGTAATTTTTTTCTACCTTCTTGTCTGATTTCCTCTTTTGTGATTTGTTGATTTTTCTGAATTGATATGCTTTGATTCCTTTCTCTTTATTTTTGAATATCTAATATAGGTGTTTGCTTTGCAGTTACCAGGAGGCTCGCATAAAATATATTTTTTATAACAGTGAGTTTTCAATTGATAAGAATTTAAGTTCAAATGCATTCTAAAGTTCAACATTTTTGTTCCCTCTCGCACATGTTTTATGTGTTGATGTTACATTATACATCTTTTTATTTTTTGTAACTATTAACAAATTATTGTATTTATAGTTATATTTACTTCTTTTATCTCTTAAGCTTCATACTGCATTTATAAGTGATTAACTCATCACCGTTACAACATTAGGTTATTCTGAATTTTATTGCTGAGGACACTTGGAGGAAAATTATGTCTTGCTGAAGTTGTAGGGTAAACACTGTGTCCCTCAAGACGAAGCAGTGGAGAAGCTAGATCAGAATCCTCACACTTTCTTTCCAGTTTTAACGACTATAATTGTGCTGGGAAGTCCTCTTCTTCAGCCCCTACTACCATCATACATGTAGACACCAATACCTCAGGATTTCTTACAGTTTCTCTATTTATCTTCTCTAAATTTTCTGGGATTTATCTTGGAAGAGAGATTCAGCTTCTTGTTTAGGACCAGACTCTGTTTTTTTGTTCCTTTTGTCCTTTATCTCTTGCTTATATTTTGAGAATTCTAAGTATTGAAAGATATTAGTCATATTTATTGCATATTCCATGTCTAAAAATTCAAAAATCCAAAGTCTTTATGAATCTGATTCTGCTCCTTTGTTTATCCCTTGTGCTTACTCATGATATCTTATATCCTTGTGTGTTGATATGATTTTTGACTGTGAATTGCTCATTCCATTGAAACTTTACCTGTGGGAAGGTGACATATAGCTGTGGTTCTACACATATGATTTGCATTTATTTGTTGATCTACTTAGATGCACTATCAAATACTTTCAAAGCAACACTGAATGAGAAAGGACAATGGAGGATTATTTCTTTTAAATTAAGGGGAAAAACTTCAACCCAGATGTTTTATCCAGTAAAATGGCCATTTAAATAGAGAAGCATGATAAAAACTTCTCAAATATATAAAGCCTCAGAAATCAGACAAGCAAATGCCTACGTTAAAAAGGAACAAACTAAAATAATGTTATGATTGAATCACATCTCAATAGTTAAAAGAGCTCTAAATGAACTAAGCAGTGCCTCTCCCAACCCCACATTTAAAAAACAAAGACCAATGGGGGAAAAATCTTCAAGTTTATACTGTTTAAAGAGAAACACCAAAACATAGGGTTATAAAAAAGATAAAAATAAGAAAATATTCCAGGCCGGTGTTATGATTTTAATATCTAATGTAAAGGAAAGAACAGGAATGCTTCTCCACCCGGTTCCAGGGCACCATTCTCTCTGTAGAGTAGACACAGTGAAGATAGCCTTTCTTCTGAAATATCTAAATTGCCACCACCTCAGTAAAGTATTGAACAAGCTATTTCTAGGCTCTGAATTATTCCAAACTCTCAGATCCTCTTCCTCACTGCTTGTCGTCTATCTGAGATAAGCGGAAGGGAAGGTCCACACTTCCTAAGTGAAATGTTATACCACCCTGTACTGCTGCTTCACTTTGGGATTTCTGTATTTATCACTAGATAAATGGATAAAGAGCCCAAGAGTGGAAAAGGAAAGGGAAAAGGGCAGAAACAAAATGAAAGATAGAGAAGACAAATACAGAATGACAAACAAGAACTGAGAGAGACAGTAGATATATACAGAGATTTCAGTTAAAAAGTACAGATACATACAGTAAATGTGAAAACAGAATGAAAATAATAGGGAAAACAATAAAATGATGGGAACAGGGATTCTCAAAAGCTCAAAATGCATTGAAGCAATTACAAGTAAAGTAAAATATAGGGCCAGACTGTACAGATGGCAGGTTGTTTAATTATTCTATATTGAAAAATATTTCACTGCTTGAAAGGCCCTTCACGTACATGGTCACCTAACACAAAAGATGGGACATATGGAATACAGACATCTATGTTTCCACCAAAAGTCAAGGGTAACGAAATCTGAATACTTTCTATTGAGGACATCCAGTCCCTCACCCCTCTCCTCTGCAGGATGTGACTCTGGAGATTCTCAAGTAAGCAGAGTTTTCATAGACAGTCCCATTGCTTCTATGAAGTTCTTGAAGGATCCTCCCAAACTATTTCATCTTGGAAGGAATTTTCTGGAATCTAGAGAAAATTACATGTAATTAGGCTAGTGGGGAAATGATTATGAGCACTGTAACCCAAGACATGTGGAAAAACCCCCGGATCACATGCTACATTTCCACCATCCATTCCCTCC
Organism: Equus asinus; assembly: GCF_041296235.1. Classification (NCBI taxonomy): domain Eukaryota; kingdom Metazoa; phylum Chordata; class Mammalia; order Perissodactyla; family Equidae; genus Equus; species Equus asinus. The sequence goes on from NC_091797.1 coordinate 41,297,807, forward strand.
CACTCCCAAAACAAGCACTTACATTTTCACACACACAAGACATTTGCATTAGAAAGCTTCCAAAATTTAGTTTACTGTGTCTTCTTTGATCATTTGACCAATGAGTGAATCTGTGTTCAGGATGCTGAATACATAGGAAATCTTATAACAATTGGAGCCCATTTCTATCTTAACACATTAAAATTCTATTAACTTTAGTCATTATAGGACTATCCTTATAATGCTTATGTAATTAAATTATGAAAATTATTGACATCTTAAAATTGAAAATTATAAACACAAAACTTATAATCACACTGAGGAAATCTTTGAATGTACAGCATGCTAATTAAAACATTAAGCAAGGTTGATTGTCATTTGTTAGTAATCATTAGCCTCGACCTAGTGAGAGTAAAGGCTTATTAAAAGGAATTTAAAAAGATATTCCATTATTCCTTGGAAAGAGCATAACTTTGAACTCTGAAAATCTAGGTTCACATCTTGATCTTGTTATTTAGAAGCTGTGTCACTTCAAGCAAGGATTTAACCTCCCTGTTCCAGAGTGAGCTCAGCTGTAAAATAAGGATGATGTTGTCCCTTAAGGTGTTGTAGTAAACAAATAAGATAAAAAATATGAAAATGCCTTACAAATTGTAAATCATTGTGTAAATGCAAAGAATTATTAGCATTTCTAGCCAAAATCATGCTTTTTCTTCAGTCCATTTCCTCAGATCACCTTCAGTCATGCCATGCTGTTGGCCACTTCCTCCTTGAAACGGTCTTCATTAGCTTTTATAAACTGTTCAACCCTGATGTTCTCACATGTCAATGGCCATTACTTTTCTGCTTTTTCGAAACCAAAAGTCCTTTTCCTTAATTCTCTTTTTACCCATTTCCTCTTCAAAATGACGACGGTACTTTGGTGAACCACCAAAGAATTGCCAAAAGTATATCAAGCTCTGAACCCTCTCTCCAAGCAGAATTCTATATTTCCATTGCCATTCCTGACACATCTACTTGAAAATTTACATGTACTCTGGTTCAATAAATCCACTGTTTCCCTCTCCCCAGCCAAAAGTAGCTGTTTTAGTTTCCTGTGGCTGCCATAATGAAGTACCACCAACCGGGGTACTTAAAACAACAGAAATTTTTTCTCTCACGCTTCTGGAAACCAGAAGTCCAAAATCAAGCTGTCATCAGGAACACACTCTCTGAAGGTTCTAAAGGAAAATGTGTTCTATGCCTTTCTTTTAGCCTCTGTTGTTGCCAACAATCCTTCTCATTCCTTGGCTTGTACATTTATCTTTGTTCCAATCTTCGCCTCCATCATCATATGGTGTTCTCCCTGTCTGTGTCTTGTCTCTGTTTTCCCTTCCTAGAAGGACACCATCCATATCAGATTAGAGCCCACGTAATCAGGTATGGCATTATCTTAACTTGATTACATATGCAAAGAATCTATTTTCAAATAAGATAATATTCTTAAGTACCAGGGGTTATGACATATATTTTTTGGAGACACAATTCAAACCATAACAGCAGGTTGTCATCGTTAGCCTCTCCATTTTTAACAAAAGAATCAACCAATCTCTCAGTCTTTAAGACTGGAATCCTTTTTGATTTTAATTGAGATAAAATGACATGTCAAGTTGTATTGGTTTCCAGTGTACAGCATACCGATTCGATACATGTACATACTGCAGAGTGATCACCGCAGTAAATCTAGTTAACATCTATCACCACACACTGTTACAAATTGTTTTTCTAGCATTTGTTGAGTTTGGTTGGCTGATATTTTATTGAGAATTTTTGCATCTATTTTCATCAGGGGTATTGGCACATAGTTTTCTTTTCTTATAACATTCCCGTCTGGGTTTAGTATCAGGATAATGCTGGCCTCATAAAATGAGGTTGGAAGTATTACTTCCTCTTCTGTTTTTTGAAAAAGTTTGGAAAGCTTCACTCTTCAAATGTTCGGTAGAATTCACCAGTGAAGCCATCTGCTCCTGGACTTTTGTTTGTTGGGAGGTTTTTGATTACTGATTCAATCTTCTTACTAGTAATCAGTCTATTCAGTTTCCCATTTCTTCCTGATTCTATCTTGGTAGGTTGTATGTTTCTAGGAATTTATCCATTTCTTCTAGGTTGTCCAATTTGTTGCTATATAACTATTTAAGTAGTCTCTTATGATCCTTTGTGTTTTTGTGGTATCAGTTTTAATGTCACCTCTTTTGTTTATTATCCTATTTGTTTGAGTCCTCTCTTTTTCTTGGTGAGACTATCTAAATATTTCTCTATTTTGTTTATCTTCCCAAAAATCCAATACCTAATTACATTGATCTTTTCTATTGTCTTTTTAGTCTTTATTTCATTTATTTCCATTTTGATCTTGGTTATTTCCTTCCTTCTCCTGAGTTTTGGATTCATGTCTTTTTCTTTTTCTATGTCTTTGAGGTGTAAAGAAGTTAGGTTATTTATTTGAGATCTTTCTAGTGTATTCATATAGGCATTTATTGCTATGAACTTTCCTCTTAGAACTGTTTTTGCTACCTCCTATACATTTTGGTACATTGTACTTCCATTTTCAATTGTCTCAAGGTATCTTTGAATTCTCTCTTTATTTCTTCTTTGACCCTTGTGTTGTTCAAGAGCACACTCTCCACATGTTTGTGAATTCTCAAGTTTTCTTTCTGTAATTGATTTCTAGTTTCATACCATTAATATCATTGTGATCAGAAGTGACGCATGATAGGATTTCAATCTTCTTACATTTATTAAGACTTGTTTTGTGGCCTCACATGTGAGCTGTCCTGGAGAACGTTCTGTGCATACTTGGAGCAAAGTGTATTCTGCTGTTTTGGATGGAATGTTCTGTAAATATATCTTAAGACCATTTGATCTAACTAGTCATTTAACTGCAATGTTTCTTTATTGATTTTCTGTTTAAACATCTATCCTTTGATGAAAATGGAGAACTGAATTCCCCTGCTAATGAAGTATCATTGCATTGCTGTCCGTTTTTCCCTTTTGGTCTGATAAAATTTTCTTCACATATTTAAGTGCTCTGATGTTGATTGTATCAACATTCTTAAAAGTAATAGCCTGTTGGTGGATTGACTCCTTATCTTCATACAATGACTTTTTAGTCTCTTATTACAATCTTTGTCTTCAAGTCTATTTTGTCTGACTTAAGAATAGCTACCCCAGCCTTCTTATCCATTGCGTGGACTATGTTTTCAGTTCCTGTGTTTTCAGTTCTGTACATTCATAAAGGTGAAGTAAGTCTCTTCCAGCAACATATAGTTGGGTCTTTTTGTTTTATCCATTCAGCCACTCTATGTCTTTGGATTAGAGCACTTAATCTGTCTACATTTAAAGTAATTTATGACTGGTATGGACTTATTAACATTTTGTTCATTAGTTTCTGGCTGTTTTGTAATTTTTTTCTACCTTCTTGTCTGATTTCCTCTTTTGTGATTTGTTGATTTTTCTGAATTGATATGCTTTGATTCCTTTCTCTTTATTTTTGAATATCTAATATAGGTGTTTGCTTTGCAGTTACCAGGAGGCTCGCATAAAATATATTTTTTATAACAGTGAGTTTTCAATTGATAAGAATTTAAGTTCAAATGCATTCTAAAGTTCAACATTTTTGTTCCCTCTCGCACATGTTTTATGTGTTGATGTTACATTATACATCTTTTTATTTTTTGTAACTATTAACAAATTATTGTATTTATAGTTATATTTACTTCTTTTATCTCTTAAGCTTCATACTGCATTTATAAGTGATTAACTCATCACCGTTACAACATTAGGTTATTCTGAATTTTATTGCTGAGGACACTTGGAGGAAAATTATGTCTTGCTGAAGTTGTAGGGTAAACACTGTGTCCCTCAAGACGAAGCAGTGGAGAAGCTAGATCAGAATCCTCACACTTTCTTTCCAGTTTTAACGACTATAATTGTGCTGGGAAGTCCTCTTCTTCAGCCCCTACTACCATCATACATGTAGACACCAATACCTCAGGATTTCTTACAGTTTCTCTATTTATCTTCTCTAAATTTTCTGGGATTTATCTTGGAAGAGAGATTCAGCTTCTTGTTTAGGACCAGACTCTGTTTTTTTGTTCCTTTTGTCCTTTATCTCTTGCTTATATTTTGAGAATTCTAAGTATTGAAAGATATTAGTCATATTTATTGCATATTCCATGTCTAAAAATTCAAAAATCCAAAGTCTTTATGAATCTGATTCTGCTCCTTTGTTTATCCCTTGTGCTTACTCATGATATCTTATATCCTTGTGTGTTGATATGATTTTTGACTGTGAATTGCTCATTCCATTGAAACTTTACCTGTGGGAAGGTGACATATAGCTGTGGTTCTACACATATGATTTGCATTTATTTGTTGATCTACTTAGATGCACTATCAAATACTTTCAAAGCAACACTGAATGAGAAAGGACAATGGAGGATTATTTCTTTTAAATTAAGGGGAAAAACTTCAACCCAGATGTTTTATCCAGTAAAATGGCCATTTAAATAGAGAAGCATGATAAAAACTTCTCAAATATATAAAGCCTCAGAAATCAGACAAGCAAATGCCTACGTTAAAAAGGAACAAACTAAAATAATGTTATGATTGAATCACATCTCAATAGTTAAAAGAGCTCTAAATGAACTAAGCAGTGCCTCTCCCAACCCCACATTTAAAAAACAAAGACCAATGGGGGAAAAATCTTCAAGTTTATACTGTTTAAAGAGAAACACCAAAACATAGGGTTATAAAAAAGATAAAAATAAGAAAATATTCCAGGCCGGTGTTATGATTTTAATATCTAATGTAAAGGAAAGAACAGGAATGCTTCTCCACCCGGTTCCAGGGCACCATTCTCTCTGTAGAGTAGACACAGTGAAGATAGCCTTTCTTCTGAAATATCTAAATTGCCACCACCTCAGTAAAGTATTGAACAAGCTATTTCTAGGCTCTGAATTATTCCAAACTCTCAGATCCTCTTCCTCACTGCTTGTCGTCTATCTGAGATAAGCGGAAGGGAAGGTCCACACTTCCTAAGTGAAATGTTATACCACCCTGTACTGCTGCTTCACTTTGGGATTTCTGTATTTATCACTAGATAAATGGATAAAGAGCCCAAGAGTGGAAAAGGAAAGGGAAAAGGGCAGAAACAAAATGAAAGATAGAGAAGACAAATACAGAATGACAAACAAGAACTGAGAGAGACAGTAGATATATACAGAGATTTCAGTTAAAAAGTACAGATACATACAGTAAATGTGAAAACAGAATGAAAATAATAGGGAAAACAATAAAATGATGGGAACAGGGATTCTCAAAAGCTCAAAATGCATTGAAGCAATTACAAGTAAAGTAAAATATAGGGCCAGACTGTACAGATGGCAGGTTGTTTAATTATTCTATATTGAAAAATATTTCACTGCTTGAAAGGCCCTTCACGTACATGGTCACCTAACACAAAAGATGGGACATATGGAATACAGACATCTATGTTTCCACCAAAAGTCAAGGGTAACGAAATCTGAATACTTTCTATTGAGGACATCCAGTCCCTCACCCCTCTCCTCTGCAGGATGTGACTCTGGAGATTCTCAAGTAAGCAGAGTTTTCATAGACAGTCCCATTGCTTCTATGAAGTTCTTGAAGGATCCTCCCAAACTATTTCATCTTGGAAGGAATTTTCTGGAATCTAGAGAAAATTACATGTAATTAGGCTAGTGGGGAAATGATTATGAGCACTGTAACCCAAGACATGTGGAAAAACCCCCGGATCACATGCTACATTTCCACCATCCATTCCCTCCCACTCCCAAAACAAGCACTTACATTTTCACACACACAAGACATTTGCATTAGAAAGCTTCCAAAATTTAGTTTACTGTGTCTTCTTTGATCATTTGACCAATGAGTGAATCTGTGTTCAGGATGCTGAATACATAGGAAATCTTATAACAATTGGAGCCCATTTCTATCTTAACACATTAAAATTCTATTAACTTTAGTCATTATAGGACTATCCTTATAATGCTTATGTAATTAAATTATGAAAATTATTGACATCTTAAAATTGAAAATTATAAACACAAAACTTATAATCACACTGAGGAAATCTTTGAATGTACAGCATGCTAATTAAAACATTAAGCAAGGTTGATTGTCATTTGTTAGTAATCATTAGCCTCGACCTAGTGAGAGTAAAGGCTTATTAAAAGGAATTTAAAAAGATATTCCATTATTCCTTGGAAAGAGCATAACTTTGAACTCTGAAAATCTAGGTTCACATCTTGATCTTGTTATTTAGAAGCTGTGTCACTTCAAGCAAGGATTTAACCTCCCTGTTCCAGAGTGAGCTCAGCTGTAAAATAAGGATGATATTGTCCCTTAAGGTGTTGTAGTAAACAAATAAGATAAAAAATATGAAAATGCCTTACAAATTGTAAATCATTGTGTAAATGCAAAGAATTATTAGCATTTCTAGCCCAAATCATGCTTTTTCTTCAGTCCATTTCCTCAGATCACCTTCAGTCATGCCATGCTGTTGGCCACTTCCTCCTTGAAACGGTCTTCATTAGCTTTTATAAACTGTTCAACCCTGATGTTCTCACATGTCAATGGCCATTACTTTTCTGCTTTTTCGAAACCAAAAGTCCTTTTCCTTAATTCTCTTTTTACCCATTTCCTCTTCAAAATGACGACGGTACTTTGGTGAACCACCAAAGAATTGCCAAAAGTATATCAAGCTCTGAACCCTCTCTCCAAGCAGAATTCTATATTTCCATTGCCATTCCTGACACATCTACTTGAAAATTTACATGTACTCTGGTTCAATAAATCCACTGTTTCCCTCTCCCCAGCTAAAAGTAGCTGTTTTAGTTTCCTGTGGCTGCCATAATGAAGTACCACCAACCGGGGTACTTAAAACAACAGAAATTTTTTCTCTCACGCTTCTGGAAACCAGAAGTCCAAAATCAAGCTGTCATCAGGAACACACTCTCTGAAGGTTCTAAAGGAAAATGTGTTCTATGCCTTTCTTTTAGCCTCTGTTGTTGCCAACAATCCTTCTCATTCCTTGGCTTGTACATTTATCTTTGTTCCAATCTTCGCCTCCATCATCATATGGTGTTCTCCCTGTCTGTGTCTTGTCTCTGTTTTCCCTTCCTAGAAGGACACCATCCATATCAGATTAGAGCCCACGTAATCAGGTATGGCATTATCTTAACTTGATTACATATGCAAAGAATCTATTTTCAAATAAGATAATATTCTTAAGTACCAGGGGTTATGACATATATTTTTTGGAGACACAATTCAAACCATAACAGCAGGTTGTCATCGTTAGCCTCTCCATTTTTAACAAAAGAATCAACCAATCTCTCAGTCTTTAAGACTGGAACCCTTTTTGATTTTAATTGAGATAAAATGGCATGTCAAGTTGTATTGGTTTCCAGTGTACAGCATACCGATTCGATACATGTACATACTGCAGAGTGATCACCGCAGTAAATCTAGTTAACATCTATCACCACACACTGTTACAAATTGTTTTTCTAGCATTTGTTGAGTTTGGTTGGCTAATATTTTATTGAGAATTTTTGCATCTATTTTCATCAGGGGTATTGGCACATAGTTTTCTTTTCTTATAACATTCCCGTCTGGGTTTAGTATCAGGATAATGCTGGCCTCATAAAATGAGGTTGGAAGTATTACTTCCTCTTCTGTTTTTTGAAAAAGTTTGGAAAGCTTCACTCTTCAAATGTTCGGTAGAATTCACCAGTGAAGCCATCTGCTCCTGGACTTTTGTTTGTTGGGAGGTTTTTGATTACTGATTCAATCTTCTTACTAGTAATCAGTCTATTCAGTTTCCCATTTCTTCCTGATTCTATCTTGGTAGGTTGTATGTTTCTAGGAATTTATCCATTTCTTCTAGGTTGTCCAATTTGTTGCTATATAACTATTTAAGTAGTCTCTTATGATCCTTTGTGTTTTTGTGGTATCAGTTTTAATGTCACCTCTTTTGTTTATTATCCTATTTGTTTGAGTCCTCTCTTTTTCTTGGTGAGACTATCTAAATATTTCTCTATTTTGTTTATCTTCCCAAAAATCCAATACCTAATTACATTGATCTTTTCTATTGTCTTTTTAGTCTTTATTTCATTTATTTCCATTTTGATCTTGGTTATTTCCTTCCTTCTCCTGAGTTTTGGATTCATGTCTTTTTCTTTTTCTATGTCTTTGAGGTGTAAAGAAGTTAGGTTATTTATTTGAGATCTTTCTAGTGTATTCATATAGGCATTTATTGCTATGAACTTTCCTCTTAGAACTGTTTTTGCTACCTCCTATACATTTTGGTACATTGTACTTCCATTTTCAATTGTCTCAAGGTATCTTTGAATTCTCTCTTTATTTCTTCTTTGACCCTTGTGTTGTTCAAGAGCACACTCTCCACATGTTTGTGAATTCTCAAGTTTTCTTTCTGTAATTGATTTCTAGTTTCATACCATTAATATCATTGTGATCAGAAGTGACGCATGATAGGATTTCAATCTTCTTACATTTATTAAGACTTGTTTTGTGGCCTCACATGTGAGCTGTCCTGGAGAACGTTCTGTGCATACTTGGAGCAAAGTGTATTCTGCTGTTTTGGATGGAATGTTCTGTAAATATATCTTAAGACCATTTGATCTAACTAGTCATTTAACTGCAATGTTTCTTTATTGATTTTCTGTTTAAACATCTATCCTTTGATGAAAATGGAGAACTGAATTCCCCTGCTAATGAAGTATCATTGCATTGCTGTCCGTTTTTCCCTTTTGGTCTGATAAAATTTTCTTCACATATTTAAGTGCTCTGATGTTGATTGTATCAACATTCTTAAAAGTAATAGCCTGTTGGTGGATTGACTCCTTATCTTCATACAATGACTTTTTAGTCTCTTATTACAATCTTTGTCTTCAAGTCTATTTTGTCTGACTTAAGAATAGCTACCCCAGCCTTCTTATCCATTGCGTGGACTATGTTTTTAGTTCCTGTGTTTTCAGTTCTGTACATTCATAAAGGTGAAGTAAGTCTCTTCCAGCAACATATAGTTGGGTCTTTTTGTTTTATCCATTCAGCCACTCTATGTCTTTGGATTAGAGCACTTAATCTGTCTACATTTAAAGTAATTTATGACTGGTATGGACTTATTAACATTTTGTTCATTAGTTTCTGGCTGTTTTGTAATTTTTTTCTACCTTCTTGTCTGATTTCCTCTTTTGTGATTTGTTGATTTTTCTGAATTGATATGCTTTGATTCCTTTCTCTTTATTTTTGAATATCTAATATAGGTGTTTGCTTTGCAGTTACCAGGAGGCTCGCATAAAATATATTTTTTATAACAGTGAGTTTTCAATTGATAAGAATTTAAGTTCAAATGCATTCTAAAGTTCAACATTTTTGTTCCCTCTCGCACATGTTTTATGTGTTGATGTTACATTATACATCTTTTTATTTTTTGTAACTATTAACAAATTATTGTATTTATAGTTATATTTACTTCTTTTATCTCTTAAGCTTCATACTGCATTTATAAGTGATTAACTCATCACCGTTACAACATTAGGTTATTCTGAATTTTATTGCTGAGGACACTTGGAGGAAAATTATGTCTTGCTGAAGTTGTAGGGTAAACACTGTGTCCCTCAAGACGAAGCAGTGGAGAAGCTAGATCAGAATCCTCACACTTTCTTTCCAGTTTTAACGACTATAATTGTGCTGGGAAGTCCTCTTCTTCAGCCCCTACTACCATCATACATGTATACACCAATACCTCAGGATTTCTTACAGTTTCTCTATTTATCTTCTCTAAATTTTCTGGGATTTATCTTGGAAGAGAGATTCAGCTTCTTGTTTAGGACCAGACTCTGTTTTTTTGTTCCTTTTGTCCTTTATCTCTTGCTTATATTTTGAGAATTCTAAGTATTGAAAGATATTAGTCATATTTATTGCATATTCCATGTCTAAAAATTCAAAAATCCAAAGTCTTTATGAATCTGATTCTGCTCCTTTGTTTATCCCTTGTGCTTACTCATGATATCTTATATCCTTGTGTGTTGATATGATTTTTGACTGTGAATTGCTCATTCCATTGAAACTTTACCTGTGGGAAGGTGACATATAGCTGTGGTTCTACACATATGATTTGCATTTATTTGTTGATCTACTTAGATGCACTATCAAATACTTTCAAAGCAACACTGAATGAGAAAGGACAATGGAGGATTATTTCTTTTAAATTAAGGGGAAAAACTTCAACCCAGATGTTTTATCCAGTAAAATGGCCATTTAAATAGAGAAGCATGATAAAAACTTCTCAAATATATAAAGCCTCAGAAATCAGACAAGCAAATGCCTACGTTAAAAAGGAACAAACTAAAATAATGTTATGATTGAATCACATCTCAATAGTTAAAAGAGCTCTAAATGAACTAAGCAGTGCCTCTCCCAACCCCACATTTAAAAAACAAAGACCAATGGGGGAAAAATCTTCAAGTTTATACTGTTTAAAGAGAAACACCAAAACATAGGGTTATAAAAAAGATAAAAATAAGAAAATATTCCAGGCCGGTGTTATGATTTTAATATCTAATGTAAAGGAAAGAACAGGAATGCTTCTCCACCCGGTTCCAGGGCACCATTCTCTCTGTAGAGTAGACACAGTGAAGATAGCCTTTCTTCTGAAATATCTAAATTGCCACCACCTCAGTAAAGTATTGAACAAGCTATTTCTAGGCTCTGAATTATTCCAAACTCTCAGATCCTCTTCCTCACTGCTTGTCGTCTATCTGAGATAAGCGGAAGGGAAGGTCCACACTTCCTAAGTGAAATGTTATACCACCCTGTACTGCTGCTTCACTTTGGGATTTCTGTATTTATCACTAGATAAATGGATAAAGAGCCCAAGAGTGGAAAAGGAAAGGGAAAAGGGCAGAAACAAAATGAAAGATAGAGAAGACAAATACAGAATGACAAACAAGAACTGAGAGAGACAGTAGATATATACAGAGATTTCAGTTAAAAAGTACAGATACATACAGTAAATGTGAAAACAGAATGAAAATAATAGGGAAAACAATAAAATGATGGGAACAGGGATTCTCAAAAGCTCAAAATGCATTGAAGCAATTACAAGTAAAGTAAAATATAGGGCCAGACTGTACAGATGGCAGGTTGTTTAATTATTCTATATTGAAAAATATTTCACTGCTTGAAAGGCCCTTCACGTACATGGTCACCTAACACAAAAGATGGGACATATGGAATACAGACATCTATGTTTCCACCAAAAGTCAAGGGTAACGAAATCTGAATACTTTCTATTGAGGACATCCAGTCCCTCACCCCTCTCCTCTGCAGGATGTGACTCTGGAGATTCTCAAGTAAGCAGAGTTTTCATAGACAGTCCCATTGCTTCTATGAAGTTCTTGAAGGATCCTCCCAAACTATTTCATCTTGGAAGGAATTTTCTGGAATCTAGAGAAAATTACATGTAATTAGGCTAGTGGGGAAATGATTATGAGCACTGTAACCCAAGACATGTGGAAAAACCCCCGGATCACATGCTACATTTCCACCATCCATTCCCTCCCACTCCCAAAACAAGCACTTACATTTTCACACACACAAGACATTTGCATTAGAAAGCTTCCAAAATTTAGTTTACTGTGTCTTCTTTGATCATTTGACCAATGAGTGAATCTGTGTTCAGGATGCTGAATACATAGGAAATCTTATAACAATTGGAGCCCATTTCTATCTTAACACATTAAAATTCTATTAACTTTAGTCATTATAGGACTATCCTTATAATGCTTATGTAATTAAATTATGAAAATTATTGACATCTTAAAATTGAAAATTATAAACACAAAACTTATAATCACACTGAGGAAATCTTTGAATGTACAGCATGCTAATTAAAACATTAAGCAAGGTTGATTGTCATTTGTTAGTAATCATTAGCCTCGACCTAGTGAGAGTAAAGGCTTATTAAAAGGAATTTAAAAAGATATTCCATTATTCCTTGGAAAGAGCATAACTTTGAACTCTGAAAATCTAGGTTCACATCTTGATCTTGTTATTTAGAAGCTGTGTCACTTCAAGCAAGGATTTAACCTCCCTGTTCCAGAGTGAGCTCAGCTGTAAAATAAGGATGATGTTGTCCCTTAAGGTGTTGTAGTAAACAAATAAGATAAAAAATATGAAAATGCCTTACAAATTGTAAATCATTGTGTAAATGCAAAGAATTATTAGCATTTCTAGCCAAAATCATGCTTTTTCTTCAGTCCATTTCCTCAGATCACCTTCAGTCATGCCATGCTGTTGGCCACTTCCTCCTTGAAACGGTCTTCATTAGCTTTTATAAACTGTTCAACCCTGATGTTCTCACATGTCAATGGCCATTACTTTTCTGCTTTTTCGAAACCAAAAGTCCTTTTCCTTAATTCTCTTTTTACCCATTTCCTCTTCAAAATGACGACGGTACTTTGGTGAACCACCAAAGAATTGCCAAAAGTATATCAAGCTCTGAACCCTCTCTCCAAGCAGAATTCTATATTTCCATTGCCATTCCTGACACATCTACTTGAAAATTTACATGTACTCTGGTTCAATAAATCCACTGTTTCCCTCTCCCCAGCCAAAAGTAGCTGTTTTAGTTTCCTGTGGCTGCCATAATGAAGTACCACCAACCGGGGTACTTAAAACAACAGAAATTTTTTCTCTCACGCTTCTGGAAACCAGAAGTCCAAAATCAAGCTGTCATCAGGAACACACTCTCTGAAGGTTCTAAAGGAAAATGTGTTCTATGCCTTTCTTTTAGCCTCTGTTGTTGCCAACAATCCTTCTCATTCCTTGGCTTGTACATTTATCTTTGTTCCAATCTTCGCCTCCATCATCATATGGTGTTCTCCCTGTCTGTGTCTTGTCTCTGTTTTCCCTTCCTAGAAGGACACCATCCATATCAGATTAGAGCCCACGTAATCAAGTATGGCATTATCTTAACTTGATTACATATGCAAAGAATCTATTTTCAAATAAGATAATATTCTTAAGTACCAGGGGTTATGACATATATTTTTTGGAGACACAATTCAAACCATAACAGCAGGTTGTCATCTTTAGCCTCTCCATTTTTAACAAAAGAATCAACCAATCTCTCAGTCTTTAAGACTGGAACCCTTTTTGATTTTAATTGAGATAAATGGCATGTCAAGTTGTATTGGTTTCCAGTGTACAGCATACCGATTCGATACATGTACATACTGCAGAGTGATCACCGCAGTAAATCTAGTTAACATCTATCACCACACACTGTTACAAATTGTTTTTCTAGCATTTGTTGAGTTTGGTTGGCTAATATTTTATTGAGAATTTTTGCATCTATTTTCATCAGGGGTATTGGCACATAGTTTTCTTTTCTTATAACATTCCCGTCTGGGTTTAGTATCAGGATAATGCTGGCCTCATGAAATGAGGTTGGAAGTATTACTTCCTCTTCTGTTTTTTGAAAAAGTTTGGAAAGCTTCACTCTTCAAATGTTCGGTAGAATTCACCAGTGAAGCCATCTGCTCCTGGACTTTTGTTTGTTGGGAGGTTTTTGATTACTGATTCAATCTTCTTACTAGTAATCAGTCTATTCAGTTTCCCATTTCTTCCTGATTCTATCTTGGTAGGTTGTATGTTTCTAGGAATTTATCCATTTCTTCTAGGTTGTCCAATTTGTTGCTATATAACTATTTAAGTAGTCTCTTATGATCCTTTGTGTTTTTGTGGTATCAGTTTTAATGTCACCTCTTTTGTTTATTATCCTATTTGTTTGAGTCCTCTCTTTTTCTTGGTGAGACTATCTAAATATTTCTCTATTTTGTTTATCTTCCCAAAAATCCAATACCTAATTACATTGATCTTTTCTATTGTCTTTTTAGTCTTTATTTCATTTATTTCCATTTTGATCTTGGTTATTTCCTTCCTTCTCCTGAGTTTTGGATTCATGTCTTTTTCTTTTTCTATGTCTTTGAGGTGTAAAGAAGTTAGGTTATTTATTTGAGATCTTTCTAGTGTATTCATATAGGCATTTATTGCTATGAACTTTCCTCTTAGAACTGTTTTTGCTACCTCCTATACATTTTGGTACATTGTACTTCCATTTTCAATTGTCTCAAGGTATCTTTGAATTCTCTCTTTATTTCTTCTTTGACCCTTGTGTTGTTCAAGAGCACACTCTCCACATGTTTGTGAATTCTCAAGTTTTCTTTCTGTAATTGATTTCTAGTTTCATACCATTAATATCATTGTGATCAGAAGTGACGCATGATAGGATTTCAATCTTCTTACATTTATTAAGACTTGTTTTGTGGCCTCACATGTGAGCTGTCCTGGAGAACGTTCTGTGCATACTTGGAGCAAAGTGTATTCTGCTGTTTTGGATGGAATGTTCTGTAAATATATCTTAAGACCATTTGATCTAACTAGTCATTTAACTGCAATGTTTCTTTATTGATTTTCTGTTTAAACATCTATCCTTTGATGAAAATGGAGAACTGAATTCCCCTGCTAATGAAGTATCATTGCATTGCTGTCCGTTTTTCCCTTTTGGTCTGATAAAATTTTCTTCACATATTTAAGTGCTCTGATGTTGATTGTATCAACATTCTTAAAAGTAATAGCCTGTTGGTGGATTGACTCCTTATCTTCATACAATGACTTTTTAGTCTCTTATTACAATCTTTGTCTTCAAGTCTATTTTGTCTGACTTAAGAATAGCTACCCCAGCCTTCTTATCCATTGCGTGGACTATGTTTTCAGTTCCTGTGTTTTCAGTTCTGTACATTCATAAAGGTGAAGTAAGTCTCTTCCAGCAACATATAGTTGGGTCTTTTTGTTTTATCCATTCAGCCACTCTATGTCTTTGGATTAGAGCACTTAATCTGTCTACATTTAAAGTAATTTATGACTGGTATGGACTTATTAACATTTTGTTCATTAATTTCTGGCTGTTTTGTAATTTTTTTCTACCTTCTTGTCTGATTTCCTCTTTTGTGATTTGTTGATTTTTCTGAATTGATATGCTTTGATTCCTTTCTCTTTATTTTTGAATATCTAATATAGGTGTTTGCTTTGCAGTTACCAGGAGGCTCGCATAAAATATATTTTTTATAACAGTGAGTTTTCAATTGATAAGAATTTAAGTTCAAATGCATTCTAAAGTTCAACATTTTTGTTCCCTCTCGCACATGTTTTATGTGTTGATGTTACATTATACATCTTTTTATTTTTTGTAACTATTAACAAATTATTGTATTTATAGTTATATTTACTTCTTTTATCTCTTAAGCTTCATACTGCATTTATAAGTGATTAACTCATCACCGTTACAACATTAGGTTATTCTGAATTTTATTGCTGAGGACACTTGGAGGAAAATTATGTCTTGCTGAAGTTGTAGGGTAAACACTGTGTCCCTCAAGACGAAGCAGTGGAGAAGCTAGATCAGAATCCTCACACTTTCTTTCCAGTTTTAACGACTATAATTGTGCTGGGAAGTCCTCTTCTTCAGCCCCTACTACCATCATACATGTAGACACCAATACCTCAGGATTTCTTACAGTTTCTCTATTTATCTTCTCTAAATTTTCTGGGATTTATCTTGGAAGAGAGATTCAGCTTCTTGTTTAGGACCAGACTCTGTTTTTTTGTTCCTTTTGTCCTTTATCTCTTGCTTATATTTTGAGAATTCTAAGTATTGAAAGATATTAGTCATATTTATTGCATATTCCATGTCTAAAAATTCAAAAATCCAAAGTCTTTATGAATCTGATTCTGCTCCTTTGTTTATCCCTTGTGCTTACTCATGATATCTTATATCCTTGTGTGTTGATATGATTTTTGACTGTGAATTGCTCATTCCATTGAAACTTTACCTGTGGGAAGGTGACATATAGCTGTGGTTCTACACATATGATTTGCATTTATTTGTTGATCTACTTAGATGCACTATCAAATACTTTCAAAGCAACACTGAATGAGAAAGGACAATGGAGGATTATTTCTTTTAAATTAAGGGGAAAAACTTCAACCCAGATGTTTTATCCAGTAAAATGGCCATTTAAATAGAGAAGCATGATAAAAACTTCTCAAATATATAAAGCCTCAGAAATCAGACAAGCAAATGCCTACGTTAAAAAGGAACAAACTAAAATAATGTTATGATTGAATCACATCTCAATAGTTAAAAGAGCTCTAAATGAACTAAGCAGTGCCTCTCCCAACCCCACATTTAAAAAACAAAGACCAATGGGGGAAAAATCTTCAAGTTTATACTGTTTAAAGAGAAACACCAAAACATAGGGTTATAAAAAAGATAAAAATAAGAAAATATTCCAGGCCGGTGTTATGATTTTAATATCTAATGTAAAGGAAAGAACAGGAATGCTTCTCCACCCGGTTCCAGGGCACCATTCTCTCTGTAGAGTAGACACAGTGAAGATAGCCTTTCTTCTGAAATATCTAAATTGCCACCACCTCAGTAAAGTATTGAACAAGCTATTTCTAGGCTCTGAATTATTCCAAACTCTCAGATCCTCTTCCTCACTGCTTGTCGTCTATCTGAGATAAGCGGAAGGGAAGGTCCACACTTCCTAAGTGAAATGTTATACCACCCTGTACTGCTGCTTCACTTTGGGATTTCTGTATTTATCACTAGATAAATGGATAAAGAGCCCAAGAGTGGAAAAGGAAAGGGAAAAGGGCAGAAACAAAATGAAAGATAGAGAAGACAAATACAGAATGACAAACAAGAACTGAGAGAGACAGTAGATATATACAGAGATTTCAGTTAAAAAGTACAGATACATACAGTAAATGTGAAAACAGAATGAAAATAATAGGGAAAACAATAAAATGATGGGAACAGGGATTCTCAAAAGCTCAAAATGCATTGAAGCAATTACAAGTAAAGTAAAATATAGGGCCAGACTGTACAGATGGCAGGTTGTTTAATTATTCTATATTGAAAAATATTTCACTGCTTGAAAGGCCCTTCACGTACATGGTCACCTAACACAAAAGATGGGACATATGGAATACAGACATCTATGTTTCCACCAAAAGTCAAGGGTAACGAAATCTGAATACTTTCTATTGAGGACATCCAGTCCCTCACCCCTCTCCTCTGCAGGATGTGACTCTGGAGATTCTCAAGTAAGCAGAGTTTTCATAGACAGTCCCATTGCTTCTATGAAGTTCTTGAAGGATCCTCCCAAACTATTTCATCTTGGAAGGAATTTTCTGGAATCTAGAGAAAATTACATGTAATTAGGCTAGTGGGGAAATGATTATGAGCACTGTAACCCAAGACATGTGGAAAAACCCCCGGATCACATGCTACATTTCCACCATCCATTCCCTCCCACTCCCAAAACAAGCACTTACATTTTCACACACACAAGACATTTGCATTAGAAAGCTTCCAAAATTTAGTTTACTGTGTCTTCTTTGATCATTTGACCAATGAGTGAATCTGTGTTCAGGATGCTGAATACATAGGAAATCTTATAACAATTGGAGCCCATTTCTATCTTAACACATTAAAATTCTATTAACTTTAGTCATTATAGGACTATCCTTATAATGCTTATGTAATTAAATTATGAAAATTATTGACATCTTAAAATTGAAAATTATAAACACAAAACTTATAATCACACTGAGGAAATCTTTGAATGTACAGCATGCTAATTAAAACATTAAGCAAGGTTGATTGTCATTTGTTAGTAATCATTAGCCTCGACCTAGTGAGAGTAAAGGCTTATTAAAAGGAATTTAAAAAGATATTCCATTATTCCTTGGAAAGAGCATAACTTTGAACTCTGAAAATCTAGGTTCACATCTTGATCTTGTTATTTAGAAGCTGTGTCACTTCAAGCAAGGATTTAACCTCCCTGTTCCAGAGTGAGCTCAGCTGTAAAATAAGGATGATGTTGTCCCTTAAGGTGTTGTAGTAAACAAATAAGATAAAAAATATGAAAATGCCTTACAAATTGTAAATCATTGTGTAAATGCAAAGAATTATTAGCATTTCTAGCCAAAATCATGCTTTTTCTTCAGTCCATTTCCTCAGATCACCTTCAGTCATGCCATGCTGTTGGCCACTTCCTCCTTGAAACGGTCTTCATTAGCTTTTATAAACTGTTCAACCCTGATGTTCTCACATGTCAATGGCCATTACTTTTCTGCTTTTTCGAAACCAAAAGTCCTTTTCCTTAATTCTCTTTTTACCCATTTCCTCTTCAAAATGACGACGGTACTTTGGTGAACCACCAAAGAATTGCCAAAAGTATATCAAGCTCTGAACCCTCTCTCCAAGCAGAATTCTATATTTCCATTGCCATTCCTGACACATCTACTTGAAAATTTACATGTACTCTGGTTCAATAAATCCACTGTTTCCCTCTCCCCAGCCAAAAGTAGCTGTTTTAGTTTCCTGTGGCTGCCATAATGAAGTACCACCAACCGGGGTACTTAAAACAACAGAAATTTTTTCTCTCACGCTTCTGGAAACCAGAAGTCCAAAATCAAGCTGTCATCAGGAACACACTCTCTGAAGGTTCTAAAGGAAAATGTGTTCTATGCCTTTCTTTTAGCCTCTGTTGTTGCCAACAATCCTTCTCATTCCTTGGCTTGTACATTTATCTTTGTTCCAATCTTCGCCTCCATCATCATATGGTGTTCTCCCTGTCTGTGTCTTGTCTCTGTTTTCCCTTCCTAGAAGGACACCATCCATATCAGATTAGAGCCCACGTAATCAAGTATGGCATTATCTTAACTTGATTACATATGCAAAGAATCTATTTTCAAATAAGATAATATTCTTAAGTACCAGGGGTTATGACATATATTTTTTGGAGACACAATTCAAACCATAACAGCAGGTTGTCATCTTTAGCCTCTCCATTTTTAACAAAAGAATCAACCAATCTCTCAGTCTTTAAGACTGGAACCCTTTTTGATTTTAATTGAGATAAATGGCATGTCAAGTTGTATTGGTTTCCAGTGTACAGCATACCGATTCGATACATGTACATACTGCAGAGTGATCACCGCAGTAAATCTAGTTAACATCTATCACCACACACTGTTACAAATTGTTTTTCTAGCATTTGTTGAGTTTGGTTGGCTAATATTTTATTGAGAATTTTTGCATCTATTTTCATCAGGGGTATTGGCACATAGTTTTCTTTTCTTATAACATTCCCGTCTGGGTTTAGTATCAGGATAATGCTGGCCTCATGAAATGAGGTTGGAAGTATTACTTCCTCTTCTGTTTTTTGAAAAAGTTTGGAAAGCTTCACTCTTCAAATGTTCGGTAGAATTCACCAGTGAAGCCATCTGCTCCTGGACTTTTGTTTGTTGGGAGGTTTTTGATTACTGATTCAATCTTCTTACTAGTAATCAGTCTATTCAGTTTCCCATTTCTTCCTGATTCTATCTTGGTAGGTTGTATGTTTCTAGGAATTTATCCATTTCTTCTAGGTTGTCCAATTTGTTGCTATATAACTATTTAAGTAGTCTCTTATGATCCTTTGTGTTTTTGTGGTATCAGTTTTAATGTCACCTCTTTTGTTTATTATCCTATTTGTTTGAGTCCTCTCTTTTTCTTGGTGAGACTATCTAAATATTTCTCTATTTTGTTTATCTTCCCAAAAATCCAATACCTAATTACATTGATCTTTTCTATTGTCTTTTTAGTCTTTATTTCATTTATTTCCATTTTGATCTTGGTTATTTCCTTCCTTCTCCTGAGTTTTGGATTCATGTCTTTTTCTTTTTCTATGTCTTTGAGGTGTAAAGAAGTTAGGTTATTTATTTGAGATCTTTCTAGTGTATTCATATAGGCATTTATTGCTATGAACTTTCCTCTTAGAACTGTTTTTGCTACCTCCTATACATTTTGGTACATTGTACTTCCATTTTCAATTGTCTCAAGGTATCTTTGAATTCTCTCTTTATTTCTTCTTTGACCCTTGTGTTGTTCAAGAGCACACTCTCCACATGTTTGTGAATTCTCAAGTTTTCTTTCTGTAATTGATTTCTAGTTTCATACCATTAATATCATTGTGATCAGAAGTGACGCATGATAGGATTTCAATCTTCTTACATTTATTAAGACTTGTTTTGTGGCCTCACATGTGAGCTGTCCTGGAGAACGTTCTGTGCATACTTGGAGCAAAGTGTATTCTGCTGTTTTGGATGGAATGTTCTGTAAATATATCTTAAGACCATTTGATCTAACTAGTCATTTAACTGCAATGTTTCTTTATTGATTTTCTGTTTAAACATCTATCCTTTGATGAAAATGGAGAACTGAATTCCCCTGCTAATGAAGTATCATTGCATTGCTGTCCGTTTTTCCCTTTTGGTCTGATAAAATTTTCTTCACATATTTAAGTGCTCTGATGTTGATTGTATCAACATTCTTAAAAGTAATAGCCTGTTGGTGGATTGACTCCTTGTCTTCATACAATGACTCTTTAGTCTCTTATTACAATCTTTGTCTTCAAGTCTATTTTGTCTGACTTAAGAATAGCTACCCCAGCCTTCTTATCCATTGCGTGGACTATGTTTTTAGTTCCTGTGTTTTCAGTTCTGTACATTCATAAAGGTGAAGTAAGTCTCTTCCAGCAACATATAGTTGGGTCTTTTTGTTTTATCCATTCAGCCACTCTATGTCTTTGGATTAGAGCACTTAATCTGTCTACATTTAAAGTAATTTATGACTGGTATGGACTTATTAACATTTTGTTCATTAATTTCTGGCTGTTTTGTAATTTTTTTCTACCTTCTTGTCTGATTTCCTCTTTTGTGATTTGTTGATTTTTCTGAATTGATATGCTTTGATTCCTTTCTCTTTATTTTTGAATATCTAATATAGGTGTTTGCTTTGCAGTTACCAGGAGGCTCGCATAAAATATATTTTTTATAACAGTGAGTTTTCAATTGATAAGAATTTAAGTTCAAATGCATTCTAAAGTTCAACATTTTTGTTCCCTCTCGCACATGTTTTATGTGTTGATGTTACATTATACATCTTTTTATTTTTTGTAACTATTAACAAATTATTGTATTTATAGTTATATTTACTTCTTTTATCTCTTAAGCTTCATACTGCATTTATAAGTGATTAACTCATCACCGTTACAACATTAGGTTATTCTGAATTTTATTGCTGAGGACACTTGGAGGAAAATTATGTCTTGCTGAAGTTGTAGGGTAAACACTGTGTCCCTCAAGACGAAGCAGTGGAGAAGCTAGATCAGAATCCTCACACTTTCTTTCCAGTTTTAACGACTATAATTGTGCTGGGAAGTCCTCTTCTTCAGCCCCTACTACCATCATACATGTAGACACCAATACCTCAGGATTTCTTACAGTTTCTCTATTTATCTTCTCTAAATTTTCTGGGATTTATCTTGGAAGAGAGATTCAGCTTCTTGTTTAGGACCAGACTCTGTTTTTTTGTTCCTTTTGTCCTTTATCTCTTGCTTATATTTTGAGAATTCTAAGTATTGAAAGATATTAGTCATATTTATTGCATATTCCATGTCTAAAAATTCAAAAATCCAAAGTCTTTATGAATCTGATTCTGCTCCTTTGTTTATCCCTTGTGCTTACTCATGATATCTTATATCCTTGTGTGTTGATATGATTTTTGACTGTGAATTGCTCATTCCATTGAAACTTTACCTGTGGGAAGGTGACATATAGCTGTGGTTCTACACATATGATTTGCATTTATTTGTTGATCTACTTAGATGCACTATCAAATACTTTCAAAGCAACACTGAATGAGAAAGGACAATGGAGGATTATTTCTTTTAAATTAAGGGGAAAAACTTCAACCCAGATGTTTTATCCAGTAAAATGGCCATTTAAATAGAGAAGCATGATAAAAACTTCTCAAATATATAAAGCCTCAGAAATCAGACAAGCAAATGCCTACGTTAAAAAGGAACAAACTAAAATAATGTTATGATTGAATCACATCTCAATAGTTAAAAGAGCTCTAAATGAACTAAGCAGTGCCTCTCCCAACCCCACATTTAAAAAACAAAGACCAATGGGGGAAAAATCTTCAAGTTTATACTGTTTAAAGAGAAACACCAAAACATAGGGTTATAAAAAAGATAAAAATAAGAAAATATTCCAGGCCGGTGTTATGATTTTAATATCTAATGTAAAGGAAAGACAGGAATGCTTCTCCACCAGGTTCCAGGGCACCATTCTCTCTGTAGAGTAGACACAGTGAAGATAGCCTTTCTTCTGAAATATCTAAATTGCCACCACCTCAGTAAAGTATTGAACAAGCTATTTCTAGGCTCTGAATTATTCCAAACTCTCAGATCCTCTTCCTCACTGCTTGTCGTCTATCTGAGATAAGCGGAAGGGAAGGTCCACACTTCCTAAGTGAAATGTTATACCACCCTGTACTGCTGCTTCACTTTGGGATTTCTGTATTTATCACTAGATAAATGGATAAAGAGCCCAAGAGTGGAAAAGGAAAGGGAAAAGGGCAGAAACAAAATGAAAGATAGAGAAGACAAATACAGAATGACAAACAAGAACTGAGAGAGACAGTAGATATATACAGAGATTTCAGTTAAAAAGTACAGATACATACAGTAAATGTGAAAACAGAATGAAAATAATAGGGAAAACAATAAAATGATGGGAACAGGGATTCTCAAAAGCTCAAAATGCATTGAAGCAATTACAAGTAAAGTAAAATATAGGGCCAGACTGTACAGATGGCAGGTTGTTTAATTATTCTATATTGAAAAATATTTCACTGCTTGAAAGGCCCTTCACGTACATGGTCACCTAACACAAAAGATGGGACATATGGAATACAGACATCTATGTTTCCACCAAAAGTCAAGGGTAACGAAATCTGAATACTTTCTATTGAGGACATCCAGTCCCTCACCCCTCTCCTCTGCAGGATGTGACTCTGGAGATTCTCAAGTAAGCAGAGTTTTCATAGACAGTCCCATTGCTTCTATGAAGTTCTTGAAGGATCCTCCCAAACTATTTCATCTTGGAAGGAATTTTCTGGAATCTAGAGAAAATTACATGTAATTAGGCTAGTGGGGAAATGATTATGAGCACTGTAACCCAAGACATGTGGAAAAACCCCCGGATCACATGCTACATTTCCACCATCCATTCCCTCCCACTCCCAAAACAAGCACTTACATTTTCACACACACAAGACATTTGCATTAGAAAGCTTCCAAAATTTAGTTTACTGTGTCTTCTTTGATCATTTGACCAATGAGTGAATCTGTGTTCAGGATGCTGAATACATAGGAAATCTTATAACAATTGGAGCCCATTTCTATCTTAACACATTAAAATTCTATTAACTTTAGTCATTATAGGACTATCCTTATAATGCTTATGTAATTAAATTATGAAAATTATTGACATCTTAAAATTGAAAATTATAAACACAAAACTTATAATCACACTGAGGAAATCTTTGAATGTACAGCATGCTAATTAAAACATTAAGCAAGGTTGATTGTCATTTGTTAGTAATCATTAGCCTCGACCTAGTGAGAGTAAAGGCTTATTAAAAGGAATTTAAAAAGATATTCCATTATTCCTTGGAAAGAGCATAACTTTGAACTCTGAAAATCTAGGTTCACATCTTGATCTTGTTATTTAGAAGCTGTGTCACTTCAAGCAAGGATTTAACCTCCCTGTTCCAGAGTGAGCTCAGCTGTAAAATAAGGATGATATTGTCCCTTAAGGTGTTGTAGTAAACAAATAAGATAAAAAATATGAAAATGCCTTACAAATTGTAAATCATTGTGTAAATGCAAAGAATTATTAGCATTTCTAGCCAAAATCATGCTTTTTCTTCAGTCCATTTCCTCAGATCACCTTCAGTCATGCCATGCTGTTGGCCACTTCCTCCTTGAAACGGTCTTCATTAGCTTTTATAAACTGTTCAACCCTGATGTTCTCACATGTCAATGGCCATTACTTTTCTGCTTTTTCGAAACCAAAAGTCCTTTTCCTTAATTCTCTTTTTACCCATTTCCTCTTCAAAATGACGACGGTACTTTGGTGAACCACCAAAGAATTGCCAAAAGTATATCAAGCTCTGAACCCTCTCTCCAAGCAGAATTCTATATTTCCATTGCCATTCCTGACACATCTACTTGAAAATTTACATGTACTCTGGTTCAATAAATCCACTGTTTCCCTCTCCCCAGCCAAAAGTAGCTGTTTTAGTTTCCTGTGGCTGCCATAATGAAGTACCACCAACCGGGGTACTTAAAACAACAGAAATTTTTTCTCTCACGCTTCTGGAAACCAGAAGTCCAAAATCAAGCTGTCATCAGGAACACACTCTCTGAAGGTTCTAAAGGAAAATGTGTTCTATGCCTTTCTTTTAGCCTCTGTTGTTGCCAACAATCCTTCTCATTCCTTGGCTTGTACATTTATCTTTGTTCCAATCTTCGCCTCCATCATCATATGGTGTTCTCCCTGTCTGTGTCTTGTCTCTGTTTTCCCTTCCTAGAAGGACACCATCCATATCAGATTAGAGCCCACGTAATCAGGTATGGCATTATTTTAACTTGATTACATATGCAAAGAATCTATTTTCAAATAAGATAATATTCTTAAGTACCAGGGGTTATGACATATATTTTTTGGAGACACAATTCAAACCATAACAGCAGGTTGTCATCGTTAGCCTCTCCATTTTTAACAAAAGAATCAACCAATCTCTCAGTCTTTAAGACTGGAACCCTTTTTGATTTTAATTGAGATAAAATGGCATGTCAAGTTGTATTGGTTTCCAGTGTACAGCATACCGATTCGATACATGTACATACTGCAGAGTGATCACCGCAGTAAATCTAGTTAACATCTATCACCACACACTGTTACAAATTGTTTTTCTAGCATTTGTTGAGTTTGGTTGGCTAATATTTTATTGAGAATTTTTGCATCTATTTTCATCAGGGGTATTGGCACATAATTTTCTTTTCTTATAACATTCCCGTCTGGGTTTAGTATCAGGATAATGCTGGCCTCATGAAATGAGGTTGGAAGTATTACTTCCTCTTCTGTTTTTTGAAAAAGTTTGGAAAGCTTCACTCTTCAAATGTTCGGTAGAATTCACCAGTGAAGCCATCTGCTCCTGGACTTTTGTTTGTTGGGAGGTTTTTGATTACTGATTCAATCTTCTTACTAGTAATCAGTCTATTCAGTTTCCCATTTCTTCCTGATTCTATCTTGGTAGGTTGTATGTTTCTAGGAATTTATCCATTTCTTCTAGGTTGTCCAATTTGTTGCTATATAACTATTTAAGTAGTCTCTTATGATCCTTTGTGTTTTTGTGGTATCAGTTTTAATGTCACCTCTTTTGTTTATTATCCTATTTGTTTGAGTCCTCTCTTTTTCTTGGTGAGACTATCTAAATATTTCTCTATTTTGTTTATCTTCCCAAAAATCCAATACCTAATTACATTGATCTTTTCTATTGTCTTTTTAGTCTTTATTTCATTTATTTCCATTTTGATCTTGGTTATTTCCTTCCTTCTCCTGAGTTTTGGATTCATGTCTTTTTCTTTTTCTATGTCTTTGAGGTGTAAAGAAGTTAGGTTATTTATTTGAGATCTTTCTAGTGTATTCATATAGGCATTTATTGCTATGAACTTTCCTCTTAGAACTGTTTTTGCTACCTCCTATACATTTTGGTACATTGTACTTCCATTTTCAATTGTCTCAAGGTATCTTTGAATTCTCTCTTTATTTCTTCTTTGACCCTTGTGTTGTTCAAGAGCACACTCTCCACATGTTTGTGAATTCTCAAGTTTTCTTTCTGTAATTGATTTCTAGTTTCATACCATTAATATCATTGTGATCAGAAGTGACGCATGATAGGATTTCAATCTTCTTACATTTATTAAGACTTGTTTTGTGGCCTCACATGTGAGCTGTCCTGGAGAACGTTCTGTGCATACTTGGAGCAAAGTGTATTCTGCTGTTTTGGATGGAATGTTCTGTAAATATATCTTAAGACCATTTGATCTAACTAGTCATTTAACTGCAATGTTTCTTTATTGATTTTCTGTTTAAACATCTATCCTTTGATGAAAATGGAGAACTGAATTCCCCTGCTAATGAAGTATCATTGCATTGCTGTCCGTTTTTCCCTTTTGGTCTGATAAAATTTTCTTCACATATTTAAGTGCTCTGATGTTGATTGTATCAACATTCTTAAAAGTAATAGCCTGTTGGTGGATTGACTCCTTGTCTTCATACAATGACTCTTTAGTCTCTTATTACAATCTTTGTCTTCAAGTCTATTTTGTCTGACTTAAGAATAGCTACCCCAGCCTTCTTATCCATTGCGTGGACTATGTTTTTAGTTCCTGTGTTTTCAGTTCTGTACATTCATAAAGGTGAAGTAAGTCTCTTCCAGCAACATATAGTTGGGTCTTTTTGTTTTATCCATTCAGCCACTCTATGTCTTTGGATTAGAGCACTTAATCTGTCTACATTTAAAGTAATTTATGACTGGTATGGACTTATTAACATTTTGTTCATTAATTTCTGGCTGTTTTGTAATTTTTTTCTACCTTCTTGTCTGATTTCCTCTTTTGTGATTTGTTGATTTTTCTGAATTGATATGCTTTGATTCCTTTCTCTTTATTTTTGAATATCTAATATAGGTGTTTGCTTTGCAGTTACCAGGAGGCTCGCATAAAATATATTTTTTATAACAGTGAGTTTTCAATTGATAAGAATTTAAGTTCAAATGCATTCTAAAGTTCGACATTTTTGTTCCCTCTCGCACATGTTTTATGTGTTGATGTTACATTATACATCTTTTTATTTTTTGTAACTATTAACAAATTATTGTATTTATAGTTATATTTACTTCTTTTATCTTTTAAGCTTCATACTGCATTTATAAGTGATTAACTCATCACCGTTACAACATTAGGTTATTCTGAATTTTATTGCTGAGGACACTTGGAGGAAAATTATGTCTTGCTGAAGTTGTAGGGTAAACACTGTGTCCCTCAAGACGAAGCAGTGGAGAAGCTAGATCAGAATCCTCACACTTTCTTTCCAGTTTTAACGACTATAATTGTGCTGGGAAGTCCTCTTCTTCAGCCCCTACTACCATCATACATGTATACACCAATACCTCAGGATTTCTTACAGTTTCTCTATTTATCTTCTCTAAATTTTCTGGGATTTATCTTGGAAGAGAGATTCAGCTTCTTGTTTAGGACCAGACTCTGTTTTTTTGTTCCTTTTGTCCTTTATCTCTTGCTTATATTTTGAGAATTCTAAGTATTGAAAGATATTAGTCATATTTATTGCATATTCCATGTCTAAAAATTCAAAAATCCAAAGTCTTTATGAATCTGATTCTGCTCCTTTGTTTATCCCTTGTGCTTACTCATGATATCTTATTTCCTTGTGTGTTGATATGATTTTTGACTGTGAATTGCTCATTCCATTGAAACTTTACCTGTGGGAAGGTGACATATAGCTGTGGTTCTACACATATGATTTGCATTTATTTGTTGATCTACTTAGATGCACTATCAAATACTTTCAAAGCAACACTGAATGAGAAAGGACAATGGAGGATTATTTCTTTTAAATTAAGGGGAAAAACTTCAACCCAGATGTTTTATCCAGTAAAATGGCCATTTAAATAGAGACGCATGATAAAAACTTCTCAAATATATAAAGCCTCAGAAATCAGACAAGCAAATGCCTACGTTAAAAAGGAACAAACTAAAATAATGTTATGATTGAATCACATCTCAATAGTTAAAAGAGCTCTAAATGAACTAAGCAGTGCCTCTCCCAACCCCACATTTAAAAAACAAAGACCAATGGGGGAAAAATCTTCAAGTTTATACTGTTTAAAGAGAAACACCAAAACATAGGGTTATAAAAAAGATAAAAATAAGAAAATATTCCAGGCTGGTGTTATGATTTTAATATCTAATGTAAAGGAAAGAACAGGAATGCTTCTCCACCCGGTTCCAGGGCACCATTCTCTCTGTAGAGTAGACACAGTGAAGATAGCCTTTCTTCTGAAATATCTAAATTGCCACCACCTCAGTAAAGTATTGAACAAGCTATTTCTAGGCTCTGAATTATTCCAAACTCTCAGATCCTCTTCCTCACTGCTTGTCGTCTATCTGAGATAAGCGGAAGGGAAGGTCCACACTTCCTAAGTGAAATGTTATACCACCCTGTACTGCTGCTTCACTTTGGGATTTCTGTATTTATCACTAGATAAATGGATAAAGAGCCCAAGAGTGGAAAAGGAAAGGGAAAAGGGCAGAAACAAAATGAAAGATAGAGAAGACAAATACAGAATGACAAACAAGAACTGAGAGAGACAGTAGATATATACAGAGATTTCAGTTAAAAAGTACAGATACATACAGTAAATGTGAAAACAGAATGAAAATAATAGGGAAAACAATAAAATGATGGGAACAGGGATTCTCAAAAGCTCAAAATGCATTGAAGCAATTACAAGTAAAGTAAAATATAGGGCCAGACTGTACAGATGGCAGGTTGTTTAATTATTCTATATTGAAAAATATTTCACTGCTTGAAAGGCCCTTCACGTACATGGTCACCTAACACAAAAGATGGGACATATGGAATACAGACATCTATGTTTCCACCAAAAGTCAAGGGTAACGAAATCTGAATACTTTCTATTGAGGACATCCAGTCCCTCACCCCTCTCCTCTGCAGGATGTGACTCTGGAGATTCTCAAGTAAGCAGAGTTTTCATAGACAGTCCCATTGCTTCTATGAAGTTCTTGAAGGATCCTCCCAAACTATTTCATCTTGGAAGGAATTTTCTGGAATCTAGAGAAAATTACATGTAATTAGGCTAGTGGGGAAATGATTATGAGCACTGTAACCCAAGACATGTGGAAAAACCCCCGGATCACATGCTACATTTCCACCATCCATTCCCTCCCACTCCCAAAACAACCACTTACATTTTCACACACACAAGACATTTGCATTAGAAAGCTTCCAAAATTTAGTTTACTGTGTCTTCTTTGATCATTTGACCAATGAGTGAATCTGTGTTCAGGATGCTGAATACATAGGAAATCTTATAACAATTGGAGCCCATTTCTATCTTAACACATTAAAATTCTATTAACTTTAGTCATTATAGGACTATCCTTATAATGCTTATGTAATTAAATTATGAAAATTATTGACATCTTAAAATTGAAAATTATAAACACAAAACTTATAATCACACTGAGGAAATCTTTGAATGTACAGCATGCTAATTAAAACATTAAGCAAGGTTGATTGTCATTTGTTAGTAATCATTAGCCTCGACCTAGTGAGAGTAAAGGCTTATTAAAAGGAATTTAAAAAGATATTCCATTATTCCTTGGAAAGAGCATAACTTTGAACTCTGAAAATCTAGGTTCACATCTTGATCTTGTTATTTAGAAGCTGTGTCACTTCAAGCAAGGATTTAACCTCCCTGTTCCAGAGTGAGCTCAGCTGTAAAATAAGGATGATATTGTCCCTTAAGGTGTTGTAGTAAACAAATAAGATAAAAAATATGAAAATGCCTTACAAATTGTAAATCATTGTGTAAATGCAAAGAATTATTAGCATTTCTAGCCAAAATCATGCTTTTTCTTCAGTCCATTTCCTCAGATCACCTTCAGTCATGCCATGCTGTTGGCCACTTCCTCCTTGAAACGGTCTTCATTAGCTTTTATAAACTGTTCAACCCTGATGTTCTCACATGTCAATGGCCATTACTTTTCTGCTTTTTCGAAACCAAAAGTCCTTTTCCTTAATTCTCTTTTTACCCATTTCCTCTTCAAAATGACGACGGTACTTTGGTGAACCACCAAAGAATTGCCAAAAGTATATCAAGCTCTGAACCCTCTCTCCAAGCAGAATTCTATATTTCCATTGCCATTCCTGACACATCTACTTGAAAATTTACATGTACTCTGGTTCAATAAATCCACTGTTTCCCTCTCCCCAGCCAAAAGTAGCTGTTTTAGTTTCCTGTGGCTGCCATAATGAAGTACCACCAACCGGGGTACTTAAAACAACAGAAATTTTTTCTCTCACGCTTCTGGAAACCAGAAGTCCAAAATCAAGCTGTCATCAGGAACACACTCTCTGAAGGTTCTAAAGGAAAATGTGTTCTATGCCTTTCTTTTAGCCTCTGTTGTTGCCAACAATCCTTCTCATTCCTTGGCTTGTACATTTATCTTTGTTCCAATCTTCGCCTCCATCATCATATGGTGTTCTCCCTGTCTGTGTCTTGTCTCTGTTTTCCCTTCCTAGAAGGACACCATCCATATCAGATTAGAGCCCACGTAATCAAGTATGGCATTATCTTAACTTGATTACATATGCAAAGAATCTATTTTCAAATAAGATAATATTCTTAAGTACCAGGGGTTATGACATATATTTTTTGGAGACACAATTCAAACCATAACAGCAGGTTGTCATCGTTAGCCTCTCCATTTTTAACAAAAGAATCAACCAATCTCTCAGTCTTTAAGACTGGAACCCTTTTTGATTTTAATTGAGATAAAATGGCATGTCAAGTTGTATTGGTTTCCAGTGTACAGCATACCGATTCGATACATGTACATACTGCAGAGTGATCACCGCAGTAAATCTAGTTAACATCTATCACCACACACTGTTACAAATTGTTTTTCTAGCATTTGTTGAATTTGGTTGGCTAATATTTTATTGAGAATTTTTGCATCTATTTTCATCAGGGGTATTGGCACATAATTTTCTTTTCTTATAACATTCCCGTCTGGGTTTAGTATCAGGATAATGCTGGCCTCATGAAATGAGGTTGGAAGTATTACTTCCTCTTCTGTTTTTTGAAAAAGTTTGGAAAGCTTCACTCTTCAAATGTTCGGTAGAATTCACCAGTGAAGCCATCTGCTCCTGGACTTTTGTTTGTTGGGAGGTTTTTGATTACTGATTCAATCTTCTTACTAGTAATCAGTCTATTCAGTTTCCCATTTCTTCCTGATTCTATCTTGGTAGGTTGTATGTTTCTAGGAATTTATCCATTTCTTCTAGGTTGTCCAATTTGTTGCTATATAACTATTTAAGTAGTCTCTTATGATCCTTTGTGTTTTTGTGGTATCACTTTTAATGTCACCTCTTTTGTTTATTATCCTATTTGTTTGAGTCCTCTCTTTTTCTTGGTGAGACTATCTAAATATTCCTCTATTTTGTTTATCTTCCCAAAAATCCAATACCTAATTACATTGATCTTTTCTATTGTCTTTTTAGTCTTTATTTCATTTATTTCCATTTTGATCTTGGTTATTTCCTTCCTTCTCCTGAGTTTTGGATTCATTTCTTTTTCTTTTCCTATGTCTTTGAGGTGTAAAGAAGTTAGGTTATTTATTTGAGATCTTTCTAGTGTATTAATATAGGCATTTATTGCTATGAACTTTCCTCTTAGAACTGTTTTTGCTACCTCCTATACATTTTGGTACATTGTACTTCCATTTTCAATTGTCTCAAGGTATCTTTGAATTCTCTCTTTATTTCTTCTTTGACCCTTGTGTTGTTCAAGAGCACACTCTCCACATGTTTGTGAATTCTCAAGTTTTCTTTCTGTAATTGATTTCTAGTTTCATACCATTAATATCATTGTGATCAGAAGTGACGCATGATAGGATTTCAATCTTCTTACATTTATTAAGACTTGTTTTGTGGCCTCACATGTGAGCTGTCCTGGAGAACGTTCTGTGCATACTTGGAGCAAAGTGTATTCTGCTGTTTTGGATGGAATGTTCTGTAAATATATCTTAAGACCATTTGATCTAACTAGTCATTTAACTGCAATGTTTCTTTATTGATTTTCTGTTTAAACATCTATCCTTTGATGAAAATGGAGAACTGAATTCCCCTGCTAATGAAGTATCATTGCATTGCTGTCCGTTTTTCCCTTTTGGTCTGATAAAATTTTCTTCACATATTTAAGTGCTCTGATGTTGATTGTATCAACATTCTTAAAAGTAATAGCCTGTTGGTGGATTGACTCCTTATCTTCATACAATGACTTTTTAGTCTCTTATTACAATCTTTGTCTTCAAGTCTATTTTGTCTGACTTAAGAATAGCTACCCCAGCCTTCTTATCCATTGCGTGGACTATGTTTTCAGTTCCTGAGTTTTCAGTTCTGTACATTCATAAAGGTGAAGTAAGTCTGTTCCAGCAACATATAGTTGGGTCTTTTTGTTTTATCCATTCAGCCACTCTATGTCTTTGGATTAGAGCACTTAATCTGTTTACATTTAAAGTAATTTATGACTGGTATGGACTTATTAACATTTTGTTCATTAATTTCTGGCTGTTTGGTAATTTTTTTCTACCTTCTTGTCTGATTTCCTCTTTTGTGATTTGTTGATTTTTCTGAATTGATATGCTTTGATTCCTTTCTCTTTATTTTTGAATATCTAATATAGGTGTTTGCTTTGCAGTTACCAGGAGGCTCGCATAAAATATATTTTTTATAACAGTGAGTTTTCAATTGATAAGAATTTAAGTTCAAATGCATTCTAAAGTTCAACATTTTTGTTCCCTCTCGCACATGTTTTATGTGTTGATGTTACATTATACATCTTTTTATTTTTTGTAACTATTAACAAATTATTGTATTTATAGTTATATTTACTTCTTTTATCTCTTAAGCTTCATACTGCATTTATAAGTGATTAACTCATCACCGTTACAACATTAGGTTATTCTGAATTTTATTGCTGAGGACACTTGGAGGAAAATTATGTCTTGCTGAAGTTGTAGGGTAAACACTGTGTCCCTCAAGACGAAGCAGTGGAGAAGCTAGATCAGAATCCTCACACTTTCTTTCCAGTTTTAACGACTATAATTGTGCTGGGAAGTCCTCTTCTTCAGCCCCTACTACCATCATACATGTAGACACCAATACCTCAGGATTTCTTACAGTTTCTCTATTTATCTTCTCTAAATTTTCTGGGATTTATCTTGGAAGAGAGATGCAGCTTCTTGTTTAGGACCAGACTCTGTTTTTTTGTTCCTTTTGTCCTTTATCTCTTGCTTATATTTTGAGAATTCTAAGTATTGAAAGATATTAGTCATATTTATTGCATATTCCATGTCTAAAAATTCAAAAATCCAAAGTCTTTATGAATCTGATTCTGCTCCTTTGTTTATCCCTTGTGCTTACTCATGATATCTTATTTCCTTGTGTGTTGATATGATTTTTGACTGTGAATTGCTCATTCCATTGAAACTTTACCTGTGGGAAGGTGACATATAGCTGTGGTTCTACACATATGATTTGCATTTATTTGTTGATCTACTTAGATGCACTATCAAATACTTTCAAAGCAACACTGAATGAGAAAGGACAATGGAGGATTATTTCTTTTAAATTAAGGGGAAAAACTTCAACCCAGATGTTTTATCCAGTAAAATGGCCATTTAAATAGAGAAGCATGATAAAAACTTCTCAAATATATAAAGCCTCAGAAATCAGACAAGCAAATGCCTACGTTAAAAAGGAACAAACTAAAATAATGTTATGATTGAATCACATCTCAATAGTTAAAAGAGCTCTAAATGAACTAAGCAGTGCCTCTCCCAACCCCACATTTAAAAAACAAAGTCTAATGGGGGAAAAATCTTCAAGTTTATACTGTTTAAAGAGAAACACCAAAACATAGGGTTATAAAAAAGATAAAAATAAGAAAATATTCCAGGCCGGTGTTATGATTTTAATATCTAATGTAAAGGAAAGAACAGGAATGCTTCTCCACCCGGTTCCAGGGCACCATTCTCTCTGTAGAGTAGACACAGTGAAGATAGCCTTTCTTCTGAAATATCTAAATTGCCACCACCTCAGTAAAGTATTGAACAAGCTATTTCTAGGCTCTGAATTATTCCAAACTCTCAGATCCTCTTCCTCACTGCTTGTCGTCTATCTGAGATAAGCGGAAGGGAAGGTCCACACTTCCTAAGTGAAATGTTATACCACCCTGTACTGCTGCTTCACTTTGGGATTTCTGTATTTATCACTAGATAAATGGATAAAGAGCCCAAGTGTGGAAAAGGAAAGGGAAAAGGGCAGAAACAAAATGAAAGATAGAGAAGACAAATACAGAATGACAAACAAGAACTGAGAGAGACAGTAGATATATACAGAGATTTCAGTTAAAAAGTACAGATACATACAGTAAATGTGAAAACAGAATGAAAATAATAGGGAAAACAATAAAATGATGGGAACAGGGATTCTCAAAAGCTCAAAATGCATTGAAGCAATTACAAGTAAAGTAAAATATAGGGCCAGACTGTACAGATGGCAGGTTGTTTAATTATTCTATATTGAAAAATATTTCACTGCTTGAAAGGCCCTTCACGTACATGGTCACCTAACACAAAAGATGGGACATATGGAATACAGACATCTATGTTTCCACCAAAAGTCA
This sequence comes from Equus asinus, assembly GCF_041296235.1. Lineage (NCBI taxonomy): Eukaryota > Metazoa > Chordata > Mammalia > Perissodactyla > Equidae > Equus > Equus asinus. Next base: position 41,332,440 of record NC_091797.1, read on the forward strand.
AGGGTAACGAAATCTGAATACTTTCTATTGAGGACATCCAGTCCCTCACCCCTCTCCTCTGCAGGATGTGACTCTGGAGATTCTCAAGTAAGCAGAGTTTTCATAGACAGTCCCATTGCTTCTATGAAGTTCTTGAAGGATCCTCCCAAACTATTTCATCTTGGAAGGAATTTTCTGGAATCTAGAGAAAATTACATGTAATTAGGCTAGTGGGGAAATGATTATGAGCACTGTAACCCAAGACATGTGGAAAAACCCCCGGATCACATGCTACATTTCCACCATCCATTCCCTCCCACTCCCAAAACAAGCACTTACATTTTCACACACACAAGACATTTGCATTAGAAAGCTTCCAAAATTTAGTTTACTGTGTCTTCTTTGATCATTTGACCAATGAGTGAATCTGTGTTCAGGATGCTGAATACATAGGAAATCTTATAACAATTGGAGCCCATTTCTATCTTAACACATTAAAATTCTATTAACTTTAGTCATTATAGGACTATCCTTATAATGCTTATGTAATTAAATTATGAAAATTATTGACATCTTAAAATTGAAAATTATAAACACAAAACTTATAATCACACTGAGGAAATCTTTGAATGTACAGCATGCTAATTAAAGCATTAAGCAAGGTTGATTGTCATTTGTTAGTAATCATTAGCCTCGACCTAGTGAGAGTAAAGGCTTAGTAAAAGGAATTTAAAAAGATATTCCATTATTCCTTGGAAAGAGCATAACTTTGAACTCTGAAAATCTAGGTTCACATCTTGATCTTGTTATTTAGAAGCTGTGTCACTTCAAGCAAGGATTTAACCTCCCTGTTCCAGAGTGAGCTCAGCTGTAAAATAAGGATGATGTTGTCCCTTAAGGTGTTGTAGTAAACAAATAAGATAAAAAATATGAAAATGCCTTACAAATTGTAAATCATTGTGTAAATGCAAAGAATTATTAGCATTTCTAGCCAAAATCATGCTTTTTCTTCAGTCCATTTCCTCAGATCACCTTCAGTCATGCCATGCTGTTGGCCACTTCCTCCTTGAAACGGTCTTCATTAGCTTTTATAAACTGTTCAACCCTGATGTTCTCACATGTCAATGGCCATTACTTTTCTGCTTTTTCGAAACCAAAAGTCCTTTTCCTTAATTCTCTTTTTACCCATTTCCTCTTCAAAATGACGACGGTACTTTGGTGAACCACCAAAGAATTGCCAAAAGTATATCAAGCTCTGAACCCTCTCTCCAAGCAGAATTCTATATTTCCATTGCCATTCCTGACACATCTACTTGAAAATTTACATGTACTCTGGTTCAATAAATCCACTGTTTCCCTCTCCCCAGCCAAAAGTAGCTGTTTTAGTTTCCTGTGGCTGCCATAATGAAGTACCACCAACCGGGGTACTTAAAACAACAGAAATTTTTTCTCTCACGCTTCTGGAAACCAGAAGTCCAAAATCAAGCTGTCATCAGGAACACACTCTCTGAAGGTTCTAAAGGAAAATGTGTTCTATGCCTTTCTTTTAGCCTCTGTTGTTGCCAACAATCCTTCTCATTCCTTGGCTTGTACATTTATCTTTGTTCCAATCTTCGCCTCCATCATCATATGGTGTTCTCCCTGTCTGTGTCTTGTCTCTGTTTTCCCTTCCTAGAAGGACACCATCCATATCAGATTAGAGCCCACGTAATCAAGTATGGCATTATCTTAACTTGATTACATATGCAAAGAATCTATTTTCAAATAAGATAATATTCTTAAGTACCAGGGGTTATGACATATATTTTTTGGAGACACAATTCAAACCATAACAGCAGGTTGTCATCTTTAGCCTCTCCATTTTTAACAAAAGAATCAACCAATCTCTCAGTCTTTAAGACTGGAACCCTTTTAGATTTTAATTGAGATAAAATGGCATGTCAAGTTGTATTGGTTTCCAGTGTACAGCATACCGATTCGATACATGTACATACTGCAGAGTGATCACCGCAGTAAATCTAGTTAACATCTATCACCACACACTGTTACAAATTGTTTTTCTAGCATTTGTTGAATTTGGTTGGCTAATATTTTATTGAGAATTTTTGCACCTATTTTCATCAGGGGTATTGGCACATAATTTTCTTTTCTTATAACATTCCCGTCTGGGTTTAGTATCAGGATAATGCTGGCCTCATAAAATGAGGTTGGAAGTATTACTTCCTCTTCTGTTTTTTGAAAAAGTTTGGAAAGCTTCACTCTTCAAATGTTCGGTAGAATTCACCAGTGAAGCCATCTGCTCCTGGACTTTTGTTTGTTGGGAGGTTTTTGATTACTGATTCAATCTTCTTACTAGTAATCAGTCTATTCAGTTTCCCATTTCTTCCTGATTCTATCTTGGTAGGTTGTATGTTTCTAGGAATTTATCCATTTCTTCTAGGTTGTCCAATTTGTTGCTATATAACTATTTAAGTAGTCTCTTATGATCCTTTGTGTTTTTGTGGTATCAGTTTTAATGTCACCTCTTTTGTTTATTATCCTATTTGTTTGAGTCCTCTCTTTTTCTTGGTGAGACTATCTAAATATTTCTCTATTTTGTTTATCTTCCCAAAAATCCAATACCTAATTACATTGATCTTTTCTATTGTCTTTTTAGTCTTTATTTCATTTATTTCCATTTTGATCTTGGTTATTTCCTTCCTTCTCCTGAGTTTTGGATTCATGTCTTTTTCTTTTTCTATGTCTTTGAGGTGTAAAGAAGTTAGGTTATTTTTTTGAGATCTTTCTAGTGTATTCATATAGGCATTTATTGCTATGAACTTTCCTCTTAGAACTGTTTTTGCTACCTCCTATACATTTTGGTACATTGTACTTCCATTTTCAATTGTCTCAAGGTATCTTTGAATTCTCTCTTTATTTCTTCTTTGACCCTTGTGTTGTTCAAGAGCACACTCTCCACATGTTTGTGAATTCTCAAGTTTTCTTTCTGTAATTGATTTCTAGTTTCATACCATTAATATCATTGTGATCAGAAGTGACGCATGATAGGATTTCAATCTTCTTACATTTATTAAGACTTGTTTTGTGGCCTCACATGTGAGCTGTCCTGGAGAACGTTCTGTGCATACTTGGAGCAAAGTGTATTCTGCTGTTTTGGATGGAATGTTCTGTAAATATATCTTAAGACCATTTGATCTAACTAGTCATTTAACTGCAATGTTTCTTTATTGATTTTCTGTTTAAACATCTATCCTTTGATGAAAATGGAGAACTGAATTCCCCTGCTAATGAAGTATCATTGCATTGCTGTCCGTTTTTCCCTTTTGGTCTGATAAAATTTTCTTCACATATTTAAGTGCTCTGATGTTGATTGTATCAACATTCTTAAAAGTAATAGCCTGTTGGTGGATTGACTCCTTATCTTCATACAATGACTTTTTAGTCTCTTATTACAATCTTTGTCTTCAAGTCTATTTTGTCTGACTTAAGAATAGCTACCCCAGCCTTCTTATCCATTGCGTGGACTATGTTTTTAGTTCCTGTGTTTTCAGTTCTGTACATTCATAAAGGTGAAGTAAGTCTCTTCCAGCAACATATAGTTGGGTCTTTTTGTTTTATCCATTCAGCCACTCTATGTCTTTGGATTAGAGCACTTAATCTGTCTACATTTAAAGTAATTTATGACTGGTATGGACTTATTAACATTTTGTTCATTAATTTCTGGCTGTTTTGTAATTTTTTTCTACCTTCTTGTCTGATTTCCTCTTTTGTGATTTGTTGATTTTTCTGAATTGATATGCTTTGATTCCTTTCTCTTTATTTTTGAATATCTAATATAGGTGTTTGCTTTGCAGTTACCAGGAGGCTCGCATAAAATATATTTTTTATAACAGTGAGTTTTCAATTGATAAGAATTTAAGTTCAAATGCATTCTAAAGTTCAACATTTTTGTTCCCTCTCGCACATGTTTTATGTGTTGATGTTACATTATACATCTTTTTATTTTTTGTAACTATTAACAAATTATTGTATTTATAGTTATATTTACTTCTTTTATCTCTTAAGCTTCATACTGCATTTATAAGTGATTAACTCATCACCATTACAACATTAGGTTATTCTGAATTTTATTGCTGAGGACACTTGGAGGAAAATTATGTCTTGCTGAAGTTGTAGGGTAAACACTGTGTCCCTCAAGACGAAGCAGTGGAGAAGCTAGATCAGAATCCTCACACTTTCTTTCCAGTTTTAACGACTATAATTGTGCTGGGAAGTCCTCTTCTTCAGCCCCTACTACCATCATACATGTATACACCAATACCTCAGGATTTCTTACAGTTTCTCTATTTATCTTCTCTAAATTTTCTGGGATTTATCTTGGAAGAGAGATTCAGCTTCTTGTTTAGGACCAGACTCTCTTTTTTTGTTCCTTTTGTCCTTTATCTCTTGCTTATATTTTGAGAATTCTAAGTATTGAAAGATATTAGTCATATTTATTGCATATTCCATGTCTAAAAATTCAAAAATCCAAAGTCTTTATGAATCTGATTCTGCTCCTTTGTTTATCCCTTGTGCTTACTCATGATATCTTATTTCCTTGTGTGTTGATATGATTTTTGACTGTGAATTGCTCATTCCATTGAAACTTTACCTGTGGGAAGGTGACATATAGCTGTGGTTCTACACATATGATTTGCATTTATTTGTTGATCTACTTAGATGCACTATCAAATACTTTCAAAGCAACACTGAATGAGAAAGGACAATGGAGGATTATTTCTTTTAAATTAAGGGGAAAAACTTCAACCCAGATGTTTTATCCAGTAAAATGGCCATTTAAATAGAGAAGCATGATAAAAACTTCTCAAATATATAAAGCCTCAGAAATCAGACAAGCAAATGCCTACGTTAAAAAGGAACAAACTAAAATAATGTTATGATTGAATCACATCTCAATAGTTAAAAGAGCTCTAAATGAACTAAGCAGTGCCTCTCCCAACCCCACATTTAAAAAACAAAGACCAATGGGGGAAAAATCTTCAAGTTTATACTGTTTAAAGAGAAACACCAAAACATAGGGTTATAAAAAAGATAAAAATAAGAAAATATTCCAGGCCGGTGTTATGATTTTAATATCTAATGTAAAGGAAAGAACAGGAATGCTTCTCCACCCGGTTCCAGGGCACCATTCTCTCTGTAGAGTAGACACAGTGAAGATAGCCTTTCTTCTGAAATATCTAAATTGCCACCACCTCAGTAAAGTATTGAACAAGCTATTTCTAGGCTCTGAATTATTCCAAACTCTCAGATCCTCTTCCTCACTGCTTGTCGTCTATCTGAGATAAGCGGAAGGGAAGGTCCACACTTCCTAAGTGAAATGTTATACCACCCTGTACTGCTGCTTCACTTTGGGATTTCTGTATTTATCACTAGATAAATGGATAAAGAGCCCAAGTGTGGAAAAGGAAAGGGAAAAGGGCAGAAACAAAATGAAAGATAGAGAAGACAAATACAGAATGACAAACAAGAACTGAGAGAGACAGTAGATATATACAGAGATTTCAGTTAAAAAGTACAGATACATACAGTAAATGTGAAAACAGAATGAAAATAATAGGGAAAACAATAAAATGATGGGAACAGGGATTCTCAAAAGCTCAAAATGCATTGAAGCAATTACAAGTAAAGTAAAATATAGGGCCAGACTGTACAGATGGCAGGTTGTTTAATTATTCTATATTGAAAAATATTTCACTGCTTGAAAGGCCCTTCACGTACATGGTCACCTAACACAAAAGATGGGACATATGGAATACAGACATCTATGTTTCCACCAAAAGTCAAGGGTAACGAAATCTGAATACTTTCTATTGAGGACATCCAGTCCCTCACCCCTCTCCTCTGCAGGATGTGACTCTGGAGATTCTCAAGTAAGCAGAGTTTTCATAGACAGTCCCATTGCTTCTATGAAGTTCTTGAAGGATCCTCCCAAACTATTTCATCTTGGAAGGAATTTTCTGGAATCTAGAGAAAATTACATGTAATTAGGCTAGTGGGGAAATGATTATGAGCACTGTAACCCAAGACATGTGGAAAAACCCCCGGATCACATGCTACATTTCCACCATCCATTCCCTCCCACTCCCAAAACAACCACTTACATTTTCACACACACAAGACATTTGCATTAGAAAGCTTCCAAAATTTAGTTTACTGTGTCTTCTTTGATCATTTGACCAATGAGTGAATCTGTGTTCAGGATGCTGAATACATAGGAAATCTTATAACAATTGGAGCCCATTTCTATCTTAACACATTAAAATTCTATTAACTTTAGTCATTATAGGACTATCCTTATAATGCTTATGTAATTAAATTATGAAAATTATTGACATCTTAAAATTGAAAATTATAAACACAAAACTTATAATCACACTGAGGAAATCTTTGAATGTACAGCATGCTAATTAAAACATTAAGCAAGGTTGATTGTCATTTGTTAGTAATCATTAGCCTCGACCTAGTGAGAGTAAAGGCTTATTAAAAGGAATTTAAAAAGATATTCCATTATTCCTTGGAAAGAGCATAACTTTGAACTCTGAAAATCTAGGTTCACATCTTGATCTTGTTATTTAGAAGCTGTGTCACTTCAAGCAAGGATTTAACCTCCCTGTTCCAGAGTGAGCTCAGCTGTAAAATAAGGATGATGTTGTCCCTTAAGGTGTTGTAGTAAACAAATAAGATAAAAAATATGAAAATGCCTTACAAATTGTAAATCATTGTGTAAATGCAAAGAATTATTAGCATTTCTAGCCAAAATCATGCTTTTTCTTCAGTCCATTTCCTCAGATCACCTTCAGTCATGCCATGCTGTTGGCCACTTCCTCCTTGAAACGGTCTTCATTAGCTTTTATAAACTGTTCAACCCTGATGTTCTCACATGTCAATGGCCATTACTTTTCTGCTTTTTCGAAACCAAAAGTCCTTTTCCTTAATTCTCTTTTTACCCATTTCCTCTTCAAAATGACGACGGTACTTTGGTGAACCACCAAAGAATTGCCAAAAGTATATCAAGCTCTGAACCCTCTCTCCCAGCAGAATTCTATATTTCCATTGCCATTCCTGACACATCTACTTGAAAATTTACATGTACTCTGGTTCAATAAATCCACTGTTTCCCTCTCCCCAGCCAAAAGTAGCTGTTTTAGTTTCCTGTGGCTGCCATAATGAAGTACCACCAACCGGGGTACTTAAAACAACAGAAATTTTTTCTCTCACGCTTCTGGAAACCAGAAGTCCAAAATCAAGCTGTCATCAGGAACACACTCTCTGAAGGTTCTAAAGGAAAATGTGTTCTATGCCTTTCTTTTAGCCTCTGTTGTTGCCAACAATCCTTCTCATTCCTTGGCTTGTACATTTATCTTTGTTCCAATCTTCGCCTCCATCATCATATGGTGTTCTCCCTGTCTGTGTCTTGTCTCTGTTTTCCCTTCCTAGAAGGACACCATCCATATCAGATTAGAGCCCACGTAATCAAGTATGGCATTATCTTAACTTGATTACATATGCAAAGAATCTATTTTCAAATAAGATAATATTCTTAAGTACCAGGGGTTATGACATATATTTTTTGGAGACACAATTCAAACCATAACAGCAGGTTGTCATCTTTAGCCTCTCCATTTTTAACAAAAGAATCAACCAATCTCTCAGTCTTTAAGACTGGAACCCTTTTTGATTTTAATTGAGATAAAATGGCATGTCAAGTTGTATTGGTTTCCAGTGTACAGCATACCGATTCGATACATGTACATACTGCAGAGTGATCACCGCAGTAAATCTAGTTAACATCTATCACCACACACTGTTACAAATTGTTTTTCTAGCATTTGTTGAATTTGGTTGGCTAATATTTTATTGAGAATTTTTGCATCTATTTTCATCAGGGGTATTGGCACATAATTTTCTTTTCTTATAACATTCCCGTCTGGGTTTAGTATCAGGATAATGCTGGCTTCATGAAATGAGGTTGGAAGTATTACTTCCTCTTCTGTTTTTTGAAAAAGTTTGGAAAGCTTCACTCTTCAAATGTTCGGTAGAATTCACCAGTGAAGCCATCTGCTCCTGGACTTTTGTTTGTTGGGAGGTTTTTGATTACTGATTCAATCTTCTTACTAGTAATCAGTCTATTCAGTTTCCCATTTCTTCCTGATTCTATCTTGGTAGGTTGTATGTTTCTAGGAATTTATCCATTTCTTCTAGGTTGTCCAATTTGTTGCTATATAACTATTTAAGTAGTCTCTTATGATCCTTTGTGTTTTTGTGGTATCAGTTTTAATGTCACCTCTTTTGTTTATTATCCTATTTGTTTGAGTCCTCTCTTTTTCTTGGTGAGACTATCTAAATATTTCTCTATTTTGTTTATCTTCCCAAAAATCCAATACCTAATTACATTGATCTTTTCTATTGTCTTTTTAGTCTTTATTTCATTTATTTCCATTTTGATCTTGGTTATTTCCTTCCTTCTCCTGAGTTTTGGATTCATGTCTTTTTCTTTTTCTATGTCTTTGAGGTGTAAAGAAGTTAGGTTATTTATTTGAGATCTTTCTAGTGTATTCATATAGGCATTTATTGCTATGAACTTTCCTCTTAGAACTGTTTTTGCTACCTCCTATACATTTTGGTACATTGTACTTCCATTTTCAATTGTCTCAAGGTATCTTTGAATTCTCTCTTTATTTCTTCTTTGACCCTTGTGTTGTTCAAGAGCACACTCTCCACATGTTTGTGAATTCTCAAGTTTTCTTTCTGTAATTGATTTCTAGTTTCATACCATTAATATCATTGTGATCAGAAGTGACGCATGATAGGATTTCAATCTTCTTACATTTATTAAGACTTGTTTTGTGGCCTCACATGTGAGCTGTCCTGGAGAACGTTCTGTGCATACTTGGAGCAAAGTGTATTCTGCTGTTTTGGATGGAATGTTCTGTAAATATATCTTAAGACCATTTGATCTAACTAGTCATTTAACTGCAATGTTTCTTTATTGATTTTCTGTTTAAACATCTATCCTTTGATGAAAATGGAGAACTGAATTCCCCTGCTAATGAAGTATCATTGCATTGCTGTCCGTTTTTCCCTTTTGGTCTGATAAAATTTTCTTCACATATTTAAGTGCTCTGATGTTGATTGTATCAACATTCTTAAAAGTAATAGCCTGTTGGTGGATTGACTCCTTATCTTCATACAATGACTTTTTAGTCTCTTATTACAATCTTTGTCTTCAAGTCTATTTTGTCTGACTTAAGAATAGCTACCCCAGCCTTCTTATCCATTGCGTGGACTATGTTTTTAGTTCCTGTGTTTTCAGTTCTGTACATTCATAAAGGTGAAGTAAGTCTCTTCCAGCAACATATAGTTGGGTCTTTTTGTTTTATCCATTCAGCCACTCTATGTCTTTGGATTAGAGCACTTAATCTGTCTACATTTAAAGTAATTTATGACTGGTATGGACTTATTAACATTTTGTTCATTAATTTCTGGCTGTTTTGTAATTTTTTTCTACCTTCTTGTCTGATTTCCTCTTTTGTGATTTGTTGATTTTTCTGAATTGATATGCTTTGATTCCTTTCTCTTTATTTTTGAATATCTAATATAGGTGTTTGCTTTGCAGTTACCAGGAGGCTCGCATAAAATATATTTTTTATAACAGTGAGTTTTCAATTGATAAGAATTTAAGTTCAAATGCATTCTAAAGTTCAACATTTTTGTTCCCTCTCGCACATGTTTTATGTGTTGATGTTACATTATACATCTTTTTATTTTTTGTAACTATTAACAAATTATTGTATTTATAGTTATATTTACTTCTTTTATCTCTTAAGCTTCATACTGCATTTATAAGTGATTAACTCATCACCATTACAACATTAGGTTATTCTGAATTTTATTGCTGAGGACACTTGGAGGAAAATTATGTCTTGCTGAAGTTGTAGGGTAAACACTGTGTCCCTCAAGACGAAGCAGTGGAGAAGCTAGATCAGAATCCTCACACTTTCTTTCCAGTTTTAACGACTATAATTGTGCTGGGAAGTCCTCTTCTTCAGCCCCTACTACCATCATACATGTAGACACCAATACCTCAGGATTTCTTACAGTTTCTCTATTTATCTTCTCTAAATTTTCTGGGATTTATCTTGGAAGAGAGATTCAGCTTCTTGTTTAGGACCAGACTCTGTTTTTTTGTTCCTTTTGTCCTTTATCTCTTGCTTATATTTTGAGAATTCTAAGTATTGAAAGATATTAGTCATATTTATTGCATATTCCATGTCTAAAAATTCAAAAATCCAAAGTCTTTATGAATCTGATTCTGCTCCTTTGTTTATCCCTTGTGCTTACTCATGATATCTTATTTCCTTGTGTGTTGATATGATTTTTGACTGTGAATTGCTCATTCCATTGAAACTTTACCTGTGGGAAGGTGACATATAGCTGTGGTTCTACACATATGATTTGCATTTATTTGTTGATCTACTTAGATGCACTATCAAATACTTTCAAAGCAACACTGAATGAGAAAGGACAATGGAGGATTATTTCTTTTAAATTAAGGGGAAAAACTTCAACCCAGATGTTTTATCCAGTAAAATGGCCATTTAAATAGAGAAGCATGATAAAAACTTCTCAAATATATAAAGCCTCAGAAATCAGACAAGCAAATGCCTACGTTAAAAAGGAACAAACTAAAATAATGTTATGATTGAATCACATCTCAATAGTTAAAAGAGCTCTAAATGAACTAAGCAGTGCCTCTCCCAACCCCACATTTAAAAAACAAAGACCAATGGGGGAAAAATCTTCAAGTTTATACTGTTTAAAGAGAAACACCAAAACATAGGGTTATAAAAAAGATAAAAATAAGAAAATATTCCAGGCCGGTGTTATGATTTTAATATCTAATGTAAAGGAAAGAACAGGAATGCTTCTCCACCCGGTTCCAGGGCACCATTCTCTCTGTAGAGTAGACACAGTGAAGATAGCCTTTCTTCTGAAATATCTAAATTGCCACCACCTCAGTAAAGTATTGAACAAGCTATTTCTAGGCTCTGAATTATTCCAAACTCTCAGATCCTCTTCCTCACTGCTTGTCGTCTATCTGAGATAAGCGGAAGGGAAGGTCCACACTTCCTAAGTGAAATGTTATACCACCCTGTACTGCTGCTTCACTTTGGGATTTCTGTATTTATCACTAGATAAATGGATAAAGAGCCCAAGTGTGGAAAAGGAAAGGGAAAAGGGCAGAAACAAAATGAAAGATAGAGAAGACAAATACAGAATGACAAACAAGAACTGAGAGAGACAGTAGATATATACAGAGATTTCAGTTAAAAAGTACAGATACATACAGTAAATGTGAAAACAGAATGAAAATAATAGGGAAAACAATAAAATGATGGGAACAGGGATTCTCAAAAGCTCAAAATGCATTGAAGCAATTACAAGTAAAGTAAAATATAGGGCCAGACTGTACAGATGGCAGGTTGTTTAATTATTCTATATTGAAAAATATTTCACTGCTTGAAAGGCCCTTCACGTACATGGTCACCTAACACAAAAGATGGGACATATGGAATACAGACATCTATGTTTCCACCAAAAGTCAAGGGTAACGAAATCTGAATACTTTCTATTGAGGACATCCAGTCCCTCACCCCTCTCCTCTGCAGGATGTGACTCTGGAGATTCTCAAGTAAGCAGAGTTTTCATAGACAGTCCCATTGCTTCTATGAAGTTCTTGAAGGATCCTCCCAAACTATTTCATCTTGGAAGGAATTTTCTGGAATCTAGAGAAAATTACATGTAATTAGGCTAGTGGGGAAATGATTATGAGCACTGTAACCCAAGACATGTGGAAAAACCCCCGGATCACATGCTACATTTCCACCATCCATTCCCTCCCACTCCCAAAACAAGCACTTACATTTTCACACACACAAGACATTTGCATTAGAAAGCTTCCAAAATTTAGTTTACTGTGTCTTCTTTGATCATTTGACCAATGAGTGAATCTGTGTTCAGGATGCTGAATACATAGGAAATCTTATAACAATTGGAGCCCATTTCTATCTTAACACATTAAAATTCTATTAACTTTAGTCATTATAGGACTATCCTTATAATGCTTATGTAATTAAATTATGAAAATTATTGACATCTTAAAATTGAAAATTATAAACACAAAACTTATAATCACACTGAGGAAATCTTTGAATGTACAGCATGCTAATTAAAACATTAAGCAAGGTTGATTGTCATTTGTTAGTAATCATTAGCCTCGACCTAGTGAGAGTAAAGGCTTATTAAAAGGAATTTAAAAAGATATTCCATTATTCCTTGGAAAGAGCATAACTTTGAACTCTGAAAATCTAGGTTCACATCTTGATCTTGTTATTTAGAAGCTGTGTCACTTCAAGCAAGGATTTAACCTCCCTGTTCCAGAGTGAGCTCAGCTGTAAAATAAGGATGATGTTGTCCCTTAAGGTGTTGTAGTAAACAAATAAGATAAAAAATATGAAAATGCCTTACAAATTGTAAATCATTGTGTAAATGCAAAGAATTATTAGCATTTCTAGCCAAAATCATGCTTTTTCTTCAGTCCATTTCCTCAGATCACCTTCAGTCATGCCATGCTGTTGGCCACTTCCTCCTTGAAACGGTCTTCATTAGCTTTTATAAACTGTTCAACCCTGATGTTCTCACATGTCAATGGCCATTACTTTTCTGCTTTTTCGAAACCAAAAGTCCTTTTCCTTAATTCTCTTTTTACCCATTTCCTCTTCAAAATGACGACGGTACTTTGGTGAACCACCAAAGAATTGCCAAAAGTATATCAAGCTCTGAACCCTCTCTCCCAGCAGAATTCTATATTTCCATTGCCATTCCTGACACATCTACTTGAAAATTTACATGTACTCTGGTTCAATAAATCCACTGTTTCCCTCTCCCCAGCCAAAAGTAGCTGTTTTAGTTTCCTGTGGCTGCCATAATGAAGTACCACCAACCGGGGTACTTAAAACAACAGAAATTTTTTCTCTCACGCTTCTGGAAACCAGAAGTCCAAAATCAAGCTGTCATCAGGAACACACTCTCTGAAGGTTCTAAAGGAAAATGTGTTCTATGCCTTTCTTTTAGCCTCTGTTGTTGCCAACAATCCTTCTCATTCCTTGGCTTGTACATTTATCTTTGTTCCAATCTTCGCCTCCATCATCATATGGTGTTCTCCCTGTCTGTGTCTTGTCTCTGTTTTCCCTTCCTAGAAGGACACCATCCATATCAGATTAGAGCCCACGTAATCAAGTATGGCATTATCTTAACTTGATTACATATGCAAAGAATCTATTTTCAAATAAGATAATATTCTTAAGTACCAGGGGTTATGACATATATTTTTTGGAGACACAATTCAAACCATAACAGCAGGTTGTCATCTTTAGCCTCTCCATTTTTAACAAAAGAATCAACCAATCTCTCAGTCTTTAAGACTGGAACCCTTTTTGATTTTAATTGAGATAAAATGGCATGTCAAGTTGTATTGGTTTCCAGTGTACAGCATACCGATTCGATACATGTACATACTGCAGAGTGATCACCGCAGTAAATCTAGTTAACATCTATCACCACACACTGTTACAAATTGTTTTTCTAGCATTTGTTGAATTTGGTTGGCTAATATTTTATTGAGAATTTTTGCATCTATTTTCATCAGGGGTATTGGCACATAATTTTCTTTTCTTATAACATTCCCGTCTGGGTTTAGTATCAGGATAATGCTGGCTTCATGAAATGAGGTTGGAAGTATTACTTCCTCTTCTGTTTTTTGAAAAAGTTTGGAAAGCTTCACTCTTCAAATGTTCGGTAGAATTCACCAGTGAAGCCATCTGCTCCTGGACTTTTGTTTGTTGGGAGGTTTTTGATTACTGATTCAATCTTCTTACTAGTAATCAGTCTATTCAGTTTCCCATTTCTTCCTGATTCTATCTTGGTAGGTTGTATGTTTCTAGGAATTTATCCATTTCTTCTAGGTTGTCCAATTTGTTGCTATATAACTATTTAAGTAGTCTCTTATGATCCTTTGTGTTTTTGTGGTATCAGTTTTAATGTCACCTCTTTTGTTTATTATCCTATTTGTTTGAGTCCTCTCTTTTTCTTGGTGAGACTATCTAAATATTTCTCTATTTTGTTTATCTTCCCAAAAATCCAATACCTAATTACATTGATCTTTTCTATTGTCTTTTTAGTCTTTATTTCATTTATTTCCATTTTGATCTTGGTTATTTCCTTCCTTCTCCTGAGTTTTGGATTCATGTCTTTTTCTTTTTCTATGTCTTTGAGGTGTAAAGAAGTTAGGTTATTTTTTTGAGATCTTTCTAGTGTATTCATATAGGCATTTATTGCTATGAACTTTCCTCTTAGAACTGTTTTTGCTACCTCCTATACATTTTGGTACATTGTACTTCCATTTTCAATTGTCTCAAGGTATCTTTGAATTCTCTCTTTATTTCTTCTTTGACCCTTGTGTTGTTCAAGAGCACACTCTCCACATGTTTGTGAATTCTCAAGTTTTCTTTCTGTAATTGATTTCTAGTTTCATACCATTAATATCATTGTGATCAGAAGTGACGCATGATAGGATTTCAATCTTCTTACATTTATTAAGACTTGTTTTGTGGCCTCACATGTGAGCTGTCCTGGAGAACGTTCTGTGCATACTTGGAGCAAAGTGTATTCTGCTGTTTTGGATGGAATGTTCTGTAAATATATCTTAAGACCATTTGATCTAACTAGTCATTTAACTGCAATGTTTCTTTATTGATTTTCTGTTTAAACATCTATCCTTTGATGAAAATGGAGAACTGAATTCCCCTGCTAATGAAGTATCATTGCATTGCTGTCCGTTTTTCCCTTTTGGTCTGATAAAATTTTCTTCACATATTTAAGTGCTCTGATGTTGATTGTATCAACATTCTTAAAAGTAATAGCCTGTTGGTGGATTGACTCCTTATCTTCATACAATGACTTTTTAGTCTCTTATTACAATCTTTGTCTTCAAGTCTATTTTGTCTGACTTAAGAATAGCTACCCCAGCCTTCTTATCCATTGCGTGGACTATGTTTTTAGTTCCTGTGTTTTCAGTTCTGTACATTCATAAAGGTGAAGTAAGTCTCTTCCAGCAACATATAGTTGGGTCTTTTTGTTTTATCCATTCAGCCACTCTATGTCTTTGGATTAGAGCACTTAATCTGTCTACATTTAAAGTAATTTATGACTGGTATGGACTTATTAACATTTTGTTCATTAATTTCTGGCTGTTTTGTAATTTTTTTCTACCTTCTTGTCTGATTTCCTCTTTTGTGATTTGTTGATTTTTCTGAATTGATATGCTTTGATTCCTTTCTCTTTATTTTTGAATATCTAATATAGGTGTTTGCTTTGCAGTTACCAGGAGGCTCGCATAAAATATATTTTTTATAACAGTGAGTTTTCAATTGATAAGAATTTAAGTTCAAATGCATTCTAAAGTTCAACATTTTTGTTCCCTCTCGCACATGTTTTATGTGTTGATGTTACATTATACATCTTTTTATTTTTTGTAACTATTAACAAATTATTGTATTTATAGTTATATTTACTTCTTTTATCTCTTAAGCTTCATACTGCATTTATAAGTGATTAACTCATCACCATTACAACATTAGGTTATTCTGAATTTTATTGCTGAGGACACTTGGAGGAAAATTATGTCTTGCTGAAGTTGTAGGGTAAACACTGTGTCCCTCAAGACGAAGCAGTGGAGAAGCTAGATCAGAATCCTCACACTTTCTTTCCAGTTTTAACGACTATAATTGTGCTGGGAAGTCCTCTTCTTCAGCCCCTACTACCATCATACATGTAGACACCAATACCTCAGGATTTCTTACAGTTTCTCTATTTATCTTCTCTAAATTTTCTGGGATTTATCTTGGAAGAGAGATTCAGCTTCTTGTTTAGGACCAGACTCTGTTTTTTTGTTCCTTTTGTCCTTTATCTCTTGCTTATATTTTGAGAATTCTAAGTATTGAAAGATATTAGTCATATTTATTGCATATTCCATGTCTAAAAATTCAAAAATCCAAAGTCTTTATGAATCTGATTCTGCTCCTTTGTTTATCCCTTGTGCTTACTCATGATATCTTATTTCCTTGTGTGTTGATATGATTTTTGACTGTGAATTGCTCATTCCATTGAAACTTTACCTGTGGGAAGGTGACATATAGCTGTGGTTCTACACATATGATTTGCATTTATTTGTTGATCTACTTAGATGCACTATCAAATACTTTCAAAGCAACACTGAATGAGAAAGGACAATGGAGGATTATTTCTTTTAAGTTAAGGGGAAAAACTTCAACCCAGATGTTTTATCCAGTAAAATGGCCATTTAAATAGAGAAGCATGATAAAAACTTCTCAAATATATAAAGCCTCAGAAATCAGACAAGCAAATGCCTACGTTAAAAAGGAACAAACTAAAATAATGTTATGATTGAATCACATCTCAATAGTTAAAAGAGCTCTAAATGAACTAAGCAGTGCCTCTCCCAACCCCACATTTAAAAAACAAAGACCAATGGGGGAAAAATCTTCAAGTTTATACTGTTTAAAGAGAAACACCAAAACATAGGGTTATAAAAAAGATAAAAATAAGAAAATATTCCAGGCCGGTGTTATGATTTTAATATCTAATGTAAAGGAAAGAACAGGAATGCTTCTCCACCCGGTTCCAGGGCACCATTCTCTCTGTAGAGTAGACACAGTGAAGATAGCCTTTCTTCTGAAATATCTAAATTGCCACCACCTCAGTAAAGTATTGAACAAGCTATTTCTAGGCTCTGAATTATTCCAAACTCTCAGATCCTCTTCCTCACTGCTTGTCGTCTATCTGAGATAAGCGGAAGGGAAGGTCCACACTTCCTAAGTGAAATGTTATACCACCCTGTACTGCTGCTTCACTTTGGGATTTCTGTATTTATCACTAGATAAATGGATAAAGAGCCCAAGTGTGGAAAAGGAAAGGGAAAAGGGCAGAAACAAAATGAAAGATAGAGAAGACAAATACAGAATGACAAACAAGAACTGAGAGAGACAGTAGATATATACAGAGATTTCAGTTAAAAAGTACAGATACATACAGTAAATGTGAAAACAGAATGAAAATAATAGGGAAAACAATAAAATGATGGGAACAGGGATTCTCAAAAGCTCAAAATGCATTGAAGCAATTACAAGTAAAGTAAAATATAGGGCCAGACTGTACAGATGGCAGGTTGTTTAATTATTCTATATTGAAAAATATTTCACTGCTTGAAAGGCCCTTCACGTACATGGTCACCTAACACAAAAGATGGGACATATGGAATACAGACATCTATGTTTCCACCAAAAGTCAAGGGTAACGAAATCTGAATACTTTCTATTGAGGACATCCAGTCCCTCACCCCTCTCCTCTGCAGGATGTGACTCTGGAGATTCTCAAGTAAGCAGAGTTTTCATAGACAGTCCCATTGCTTCTATGAAGTTCTTGAAGGATCCTCCCAAACTATTTCATCTTGGAAGGAATTTTCTGGAATCTAGAGAAAATTACATGTAATTAGGCTAGTGGGGAAATGATTATGAGCACTGTAACCCAAGACATGTGGAAAAACCCCCGGATCACATGCTACATTTCCACCATCCATTCCCTCCCACTCCCAAAACAAGCACTTACATTTTCACACACACAAGACATTTGCATTAGAAAGCTTCCAAAATTTAGTTTACTGTGTCTTCTTTGATCATTTGACCAATGAGTGAATCTGTGTTCAGGATGCTGAATACATAGGAAATCTTATAACAATTGGAGCCCATTTCTATCTTAACACATTAAAATTCTATTAACTTTAGTCATTATAGGACTATCCTTATAATGCTTATGTAATTAAATTATGAAAATTATTGACATCTTAAAATTGAAAATTATAAACACAAAACTTATAATCACACTGAGGAAATCTTTGAATGTACAGCATGCTAATTAAAACATTAAGCAAGGTTGATTGTCATTTGTTAGTAATCATTAGCCTCGACCTAGTGAGAGTAAAGGCTTATTAAAAGGAATTTAAAAAGATATTCCATTATTCCTTGGAAAGAGCATAACTTTGAACTCTGAAAATCTAGGTTCACATCTTGATCTTGTTATTTAGAAGCTGTGTCACTTCAAGCAAGGATTTAACCTCCCTGTTCCAGAGTGAGCTCAGCTGTAAAATAAGGATGATGTTGTCCCTTAAGGTGTTGTAGTAAACAAATAAGATAAAAAATATGAAAATGCCTTACAAATTGTAAATCATTGTGTAAATGCAAAGAATTATTAGCATTTCTAGCCAAAATCATGCTTTTTCTTCAGTCCATTTCCTCAGATCACCTTCAGTCATGCCATGCTGTTGGCCACTTCCTCCTTGAAACGGTCTTCATTAGCTTTTATAAACTGTTCAACCCTGATGTTCTCACATGTCAATGGCCATTACTTTTCTGCTTTTTCGAAACCAAAAGTCCTTTTCCTTAATTCTCTTTTTACCCATTTCCTCTTCAAAATGACGACGGTACTTTGGTGAACCACCAAAGAATTGCCAAAAGTATATCAAGCTCTGAACCCTCTCTCCCAGCAGAATTCTATATTTCCATTGCCATTCCTGACACATCTACTTGAAAATTTACATGTACTCTGGTTCAATAAATCCACTGTTTCCCTCTCCCCAGCCAAAAGTAGCTGTTTTAGTTTCCTGTGGCTGCCATAATGAAGTACCACCAACCGGGGTACTTAAAACAACAGAAATTTTTTCTCTCACGCTTCTGGAAACCAGAAGTCCAAAATCAAGCTGTCATCAGGAACACACTCTCTGAAGGTTCTAAAGGAAAATGTGTTCTATGCCTTTCTTTTAGCCTCTGTTGTTGCCAACAATCCTTCTCATTCCTTGGCTTGTACATTTATCTTTGTTCCAATCTTCGCCTCCATCATCATATGGTGTTCTCCCTGTCTGTGTCTTGTCTCTGTTTTCCCTTCCTAGAAGGACACCATCCATATCAGATTAGAGCCCACGTAATCAAGTATGGCATTATCTTAACTTGATTACATATGCAAAGAATCTATTTTCAAATAAGATAATATTCTTAAGTACCAGGGGTTATGACATATATTTTTTGGAGACACAATTCAAACCATAACAGCAGGTTGTCATCTTTAGCCTCTCCATTTTTAACAAAAGAATCAACCAATCTCTCAGTCTTTAAGACTGGAACCCTTTTTGATTTTAATTGAGATAAAATGGCATGTCAAGTTGTATTGGTTTCCAGTGTACAGCATACCGATTCGATACATGTACATACTGCAGAGTGATCACCGCAGTAAATCTAGTTAACATCTATCACCACACACTGTTACAAATTGTTTTTCTAGCATTTGTTGAATTTGGTTGGCTAATATTTTATTGAGAATTTTTGCATCTATTTTCATCAGGGGTATTGGCACATAATTTTCTTTTCTTATAACATTCCCGTCTGGGTTTAGTATCAGGATAATGCTGGCTTCATGAAATGAGGTTGGAAGTATTACTTCCTCTTCTGTTTTTTGAAAAAGTTTGGAAAGCTTCACTCTTCAAATGTTCGGTAGAATTCACCAGTGAAGCCATCTGCTCCTGGACTTTTGTTTGTTGGGAGGTTTTTGATTACTGATTCAATCTTCTTACTAGTAATCAGTCTATTCAGTTTCCCATTTCTTCCTGATTCTATCTTGGTAGGTTGTATGTTTCTAGGAATTTATCCATTTCTTCTAGGTTGTCCAATTTGTTGCTATATAACTATTTAAGTAGTCTCTTATGATCCTTTGTGTTTTTGTGGTATCAGTTTTAATGTCACCTCTTTTGTTTATTATCCTATTTGTTTGAGTCCTCTCTTTTTCTTGGTGAGACTATCTAAATATTTCTCTATTTTGTTTATCTTCCCAAAAATCCAATACCTAATTACATTGATCTTTTCTATTGTCTTTTTAGTCTTTATTTCATTTATTTCCATTTTGATCTTGGTTATTTCCTTCCTTCTCCTGAGTTTTGGATTCATGTCTTTTTCTTTTTCTATGTCTTTGAGGTGTAAAGAAGTTAGGTTATTTATTTGAGATCTTTCTAGTGTATTCATATAGGCATTTATTGCTATGAACTTTCCTCTTAGAACTGTTTTTGCTACCTCCTATACATTTTGGTACATTGTACTTCCATTTTCAATTGTCTCAAGGTATCTTTGAATTCTCTCTTTATTTCTTCTTTGACCCTTGTGTTGTTCAAGAGCACACTCTCCACATGTTTGTGAATTCTCAAGTTTTCTTTCTGTAATTGATTTCTAGTTTCATACCATTAATATCATTGTGATCAGAAGTGACGCATGATAGGATTTCAATCTTCTTACATTTATTAAGACTTGTTTTGTGGCCTCACATGTGAGCTGTCCTGGAGAACGTTCTGTGCATACTTGGAGCAAAGTGTATTCTGCTGTTTTGGATGGAATGTTCTGTAAATATATCTTAAGACCATTTGATCTAACTAGTCATTTAACTGCAATGTTTCTTTATTGATTTTCTGTTTAAACATCTATCCTTTGATGAAAATGGAGAACTGAATTCCCCTGCTAATGAAGTATCATTGCATTGCTGTCCGTTTTTCCCTTTTGGTCTGATAAAATTTTCTTCACATATTTAAGTGCTCTGATGTTGATTGTATCAACATTCTTAAAAGTAATAGCCTGTTGGTGGATTGACTCCTTATCTTCATACAATGACTTTTTAGTCTCTTATTACAATCTTTGTCTTCAAGTCTATTTTGTCTGACTTAAGAATAGCTACCCCAGCCTTCTTATCCATTGCGTGGACTATGTTTTTAGTTCCTGTGTTTTCAGTTCTGTACATTCATAAAGGTGAAGTAAGTCTCTTCCAGCAACATATAGTTGGGTCTTTTTGTTTTATCCATTCAGCCACTCTATGTCTTTGGATTAGAGCACTTAATCTGTCTACATTTAAAGTAATTTATGACTGGTATGGACTTATTAACATTTTGTTCATTAATTTCTGGCTGTTTTGTAATTTTTTTCTACCTTCTTGTCTGATTTCCTCTTTTGTGATTTGTTGATTTTTCTGAATTGATATGCTTTGATTCCTTTCTCTTTATTTTTGAATATCTAATATAGGTGTTTGCTTTGCAGTTACCAGGAGGCTCGCATAAAATATATTTTTTATAACAGTGAGTTTTCAATTGATAAGAATTTAAGTTCAAATGCATTCTAAAGTTCAACATTTTTGTTCCCTCTCGCACATGTTTTATGTGTTGATGTTACATTATACATCTTTTTATTTTTTGTAACTATTAACAAATTATTGTATTTATAGTTATATTTACTTCTTTTATCTCTTAAGCTTCATACTGCATTTATAAGTGATTAACTCATCACCATTACAACATTAGGTTATTCTGAATTTTATTGCTGAGGACACTTGGAGGAAAATTATGTCTTGCTGAAGTTGTAGGGTAAACACTGTGTCCCTCAAGACGAAGCAGTGGAGAAGCTAGATCAGAATCCTCACACTTTCTTTCCAGTTTTAACGACTATAATTGTGCTGGGAAGTCCTCTTCTTCAGCCCCTACTACCATCATACATGTAGACACCAATACCTCAGGATTTCTTACAGTTTCTCTATTTATCTTCTCTAAATTTTCTGGGATTTATCTTGGAAGAGAGATTCAGCTTCTTGTTTAGGACCAGACTCTGTTTTTTTGTTCCTTTTGTCCTTTATCTCTTGCTTATATTTTGAGAATTCTAAGTATTGAAAGATATTAGTCATATTTATTGCATATTCCATGTCTAAAAATTCAAAAATCCAAAGTCTTTATGAATCTGATTCTGCTCCTTTGTTTATCCCTTGTGCTTACTCATGATATCTTATTTCCTTGTGTGTTGATATGATTTTTGACTGTGAATTGCTCATTCCATTGAAACTTTACCTGTGGGAAGGTGACATATAGCTGTGGTTCTACACATATGATTTGCATTTATTTGTTGATCTACTTAGATGCACTATCAAATACTTTCAAAGCAACACTGAATGAGAAAGGACAATGGAGGATTATTTCTTTTAAGTTAAGGGGAAAAACTTCAACCCAGATGTTTTATCCAGTAAAATGGCCATTTAAATAGAGAAGCATGATAAAAACTTCTCAAATATATAAAGCCTCAGAAATCAGACAAGCAAATGCCTACGTTAAAAAGGAACAAACTAAAATAATGTTATGATTGAATCACATCTCAATAGTTAAAAGAGCTCTAAATGAACTAAGCAGTGCCTCTCCCAACCCCACATTTAAAAAACAAAGACCAATGGGGGAAAAATCTTCAAGTTTATACTGTTTAAAGAGAAACACCAAAACATAGGGTTATAAAAAAGATAAAAATAAGAAAATATTCCAGGCCGGTGTTATGATTTTAATATCTAATGTAAAGGAAAGAACAGGAATGCTTCTCCACCCGGTTCCAGGGCACCATTCTCTCTGTAGAGTAGACACAGTGAAGATAGCCTTTCTTCTGAAATATCTAAATTGCCACCACCTCAGTAAAGTATTGAACAAGCTATTTCTAGGCTCTGAATTATTCCAAACTCTCAGATCCTCTTCCTCACTGCTTGTCGTCTATCTGAGATAAGCGGAAGGGAAGGTCCACACTTCCTAAGTGAAATGTTATACCACCCTGTACTGCTGCTTCACTTTGGGATTTCTGTATTTATCACTAGATAAATGGATAAAGAGCCCAAGTGTGGAAAAGGAAAGGGAAAAGGGCAGAAACAAAATGAAAGATAGAGAAGACAAATACAGAATGACAAACAAGAACTGAGAGAGACAGTAGATATATACAGAGATTTCAGTTAAAAAGTACAGATACATACAGTAAATGTGAAAACAGAATGAAAATAATAGGGAAAACAATAAAATGATGGGAACAGGGATTCTCAAAAGCTCAAAATGCATTGAAGCAATTACAAGTAAAGTAAAATATAGGGCCAGACTGTACAGATGGCAGGTTGTTTAATTATTCTATATTGAAAAATATTTCACTGCTTGAAAGGCCCTTCACGTACATGGTCACCTAACACAAAAGATGGGACATATGGAATACAGACATCTATGTTTCCACCAAAAGTCAAGGGTAACGAAATCTGAATACTTTCTATTGAGGACATCCAGTCCCTCACCCCTCTCCTCTGCAGGATGTGACTCTGGAGATTCTCAAGTAAGCAGAGTTTTCATAGACAGTCCCATTGCTTCTATGAAGTTCTTGAAGGATCCTCCCAAACTATTTCATCTTGGAAGGAATTTTCTGGAATCTAGAGAAAATTACATGTAATTAGGCTAGTGGGGAAATGATTATGAGCACTGTAACCCAAGACATGTGGAAAAACCCCCGGATCACATGCTACATTTCCACCATCCATTCCCTCCCACTCCCAAAACAAGCACTTACATTTTCACACACACAAGACATTTGCATTAGAAAGCTTCCAAAATTTAGTTTACTGTGTCTTCTTTGATCATTTGACCAATGAGTGAATCTGTGTTCAGGATGCTGAATACATAGGAAATCTTATAACAATTGGAGCCCATTTCTATCTTAACACATTAAAATTCTATTAACTTTAGTCATTATAGGACTATCCTTATAATGCTTATGTAATTAAATTATGAAAATTATTGACATCTTAAAATTGAAAATTATAAACACAAAACTTATAATCACACTGAGGAAATCTTTGAATGTACAGCATGCTAATTAAAACATTAAGCAAGGTTGATTGTCATTTGTTAGTAATCATTAGCCTCGACCTAGTGAGAGTAAAGGCTTATTAAAAGGAATTTAAAAAGATATTCCATTATTCCTTGGAAAGAGCATAACTTTGAACTCTGAAAATCTAGGTTCACATCTTGATCTTGTTATTTAGAAGCTGTGTCACTTCAAGCAAGGATTTAACCTCCCTGTTCCAGAGTGAGCTCAGCTGTAAAATAAGGATGATGTTGTCCCTTAAGGTGTTGTAGTAAACAAATAAGATAAAAAATATGAAAATGCCTTACAAATTGTAAATCATTGTGTAAATGCAAAGAATTATTAGCATTTCTAGCCAAAATCATGCTTTTTCTTCAGTCCATTTCCTCAGATCACCTTCAGTCATGCCATGCTGTTGGCCACTTCCTCCTTGAAACGGTCTTCATTAGCTTTTATAAACTGTTCAACCCTGATGTTCTCACATGTCAATGGCCATTACTTTTCTGCTTTTTCGAAACCAAAAGTCCTTTTCCTTAATTCTCTTTTTACCCATTTCCTCTTCAAAATGACGACGGTACTTTGGTGAACCACCAAAGAATTGCCAAAAGTATATCAAGCTCTGAACCCTCTCTCCCAGCAGAATTCTATATTTCCATTGCCATTCCTGACACATCTACTTGAAAATTTACATGTACTCTGGTTCAATAAATCCACTGTTTCCCTCTCCCCAGCCAAAAGTAGCTGTTTTAGTTTCCTGTGGCTGCCATAATGAAGTACCACCAACCGGGGTACTTAAAACAACAGAAATTTTTTCTCTCACGCTTCTGGAAACCAGAAGTCCAAAATCAAGCTGTCATCAGGAACACACTCTCTGAAGGTTCTAAAGGAAAATGTGTTCTATGCCTTTCTTTTAGCCTCTGTTGTTGCCAACAATCCTTCTCATTCCTTGGCTTGTACATTTATCTTTGTTCCAATCTTCGCCTCCATCATCATATGGTGTTCTCCCTGTCTGTGTCTTGTCTCTGTTTTCCCTTCCTAGAAGGACACCATCCATATCAGATTAGAGCCCACGTAATCAAGTATGGCATTATCTTAACTTGATTACATATGCAAAGAATCTATTTTCAAATAAGATAATATTCTTAAGTACCAGGGGTTATGACATATATTTTTTGGAGACACAATTCAAACCATAACAGCAGGTTGTCATCTTTAGCCTCTCCATTTTTAACAAAAGAATCAACCAATCTCTCAGTCTTTAAGACTGGAACCCTTTTTGATTTTAATTGAGATAAAATGGCATGTCAAGTTGTATTGGTTTCCAGTGTACAGCATACCGATTCGATACATGTACATACTGCAGAGTGATCACCGCAGTAAATCTAGTTAACATCTATCACCACACACTGTTACAAATTGTTTTTCTAGCATTTGTTGAATTTGGTTGGCTAATATTTTATTGAGAATTTTTGCATCTATTTTCATCAGGGGTATTGGCACATAATTTTCTTTTCTTATAACATTCCCGTCTGGGTTTAGTATCAGGATAATGCTGGCTTCATGAAATGAGGTTGGAAGTATTACTTCCTCTTCTGTTTTTTGAAAAAGTTTGGAAAGCTTCACTCTTCAAATGTTCGGTAGAATTCACCAGTGAAGCCATCTGCTCCTGGACTTTTGTTTGTTGGGAGGTTTTTGATTACTGATTCAATCTTCTTACTAGTAATCAGTCTATTCAGTTTCCCATTTCTTCCTGATTCTATCTTGGTAGGTTGTATGTTTCTAGGAATTTATCCATTTCTTCTAGGTTGTCCAATTTGTTGCTATATAACTATTTAAGTAGTCTCTTATGATCCTTTGTGTTTTTGTGGTATCAGTTTTAATGTCACCTCTTTTGTTTATTATCCTATTTGTTTGAGTCCTCTCTTTTTCTTGGTGAGACTATCTAAATATTTCTCTATTTTGTTTATCTTCCCAAAAATCCAATACCTAATTACATTGATCTTTTCTATTGTCTTTTTAGTCTTTATTTCATTTATTTCCATTTTGATCTTGGTTATTTCCTTCCTTCTCCTGAGTTTTGGATTCATGTCTTTTTCTTTTTCTATGTCTTTGAGGTGTAAAGAAGTTAGGTTATTTTTTTGAGATCTTTCTAGTGTATTCATATAGGCATTTATTGCTATGAACTTTCCTCTTAGAACTGTTTTTGCTACCTCCTATACATTTTGGTACATTGTACTTCCATTTTCAATTGTCTCAAGGTATCTTTGAATTCTCTCTTTATTTCTTCTTTGACCCTTGTGTTGTTCAAGAGCACACTCTCCACATGTTTGTGAATTCTCAAGTTTTCTTTCTGTAATTGATTTCTAGTTTCATACCATTAATATCATTGTGATCAGAAGTGACGCATGATAGGATTTCAATCTTCTTACATTTATTAAGACTTGTTTTGTGGCCTCACATGTGAGCTGTCCTGGAGAACGTTCTGTGCATACTTGGAGCAAAGTGTATTCTGCTGTTTTGGATGGAATGTTCTGTAAATATATCTTAAGACCATTTGATCTAACTAGTCATTTAACTGCAATGTTTCTTTATTGATTTTCTGTTTAAACATCTATCCTTTGATGAAAATGGAGAACTGAATTCCCCTGCTAATGAAGTATCATTGCATTGCTGTCCGTTTTTCCCTTTTGGTCTGATAAAATTTTCTTCACATATTTAAGTGCTCTGATGTTGATTGTATCAACATTCTTAAAAGTAATAGCCTGTTGGTGGATTGACTCCTTATCTTCATACAATGACTTTTTAGTCTCTTATTACAATCTTTGTCTTCAAGTCTATTTTGTCTGACTTAAGAATAGCTACCCCAGCCTTCTTATCCATTGCGTGGACTATGTTTTTAGTTCCTGTGTTTTCAGTTCTGTACATTCATAAAGGTGAAGTAAGTCTCTTCCAGCAACATATAGTTGGGTCTTTTTGTTTTATCCATTCAGCCACTCTATGTCTTTGGATTAGAGCACTTAATCTGTCTACATTTAAAGTAATTTATGACTGGTATGGACTTATTAACATTTTGTTCATTAATTTCTGGCTGTTTTGTAATTTTTTTCTACCTTCTTGTCTGATTTCCTCTTTTGTGATTTGTTGATTTTTCTGAATTGATATGCTTTGATTCCTTTCTCTTTATTTTTGAATATCTAATATAGGTGTTTGCTTTGCAGTTACCAGGAGGCTCGCATAAAATATATTTTTTATAACAGTGAGTTTTCAATTGATAAGAATTTAAGTTCAAATGCATTCTAAAGTTCAACATTTTTGTTCCCTCTCGCACATGTTTTATGTGTTGATGTTACATTATACATCTTTTTATTTTTTGTAACTATTAACAAATTATTGTATTTATAGTTATATTTACTTCTTTTATCTCTTAAGCTTCATACTGCATTTATAAGTGATTAACTCATCACCATTACAACATTAGGTTATTCTGAATTTTATTGCTGAGGACACTTGGAGGAAAATTATGTCTTGCTGAAGTTGTAGGGTAAACACTGTGTCCCTCAAGACGAAGCAGTGGAGAAGCTAGATCAGAATCCTCACACTTTCTTTCCAGTTTTAACGACTATAATTGTGCTGGGAAGTCCTCTTCTTCAGCCCCTACTACCATCATACATGTATACACCAATACCTCAGGATTTCTTACAGTTTCTCTATTTATCTTCTCTAAATTTTCTGGGATTTATCTTGGAAGAGAGATTCAGCTTCTTGTTTAGGACCAGACTCTCTTTTTTTGTTCCTTTTGTCCTTTATCTCTTGCTTATATTTTGAGAATTCTAAGTATTGAAAGATATTAGTCATATTTATTGCATATTCCATGTCTAAAAATTCAAAAATCCAAAGTCTTTATGAATCTGATTCTGCTCCTTTGTTTATCCCTTGTGCTTACTCATGATATCTTATTTCCTTGTGTGTTGATATGATTTTTGACTGTGAATTGCTCATTCCATTGAAACTTTACCTGTGGGAAGGTGACATATAGCTGTGGTTCTACACATATGATTTGCATTTATTTGTTGATCTACTTAGATGCACTATCAAATACTTTCAAAGCAACACTGAATGAGAAAGGACAATGGAGGATTATTTCTTTTAAGTTAAGGGGAAAAACTTCAACCCAGATGTTTTATCCAGTAAAATGGCCATTTAAATAGAGAAGCATGATAAAAACTTCTCAAATATATAAAGCCTCAGAAATCAGACAAGCAAATGCCTACGTTAAAAAGGAACAAACTAAAATAATGTTATGATTGAATCACATCTCAATAGTTAAAAGAGCTCTAAATGAACTAAGCAGTGCCTCTCCCAACCCCACATTTAAAAAACAAAGACCAATGGGGGAAAAATCTTCAAGTTTATACTGTTTAAAGAGAAACACCAAAACATAGGGTTATAAAAAAGATAAAAATAAGAAAATATTCCAGGCCGGTGTTATGATTTTAATATCTAATGTAAAGGAAAGAACAGGAATGCTTCTCCACCCGGTTCCAGGGCACCATTCTCTCTGTAGAGTAGACACAGTGAAGATAGCCTTTCTTCTGAAATATCTAAATTGCCACCACCTCAGTAAAGTATTGAACAAGCTATTTCTAGGCTCTGAATTATTCCAAACTCTCAGATCCTCTTCCTCACTGCTTGTCGTCTATCTGAGATAAGCGGAAGGGAAGGTCCACACTTCCTAAGTGAAATGTTATACCACCCTGTACTGCTGCTTCACTTTGGGATTTCTGTATTTATCACTAGATAAATGGATAAAGAGCCCAAGTGTGGAAAAGGAAAGGGAAAAGGGCAGAAACAAAATGAAAGATAGAGAAGACAAATACAGAATGACAAACAAGAACTGAGAGAGACAGTAGATATATACAGAGATTTCAGTTAAAAAGTACAGATACATACAGTAAATGTGAAAACAGAATGAAAATAATAGGGAAAACAATAAAATGATGGGAACAGGGATTCTCAAAAGCTCAAAATGCATTGAAGCAATTACAAGTAAAGTAAAATATAGGGCCAGACTGTACAGATGGCAGGTTGTTTAATTATTCTATATTGAAAAATATTTCACTGCTTGAAAGGCCCTTCACGTACATGGTCACCTAACACAAAAGATGGGACATATGGAATACAGACATCTATGTTTCCACCAAAAGTCAAGGGTAACGAAATCTGAATACTTTCTATTGAGGACATCCAGTCCCTCACCCCTCTCCTCTGCAGGATGTGACTCTGGAGATTCTCAAGTAAGCAGAGTTTTCATAGACAGTCCCATTGCTTCTATGAAGTTCTTGAAGGATCCTCCCAAACTATTTCATCTTGGAAGGAATTTTCTGGAATCTAGAGAAAATTACATGTAATTAGGCTAGTGGGGAAATGATTATGAGCACTGTAACCCAAGACATGTGGAAAAACCCCCGGATCACATGCTACATTTCCACCATCCATTCCCTCCCACTCCCAAAACAAGCACTTACATTTTCACACACACAAGACATTTGCATTAGAAAGCTTCCAAAATTTAGTTTACTGTGTCTTCTTTGATCATTTGACCAATGAGTGAATCTGTGTTCAGGATGCTGAATACATAGGAAATCTTATAACAATTGGAGCCCATTTCTATCTTAACACATTAAAATTCTATTAACTTTAGTCATTATAGGACTATCCTTATAATGCTTATGTAATTAAATTATGAAAATTATTGACATCTTAAAATTGAAAATTATAAACACAAAACTTATAATCACACTGAGGAAATCTTTGAATGTACAGCATGCTAATTAAAACATTAAGCAAGGTTGATTGTCATTTGTTAGTAATCATTAGCCTCGACCTAGTGAGAGTAAAGGCTTATTAAAAGGAATTTAAAAAGATATTCCATTATTCCTTGGAAAGAGCATAACTTTGAACTCTGAAAATCTAGGTTCACATCTTGATCTTGTTATTTAGAAGCTGTGTCACTTCAAGCAAGGATTTAACCTCCCTGTTCCAGAGTGAGCTCAGCTGTAAAATAAGGATGATGTTGTCCCTTAAGGTGTTGTAGTAAACAAATAAGATAAAAAATATGAAAATGCCTTACAAATTGTAAATCATTGTGTAAATGCAAAGAATTATTAGCATTTCTAGCCAAAATCATGCTTTTTCTTCAGTCCATTTCCTCAGATCACCTTCAGTCATGCCATGCTGTTGGCCACTTCCTCCTTGAAACGGTCTTCATTAGCTTTTATAAACTGTTCAACCCTGATGTTCTCACATGTCAATGGCCATTACTTTTCTGCTTTTTCGAAACCAAAAGTCCTTTTCCTTAATTCTCTTTTTACCCATTTCCTCTTCAAAATGACGACGGTACTTTGGTGAACCACCAAAGAATTGCCAAAAGTATATCAAGCTCTGAACCCTCTCTCCCAGCAGAATTCTATATTTCCATTGCCATTCCTGAC
This sequence comes from Equus asinus, assembly GCF_041296235.1. Lineage (NCBI taxonomy): Eukaryota > Metazoa > Chordata > Mammalia > Perissodactyla > Equidae > Equus > Equus asinus. Next base: position 41,362,834 of record NC_091797.1, read on the forward strand.
ACATCTACTTGAAAATTTACATGTACTCTGGTTCAATAAATCCACTGTTTCCCTCTCCCCAGCCAAAAGTAGCTGTTTTAGTTTCCTGTGGCTGCCATAATGAAGTACCACCAACCGGGGTACTTAAAACAACAGAAATTTTTTCTCTCACGCTTCTGGAAACCAGAAGTCCAAAATCAAGCTGTCATCAGGAACACACTCTCTGAAGGTTCTAAAGGAAAATGTGTTCTATGCCTTTCTTTTAGCCTCTGTTGTTGCCAACAATCCTTCTCATTCCTTGGCTTGTACATTTATCTTTGTTCCAATCTTCGCCTCCATCATCATATGGTGTTCTCCCTGTCTGTGTCTTGTCTCTGTTTTCCCTTCCTAGAAGGACACCATCCATATCAGATTAGAGCCCACGTAATCAAGTATGGCATTATCTTAACTTGATTACATATGCAAAGAATCTATTTTCAAATAAGATAATATTCTTAAGTACCAGGGGTTATGACATATATTTTTTGGAGACACAATTCAAACCATAACAGCAGGTTGTCATCTTTAGCCTCTCCATTTTTAACAAAAGAATCAACCAATCTCTCAGTCTTTAAGACTGGAACCCTTTTTGATTTTAATTGAGATAAAATGGCATGTCAAGTTGTATTGGTTTCCAGTGTACAGCATACCGATTCGATACATGTACATACTGCAGAGTGATCACCGCAGTAAATCTAGTTAACATCTATCACCACACACTGTTACAAATTGTTTTTCTAGCATTTGTTGAATTTGGTTGGCTAATATTTTATTGAGAATTTTTGCATCTATTTTCATCAGGGGTATTGGCACATAATTTTCTTTTCTTATAACATTCCCGTCTGGGTTTAGTATCAGGATAATGCTGGCTTCATGAAATGAGGTTGGAAGTATTACTTCCTCTTCTGTTTTTTGAAAAAGTTTGGAAAGCTTCACTCTTCAAATGTTCGGTAGAATTCACCAGTGAAGCCATCTGCTCCTGGACTTTTGTTTGTTGGGAGGTTTTTGATTACTGATTCAATCTTCTTACTAGTAATCAGTCTATTCAGTTTCCCATTTCTTCCTGATTCTATCTTGGTAGGTTGTATGTTTCTAGGAATTTATCCATTTCTTCTAGGTTGTCCAATTTGTTGCTATATAACTATTTAAGTAGTCTCTTATGATCCTTTGTGTTTTTGTGGTATCAGTTTTAATGTCACCTCTTTTGTTTATTATCCTATTTGTTTGAGTCCTCTCTTTTTCTTGGTGAGACTATCTAAATATTTCTCTATTTTGTTTATCTTCCCAAAAATCCAATACCTAATTACATTGATCTTTTCTATTGTCTTTTTAGTCTTTATTTCATTTATTTCCATTTTGATCTTGGTTATTTCCTTCCTTCTCCTGAGTTTTGGATTCATGTCTTTTTCTTTTTCTATGTCTTTGAGGTGTAAAGAAGTTAGGTTATTTATTTGAGATCTTTCTAGTGTATTCATATAGGCATTTATTGCTATGAACTTTCCTCTTAGAACTGTTTTTGCTACCTCCTATACATTTTGGTACATTGTACTTCCATTTTCAATTGTCTCAAGGTATCTTTGAATTCTCTCTTTATTTCTTCTTTGACCCTTGTGTTGTTCAAGAGCACACTCTCCACATGTTTGTGAATTCTCAAGTTTTCTTTCTGTAATTGATTTCTAGTTTCATACCATTAATATCATTGTGATCAGAAGTGACGCATGATAGGATTTCAATCTTCTTACATTTATTAAGACTTGTTTTGTGGCCTCACATGTGAGCTGTCCTGGAGAACGTTCTGTGCATACTTGGAGCAAAGTGTATTCTGCTGTTTTGGATGGAATGTTCTGTAAATATATCTTAAGACCATTTGATCTAACTAGTCATTTAACTGCAATGTTTCTTTATTGATTTTCTGTTTAAACATCTATCCTTTGATGAAAATGGAGAACTGAATTCCCCTGCTAATGAAGTATCATTGCATTGCTGTCCGTTTTTCCCTTTTGGTCTGATAAAATTTTCTTCACATATTTAAGTGCTCTGATGTTGATTGTATCAACATTCTTAAAAGTAATAGCCTGTTGGTGGATTGACTCCTTATCTTCATACAATGACTTTTTAGTCTCTTATTACAATCTTTGTCTTCAAGTCTATTTTGTCTGACTTAAGAATAGCTACCCCAGCCTTCTTATCCATTGCGTGGACTATGTTTTTAGTTCCTGTGTTTTCAGTTCTGTACATTCATAAAGGTGAAGTAAGTCTCTTCCAGCAACATATAGTTGGGTCTTTTTGTTTTATCCATTCAGCCACTCTATGTCTTTGGATTAGAGCACTTAATCTGTCTACATTTAAAGTAATTTATGACTGGTATGGACTTATTAACATTTTGTTCATTAATTTCTGGCTGTTTTGTAATTTTTTTCTACCTTCTTGTCTGATTTCCTCTTTTGTGATTTGTTGATTTTTCTGAATTGATATGCTTTGATTCCTTTCTCTTTATTTTTGAATATCTAATATAGGTGTTTGCTTTGCAGTTACCAGGAGGCTCGCATAAAATATATTTTTTATAACAGTGAGTTTTCAATTGATAAGAATTTAAGTTCAAATGCATTCTAAAGTTCAACATTTTTGTTCCCTCTCGCACATGTTTTATGTGTTGATGTTACATTATACATCTTTTTATTTTTTGTAACTATTAACAAATTATTGTATTTATAGTTATATTTACTTCTTTTATCTCTTAAGCTTCATACTGCATTTATAAGTGATTAACTCATCACCGTTACAACATTAGGTTATTCTGAATTTTATTGCTGAGGACACTTGGAGGAAAATTATGTCTTGCTGAAGTTGTAGGGTAAACACTGTGTCCCTCAAGACGAAGCAGTGGAGAAGCTAGATCAGAATCCTCACACTTTCTTTCCAGTTTTAACGACTATAATTGTGCTGGGAAGTCCTCTTCTTCAGCCCCTACTACCATCATACATGTAGACACCAATACCTCAGGATTTCTTACAGTTTCTCTATTTATCTTCTCTAAATTTTCTGGGATTTATCTTGGAAGAGAGATTCAGCTTCTTGTTTAGGACCAGACTCTGTTTTTTTGTTCCTTTTGTCCTTTATCTCTTGCTTATATTTTGAGAATTCTAAGTATTGAAAGATATTACTCATATTTATTGCATATTCCATGTCTAAAAATTCAAAAATCCAAAGTCTTTATGAATCTGATTCTGCTCCTTTGTTTATCCCTTGTGCTTACTCATGATATCTTATTTCCTTGTGTGTTGATATGATTTTTGACTGTGAATTGCTCATTCCATTGAAACTTTACCTGTGGGAAGGTGACATATAGCTGTGGTTCTACACATATGATTTGCATTTATTTGTTGATCTACTTAGATGCACTATCAAATACTTTCAAAGCAACACTGAATGAGAAAGGACAATGGAGGATTATTTCTTTTAAATTAAGGGGAAAAACTTCAACCCAGATGTTTTATCCAGTAAAATGGCCATTTAAATAGAGAAGCATGATAAAAACTTCTCAAATATATAAAGCCTCAGAAATCAGACAAGCAAATGCCTACGTTAAAAAGGAACAAACTAAAATAATGTTATGATTGAATCACATCTCAATAGTTAAAAGAGCTCTAAATGAACTAAGCAGTGCCTCTCCCAACCCCACATTTAAAAAACAAAGACCAATGGGGGAAAAATCTTCAAGTTTATACTGTTTAAAGAGAAACACCAAAACATAGGGTTATAAAAAAGATAAAAATAAGAAAATATTCCAGGCCGGTGTTATGATTTTAATATCTAATGTAAAGGAAAGAACAGGAATGCTTCTCCACCCGGTTCCAGGGCACCATTCTCTCTGTAGAGTAGACACAGTGAAGATAGCCTTTCTTCTGAAATATCTAAATTGCCACCACCTCAGTAAAGTATTGAACAAGCTATTTCTAGGCTCTGAATTATTCCAAACTCTCAGATCCTCTTCCTCACTGCTTGTCGTCTATCTGAGATAAGCGGAAGGGAAGGTCCACACTTCCTAAGTGAAATGTTATACCACCCTGTACTGCTGCTTCACTTTGGGATTTCTGTATTTATCACTAGATAAATGGATAAAGAGCCCAAGTGTGGAAAAGGAAAGGGAAAAGGGCAGAAACAAAATGAAAGATAGAGAAGACAAATACAGAATGACAAACAAGAACTGAGAGAGACAGTAGATATATACAGAGATTTCAGTTAAAAAGTACAGATACATACAGTAAATGTGAAAACAGAATGAAAATAATAGGGAAAACAATAAAATGATGGGAACAGGGATTCTCAAAAGCTCAAAATGCATTGAAGCAATTACAAGTAAAGTAAAATATAGGGCCAGACTGTACAGATGGCAGGTTGTTTAATTATTCTATATTGAAAAATATTTCACTGCTTGAAAGGCCCTTCACGTACATGGTCACCTAACACAAAAGATGGGACATATGGAATACAGACATCTATGTTTCCACCAAAAGTCAAGGGTAACGAAATCTGAATACTTTCTATTGAGGACATCCAGTCCCTCACCCCTCTCCTCTGCAGGATGTGACTCTGGAGATTCTCAAGTAAGCAGAGTTTTCATAGACAGTCCCATTGCTTCTATGAAGTTCTTGAAGGATCCTCCCAAACTATTTCATCTTGGAAGGAATTTTCTGGAATCTAGAGAAAATTACATGTAATTAGGCTAGTGGGGAAATGATTATGAGCACTGTAACCCAAGACATGTGGAAAAACCCCCGGATCACATGCTACATTTCCACCATCCATTCCCTCCCACTCCCAAAACAACCACTTACATTTTCACACACACAAGACATTTGCATTAGAAAGCTTCCAAAATTTAGTTTACTGTGTCTTCTTTGATCATTTGACCAATGAGTGAATCTGTGTTCAGGATGCTGAATACATAGGAAATCTTATAACAATTGGAGCCCATTTCTATCTTAACACATTAAAATTCTATTAACTTTAGTCATTATAGGACTATCCTTATAATGCTTATGTAATTAAATTATGAAAATTATTGACATCTTAAAATTGAAAATTATAAACACAAAACTTATAATCACACTGAGGAAATCTTTGAATGTACAGCATGCTAATTAAAACATTAAGCAAGGTTGATTGTCATTTGTTAGTAATCATTAGCCTCGACCTAGTGAGAGTAAAGGCTTATTAAAAGGAATTTAAAAAGATATTCCATTATTCCTTGGAAAGAGCATAACTTTGAACTCTGAAAATCTAGGTTCACATCTTGATCTTGTTATTTAGAAGCTGTGTCACTTCAAGCAAGGATTTAACCTCCCTGTTCCAGAGTGAGCTCAGCTGTAAAATAAGGATGATGTTGTCCCTTAAGGTGTTGTAGTAAACAAATAAGATAAAAAATATGAAAATGCCTTACAAATTGTAAATCATTGTGTAAATGCAAAGAATTATTAGCATTTCTAGCCAAAATCATGCTTTTTCTTCAGTCCATTTCCTCAGATCACCTTCAGTCATGCCATGCTGTTGGCCACTTCCTCCTTGAAACGGTCTTCATTAGCTTTTATAAACTGTTCAACCCTGATGTTCTCACATGTCAATGGCCATTACTTTTCTGCTTTTTCGAAACCAAAAGTCCTTTTCCTTAATTCTCTTTTTACCCATTTCCTCTTCAAAATGACGGCGGTACTTTGGTGAACCACCAAAGAATTGCCAAAAGTATATCAAGCTCTGAACCCTCTCTCCAAGCAGAATTCTATATTTCCATTGCCATTCCTGACACATCTACTTGAAAATTTACATGTACTCTGGTTCAATAAATCCACTGTTTCCCTCTCCCCAGCCAAAAGTAGCTGTTTTAGTTTCCTGTGGCTGCCATAATGAAGTACCACCAACCGGGGTACTTAAAACAACAGAAATTTTTTCTCTCACGCTTCTGGAAACCAGAAGTCCAAAATCAAGCTGTCATCAGGAACACACTCTCTGAAGGTTCTAAAGGAAAATGTGTTCTATGCCTTTCTTTTAGCCTCTGTTGTTGCCAACAATCCTTCTCATTCCTTGGCTTGTACATTTATCTTTGTTCCAATCTTCGCCTCCATCATCATATGGTGTTCTCCCTGTCTGTGTCTTGTCTCTGTTTTCCCTTCCTAGAAGGACACCATCCATATCAGATTAGAGCCCACGTAATCAAGTATGGCATTATCTTAACTTGATTACATATGCAAAGAATCTATTTTCAAATAAGATAATATTCTTAAGTACCAGGGGTTATGACATATATTTTTTGGAGACACAATTCAAACCATAACAGCAGGTTGTCATCTTTAGCCTCTCCATTTTTAACAAAAGAATCAACCAATCTCTCAGTCTTTAAGACTGGAATCCTTTTTGATTTTAATTGAGATAAAATGGCATGTCAAGTTGTATTGGTTTCCAGTGTACAGCATACCGATTCGATACATGTACATACTGCAGAGTGATCACCGCAGTAAATCTAGTTAACATCTATCACCACACACTGTTACAAATTGTTTTTCTAGCATTTGTTGAATTTGGTTGGCTAATATTTTATTGAGAATTTTTGCATCTATTTTCATCAGGGGTATTGGCACATAATTTTCTTTTCTTATAAAATTCCCGTCTGGGTTTAGTATCAGGATAATGCTGGCTTCATGAAATGAGGTTGGAAGTATTACTTCCTCTTCTGTTTTTTGAAAAAGTTTGGAAAGCTTCACTCTTCAAATGTTCGGTAGAATTCACCAGTGAAGCCATCTGCTCCTGGACTTTTGTTTGTTGGGAGGTTTTTGATTACTGATTCAATCTTCTTACTAGTAATCAGTCTATTCAGTTTCCCATTTCTTCCTGATTCTATCTTGGTAGGTTGTATGTTTCTAGGAATTTATCCATTTCTTCTAGGTTGTCCAATTTGTTGCTATATAACTATTTAAGTAGTCTCTTATGATCCTTTGTTTTTTTGTGGTATCAGTTTTAATGTCACCTCTTTTGTTTATTATCTTATTTGTTTGAGTCCTCTCTTTTTCTTGGTGAGACTATCTAAATATTTCTCTATTTTGTTTATCTTCCCAAAAATCCAATACCTAATTACATTGATCTTTTCTATTGTCTTTTTAGTCTTTATTTCATTTATTTCCATTTTGATCTTGGTTATTTCCTTCCTTCTCCTGAGTTTTGGATTCATGTCTTTTTCTTTTTCTATGTCTTTGAGGTGTAAAGAAGTTAGGTTATTTATTTGAGATCTTTCTAGTGTATTCATATAGGCATTTATTGCTATGAACTTTCCTCTTAGAACTGTTTTTGCTACCTCCTATACATTTTGGTACATTGTACTTCCATTTTCAATTGTCTCAAGGTATCTTTGAATTCTCTCTTTATTTCTTCTTTGACCCTTGTGTTGTTCAAGAGCACACTCTCCACATGTTTGTGAATTCTCAAGTTTTCTTTCTGTAATTGATTTCTAGTTTCATACCATTAATATCATTGTGATCAGAAGTGACGCGTGATAGGATTTCAATCTTCTTACATTTATTAAGACTTGTTTTGTGGCCTCACATGTGAGCTGTCCTGGAGAACGTTCTGTGCATACTTGGAGCAAAGTGTATTCTGCTGTTTTGGATGGAATGTTCTGTAAATATATCTTAAGACCATTTGATCTAACTAGTCATTTAACTGCAATGTTTCTTTATTGATTTTCTGTTTAAACATCTATCCTTTGATGAAAATGGAGAACTGAATTCCCCTGCTAATGAAGTATCATTGCATTGCTGTCCGTTTTTCCCTTTTGGTCTGATAAAATTTTCTTCACATATTTAAGTGCTCTGATGTTGATTGTATCAACATTCTTAAAAGTAATAGCCTGTTGGTGGATTGACTCCTTATCTTCATACAATGACTTTTTAGTCTCTTATTACAATCTTTGTCTTCAAGTCTATTTTGTCTGACTTAAGAATAGCTACCCCAGCCTTCTTATCCATTGCGTGGACTATGTTTTTAGTTCCTGTGTTTTCAGTTCTGTACATTCATAAAGGTGAAGTAAGTCTCTTCCAGCAACATATAGTTGGGTCTTTTTGTTTTATCCATTCAGCCACTCTATGTCTTTGGATTAGAGCACTTAATCTGTCTACATTTAAAGTAATTTATGACTGGTATGGACTTATTAACATTTTGTTCATTAATTTCTGGCTGTTTTGTAATTTTTTTCTACCTTCTTGTCTGATTTCCTCTTTTGTGATTTGTTGATTTTTCTGAATTGATATGCTTTGATTCCTTTCTCTTTATTTTTGAATATCTAATATAGGTGTTTGCTTTGCAGTTACCAGGAGGCTCGCATAAAATATATTTTTTATAACAGTGAGTTTTCAATTGATAAGAATTTAAGTTCAAATGCATTCTAAAGTTCAACATTTTTGTTCCCTCTCGCACATGTTTTATGTGTTGATGTTACATTATACATCTTTTTATTTTTTGTAACTATTAACAAATTATTGTATTTATAGTTATATTTACTTCTTTTATCTCTTAAGCTTCATACTGCATTTATAAGTGATTAACTCATCACCGTTACAACATTAGGTTATTCTGAATTTTATTGCTGAGGACACTTGGAGGAAAATTATGTCTTGCTGAAGTTGTAGGGTAAACACTGTGTCCCTCAAGACGAAGCAGTGGAGAAGCTAGATCAGAATCCTCACACTTTCTTTCCAGTTTTAACGACTATAATTGTGCTGGGAAGTCCTCTTCTTCAGCCCCTACTACCATCATACATGTAGACACCAATACCTCAGGATTTCTTACAGTTTCTCTATTTATCTTCTCTAAATTTTCTGGGATTTATCTTGGAAGAGAGATTCAGCTTCTTGTTTAGGACCAGACTCTGTTTTTTTGTTCCTTTTGTCCTTTATCTCTTGCTTATATTTTGAGAATTCTAAGTATTGAAAGATATTAGTCATATTTATTGCATATTCCATGTCTAAAAATTCAAAAATCCAAAGTCTTTATGAATCTGATTCTGCTCCTTTGTTTATCCCTTGTGCTTACTCATGATATCTTATTTCCTTGTGTGTTGATATGATTTTTGACTGTGAATTGCTCATTCCATTGAAACTTTACCTGTGGGAAGGTGACATATAGCTGTGGTTCTACACATATGATTTGCATTTATTTGTTGATCTACTTAGATGCACTATCAAATACTTTCAAAGCAACACTGAATGAGAAAGGACAATGGAGGATTATTTCTTTTAAATTAAGGGGAAAAACTTCAACCCAGATGTTTTATCCAGTAAAATGGCCATTTAAATAGAGAAGCATGATAAAAACTTCTCAAATATATAAAGCCTCAGAAATCAGACAAGCAAATGCCTACGTTAAAAAGGAACAAACTAAAATAATGTTATGATTGAATCACATCTCAATAGTTAAAAGAGCTCTAAATGAACTAAGCAGTGCCTCTCCCAACCCCACATTTAAAAAACAAAGACCAATGGGGGAAAAATCTTCAAGTTTATACTGTTTAAAGAGAAACACCAAAACATAGGGTTATAAAAAAGATAAAAATAAGAAAATATTCCAGGCCGGTGTTATGATTTTAATATCTAATGTAAAGGAAAGAACAGGAATGCTCCTCCACCCGGTTCCAGGGCACCATTCTCTCTGTAGAGTAGACACAGTGAAGATAGCCTTTCTTCTGAAATATCTAAATTGCCACCACCTCAGTAAAGTATTGAACAAGCTATTTCTAGGCTCTGAATTATTCCAAACTCTCAGATCCTCTTCCTCACTGCTTGTCGTCTATCTGAGATAAGCGGAAGGGAAGGTCCACACTTCCTAAGTGAAATGTTATACCACCCTGTACTGCTGCTTCACTTTGGGATTTCTGTATTTATCACTAGATAAATGGATAAAGAGCCCAAGAGTGGAAAAGGAAAGGGAAAAGGGCAGAAACAAAATGAAAGATAGAGAAGACAAATACAGAATGACAAACAAGAACTGAGAGAGACAGTAGATATATACAGAGATTTCAGTTAAAAAGTACAGATACATACAGTAAATGTGAAAACAGAATGAAAATAATAGGGAAAACAATAAAATGATGGGAACAGGGATTCTCAAAAGCTCAAAATGCATTGAAGCAATTACAAGTAAAGTAAAATATAGGGCCAGACTGTACAGATGGCAGGTTGTTTAATTATTCTATATTGAAAAATATTTCACTGCTTGAAAGGCCCTTCACGTACATGGTCACCTAACACAAAAGATGGGACATATGGAATACAGACATCTATGTTTCCACCAAAAGTCAAGGGTAACGAAATCTGAATACTTTCTATTGAGGACATCCAGTCCCTCACCCCTCTCCTCTGCAGGATGTGACTCTGGAGATTCTCAAGTAAGCAGAGTTTTCATAGACAGTCCCATTGCTTCTATGAAGTTCTTGAAGGATCCTCCCAAACTATTTCATCTTGGAAGGAATTTTCTGGAATCTAGAGAAAATTACATGTAATTAGGCTAGTGGGGAAATGATTATGAGCACTGTAACCCAAGACATGTGGAAAAACCCCCCGATCACATGCTACATTTCCACCATCCATTCCCTCCCACTCCCAAAACAAGCACTTACATTTTCACACACACAAGACATTTGCATTAGAAAGCTTCCAAAATTTAGTTTACTGTGTCTTCTTTGATCATTTGACCAATGAGTGAATCTGTGTTCAGGATGCTGAATACATAGGAAATCTTATAACAATTGGAGCCCATTTCTATCTTAACATATTAAAATTCTATTAACTTTAGTCATTATAGGACTATCCTTATAATACTTATGTAATTAAATTATGAAAATTATTGACATCTTAAAATTGAAAATTATAAACACAAAACTTATAATCACACTGAGGAAATCTTTGAATGTACAGCATGCTAATTAAAACATTAAGCAAGGTTGATTGTCATTTCTTAGAAATCATTAGCCTCGACCTAGTGAGAGTAAAGGCTTATTAAAAGGAATTTAAAAAGATATTCCATTATTCCTTGGAAAGAGCATAACTTTGAACTCTGAAAATCTAGGTTCACATCTTGATCTTGTTATTTAGAAGCTGTGTCACTTCAAGCAAGGATTTAACCTCCCTGTTCCAGAGTGAGCTCAGCTGTAAAATAAGGATGATATTGTCCCTTAAGGTGTTGTAGTAAACAAATAAGATAAAAAATATGAAAATGCCTTACAAATTGTAAATCATTGTGTAAATGCAAAGAATCATTAGCATTTCTAGCCAAAATCATGCTTTTTCTTCAGTCCATTTCCTCAGATCACCTTCAGTCATGCCATGCTGTTGGCCACTTCCTCCTTGAAACGGTCTTCATTAGCTTTTATAAACTGTTCAACCCTGATGTTCTCACATGTCAATGGCCATTACTTTTCTGCTTTTTCGAAACCAAAAGTCCTTTTCCTTAATTCTCTTTTTACCCATTTCCTCTTCAAAATGACGACGGTACTTTGGTGAACCACCAAAGAATTGCCAAAAGTATATCAAGCTCTGAACCCTCTCTCCAAGCAGAATTCTATATTTCCATTGCCATTCCTGACACATCTACTTGAAAATTTACATGTACTCTGGTTCAATAAATCCACTGTTTCCCTCTCCCCAACCAAAAGTAGCTGTTTTAGTTTCCTGTGGCTGCCATAATGAAGTACCACCAACCGGGGTACTTAAAACAACAGAAATTTTTTCTCTCACGCTTCTGGAAACCAGAAGTCCAAAATCAAGCTGTCATCAGGAACACACTCTCTGAAGGTTCTAAAGGAAAATGTGTTCTATGCCTTTCTTTTAGCCTCTGTTGTTGCCAACAATCCTTCTCATTCCTTGGCTTGTACATTTATTTTTGTTCCAATCTTCGCCTCCATCATCATATGGTGTTCTCCCTGTCTGTGTCTTGTCTCTGTTTTCCCTTCCTAGAAGGACACCATCCATATCAGATTAGAGCCCACGTAATCAAGTATGGCATTATCTTAACTTGATTACATATGCAAAGAATCTATTTTCAAATAAGATAATATTCTTAAGTACCAGGGGTTATGACATATATTTTTTGGAGACACAATTCAAACCATAACAGCAGGTTGTCATCTTTAGCCTCTCCATTTTTAACAAAAGAATCAACCAATCTCTCAGTCTTTAAGACTGGAACCCTTTTTGATTTTAATTGAGATAAAATGACATGTCAAGTTGTATTGGTTTCCAGTGTACAGCATACCGATTCGATACATGTACATACTGCAGAGTGATCACCGCAGTAAATCTAGTTAACATCTATCACCACACACAGTTACAAATTGTTTTTCTAGCATTTGTTGAATTTGGTTGGCTAATATTTTATTGAGAATTTTTGCATCTATTTTCATCAGGGGTATTGGCACATAATTTTCTTTTCTTAAAACATTCCCGTCTGGGTTTAGTATCAGGATAATGCTGGCCTCATGAAATGAGGTTGGAAGTATTACTTCCTCTTCTGTTTTTTGAAAAAGTTTGGAAAGCTTCACTCTTCAAATGTTCGGTAGAATTCACCAGTGAAGCCATCTGCTCCTGGACTTTTGTTTGTTGGGAGGTTTTTGATTACTGATTCAATCTTCTTACTAGTAATCAGTCTATTCAGTTTCCCATTTCTTCCTGATTCTATCTTGGTAGGTTGTATGTTTCTAGGAATTTATCCATTTCTTCTAGGTTGTCCAATTTGTTGCTATATAACTATTTAAGTAGTCTCTTATGATCCTTTGTGTTTTTGTGGTATCAGTTTTAATGTCACCTCTTTTGTTTATTATCCTATTTGTTTGAGTCCTCTCTTTTTCTTGGTGAGACTATCTAAATATTTCTCTATTTTGTTTATCTTCCCAAAAATCCAATACCTAATTACATTGATCTTTTCTATTGTCTTTTTAGTCTTTATTTCATTTATTTCCATTTTGATCTTGGTTATTTCCTTCCTTCTCCTGAGTTTTGGATTCATGTCTTTTTCTTTTTCTATGTCTTTGAGGTGTAAAGAAGTTAGGTTATTTATTTGAGATCTTTCTAGTGTATTCATATAGGCATTTATTGCTATGAACTTTCCTCTTAGAACTGTTTTTGCTACCTCCTATACATTTTGGTACATTGTACTTCCATTTTCAATTGTCTCAAGGTATCTTTGAATTCTCTCTTTCTTTCTTCTTTGACCCTTGTGTTGTTCAAGAGCACACTCTCCACATGTTTGTGAATTCTCAAGTTTTCTTTCTGTAATTGATTTCTAGTTTCATACCATTAATATCATTGTGATCAGAAGTGACGCATGATAGGATTTCAATCTTCTTACATTTATTAAGACTTGTTTTGTGGCCTCACATGTGAGCTGTCCTGGAGAACGTTCTGTGCATACTTGGAGCAAAGTGTATTCTGCTGTTTTGGATGGAATGTTCTGTAAATATATCTTAAGACCATTTGATCTAACTAGTCATTTAACTGCAATGCTTCTTTATTGATTTTCTGTTTAAACATCTATCCTTTGATGAAAATGGAGAACTGAATTCCCCTGCTAATGAAGTATCATTGCATTGCTGTCCGTTTTTCCCTTTTGGTCTGATAAAATTTTCTTCACATATTTAAGTGCTCTGATGTTGATTGTATCAACATTCTTAAAAGTAATAGCCTGTTGGTGGATTGACTCCTTATCTTCATACAATGACTTTTTAGTCTCTTATTACAATCTTTGTCTTCAAGTCTATTTTGTCTGACTTAAGAATAGCTACCCCAGCCTTCTTATCCATTGCGTGGACTATGTTTTTAGTTCCTGTGTTTTCAGTTCTGTACATTCATAAAGGTGAAGTAAGTCTCTTCCAGCAACATATAGTTGGGTCTTTTTGTTTTATCCATTCAGCCACTCTATGTCTTTGGATTAGAGCACTTAATCTGTCTACATTTAAAGTAATTTATGACTGGTATGGACTTATTAACATTTTGTTCATTAATTTCTGGCTGTTTTGTAATTTTTTTCTACCTTCTTGTCTGATTTCCTCTTTTGTGATTTGTTGATTTTTCTGAATTGATATGCTTTGATTCCTTTCTCTTTATTTTTGAATATCTAATATAGGTGTTTGCTTTGCAGTTACCAGGAGGCTCGCATAAAATATATTTTTTATAACAGTGAGTTTTCAATTGATAAGAATTTAAGTTCAAATGCATTCTAAAGTTCAACATTTTTGTTCCCTCTCGCACATGTTTTATGTGTTGATGTTACATTATACATCTTTTTATTTTTTGTAACTATTAACAAATTATTGTATTTATAGTTATATTTACTTCTTTTATCTCTTAAGCTTCATACTGCATTTATAAGTGATTAACTCATCACCGTTACAACATTAGGTTATTCTGAATTTTATTGCTGAGGACACTTGGAGGAAAATTATGTCTTGCTGAAGTTGTAGGGTAAACACTGTGTCCCTCAAGACGAAGCAGTGGAGAAGCTAGATCAGAATCCTCACACTTTCTTTCCAGTTTTAACGACTATAATTGTGCTGGGAAGTCCTCTTCTTCAGCCCCTACTACCATCATACATGTAGACACCAATACCTCAGGATTTCTTACAGTTTCTCTATTTATCTTCTCTAAATTTTCTGGGATTTATCTTGGAAGAGAGATTCAGCTTCTTGTTTAGGACCAGACTCTGTTTTTTTGTTCCTTTTGTCCTTTATCTCTTGCTTATATTTTGAGAATTCTAAGTATTGAAAGATATTACTCATATTTATTGCATATTCCATGTCTAAAAATTCAAAAATCCAAAGTCTTTATGAATCTGATTCTGCTCCTTTGTTTATCCCTTGTGCTTACTCATGATATCTTATTTCCTTGTGTGTTGATATGATTTTTGACTGTGAATTGCTCATTCCATTGAAACTTTACCTGTGGGAAGGTGACATATAGCTGTGGTTCTACACATATGATTTGCATTTATTTGTTGATCTACTTAGATGCACTATCAAATACTTTCAAAGCAACACTGAATGAGAAAGGACAATGGAGGATTATTTCTTTTAAATTAAGGGGAAAAACTTCAACCCAGATGTTTTATCCAGTAAAATGGCCATTTAAATAGAGAAGCATGATAAAAACTTCTCAAATATATAAAGCCTCAGAAATCAGACAAGCAAATGCCTACGTTAAAAAGGAACAAACTAAAATAATGTTATGATTGAATCACATCTCAATAGTTAAAAGAGCTCTAAATGAACTAAGCAGTGCCTCTCCCAACCCCACATTTAAAAAACAAAGTCTAATGGGGGAAAAATCTTCAAGTTTATACTGTTTAAAGAGAAACACCAAAACATAGGGTTATAAAAAGGATAAAAATAAGAAAATATTCCAGGCCGGTGTTATGATTTTAATATCTAATGTAAAGGAAAGAACAGGAATGCTCCTCCACCCGGTTCCAGGGCACCATTCTCTCTGTAGAGTAGACACAGTGAAGATAGCCTTTCTTCTGAAATATCTAAATTGCCACCACCTCAGTAAAGTATTGAACAAGCTATTTCTAGGCTCTGAATTATTCCAAACTCTCAGATCCTCTTCCTCACTGCTTGTCGTCTATCTGAGATAAGCGGAAGGGAAGGTCCACACTTCCTAAGTGAAATGTTATACCACCCTGTACTGCTGCTTCACTTTGGGATTTCTGTATTTATCACTAGATAAATGGATAAAGAGCCCAAGAGTGGAAAAGGAAAGGGAAAAGGGCAGAAACAAAATGAAAGATAGAGAAGACAAATACAGAATGACAAACAAGAACTGAGAGAGACAGTAGATATATACAGAGATTTCAGTTAAAAAGTACAGATACATACAGTAAATGTGAAAACAGAATGAAAATAATAGGGAAAACAATAAAATGATGGGAACAGGGATTCTCAAAAGCTCAAAATGCATTGAAGCAATTACAAGTAAAGTAAAATATAGGGCCAGACTGTACAGATGGCAGGTTGTTTAATTATTCTATATTGAAAAATATTTCACTGCTTGAAAGGCCCTTCACGTACATGGTCACCTAACACAAAAGATGGGACATATGGAATACAGACATCTATGTTTCCACCAAAAGTCAAGGGTAACGAAATCTGAATACTTTCTATTGAGGACATCCAGTCCCTCACCCCTCTCCTCTGCAGGATGTGACTCTGGAGATTCTCAAGTAAGCAGAGTTTTCATAGACAGTCCCATTGCTTCTATGAAGTTCTTGAAGGATCCTCCCAAACTATTTCATCTTGGAAGGAATTTTCTGGAATCTAGAGAAAATTACATGTAATTAGGCTAGTGGGGAAATGATTATGAGCACTGTAACCCAAGACATGTGGAAAAACCCCCCGATCACATGCTACATTTCCACCATCCATTCCCTCCCACTCCCAAAACAAGCACTTACATTTTCACACACACAAGACATTTGCATTAGAAAGCTTCCAAAATTTAGTTTACTGTGTCTTCTTTGATCATTTGACCAATGAGTGAATCTGTGTTCAGGATGCTGAATACATAGGAAATCTTATAACAATTGGAGCCCATTTCTATCTTAACATATTAAAATTCTATTAACTTTAGTCATTATAGGACTATCCTTATAATACTTATGTAATTAAATTATGAAAATTATTGACATCTTAAAATTGAAAATTATAAACACAAAACTTATAATCACACTGAGGAAATCTTTGAATGTACAGCATGCTAATTAAAACATTAAGCAAGGTTGATTGTCATTTCTTAGAAATCATTAGCCTCGACCTAGTGAGAGTAAAGGCTTATTAAAAGGAATTTAAAAAGATATTCCATTATTCCTTGGAAAGAGCATAACTTTGAACTCTGAAAATCTAGGTTCACATCTTGATCTTGTTATTTAGAAGCTGTGTCACTTCAAGCAAGGATTTAACCTCCCTGTTCCAGAGTGAGCTCAGCTGTAAAATAAGGATGATATTGTCCCTTAAGGTGTTGTAGTAAACAAATAAGATAAAAAATATGAAAATGCCTTACAAATTGTAAATCATTGTGTAAATGCAAAGAATCATTAGCATTTCTAGCCAAAATCATGCTTTTTCTTCAGTCCATTTCCTCAGATCACCTTCAGTCATGCCATGCTGTTGGCCACTTCCTCCTTGAAACGGTCTTCATTAGCTTTTATAAACTGTTCAACCCTGATGTTCTCACATGTCAATGGCCATTACTTTTCTGCTTTTTCGAAACCAAAAGTCCTTTTCCTTAATTCTCTTTTTACCCATTTCCTCTTCAAAATGACGACGGTACTTTGGTGAACCACCAAAGAATTGCCAAAAGTATATCAAGCTCTGAACCCTCTCTCCAAGCAGAATTCTATATTTCCATTGCCATTCCTGACACATCTACTTGAAAATTTACATGTACTCTGGTTCAATAAATCCACTGTTTCCCTCTCCCCAACCAAAAGTAGCTGTTTTAGTTTCCTGTGGCTGCCATAATGAAGTACCACCAACCGGGGTACTTAAAACAACAGAAATTTTTTCTCTCACGCTTCTGGAAACCAGAAGTCCAAAATCAAGCTGTCATCAGGAACACACTCTCTGAAGGTTCTAAAGGAAAATGTGTTCTATGCCTTTCTTTTAGCCTCTGTTGTTGCCAACAATCCTTCTCATTCCTTGGCTTGTACATTTATTTTTGTTCCAATCTTCGCCTCCATCATCATATGGTGTTCTCCCTGTCTGTGTCTTGTCTCTGTTTTCCCTTCCTAGAAGGACACCATCCATATCAGATTAGAGCCCACGTAATCAAGTATGGCATTATCTTAACTTGATTACATATGCAAAGAATCTATTTTCAAATAAGATAATATTCTTAAGTACCAGGGGTTATGACATATATTTTTTGGAGACACAATTCAAACCATAACAGCAGGTTGTCATCTTTAGCCTCTCCATTTTTAACAAAAGAATCAACCAATCTCTCAGTCTTTAAGACTGGAACCCTTTTTGATTTTAATTGAGATAAAATGACATGTCAAGTTGTATTGGTTTCCAGTGTACAGCATACCGATTCGATACATGTACATACTGCAGAGTGATCACCGCAGTAAATCTAGTTAACATCTATCACCACACACAGTTACAAATTGTTTTTCTAGCATTTGTTGAATTTGGTTGGCTAATATTTTATTGAGAATTTTTGCATCTATTTTCATCAGGGGTATTGGCACATAATTTTCTTTTCTTAAAACATTCCCGTCTGGGTTTAGTATCAGGATAATGCTGGCCTCATGAAATGAGGTTGGAAGTATTACTTCCTCTTCTGTTTTTTGAAAAAGTTTGGAAAGCTTCACTCTTCAAATGTTCGGTAGAATTCACCAGTGAAGCCATCTGCTCCTGGACTTTTGTTTGTTGGGAGGTTTTTGATTACTGATTCAATCTTCTTACTAGTAATCAGTCTATTCAGTTTCCCATTTCTTCCTGATTCTATCTTGGTAGGTTGTATGTTTCTAGGAATTTATCCATTTCTTCTAGGTTGTCCAATTTGTTGCTATATAACTATTTAAGTAGTCTCTTATGATCCTTTGTGTTTTTGTGGTATCAGTTTTAATGTCACCTCTTTTGTTTATTATCCTATTTGTTTGAGTCCTCTCTTTTTCTTGGTGAGACTATCTAAATATTTCTCTATTTTGTTTATCTTCCCAAAAATCCAATACCTAATTACATTGATCTTTTCTATTGTCTTTTTAGTCTTTATTTCATTTATTTCCATTTTGATCTTGGTTATTTCCTTCCTTCTCCTGAGTTTTGGATTCATGTCTTTTTCTTTTTCTATGTCTTTGAGGTGTAAAGAAGTTAGGTTATTTATTTGAGATCTTTCTAGTGTATTCATATAGGCATTTATTGCTATGAACTTTCCTCTTAGAACTGTTTTTGCTACCTCCTATACATTTTGGTACATTGTACTTCCATTTTCAATTGTCTCAAGGTATCTTTGAATTCTCTCTTTCTTTCTTCTTTGACCCTTGTGTTGTTCAAGAGCACACTCTCCACATGTTTGTGAATTCTCAAGTTTTCTTTCTGTAATTGATTTCTAGTTTCATACCATTAATATCATTGTGATCAGAAGTGACGCATGATAGGATTTCAATCTTCTTACATTTATTAAGACTTGTTTTGTGGCCTCACATGTGAGCTGTCCTGGAGAACGTTCTGTGCATACTTGGAGCAAAGTGTATTCTGCTGTTTTGGATGGAATGTTCTGTAAATATATCTTAAGACCATTTGATCTAACTAGTCATTTAACTGCAATGCTTCTTTATTGATTTTCTGTTTAAACATCTATCCTTTGATGAAAATGGAGAACTGAATTCCCCTGCTAATGAAGTATCATTGCATTGCTGTCCGTTTTTCCCTTTTGGTCTGATAAAATTTTCTTCACATATTTAAGTGCTCTGATGTTGATTGTATCAACATTCTTAAAAGTAATAGCCTGTTGGTGGATTGACTCCTTATCTTCATACAATGACTTTTTAGTCTCTTATTACAATCTTTGTCTTCAAGTCTATTTTGTCTGACTTAAGAATAGCTACCCCAGCCTTCTTATCCATTGCGTGGACTATGTTTTTAGTTCCTGTGTTTTCAGTTCTGTACATTCATAAAGGTGAAGTAAGTCTCTTCCAGCAACATATAGTTGGGTCTTTTTGTTTTATCCATTCAGCCACTCTATGTCTTTGGATTAGAGCACTTAATCTGTCTACATTTAAAGTAATTTATGACTGGTATGGACTTATTAACATTTTGTTCATTAATTTCTGGCTGTTTTGTAATTTTTTTCTACCTTCTTGTCTGATTTCCTCTTTTGTGATTTGTTGATTTTTCTGAATTGATATGCTTTGATTCCTTTCTCTTTATTTTTGAATATCTAATATAGGTGTTTGCTTTGCAGTTACCAGGAGGCTCGCATAAAATATATTTTTTATAACAGTGAGTTTTCAATTGATAAGAATTTAAGTTCAAATGCATTCTAAAGTTCAACATTTTTGTTCCCTCTCGCACATGTTTTATGTGTTGATGTTACATTATACATCTTTTTATTTTTTGTAACTATTAACAAATTATTGTATTTATAGTTATATTTACTTCTTTTATCTCTTAAGCTTCATACTGCATTTATAAGTGATTAACTCATCACCGTTACAACATTAGGTTATTCTGAATTTTATTGCTGAGGACACTTGGAGGAAAATTATGTCTTGCTGAAGTTGTAGGGTAAACACTGTGTCCCTCAAGACGAAGCAGTGGAGAAGCTAGATCAGAATCCTCACACTTTCTTTCCAGTTTTAACGACTATAATTGTGCTGGGAAGTCCTCTTCTTCAGCCCCTACTACCATCATACATGTATACACCAATACCTCAGGATTTCTTACAGTTTCTCTATTTATCTTCTCTAAATTTTCTGGGATTTATCTTGGAAGAGAGATTCAGCTTCTTGTTTAGGACCAGACTCTGTTTTTTTGTTCCTTTTGTCCTTTATCTCTTGCTTATATTTTGAGAATTCTAAGTATTGAAAGATATTAGTCATATTTATTGCATATTCCATGTCTAAAAATTCAAAAATCCAAAGTCTTTATGAATCTGATTCTGCTCCTTTGTTTATCCCTTGTGCTTACTCATGATATCTTATTTCCTTGTGTGTTGATATGATTTTTGACTGTGAATTGCTCATTCCATTGAAACTTTACCTGTGGGAAGGTGACATATAGCTGTGGTTCTACACATATGATTTGCATTTATTTGTTGATCTACTTAGATGCACTATCAAATACTTTCAAAGCAACACTGAATGAGAAAGGACAATGGAGGATTATTTCTTTTAAATTAAGGGGAAAAACTTCAACCCAGATGTTTTATCCAGTAAAATGGCCATTTAAATAGAGAAGCATGATAAAAACTTCTCAAATATATAAAGCCTCAGAAATCAGACAAGCAAATGCCTACGTTAAAAAGGAACAAACTAAAATAATGTTATGATTGAATCACATCTCAATAGTTAAAAGAGCTCTAAATGAACTAAGCAGTGCCTCTCCCAACCCCACATTTAAAAAACAAAGACCAATGGGGGAAAAATCTTCAAGTTTATACTGTTTAAAGAGAAACACCAAAACATAGGGTTATAAAAAAGATAAAAATAAGAAAATATTCCAGGCCGGTGTTATGATTTTAATATCTAATGTAAAGGAAAGAACAGGAATGCTCCTCCACCCGGTTCCAGGGCACCATTCTCTCTGTAGAGTAGACACAGTGAAGATAGCCTTTCTTCTGAAATATCTAAATTGCCACCACCTCAGTAAAGTATTGAACAAGCTATTTCTAGGCTCTGAATTATTCCAAACTCTCAGATCCTCTTCCTCACTGCTTGTCGTCTATCTGAGATAAGCGGAAGGGAAGGTCCACACTTCCTAAGTGAAATGTTATACCACCCTGTACTGCTGCTTCACTTTGGGATTTCTGTATTTATCACTAGATAAATGGATAAAGAGCCCAAGAGTGGAAAAGGAAAGGGAAAAGGGCAGAAACAAAATGAAAGATAGAGAAGACAAATACAGAATGACAAACAAGAACTGAGAGAGACAGTAGATATATACAGAGATTTCAGTTAAAAAGTACAGATACATACAGTAAATGTGAAAACAGAATGAAAATAATAGGGAAAACAATAAAATGATGGGAACAGGGATTCTCAAAAGCTCAAAATGCATTGAAGCAATTACAAGTAAAGTAAAATATAGGGCCAGACTGTACAGATGGCAGGTTGTTTAATTATTCTATATTGAAAAATATTTCACTGCTTGAAAGGCCCTTCACGTACATGGTCACCTAACACAAAAGATGGGACATATGGAATACAGACATCTATGTTTCCACCAAAAGTCAAGGGTAACGAAATCTGAATACTTTCTATTGAGGACATCCAGTCCCTCACCCCTCTCCTCTGCAGGATGTGACTCTGGAGATTCTCAAGTAAGCAGAGTTTTCATAGACAGTCCCATTGCTTCTATGAAGTTCTTGAAGGATCCTCCCAAACTATTTCATCTTGGAAGGAATTTTCTGGAATCTAGAGAAAATTACATGTAATTAGGCTAGTGGGGAAATGATTATGAGCACTGTAACCCAAGACATGTGGAAAAACCCCCCGATCACATGCTACATTTCCACCATCCATTCCCTCCCACTCCCAAAACAAGCACTTACATTTTCACACACACAAGACATTTGCATTAGAAAGCTTCCAAAATTTAGTTTACTGTGTCTTCTTTGATCATTTGACCAATGAGTGAATCTGTGTTCAGGATGCTGAATACATAGGAAATCTTATAACAATTGGAGCCCATTTCTATCTTAACATATTAAAATTCTATTAACTTTAGTCATTATAGGACTATCCTTATAATACTTATGTAATTAAATTATGAAAATTATTGACATCTTAAAATTGAAAATTATAAACACAAAACTTATAATCACACTGAGGAAATCTTTGAATGTACAGCATGCTAATTAAAACATTAAGCAAGGTTGATTGTCATTTCTTAGAAATCATTAGCCTCGACCTAGTGAGAGTAAAGGCTTATTAAAAGGAATTTAAAAAGATATTCCATTATTCCTTGGAAAGAGCATAACTTTGAACTCTGAAAATCTAGGTTCACATCTTGATCTTGTTATTTAGAAGCTGTGTCACTTCAAGCAAGGATTTAACCTCCCTGTTCCAGAGTGAGCTCAGCTGTAAAATAAGGATGATATTGTCCCTTAAGGTGTTGTAGTAAACAAATAAGATAAAAAATATGAAAATGCCTTACAAATTGTAAATCATTGTGTAAATGCAAAGAATCATTAGCATTTCTAGCCAAAATCATGCTTTTTCTTCAGTCCATTTCCTCAGATCACCTTCAGTCATGCCATGCTGTTGGCCACTTCCTCCTTGAAACGGTCTTCATTAGCTTTTATAAACTGTTCAACCCTGATGTTCTCACATGTCAATGGCCATTACTTTTCTGCTTTTTCGAAACCAAAAGTCCTTTTCCTTAATTCTCTTTTTACCCATTTCCTCTTCAAAATGACGACGGTACTTTGGTGAACCACCAAAGAATTGCCAAAAGTATATCAAGCTCTGAACCCTCTCTCCAAGCAGAATTCTATATTTCCATTGCCATTCCTGACACATCTACTTGAAAATTTACATGTACTCTGGTTCAATAAATCCACTGTTTCCCTCTCCCCAACCAAAAGTAGCTGTTTTAGTTTCCTGTGGCTGCCATAATGAAGTACCACCAACCGGGGTACTTAAAACAACAGAAATTTTTTCTCTCACGCTTCTGGAAACCAGAAGTCCAAAATCAAGCTGTCATCAGGAACACACTCTCTGAAGGTTCTAAAGGAAAATGTGTTCTATGCCTTTCTTTTAGCCTCTGTTGTTGCCAACAATCCTTCTCATTCCTTGGCTTGTACATTTATTTTTGTTCCAATCTTCGCCTCCATCATCATATGGTGTTCTCCCTGTCTGTGTCTTGTCTCTGTTTTCCCTTCCTAGAAGGACACCATCCATATCAGATTAGAGCCCACGTAATCAAGTATGGCATTATCTTAACTTGATTACATATGCAAAGAATCTATTTTCAAATAAGATAATATTCTTAAGTACCAGGGGTTATGACATATATTTTTTGGAGACACAATTCAAACCATAACAGCAGGTTGTCATCTTTAGCCTCTCCATTTTTAACAAAAGAATCAACCAATCTCTCAGTCTTTAAGACTGGAACCCTTTTTGATTTTAATTGAGATAAAATGACATGTCAAGTTGTATTGGTTTCCAGTGTACAGCATACCGATTCGATACATGTACATACTGCAGAGTGATCACCGCAGTAAATCTAGTTAACATCTATCACCACACACTGTTACAAATTGTTTTTCTAGCATTTGTTGAATTTGGTTGGCTAATATTTTATTGAGAATTTTTGCATCTATTTTCATCAGGGGTATTGGCACATAATTTTCTTTTCTTATAACATTCCCGTCTGGGTTTAGTATCAGGATAATGCTGGCCTCATGAAATGAGGTTGGAAGTATTACTTCCTCTTCTGTTTTTTGAAAAAGTTTGGAAAGCTTCACTCTTCAAATGTTCGGTAGAATTCACCAGTGAAGCCATCTGCTCCTGGACTTTTGTTTGTTGGGAGGTTTTTGATTACTGATTCAATCTTCTTACTAGTAATCAGTCTATTCAGTTTCCCATTTCTTCCTGATTCTATCTTGGTAGGTTGTATGTTTCTAGGAATTTATCCATTTCTTCTAGGTTGTCCAATTTGTTGCTATATAACTATTTAAGTAGTCTCTTATGATCCTTTGTGTTTTTGTGGTATCAGTTTTAATGTCACCTCTTTTGTTTATTATCTTATTTGTTTGAGTCCTCTCTTTTTCTTGGTGAGACTATCTAAATATTTCTCTATTTTGTTTATCTTCCCAAAAATCCAATACCTAATTACATTGATCTTTTCTATTGTCTTTTTAGTCTTTATTTCATTTATTTCCATTTTGATCTTGGTTATTTCCTTCCTTCTCCTGAGTTTTGGATTCATGTCTTTTTCTTTTTCTATGTCTTTGAGGTGTAAAGAAGTTAGGTTATTTATTTGAGATCTTTCTAGTGTATTCATATAGGCATTTATTGCTATGAACTTTCCTCTTAGAACTGTTTTTGCTACCTCCTATACATTTTGGTACATTGTACTTCCATTTTCAATTGTCTCAAGGTATCTTTGAATTCTCTCTTTCTTTCTTCTTTGACCCTTGTGTTGTTCAAGAGCACACTCTCCACATGTTTGTGAATTCTCAAGTTTTCTTTCTGTAATTGATTTCTAGTTTCATACCATTAATATCATTGTGATCAGAAGTGACGCATGATAGGATTTCAATCTTCTTACATTTATTAAGACTTGTTTTGTGGCCTCACATGTGAGCTGTCCTGGAGAACGTTCTGTGCATACTTGGAGCAAAGTGTATTCTGCTGTTTTGGATGGAATGTTCTGTAAATATATCTTAAGACCATTTGATCTAACTAGTCATTTAACTGCAATGCTTCTTTATTGATTTTCTGTTTAAACATCTATCCTTTGATGAAAATGGAGAACTGAATTCCCCTGCTAATGAAGTATCATTGCATTGCTGTCCGTTTTTCCCTTTTGGTCTGATAAAATTTTCTTCACATATTTAAGTGCTCTGATGTTGATTGTATCAACATTCTTAAAAGTAATAGCCTGTTGGTGGATTGACTCCTTATCTTCATACAATGACTTTTTAGTCTCTTATTACAATCTTTGTCTTCAAGTCTATTTTGTCTGACTTAAGAATAGCTACCCCAGCCTTCTTATCCATTGCGTGGACTATGTTTTTAGTTCCTGTGTTTTCAGTTCTGTACATTCATAAAGGTGAAGTAAGTCTCTTCCAGCAACATATAGTTGGGTCTTTTTGTTTTATCCATTCAGCCACTCTATGTCTTTGGATTAGAGCACTTAATCTGTCTACATTTAAAGTAATTTATGACTGGTATGGACTTATTAACATTTTGTTCATTAATTTCTGGCTGTTTTGTAATTTTTTTCTACCTTCTTGTCTGATTTCCTCTTTTGTGATTTGTTGATTTTTCTGAATTGATATGCTTTGATTCCTTTCTCTTTATTTTTGAATATCTAATATAGGTGTTTGCTTTGCAGTTACCAGGAGGCTCGCATAAAATATATTTTTTATAACAGTGAGTTTTCAATTGATAAGAATTTAAGTTCAAATGCATTCTAAAGTTCAACATTTTTGTTCCCTCTCGCACATGTTTTATGTGTTGATGTTACATTATACATCTTTTTATTTTTTGTAACTATTAACAAATTATTGTATTTATAGTTATATTTACTTCTTTTATCTCTTAAGCTTCATACTGCATTTATAAGTGATTAACTCATCACCGTTACAACATTAGGTTATTCTGAATTTTATTGCTGAGGACACTTGGAGGAAAATTATGTCTTGCTGAAGTTGTAGGGTAAACACTGTGTCCCTCAAGACGAAGCAGTGGAGAAGCTAGATCAGAATCCTCACACTTTCTTTCCAGTTTTAACGACTATAATTGTGCTGGGAAGTCCTCTTCTTCAGCCCCTACTACCATCATACATGTATACACCAATACCTCAGGATTTCTTACAGTTTCTCTATTTATCTTCTCTAAATTTTCTGGGATTTATCTTGGAAGAGAGATTCAGCTTCTTGTTTAGGACCAGACTCTGTTTTTTTGTTCCTTTTGTCCTTTATCTCTTGCTTATATTTTGAGAATTCTAAGTATTGAAAGATATTAGTCATATTTATTGCATATTCCATGTCTAAAAATTCAAAAATCCAAAGTCTTTATGAATCTGATTCTGCTCCTTTGTTTATCCCTTGTGCTTACTCATGATATCTTATTTCCTTGTGTGTTGATATGATTTTTGACTGTGAATTGCTCATTCCATTGAAACTTTACCTGTGGGAAGGTGACATATAGCTGTGGTTCTACACATATGATTTGCATTTATTTGTTGATCTACTTAGATGCACTATCAAATACTTTCAAAGCAACACTGAATGAGAAAGGACAATGGAGGATTATTTCTTTTAAATTAAGGGGAAAAACTTCAACCCAGATGTTTTATCCAGTAAAATGGCCATTTAAATAGAGAAGCATGATAAAAACTTCTCAAATATATAAAGCCTCAGAAATCAGACAAGCAAATGCCTACGTTAAAAAGGAACAAACTAAAATAATGTTATGATTGAATCACATCTCAATAGTTAAAAGAGCTCTAAATGAACTAAGCAGTGCCTCTCCCAACCCCACATTTAAAAAACAAAGACCAATGGGGGAAAAATCTTCAAGTTTATACTGTTTAAAGAGAAACACCAAAACATAGGGTTATAAAAAAGATAAAAATAAGAAAATATTCCAGGCCGGTGTTATGATTTTAATATCTAATGTAAAGGAAAGAACAGGAATGCTCCTCCACCCGGTTCCAGGGCACCATTCTCTCTGTAGAGTAGACACAGTGAAGATAGCCTTTCTTCTGAAATATCTAAATTGCCACCACCTCAGTAAAGTATTGAACAAGCTATTTCTAGGCTCTGAATTATTCCAAACTCTCAGATCCTCTTCCTCACTGCTTGTCGTCTATCTGAGATAAGCGGAAGGGAAGGTCCACACTTCCTAAGTGAAATGTTATACCACCCTGTACTGCTGCTTCACTTTGGGATTTCTGTATTTATCACTAGATAAATGGATAAAGAGCCCAAGAGTGGAAAAGGAAAGGGAAAAGGGCAGAAACAAAATGAAAGATAGAGAAGACAAATACAGAATGACAAACAAGAACTGAGAGAGACAGTAGATATATACAGAGATTTCAGTTAAAAAGTACAGATACATACAGTAAATGTGAAAACAGAATGAAAATAATAGGGAAAACAATAAAATGATGGGAACAGGGATTCTCAAAAGCTCAAAATGCATTGAAGCAATTACAAGTAAAGTAAAATATAGGGCCAGACTGTACAGATGGCAGGTTGTTTAATTATTCTATATTGAAAAATATTTCACTGCTTGAAAGGCCCTTCACGTACATGGTCACCTAACACAAAAGATGGGACATATGGAATACAGACATCTATGTTTCCACCAAAAGTCAAGGGTAACGAAATCTGAATACTTTCTATTGAGGACATCCAGTCCCTCACCCCTCTCCTCTGCAGGATGTGACTCTGGAGATTCTCAAGTAAGCAGAGTTTTCATAGACAGTCCCATTGCTTCTATGAAGTTCTTGAAGGATCCTCCCAAACTATTTCATCTTGGAAGGAATTTTCTGGAATCTAGAGAAAATTACATGTAATTAGGCTAGTGGGGAAATGATTATGAGCACTGTAACCCAAGACATGTGGAAAAACCCCCCGATCACATGCTACATTTCCACCATCCATTCCCTCCCACTCCCAAAACAAGCACTTACATTTTCACACACACAAGACATTTGCATTAGAAAGCTTCCAAAATTTAGTTTACTGTGTCTTCTTTGATCATTTGACCAATGAGTGAATCTGTGTTCAGGATGCTGAATACATAGGAAATCTTATAACAATTGGAGCCCATTTCTATCTTAACATATTAAAATTCTATTAACTTTAGTCATTATAGGACTATCCTTATAATACTTATGTAATTAAATTATGAAAATTATTGACATCTTAAAATTGAAAATTATAAACACAAAACTTATAATCACACTGAGGAAATCTTTGAATGTACAGCATGCTAATTAAAACATTAAGCAAGGTTGATTGTCATTTCTTAGAAATCATTAGCCTCGACCTAGTGAGAGTAAAGGCTTATTAAAAGGAATTTAAAAAGATATTCCATTATTCCTTGGAAAGAGCATAACTTTGAACTCTGAAAATCTAGGTTCACATCTTGATCTTGTTATTTAGAAGCTGTGTCACTTCAAGCAAGGATTTAACCTCCCTGTTCCAGAGTGAGCTCAGCTGTAAAATAAGGATGATATTGTCCCTTAAGGTGTTGTAGTAAACAAATAAGATAAAAAATATGAAAATGCCTTACAAATTGTAAATCATTGTGTAAATGCAAAGAATCATTAGCATTTCTAGCCAAAATCATGCTTTTTCTTCAGTCCATTTCCTCAGATCACCTTCAGTCATGCCATGCTGTTGGCCACTTCCTCCTTGAAACGGTCTTCATTAGCTTTTATAAACTGTTCAACCCTGATGTTCTCACATGTCAATGGCCATTACTTTTCTGCTTTTTCGAAACCAAAAGTCCTTTTCCTTAATTCTCTTTTTACCCATTTCCTCTTCAAAATGACGACGGTACTTTGGTGAACCACCAAAGAATTGCCAAAAGTATATCAAGCTCTGAACCCTCTCTCCAAGCAGAATTCTATATTTCCATTGCCATTCCTGACACATCTACTTGAAAATTTACATGTACTCTGGTTCAATAAATCCACTGTTTCCCTCTCCCCAACCAAAAGTAGCTGTTTTAGTTTCCTGTGGCTGCCATAATGAAGTACCACCAACCGGGGTACTTAAAACAACAGAAATTTTTTCTCTCACGCTTCTGGAAACCAGAAGTCCAAAATCAAGCTGTCATCAGGAACACACTCTCTGAAGGTTCTAAAGGAAAATGTGTTCTATGCCTTTCTTTTAGCCTCTGTTGTTGCCAACAATCCTTCTCATTCCTTGGCTTGTACATTTATTTTTGTTCCAATCTTCGCCTCCATCATCATATGGTGTTCTCCCTGTCTGTGTCTTGTCTCTGTTTTCCCTTCCTAGAAGGACACCATCCATATCAGATTAGAGCCCACGTAATCAAGTATGGCATTATCTTAACTTGATTACATATGCAAAGAATCTATTTTCAAATAAGATAATATTCTTAAGTACCAGGGGTTATGACATATATTTTTTGGAGACACAATTCAAACCATAACAGCAGGTTGTCATCTTTAGCCTCTCCATTTTTAACAAAAGAATCAACCAATCTCTCAGTCTTTAAGACTGGAACCCTTTTTGATTTTAATTGAGATAAAATGACATGTCAAGTTGTATTGGTTTCCAGTGTACAGCATACCGATTCGATACATGTACATACTGCAGAGTGATCACCGCAGTAAATCTAGTTAACATCTATCACCACACACTGTTACAAATTGTTTTTCTAGCATTTGTTGAATTTGGTTGGCTAATATTTTATTGAGAATTTTTGCATCTATTTTCATCAGGGGTATTGGCACATAATTTTCTTTTCTTATAACATTCCCGTCTGGGTTTAGTATCAGGATAATGCTGGCCTCATGAAATGAGGTTGGAAGTATTACTTCCTCTTCTGTTTTTTGAAAAAGTTTGGAAAGCTTCACTCTTCAAATGTTCGGTAGAATTCACCAGTGAAGCCATCTGCTCCTGGACTTTTGTTTGTTGGGAGGTTTTTGATTACTGATTCAATCTTCTTACTAGTAATCAGTCTATTCAGTTTCCCATTTCTTCCTGATTCTATCTTGGTAGGTTGTATGTTTCTAGGAATTTATCCATTTCTTCTAGGTTGTCCAATTTGTTGCTATATAACTATTTAAGTAGTCTCTTATGATCCTTTGTGTTTTTGTGGTATCAGTTTTAATGTCACCTCTTTTGTTTATTATCTTATTTGTTTGAGTCCTCTCTTTTTCTTGGTGAGACTATCTAAATATTTCTCTATTTTGTTTATCTTCCCAAAAATCCAATACCTAATTACATTGATCTTTTCTATTGTCTTTTTAGTCTTTATTTCATTTATTTCCATTTTGATCTTGGTTATTTCCTTCCTTCTCCTGAGTTTTGGATTCATGTCTTTTTCTTTTTCTATGTCTTTGAGGTGTAAAGAAGTTAGGTTATTTATTTGAGATCTTTCTAGTGTATTCATATAGGCATTTATTGCTA
This sequence comes from Equus asinus, assembly GCF_041296235.1. Taxonomy (NCBI): domain Eukaryota; kingdom Metazoa; phylum Chordata; class Mammalia; order Perissodactyla; family Equidae; genus Equus; species Equus asinus. The sequence goes on from NC_091797.1 coordinate 41,393,454, forward strand.
TGAACTTTCCTCTTAGAACTGTTTTTGCTACCTCCTATACATTTTGGTACATTGTACTTCCATTTTCAATTGTCTCAAGGTATCTTTGAATTCTCTCTTTATTTCTTCTTTGACCCTTGTGTTGTTCAAGAGCACACTCTCCACATGTTTGTGAATTCTCAAGTTTTCTTTCTGTAATTGATTTCTAGTTTCATACCATTAATATCATTGTGATCAGAAGTGACGCATGATAGGATTTCAATCTTCTTACATTTATTAAGACTTGTTTTGTGGCCTCACATGTGAGCTGTCCTGGAGAACGTTCTGTGCATACTTGGAGCAAAGTGTATTCTGCTGTTTTGGATGGAATGTTCTGTAAATATATCTTAAGACCATTTGATCTAACTAGTCATTTAACTGCAATGTTTCTTTATTGATTTTCTGTTTAAACATCTATCCTTTGATGAAAATGGAGAACTGAATTCCCCTGCTAATGAAGTATCATTGCATTGCTGTCCGTTTTTCCCTTTTGGTCTGATAAAATTTTCTTCACATATTTAAGTGCTCTGATGTTGATTGTATCAACATTCTTAAAAGTAATAGCCTGTTGGTGGATTGACTCCTTATCTTCATACAATGACTCTTTAGTCTCTTATTACAATCTTTGTCTTCAAGTCTATTTTGTCTGACTTAAGAATAGCTACCCCAGCCTTCTTATCCATTGCGTGGACTATGTTTTCAGTTCCTGTGTTTTCAGTTCTGTACATTCATAAAGGTGAAGTAAGTCTCTTCCAGCAACATATAGTTGGGTCTTTTTGTTTTATCCATTCAGCCACTCTATGTCTTTGGATTAGAGCACTTAATCTGTCTACATTTAAAGTAATTTATGACTGGTATGGACTTATTAACATTTTGTTCATTAATTTCTGGCTGTTTGGTAATTTTTTTCTACCTTCTTGTCTGATTTCCTCTTTTGTGATTTGTTGATTTTTCTGAATTGATATGCTTTGATTCCTTTCTCTTTATTTTTGAATATCTAATATAGGTGTTTGCTTTGCAGTTACCAGGAGGCTCGCATAAAATATATTTTTTATAACAGTGAGTTTTCAATTGATAAGAATTTAAGTTCAAATGCATTCTAAAGTTCAACATTTTTGTTCCCTCTCGCACATGTTTTATGTGTTGATGTTACATTATACATCTTTTTATTTTTTGTAACTATTAACAAATTATTGTATTTATAGTTATATTTACTTCTTTTATCTTTTAAGCTTCATACTGCATTTATAAGTGATTAACTCATCACCGTTACGACATTAGGTTATTCTGAATTTTATTGCTGAGGACACTTGGAGGAAAATTATGTCTTGCTGAAGTTGTAGGGTAAACACTGTGTCCCTCAAGACGAAGCAGTGGAGAAGCTAGATCAGAATCCTCACACTTTCTTTCCAGTTTTAACGACTATAATTGTGCTGGGAAGTCCTCTTCTTCAGCCCCTACTACCATCATACATGTATACACCAATACCTCAGGATTTCTTACAGTTTCTCCATTTATCTTCTCTAAATTTTCTGGGATTTATCTTGGAAGAGAGATTCAGCTTCTTGTTTAGGACCAGACTCTGTTTTTTTGTTCCTTTTGTCCTTTATCTCTTGCTTATATTTTGAGAATTCTAAGTATTGAAAGATATTAGTCATATTTATTGCATATTCCATGTCTAAAAATTCAAAAATCCAAAGTCTTTATGAATCTGATTCTGCTCCTTTGTTTATCCCTTGTGCTTACTCATGATATCTTATTTCCTTGTGTGTTGATATGATTTTTGACTGTGAATTGCTCATTCCATTGAAACTTTACCTGTGGGAAGGTGACATATAGCTGTGGTTCTACACATATGATTTGCATTTATTTGTTGATCTACTTAGATGCACTATCAAATACTTTCAAAGCAACACTGAATGAGAAAGGACAATGGAGGATTATTTCTTTTAAATTAAGGGGAAAAACTTCAACCCAGATGTTTTATCCAGTAAAATGGCCATTTAAATAGAGAAGCATGATAAAAACTTCTCAAATATATAAAGCCTCAGAAATCAGACAAGCAAATGCCTACGTTAAAAAGGAACAAACTAAAATAATGTTATGATTGAATCACATCTCAATAGTTAAAAGAGCTCTAAATGAACTAAGCAGTGCCTCTCCCAACCCCACATTTAAAAAACAAAGACCAATGGGGGAAAAATCTTCAAGTTTATACTGTTTAAAGAGAAACACCAAAACATAGGGTTATAAAAAAGATAAAAATAAGAAAATATTCCAGGCCGGTGTTATGATTTTAATATCTAATGTAAAGGAAAGAACAGGAATGCTCCTCCACCCGGTTCCAGGGCACCATTCTCTCTGTAGAGTAGACACAGTGAAGATAGCCTTTCTTCTGAAATATCTAAATTGCCACCACCTCAGTAAAGTATTGAACAAGCTATTTCTAGGCTCTGAATTATTCCAAACTCTCAGATCCTCTTCCTCACTGCTTGTCGTCTATCTGAGATAAGCGGAAGGGAAGGTCCACACTTCCTAAGTGAAATGTTATACCACCCTGTACTGCTGCTTCACTTTGGGATTTCTGTATTTATCACTAGATAAATGGATAAAGAGCCCAAGTGTGGAAAAGGAAAGGGAAAAGGGCAGAAACAAAATGAAAGATAGAGAAGACAAATACAGAATGACAAACAAGAACTGAGAGAGACAGTAGATATATACAGAGATTTCAGTTAAAAAGTACAGATACATACAGTAAATGTGAAAACAGAATGAAAATAATAGGGAAAACAATAAAATGATGGGAACAGGGATTCTCAAAAGCTCAAAATGCATTGAAGCAATTACAAGTAAAGTAAAATATAGGGCCAGACTGTACAGATGGCAGGTTGTTTAATTATTCTATATTGAAAAATATTTCACTGCTTGAAAGGCCCTTCACGTACATGGTCACCTAACACAAAAGATGGGACATATGGAATACAGACATCTATGTTTCCACCAAAAGTCAAGGGTAACGAAATCTGAATACTTTCTATTGAGGACATCCAGTCCCTCACCCCTCTCCTCTGCAGGATGTGACTCTGGAGATTCTCAAGTAAGCAGAGTTTTCATAGACAGTCCCATTGCTCCTATGAAGTTCTTGAAGGATCCTCCCAAACTATTTCATCTTGGAAGGAATTTTCTGGAATCTAGAGAAAATTACATGTAATTAGGCTAGTGGGGAAATGATTATGAGCACTGTAACCCAAGACATGTGGAAAAACCCCCCGATCACATGCTACATTTCCACCATCCATTCCCTCCCACTCCCAAAACAAGCACTTACATTTTCACACACACAAGACATTTGCATTAGAAAGCTTCCAAAATTTAGTTTACTGTGTCTTCTTTGATCATTTGACCAATGAGTGAATCTGTGTTCAGGATGCTGAATACATAGGAAATCTTATAACAATTGGAGCCCATTTCTATCTTAACATATTAAAATTCTATTAACTTTAGTCATTATAGGACTATCCTTATAATACTTATGTAATTAAATTATGAAAATTATTGACATCTTAAAATTGAAAATTATAAACACAAAACTTATAATCACACTGAGGAAATCTTTGAATGTACAGCATGCTAATTAAAACATTAAGCAAGGTTGATTGTCATTTCTTAGAAATCATTAGCCTCTACCTAGTGAGAGTAAAGGCTTATTAAAAGGAATTTAAAAAGATATTCCATTATTCCTTGGAAAGAGCATAACTTTGAACTCTGAAAATCTAGGTTCACATCTTGATCTTGTTATTTAGAAGCTGTGTCACTTCAAGCAAGGATTTAACCTCCCTGTTCCAGAGTGAGCTCAGCTGTAAAATAAGGATGATATTGTCCCTTAAGGTGTTGTAGTAAACAAATAAGATAAAAAATATGAAAATGCCTTACAAATTGTAAATCATTGTGTAAATGCAAAGAATCATTAGCATTTCTAGCCAAAATCATGCTTTTTCTTCAGTCCATTTCCTCAGATCACCTTCAGTCATGCCATGCTGTTGGCCACTTCCTCCTTGAAACGGTCTTCATTAGCTTTTATAAACTGTTCAACCCTGATGTTCTCACATGTCAATGGCCATTACTTTTCTGCTTTTTCGAAACCAAAAGTCCTTTTCCTTAATTCTCTTTTTACCCATTTCCTCTTCAAAATGACGACGGTACTTTGGTGAACCACCAAAGAATTGCCAAAAGTATATCAAGCTCTGAACCCTCTCTCCAAGCAGAATTCTATATTTCCATTGCCATTCCTGACACATCTACTTGAAAATTTACATGTACTCTGGTTCAATAAATCCACTGTTTCCCTCTCCCCAACCAAAAGTAGCTGTTTTAGTTTCCTGTGGCTGCCATAATGAAGTACCACCAACCGGGGTACTTAAAACAACAGAAATTTTTTCTCTCACGCTTCTGGAAACCAGAAGTCCAAAATCAAGCTGTCATCAGGAACACACTCTCTGAAGGTTCTAAAGGAAAATGTGTTCTATGCCTTTCTTTTAGCCTCTGTTGTTGCCAACAATCCTTCTCATTCCTTGGCTTGTACATTTATTTTTGTTCCAATCTTCGCCTCCATCATCATATGGTGTTCTCCCTGTCTGTGTCTTGTCTCTGTTTTCCCTTCCTAGAAGGACACCATCCATATCAGATTAGAGCCCACGTAATCAAGTATGGCATTATCTTAACTTGATTACATATGCAAAGAATCTATTTTCAAATAAGATAATATTCTTAAGTACCAGGGGTTATGACATATATTTTTTGGAGACACAATTCAAACCATAACAGCAGGTTGTCATCTTTAGCCTCTCCATTTTTAACAAAAGAATCAACCAATCTCTCAGTCTTTAAGACTGGAACCCTTTTTGATTTTAATTGAGATAAAATGACATGTCAAGTTGTATTGGTTTCCAGTGTACAGCATACCGATTCGATACATGTACATACTGCAGAGTGATCACCGCAGTAAATCTAGTTAACATCTATCACCACACACTGTTACAAATTGTTTTTCTAGCATTTGTTGAATTTGGTTGGCTAATATTTTATTGAGAATTTTTGCATCTATTTTCATCAGGGGTATTGGCACATAATTTTCTTTTCTTATAACATTCCCGTCTGGGTTTAGTATCAGGATAATGCTGGCCTCATGAAATGAGGTTGGAAGTATTACTTCCTCTTCTGTTTTTTGAAAAAGTTTGGAAAGCTTCACTCTTCAAATGTTCGGTAGAATTCACCAGTGAAGCCATCTGCTCCTGGACTTTTGTTTGTTGGGAGGTTTTTGATTACTGATTCAATCTTCTTACTAGTAATCAGTCTATTCAGTTTCCCATTTCTTCCTGATTCTATCTTGGTAGGTTGTATGTTTCTAGGAATTTATCCATTTCTTCTAGGTTGTCCAATTTGTTGCTATATAACTATTTAAGTAGTCTCTTATGATCCTTTGTGTTTTTGTGGTATCAGTTTTAATGTCACCTCTTTTGTTTATTATCTTATTTGTTTGAGTCCTCTCTTTTTCTTGGTGAGACTATCTAAATATTTCTCTATTTTGTTTATCTTCCCAAAAATCCAATACCTAATTACATTGATCTTTTCTATTGTCTTTTTAGTCTTTATTTCATTTATTTCCATTTTGATCTTGGTTATTTCCTTCCTTCTCCTGAGTTTTGGATTCATGTCTTTTTCTTTTTCTATGTCTTTGAGGTGTAAAGAAGTTAGGTTATTTATTTGAGATCTTTCTAGTGTATTCATATAGGCATTTATTGCTATGAACTTTCCTCTTAGAACTGTTTTTGCTACCTCCTATACATTTTGGTACATTGTACTTCCATTTTCAATTGTCTCAAGGTATCTTTGAATTCTCTCTTTATTTCTTCTTTGACCCTTGTGTTGTTCAAGAGCACACTCTCCACATGTTTGTGAATTCTCAAGTTTTCTTTCTGTAATTGATTTCTAGTTTCATACCATTAATATCATTGTGATCAGAAGTGACGCATGATAGGATTTCAATCTTCTTACATTTATTAAGACTTGTTTTGTGGCCTCACATGTGAGCTGTCCTGGAGAACGTTCTGTGCATACTTGGAGCAAAGTGTATTCTGCTGTTTTGGATGGAATGTTCTGTAAATATATCTTAAGACCATTTGATCTAACTAGTCATTTAACTGCAATGTTTCTTTATTGATTTTCTGTTTAAACATCTATCCTTTGATGAAAATGGAGAACTGAATTCCCCTGCTAATGAAGTATCATTGCATTGCTGTCCGTTTTTCCCTTTTGGTCTGATAAAATTTTCTTCACATATTTAAGTGCTCTGATGTTGATTGTATCAACATTCTTAAAAGTAATAGCCTGTTGGTGGATTGACTCCTTATCTTCATACAATGACTCTTTAGTCTCTTATTACAATCTTTGTCTTCAAGTCTATTTTGTCTGACTTAAGAATAGCTACCCCAGCCTTCTTATCCATTGCGTGGACTATGTTTTCAGTTCCTGTGTTTTCAGTTCTGTACATTCATAAAGGTGAAGTAAGTCTCTTCCAGCAACATATAGTTGGGTCTTTTTGTTTTATCCATTCAGCCACTCTATGTCTTTGGATTAGAGCACTTAATCTGTCTACATTTAAAGTAATTTATGACTGGTATGGACTTATTAACATTTTGTTCATTAATTTCTGGCTGTTTGGTAATTTTTTTCTACCTTCTTGTCTGATTTCCTCTTTTGTGATTTGTTGATTTTTCTGAATTGATATGCTTTGATTCCTTTCTCTTTATTTTTGAATATCTAATATAGGTGTTTGCTTTGCAGTTACCAGGAGGCTCGCATAAAATATATTTTTTATAACAGTGAGTTTTCAATTGATAAGAATTTAAGTTCAAATGCATTCTAAAGTTCAACATTTTTGTTCCCTCTCGCACATGTTTTATGTGTTGATGTTACATTATACATCTTTTTATTTTTTGTAACTATTAACAAATTATTGTATTTATAGTTATATTTACTTCTTTTATCTTTTAAGCTTCATACTGCATTTATAAGTGATTAACTCATCACCGTTACGACATTAGGTTATTCTGAATTTTATTGCTGAGGACACTTGGAGGAAAATTATGTCTTGCTGAAGTTGTAGGGTAAACACTGTGTCCCTCAAGACGAAGCAGTGGAGAAGCTAGATCAGAATCCTCACACTTTCTTTCCAGTTTTAACGACTATAATTGTGCTGGGAAGTCCTCTTCTTCAGCCCCTACTACCATCATACATGTATACACCAATACCTCAGGATTTCTTACAGTTTCTCTATTTATCTTCTCTAAATTTTCTGGGATTTATCTTGGAAGAGAGATTCAGCTTCTTGTTTAGGACCAGACTCTGTTTTTTTGTTCCTTTTGTCCTTTATCTCTTGCTTATATTTTGAGAATTCTAAGTATTGAAAGATATTAGTCATATTTATTGCATATTCCATGTCTAAAAATTCAAAAATCCAAAGTCTTTATGAATCTGATTCTGCTCCTTTGTTTATCCCTTGTGCTTACTCATGATATCTTATTTCCTTGTGTGTTGATATGATTTTTGACTGTGAATTGCTCATTCCATTGAAACTTTACCTGTGGGAAGGTGACATATAGCTGTGGTTCTACACATATGATTTGCATTTATTTGTTGATCTACTTAGATGCACTATCAAATACTTTCAAAGCAACACTGAATGAGAAAGGACAATGGAGGATTATTTCTTTTAAATTAAGGGGAAAAACTTCAACCCAGATGTTTTATCCAGTAAAATGGCCATTTAAATAGAGAAGCATGATAAAAACTTCTCAAATATATAAAGCCTCAGAAATCAGACAAGCAAATGCCTACGTTAAAAAGGAACAAACTAAAATAATGTTATGATTGAATCACATCTCAATAGTTAAAAGAGCTCTAAATGAACTAAGCAGTGCCTCTCCCAACCCCACATTTAAAAAACAAAGACCAATGGGGGAAAAATCTTCAAGTTTATACTGTTTAAAGAGAAACACCAAAACATAGGGTTATAAAAAAGATAAAAATAAGAAAATATTCCAGGCCGGTGTTATGATTTTAATATCTAATGTAAAGGAAAGAACAGGAATGCTCCTCCACCCGGTTCCAGGGCACCATTCTCTCTGTAGAGTAGACACAGTGAAGATAGCCTTTCTTCTGAAATATCTAAATTGCCACCACCTCAGTAAAGTATTGAACAAGCTATTTCTAGGCTCTGAATTATTCCAAACTCTCAGATCCTCTTCCTCACTGCTTGTCGTCTATCTGAGATAAGCGGAAGGGAAGGTCCACACTTCCTAAGTGAAATGTTATACCACCCTGTACTGCTGCTTCACTTTGGGATTTCTGTATTTATCACTAGATAAATGGATAAAGAGCCCAAGTGTGGAAAAGGAAAGGGAAAAGGGCAGAAACAAAATGAAAGATAGAGAAGACAAATACAGAATGACAAACAAGAACTGAGAGAGACAGTAGATATATACAGAGATTTCAGTTAAAAAGTACAGATACATACAGTAAATGTGAAAACAGAATGAAAATAATAGGGAAAACAATAAAATGATGGGAACAGGGATTCTCAAAAGCTCAAAATGCATTGAAGCAATTACAAGTAAAGTAAAATATAGGGCCAGACTGTACAGATGGCAGGTTGTTTAATTATTCTATATTGAAAAATATTTCACTGCTTGAAAGGCCCTTCACGTACATGGTCACCTAACACAAAAGATGGGACATATGGAATACAGACATCTATGTTTCCACCAAAAGTCAAGGGTAACGAAATCTGAATACTTTCTATTGAGGACATCCAGTCCCTCACCCCTCTCCTCTGCAGGATGTGACTCTGGAGATTCTCAAGTAAGCAGAGTTTTCATAGACAGTCCCATTGCTCCTATGAAGTTCTTGAAGGATCCTCCCAAACTATTTCATCTTGGAAGGAATTTTCTGGAATCTAGAGAAAATTACATGTAATTAGGCTAGTGGGGAAATGATTATGAGCACTGTAACCCAAGACATGTGGAAAAACCCCCCGATCACATGCTACATTTCCACCATCCATTCCCTCCCACTCCCAAAACAAGCACTTACATTTTCACACACACAAGACATTTGCATTAGAAAGCTTCCAAAATTTAGTTTACTGTGTCTTCTTTGATCATTTGACCAATGAGTGAATCTGTGTTCAGGATGCTGAATACATAGGAAATCTTATAACAATTGGAGCCCATTTCTATCTTAACATATTAAAATTCTATTAACTTTAGTCATTATAGGACTATCCTTATAATACTTATGTAATTAAATTATGAAAATTATTGACATCTTAAAATTGAAAATTATAAACACAAAACTTATAATCACACTGAGGAAATCTTTGAATGTACAGCATGCTAATTAAAACATTAAGCAAGGTTGATTGTCATTTCTTAGAAATCATTAGCCTCGACCTAGTGAGAGTAAAGGCTTATTAAAAGGAATTTAAAAAGATATTCCATTATTCCTTGGAAAGAGCATAACTTTGAACTCTGAAAATCTAGGTTCACATCTTGATCTTGTTATTTAGAAGCTGTGTCACTTCAAGCAAGGATTTAACCTCCCTGTTCCAGAGTGAGCTCAGCTGTAAAATAAGGATGATATTGTCCCTTAAGGTGTTGTAGTAAACAAATAAGATAAAAAATATGAAAATGCCTTACAAATTGTAAATCATTGTGTAAATGCAAAGAATCATTAGCATTTCTAGCCAAAATCATGCTTTTTCTTCAGTCCATTTCCTCAGATCACCTTCAGTCATGCCATGCTGTTGGCCACTTCCTCCTTGAAACGGTCTTCATTAGCTTTTATAAACTGTTCAACCCTGATGTTCTCACATGTCAATGGCCATTACTTTTCTGCTTTTTCGAAACCAAAAGTCCTTTTCCTTAATTCTCTTTTTACCCATTTCCTCTTCAAAATGACGACGGTACTTTGGTGAACCACCAAAGAATTGCCAAAAGTATATCAAGCTCTGAACCCTCTCTCCAAGCAGAATTCTATATTTCCATTGCCATTCCTGACACATCTACTTGAAAATTTACATGTACTCTGGTTCAATAAATCCACTGTTTCCCTCTCCCCAACCAAAAGTAGCTGTTTTAGTTTCCTGTGGCTGCCATAATGAAGTACCACCAACCGGGGTACTTAAAACAACAGAAATTTTTTCTCTCACGCTTCTGGAAACCAGAAGTCCAAAATCAAGCTGTCATCAGGAACACACTCTCTGAAGGTTCTAAAGGAAAATGTGTTCTATGCCTTTCTTTTAGCCTCTGTTGTTGCCAACAATCCTTCTCATTCCTTGGCTTGTACATTTATTTTTGTTCCAATCTTCGCCTCCATCATCATATGGTGTTCTCCCTGTCTGTGTCTTGTCTCTGTTTTCCCTTCCTAGAAGGACACCATCCATATCAGATTAGAGCCCACGTAATCAAGTATGGCATTATCTTAACTTGATTACATATGCAAAGAATCTATTTTCAAATAAGATAATATTCTTAAGTACCAGGGGTTATGACATATATTTTTTGGAGACACAATTCAAACCATAACAGCAGGTTGTCATCTTTAGCCTCTCCATTTTTAACAAAAGAATCAACCAATCTCTCAGTCTTTAAGACTGGAACCCTTTTTGATTTTAATTGAGATAAAATGACATGTCAAGTTGTATTGGTTTCCAGTGTACAGCATACCGATTCGATACATGTACATACTGCAGAGTGATCACCGCAGTAAATCTAGTTAACATCTATCACCACACACTGTTACAAATTGTTTTTCTAGCATTTGTTGAATTTGGTTGGCTAATATTTTATTGAGAATTTTTGCATCTATTTTCATCAGGGGTATTGGCACATAATTTTCTTTTCTTATAACATTCCCGTCTGGGTTTAGTATCAGGATAATGCTGGCCTCATGAAATGAGGTTGGAAGTATTACTTCCTCTTCTGTTTTTTGAAAAAGTTTGGAAAGCTTCACTCTTCAAATGTTCGGTAGAATTCACCAGTGAAGCCATCTGCTCCTGGACTTTTGTTTGTTGGGAGGTTTTTGATTACTGATTCAATCTTCTTACTAGTAATCAGTCTATTCAGTTTCCCATTTCTTCCTGATTCTATCTTGGTAGGTTGTATGTTTCTAGGAATTTATCCATTTCTTCTAGGTTGTCCAATTTGTTGCTATATAACTATTTAAGTAGTCTCTTATGATCCTTTGTGTTTTTGTGGTATCAGTTTTAATGTCACCTCTTTTGTTTATTATCTTATTTGTTTGAGTCCTCTCTTTTTCTTGGTGAGACTATCTAAATATTTCTCTATTTTGTTTATCTTCCCAAAAATCCAATACCTAATTACATTGATCTTTTCTATTGTCTTTTTAGTCTTTATTTCATTTATTTCCATTTTGATCTTGGTTATTTCCTTCCTTCTCCTGAGTTTTGGATTCATGTCTTTTTCTTTTTCTATGTCTTTGAGGTGTAAAGAAGTTAGGTTATTTATTTGAGATCTTTCTAGTGTATTCATATAGGCATTTATTGCTATGAACTTTCCTCTTAGAACTGTTTTTGCTACCTCCTATACATTTTGGTACATTGTACTTCCATTTTCAATTGTCTCAAGGTATCTTTGAATTCTCTCTTTATTTCTTCTTTGACCCTTGTGTTGTTCAAGAGCACACTCTCCACATGTTTGTGAATTCTCAAGTTTTCTTTCTGTAATTGATTTCTAGTTTCATACCATTAATATCATTGTGATCAGAAGTGACGCATGATAGGATTTCAATCTTCTTACATTTATTAAGACTTGTTTTGTGGCCTCACATGTGAGCTGTCCTGGAGAACGTTCTGTGCATACTTGGAGCAAAGTGTATTCTGCTGTTTTGGATGGAATGTTCTGTAAATATATATTAAGACCATTTGATCTAACTAGTCATTTAACTGCAATGTTTCTTTATTGATTTTCTGTTTAAACATCTATCCTTTGATGAAAATGGAGAACTGAATTCCCCTGCTAATGAAGTATCATTGCATTGCTGTCCGTTTTTCCCTTTTGGTCTGATAAAATTTTCTTCACATATTTAAGTGCTCTGATGTTGATTGTATCAACATTCTTAAAAGTAATAGCCTGTTGGTGGATTGACTCCTTATCTTCATACAATGACTCTTTAGTCTCTTATTACAATCTTTGTCTTCAAGTCTATTTTGTCTGACTTAAGAATAGCTACCCCAGCCTTCTTATCCATTGCGTGGACTATGTTTTCAGTTCCTGTGTTTTCAGTTCTGTACATTCATAAAGGTGAAGTAAGTCTCTTCCAGCAACATATAGTTGGGTCTTTTTGTTTTATCCATTCAGCCACTCTATGTCTTTGGATTAGAGCACTTAATCTGTCTACATTTAAAGTAATTTATGACTGGTATGGACTTATTAACATTTTGTTCATTAATTTCTGGCTGTTTGGTAATTTTTTTCTACCTTCTTGTCTGATTTCCTCTTTTGTGATTTGTTGATTTTTCTGAATTGATATGCTTTGATTCCTTTCTCTTTATTTTTGAATATCTAATATAGGTGTTTGCTTTGCAGTTACCAGGAGGCTCGCATAAAATATATTTTTTATAACAGTGAGTTTTCAATTGATAAGAATTTAAGTTCAAATGCATTCTAAAGTTCAACATTTTTGTTCCCTCTCGCACATGTTTTATGTGTTGATGTTACATTATACATCTTTTTATTTTTTGTAACTATTAACAAATTATTGTATTTATAGTTATATTTACTTCTTTTATCTTTTAAGCTTCATACTGCATTTATAAGTGATTAACTCATCACCGTTACGACATTAGGTTATTCTGAATTTTATTGCTGAGGACACTTGGAGGAAAATTATGTCTTGCTGAAGTTGTAGGGTAAACACTGTGTCCCTCAAGACGAAGCAGTGGAGAAGCTAGATCAGAATCCTCACACTTTCTTTCCAGTTTTAACGACTATAATTGTGCTGGGAAGTCCTCTTCTTCAGCCCCTACTACCATCATACATGTATACACCAATACCTCAGGATTTCTTACAGTTTCTCTATTTATCTTCTCTAAATTTTCTGGGATTTATCTTGGAAGAGAGATTCAGCTTCTTGTTTAGGACCAGACTCTGTTTTTTTGTTCCTTTTGTCCTTTATCTCTTGCTTATATTTTGAGAATTCTAAGTATTGAAAGATATTAGTCATATTTATTGCATATTCCATGTCTAAAAATTCAAAAATCCAAAGTCTTTATGAATCTGATTCTGCTCCTTTGTTTATCCCTTGTGCTTACTCATGATATCTTATTTCCTTGTGTGTTGATATGATTTTTGACTGTGAATTGCTCATTCCATTGAAACTTTACCTGTGGGAAGGTGACATATAGCTGTGGTTCTACACATATGATTTGCATTTATTTGTTGATCTACTTAGATGCACTATCAAATACTTTCAAAGCAACACTGAATGAGAAAGGACAATGGAGGATTATTTCTTTTAAATTAAGGGGAAAAACTTCAACCCAGATGTTTTATCCAGTAAAATGGCCATTTAAATAGAGAAGCATGATAAAAACTTCTCAAATATATAAAGCCTCAGAAATCAGACAAGCAAATGCCTACGTTAAAAAGGAACAAACTAAAATAATGTTATGATTGAATCACATCTCAATAGTTAAAAGAGCTCTAAATGAACTAAGCAGTGCCTCTCCCAACCCCACATTTAAAAAACAAAGACCAATGGGGGAAAAATCTTCAAGTTTATACTGTTTAAAGAGAAACACCAAAACATAGGGTTATAAAAAAGATAAAAATAAGAAAATATTCCAGGCCGGTGTTATGATTTTAATATCTAATGTAAAGGAAAGAACAGGAATGCTCCTCCACCCGGTTCCAGGGCACCATTCTCTCTGTAGAGTAGACACAGTGAAGATAGCCTTTCTTCTGAAATATCTAAATTGCCACCACCTCAGTAAAGTATTGAACAAGCTATTTCTAGGCTCTGAATTATTCCAAACTCTCAGATCCTCTTCCTCACTGCTTGTCGTCTATCTGAGATAAGCGGAAGGGAAGGTCCACACTTCCTAAGTGAAATGTTATACCACCCTGTACTGCTGCTTCACTTTGGGATTTCTGTATTTATCACTAGATAAATGGATAAAGAGCCCAAGTGTGGAAAAGGAAAGGGAAAAGGGCAGAAACAAAATGAAAGATAGAGAAGACAAATACAGAATGACAAACAAGAACTGAGAGAGACAGTAGATATATACAGAGATTTCAGTTAAAAAGTACAGATACATACAGTAAATGTGAAAACAGAATGAAAATAATAGGGAAAACAATAAAATGATGGGAACAGGGATTCTCAAAAGCTCAAAATGCATTGAAGCAATTACAAGTAAAGTAAAATATAGGGCCAGACTGTACAGATGGCAGGTTGTTTAATTATTCTATATTGAAAAATATTTCACTGCTTGAAAGGCCCTTCACGTACATGGTCACCTAACACAAAAGATGGGACATATGGAATACAGACATCTATGTTTCCACCAAAAGTCAAGGGTAACGAAATCTGAATACTTTCTATTGAGGACATCCAGTCCCTCACCCCTCTCCTCTGCAGGATGTGACTCTGGAGATTCTCAAGTAAGCAGAGTTTTCATAGACAGTCCCATTGCTCCTATGAAGTTCTTGAAGGATCCTCCCAAACTATTTCATCTTGGAAGGAATTTTCTGGAATCTAGAGAAAATTACATGTAATTAGGCTAGTGGGGAAATGATTATGAGCACTGTAACCCAAGACATGTGGAAAAACCCCCCGATCACATGCTACATTTCCACCATCCATTCCCTCCCACTCCCAAAACAAGCACTTACATTTTCACACACACAAGACATTTGCATTAGAAAGCTTCCAAAATTTAGTTTACTGTGTCTTCTTTGATCATTTGACCAATGAGTGAATCTGTGTTCAGGATGCTGAATACATAGGAAATCTTATAACAATTGGAGCCCATTTCTATCTTAACATATTAAAATTCTATTAACTTTAGTCATTATAGGACTATCCTTATAATACTTATGTAATTAAATTATGAAAATTATTGACATCTTAAAATTGAAAATTATAAACACAAAACTTATAATCACACTGAGGAAATCTTTGAATGTACAGCATGCTAATTAAAACATTAAGCAAGGTTGATTGTCATTTCTTAGAAATCATTAGCCTCGACCTAGTGAGAGTAAAGGCTTATTAAAAGGAATTTAAAAAGATATTCCATTATTCCTTGGAAAGAGCATAACTTTGAACTCTGAAAATCTAGGTTCACATCTTGATCTTGTTATTTAGAAGCTGTGTCACTTCAAGCAAGGATTTAACCTCCCTGTTCCAGAGTGAGCTCAGCTGTAAAATAAGGATGATATTGTCCCTTAAGGTGTTGTAGTAAACAAATAAGATAAAAAATATGAAAATGCCTTACAAATTGTAAATCATTGTGTAAATGCAAAGAATCATTAGCATTTCTAGCCAAAATCATGCTTTTTCTTCAGTCCATTTCCTCAGATCACCTTCAGTCATGCCATGCTGTTGGCCACTTCCTCCTTGAAACGGTCTTCATTAGCTTTTATAAACTGTTCAACCCTGATGTTCTCACATGTCAATGGCCATTACTTTTCTGCTTTTTCGAAACCAAAAGTCCTTTTCCTTAATTCTCTTTTTACCCATTTCCTCTTCAAAATGACGACGGTACTTTGGTGAACCACCAAAGAATTGCCAAAAGTATATCAAGCTCTGAACCCTCTCTCCAAGCAGAATTCTATATTTCCATTGCCATTCCTGACACATCTACTTGAAAATTTACATGTACTCTGGTTCAATAAATCCACTGTTTCCCTCTCCCCAACCAAAAGTAGCTGTTTTAGTTTCCTGTGGCTGCCATAATGAAGTACCACCAACCGGGGTACTTAAAACAACAGAAATTTTTTCTCTCACGCTTCTGGAAACCAGAAGTCCAAAATCAAGCTGTCATCAGGAACACACTCTCTGAAGGTTCTAAAGGAAAATGTGTTCTATGCCTTTCTTTTAGCCTCTGTTGTTGCCAACAATCCTTCTCATTCCTTGGCTTGTACATTTATCTTTGTTCCAATCTTCGCCTCCATCATCATATGGTGTTCTCCCTGTCTGTGTCTTGTCTCTGTTTTCCCTTCCTAGAAGGACACCATCCATATCAGATTAGAGCCCACGTAATCAAGTATGGCATTATCTTAACTTGATTACATATGCAAAGAATCTATTTTCAAATAAGATAATATTCTTAAGTACCAGGGGTTATGACATATATTTTTTGGAGACACAATTCAAACCATAACAGCAGGTTGTCATCTTTAGCCTCTCCATTTTTAACAAAAGAATCAACCAATCTCTCAGTCTTTAAGACTGGAACCCTTTTTGATTTTAATTGAGATAAAATGACATGTCAAGTTGTATTGGTTTCCAGTGTACAGCATACCGATTCGATACATGTACATACTGCAGAGTGATCACCGCAGTAAATCTAGTTAACATCTATCACCACACACTGTTACAAATTGTTTTTCTAGCATTTGTTGAATTTGGTTGGCTAATATTTTATTGAGAATTTTTGCATCTATTTTCATCAGGGGTATTGGCACATAATTTTCTTTTCTTATAACATTCCCGTCTGGGTTTAGTATCAGGATAATGCTGGCCTCATGAAATGAGGTTGGAAGTATTACTTCCTCTTCTGTTTTTTGAAAAAGTTTGGAAAGCTTCACTCTTCAAATGTTCGGTAGAATTCACCAGTGAAGCCATCTGCTCCTGGACTTTTGTTTGTTGGGAGGTTTTTGATTACTGATTCAATCTTCTTACTAGTAATCAGTCTATTCAGTTTCCCATTTCTTCCTGATTCTATCTTGGTAGGTTGTATGTTTCTAGGAATTTATCCATTTCTTCTAGGTTGTCCAATTTGTTGCTATATAACTATTTAAGTAGTCTCTTATGATCCTTTGTGTTTTTGTGGTATCAGTTTTAATGTCACCTCTTTTGTTTATTATCTTATTTGTTTGAGTCCTCTCTTTTTCTTGGTGAGACTATCTAAATATTTCTCTATTTTGTTTATCTTCCCAAAAATCCAATACCTAATTACATCGATCTTTTCTATTGTCTTTTTAGTCTTTATTTCATTTATTTCCATTTTGATCTTGGTTATTTCCTTCCTTCTCCTGAGTTTTGGATTCATGTCTTTTTCTTTTTCTATGTCTTTGAGGTGTAAAGAAGTTAGGTTATTTATTTGAGATCTTTCTAGTGTATTCATATAGGCATTTATTGCTATGAACTTTCCTCTTAGAACTGTTTTTGCTACCTCCTATACATTTTGGTACATTGTACTTCCATTTTCAATTGTCTCAAGGTATCTTTGAATTCTCTCTTTATTTCTTCTTTGACCCTTGTGTTGTTCAAGAGCACACTCTCCACATGTTTGTGAATTCTCAAGTTTTCTTTCTGTAATTGATTTCTAGTTTCATACCATTAATATCATTGTGATCAGAAGTGACGCATGATAGGATTTCAATCTTCTTACATTTATTAAGACTTGTTTTGTGGCCTCACATGTGAGCTGTCCTGGAGAACGTTCTGTGCATACTTGGAGCAAAGTGTATTCTGCTGTTTTGGATGGAATGTTCTGTAAATATATCTTAAGACCATTTGATCTAACTAGTCATTTAACTGCAATGTTTCTTTATTGATTTTCTGTTTAAACATCTATCCTTTGATGAAAATGGAGAACTGAATTCCCCTGCTAATGAAGTATCATTGCATTGCTGTCCGTTTTTCCCTTTTGGTCTGATAAAATTTTCTTCACATATTTAAGTGCTCTGATGTTGATTGTATCAACATTCTTAAAAGTAATAGCCTGTTGGTGGATTGACTCCTTATCTTCATACAATGACTCTTTAGTCTCTTATTACAATCTTTGTCTTCAAGTCTATTTTGTCTGACTTAAGAATAGCTACCCCAGCCTTCTTATCCATTGCGTGGACTATGTTTTCAGTTCCTGTGTTTTCAGTTCTGTACATTCATAAAGGTGAAGTAAGTCTCTTCCAGCAACATATAGTTGGGTCTTTTTGTTTTATCCATTCAGCCACTCTATGTCTTTGGATTAGAGCACTTAATCTGTCTACATTTAAAGTAATTTATGACTGGTATGGACTTATTAACATTTTGTTCATTAATTTCTGGCTGTTTGGTAATTTTTTTCTACCTTCTTGTCTGATTTCCTCTTTTGTGATTTGTTGATTTTTCTGAATTGATATGCTTTGATTCCTTTCTCTTTATTTTTGAATATCTAATATAGGTGTTTGCTTTGCAGTTACCAGGAGGCTCGCATAAAATATATTTTTTATAACAGTGAGTTTTCAATTGATAAGAATTTAAGTTCAAATGCATTCTAAAGTTCAACATTTTTGTTCCCTCTCGCACATGTTTTATGTGTTGATGTTACATTATACATCTTTTTATTTTTTGTAACTATTAACAAATTATTGTATTTATAGTTATATTTACTTCTTTTATCTTTTAAGCTTCATACTGCATTTATAAGTGATTAACTCATCACCGTTACGACATTAGGTTATTCTGAATTTTATTGCTGAGGACACTTGGAGGAAAATTATGTCTTGCTGAAGTTGTAGGGTAAACACTGTGTCCCTCAAGACGAAGCAGTGGAGAAGCTAGATCAGAATCCTCACACTTTCTTTCCAGTTTTAACGACTATAATTGTGCTGGGAAGTCCTCTTCTTCAGCCCCTACTACCATCATACATGTATACACCAATACCTCAGGATTTCTTACAGTTTCTCTATTTATCTTCTCTAAATTTTCTGGGATTTATCTTGGAAGAGAGATTCAGCTTCTTGTTTAGGACCAGACTCTGTTTTTTTGTTCCTTTTGTCCTTTATCTCTTGCTTATATTTTGAGAATTCTAAGTATTGAAAGATATTACTCATATTTATTGCATATTCCATGTCTAAAAATTCAAAAATCCAAAGTCTTTATGAATCTGATTCTGCTCCTTTGTTTATCCCTTGTGCTTACTCATGATATCTTATTTCCTTGTGTGTTGATATGATTTTTGACTGTGAATTGCTCATTCCATTGAAACTTTACCTGTGGGAAGGTGACATATAGCTGTGGTTCTACACATATGATTTGCATTTATTTGTTGATCTACTTAGATGCACTATCAAATACTTTCAAAGCAACACTGAATGAGAAAGGACAATGGAGGATTATTTCTTTTAAATTAAGGGGAAAAACTTCAACCCAGATGTTTTATCCAGTAAAATGGCCATTTAAATAGAGACGCATGATAAAAACTTCTCAAATATATAAAGCCTCAGAAATCAGACAAGCAAATGCCTACGTTAAAAAGGAACAAACTAAAATAATGTTATGATTGAATCACATCTCAATAGTTAAAAGAGCTCTAAATGAACTAAGCAGTGCCTCTCCCAACCCCACATTTAAAAAACAAAGACCAATGGGGGAAAAATCTTCAAGTTTATACTGTTTAAAGAGAAACACCAAAACATAGGGTTATAAAAAAGATAAAAATAAGAAAATATTCCAGGCCGGTGTTATGATTTTAATATCTAATGTAAAGGAAAGAACAGGAATGCTTCTCCACCCGGTTCCAGGGCACCATTCTCTCTGTAGAGTAGACACAGTGAACATAGCCTTTCTTCTGAAATATCTAAATTGCCACCACCTCAGTAAAGTATTGAACAAGCTATTTCTAGGCTCTGAATTATTCCAAACTCTCAGATCCTCTTCCTCACTGCTTGTCGTCTATCTGAGATAAGCGGAAGGGAAGGTCCACACTTCCTAAGTGAAATGTTATACCACCCTGTACTGCTGCTTCACTTTGGGATTTCTGTATTTATCACTAGATAAATGGATAAAGAGCCCAAGTGTGGAAAAGGAAAGGGAAAAGGGCAGAAACAAAATGAAAGATAGAGAAGACAAATACAGAATGACAAACAAGAACTGAGAGAGACAGTAGATATATACAGAGATTTCAGTTAAAAAGTACAGATACATACAGTAAATGTGAAAACAGAATGAAAATAATAGGGAAAACAATAAAATGATGGGAACAGGGATTCTCAAAAGCTCAAAATGCATTGAAGCAATTACAAGTAAAGTAAAATATAGGGCCAGACTGTACAGATGGCAGGTTGTTTAATTATTCTATATTGAAAAATATTTCACTGCTTGAAAGGCCCTTCACGTACATGGTCACCTAACACAAAAGATGGGACATATGGAATACAGACATCTATGTTTCCACCAAAAGTCAAGGGTAACGAAATCTGAATACTTTCTATTGAGGACATCCAGTCCCTCACCCCTCTCCTCTGCAGGATGTGACTCTGGAGATTCTCAAGTAAGCAGAGTTTTCATAGACAGTCCCATTGCTCCTATGAAGTTCTTGAAGGATCCTCCCAAACTATTTCATCTTGGAAGGAATTTTCTGGAATCTAGAGAAAATTACATGTAATTAGGCTAGTGGGGAAATGATTATGAGCACTGTAACCCAAGACATGTGGAAAAACCCCCCGATCACATGCTACATTTCCACCATCCATTCCCTCCCACTCCCAAAACAAGCACTTACATTTTCACACACACAAGACATTTGCATTAGAAAGCTTCCAAAATTTAGTTTACTGTGTCTTCTTTGATCATTTGACCAATGAGTGAATCTGTGTTCAGGATGCTGAATACATAGGAAATCTTATAACAATTGGAGCCCATTTCTATCTTAACATATTAAAATTCTATTAACTTTAGTCATTATAGGACTATCCTTATAATACTTATGTAATTAAATTATGAAAATTATTGACATCTTAAAATTGAAAATTATAAACACAAAACTTATAATCACACTGAGGAAATCTTTGAATGTACAGCATGCTAATTAAAACATTAAGCAAGGTTGATTGTCATTTCTTAGAAATCATTAGCCTCGACCTAGTGAGAGTAAAGGCTTATTAAAAGGAATTTAAAAAGATATTCCATTATTCCTTGGAAAGAGCATAACTTTGAACTCTGAAAATCTAGGTTCACATCTTGATCTTGTTATTTAGAAGCTGTGTCACTTCAAGCAAGGATTTAACCTCCCTGTTCCAGAGTGAGCTCAGCTGTAAAATAAGGATGATATTGTCCCTTAAGGTGTTGTAGTAAACAAATAAGATAAAAAATATGAAAATGCCTTACAAATTGTAAATCATTGTGTAAATGCAAAGAATCATTAGCATTTCTAGCCAAAATCATGCTTTTTCTTCAGTCCATTTCCTCAGATCACCTTCAGTCATGCCATGCTGTTGGCCACTTCCTCCTTGAAACGGTCTTCATTAGCTTTTATAAACTGTTCAACCCTGATGTTCTCACATGTCAATGGCCATTACTTTTCTGCTTTTTCGAAACCAAAAGTCCTTTTCCTTAATTCTCTTTTTACCCATTTCCTCTTCAAAATGACGACGGTACTTTGGTGAACCACCAAAGAATTGCCAAAAGTATATCAAGCTCTGAACCCTCTCTCCAAGCAGAATTCTATATTTCCATTGCCATTCCTGACACATCTACTTGAAAATTTACATGTACTCTGGTTCAATAAATCCACTGTTTCCCTCTCCCCAACCAAAAGTAGCTGTTTTAGTTTCCTGTGGCTGCCATAATGAAGTACCACCAACCGGGGTACTTAAAACAACAGAAATTTTTTCTCTCACGCTTCTGGAAACCAGAAGTCCAAAATCAAGCTGTCATCAGGAACACACTCTCTGAAGGTTCTAAAGGAAAATGTGTTCTATGCCTTTCTTTTAGCCTCTGTTGTTGCCAACAATCCTTCTCATTCCTTGGCTTGTACATTTATCTTTGTTCCAATCTTCGCCTCCATCATCATATGGTGTTCTCCCTGTCTGTGTCTTGTCTCTGTTTTCCCTTCCTAGAAGGACACCATCCATATCAGATTAGAGCCCACGTAATCAAGTATGGCATTATCTTAACTTGATTACATATGCAAAGAATCTATTTTCAAATAAGATAATATTCTTAAGTACCAGGGGTTATGACATATATTTTTTGGAGACACAATTCAAACCATAACAGCAGGTTGTCATCTTTAGCCTCTCCATTTTTAACAAAAGAATCAACCAATCTCTCAGTCTTTAAGACTGGAACCCTTTTTGATTTTAATTGAGATAAAATGACATGTCAAGTTGTATTGGTTTCCAGTGTACAGCATACCGATTCGATACATGTACATACTGCAGAGTGATCACCGCAGTAAATCTAGTTAACATCTATCACCACACACTGTTACAAATTGTTTTTCTAGCATTTGTTGAATTTGGTTGGCTAATATTTTATTGAGAATTTTTGCATCTATTTTCATCAGGGGTATTGGCACATAATTTTCTTTTCTTATAACATTCCCGTCTGGGTTTAGTATCAGGATAATGCTGGCCTCATGAAATGAGGTTGGAAGTATTACTTCCTCTTCTGTTTTTTGAAAAAGTTTGGAAAGCTTCACTCTTCAAATGTTCGGTAGAATTCACCAGTGAAGCCATCTGCTCCTGGACTTTTGTTTGTTGGGAGGTTTTTGATTACTGATTCAATCTTCTTACTAGTAATCAGTCTATTCAGTTTCCCATTTCTTCCTGATTCTATCTTGGTAGGTTGTATGTTTCTAGGAATTTATCCATTTCTTCTAGGTTGTCCAATTTGTTGCTATATAACTATTTAAGTAGTCTCTTATGATCCTTTGTGTTTTTGTGGTATCAGTTTTAATGTCACCTCTTTTGTTTATTATCTTATTTGTTTGAGTCCTCTCTTTTTCTTGGTGAGACTATCTAAATATTTCTCTATTTTGTTTATCTTCCCAAAAATCCAATACCTAATTACATCGATCTTTTCTATTGTCTTTTTAGTCTTTATTTCATTTATTTCCATTTTGATCTTGGTTATTTCCTTCCTTCTCCTGAGTTTTGGATTCATGTCTTTTTCTTTTTCTATGTCTTTGAGGTGTAAAGAAGTTAGGTTATTTATTTGAGATCTTTCTAGTGTATTCATATAGGCATTTATTGCTATGAACTTTCCTCTTAGAACTGTTTTTGCTACCTCCTATACATTTTGGTACATTGTACTTCCATTTTCAATTGTCTCAAGGTATCTTTGAATTCTCTCTTTATTTCTTCTTTGACCCTTGTGTTGTTCAAGAGCACACTCTCCACATGTTTGTGCATTCTCAAGTGTTCTTTCTGTAATTGATTTCTAGTTTCATACCATTAATATCATTGTGATCAGAAGTGACGCATGATAGGATTTCAATCTTCTTACATTTATTAAGACTTGTTTTGTGGCCTCACATGTGAGCTGTCCTGGAGAACGTTCTGTGCATACTTGGAGCAAAGTGTATTCTGCTGTTTTGGATGGAATGTTCTGTAAATATATCTTAAGACCATTTGATCTAACTAGTCATTTAACTGCAATGTTTCTTTATTGATTTTCTGTTTAAACATCTATCCTTTGATGAAAATGGAGAACTGAATTCCCCTGCTAATGAAGTATCATTGCATTGCTGTCCGTTTTTCCCTTTTGGTCTGATAAAATTTTCTTCACATATTTAAGTGCTCTGATGTTGATTGTATCAACATTCTTAAAAGTAATAGCCTGTTGGTGGATTGACTCCTTATCTTCATACAATGACTCTTTAGTCTCTTATTACAATCTTTGTCTTCAAGTCTATTTTGTCTGACTTAAGAATAGCTACCCCAGCCTTCTTATCCATTGCGTGGACTATGTTTTCAGTTCCTGTGTTTTCAGTTCTGTACATTCATAAAGGTGAAGTAAGTCTCTTCCAGCAACATATAGTTGGGTCTTTTTGTTTTATCCATTCAGCCACTCTATGTCTTTGGATTAGAGCACTTAATCTGTCTACATTTAAAGTAATTTATGACTGGTATGGACTTATTAACATTTTGTTCATTAATTTCTGGCTGTTTGGTAATTTTTTTCTACCTTCTTGTCTGATTTCCTCTTTTGTGATTTGTTGATTTTTCTGAATTGATATGCTTTGATTCCTTTCTCTTTATTTTTGAATATCTAATATAGGTGTTTGCTTTGCAGTTACCAGGAGGCTCGCATAAAATATATTTTTTATAACAGTGAGTTTTCAATTGATAAGAATTTAAGTTCAAATGCATTCTAAAGTTCAACATTTTTGTTCCCTCTCGCACATGTTTTATGTGTTGATGTTACATTATACATCTTTTTATTTTTTGTAACTATTAACAAATTATTGTATTTATAGTTATATTTACTTCTTTTATCTTTTAAGCTTCATACTGCATTTATAAGTGATTAACTCATCACCGTTACGACATTAGGTTATTCTGAATTTTATTGCTGAGGACACTTGGAGGAAAATTATGTCTTGCTGAAGTTGTAGGGTAAACACTGTGTCCCTCAAGACGAAGCAGTGGAGAAGCTAGATCAGAATCCTCACACTTTCTTTCCAGTTTTAACGACTATAATTGTGCTGGGAAGTCCTCTTCTTCAGCCCCTACTACCATCATACATGTATACACCAATACCTCAGGATTTCTTACAGTTTCTCTATTTATCTTCTCTAAATTTTCTGGGATTTATCTTGGAAGAGAGATTCAGCTTCTTGTTTAGGACCAGACTCTGTTTTTTTGTTCCTTTTGTCCTTTATCTCTTGCTTATATTTTGAGAATTCTAAGTATTGAAAGATATTACTCATATTTATTGCATATTCCATGTCTAAAAATTCAAAAATCCAAAGTCTTTATGAATCTGATTCTGCTCCTTTGTTTATCCCTTGTGCTTACTCATGATATCTTATTTCCTTGTGTGTTGATATGATTTTTGACTGTGAATTGCTCATTCCATTGAAACTTTACCTGTGGGAAGGTGACATATAGCTGTGGTTCTACACATATGATTTGCATTTATTTGTTGATCTACTTAGATGCACTATCAAATACTTTCAAAGCAACACTGAATGAGAAAGGACAATGGAGGATTATTTCTTTTAAATTAAGGGGAAAAACTTCAACCCAGATGTTTTATCCAGTAAAATGGCCATTTAAATAGAGAAGCATGATAAAAACTTCTCAAATATATAAAGCCTCAGAAATCAGACAAGCAAATGCCTACGTTAAAAAGGAACAAACTAAAATAATGTTATGATTGAATCACATCTCAATAGTTAAAAGAGCTCTAAATGAACTAAGCAGTGCCTCTCCCAACCCCACATTTAAAAAACAAAGACTAATGGGGGAAAAATCTTCAAGTTTATACTGTTTAAAGAGAAACACCAAAACATAGGGTTATAAAAAAGATAAAAATAAGAAAATATTCCAGGCCGGTGTTATGATTTTAATATCTAATGTAAAGGAAAGAACAGGAATGCTCCTCCACCCGGTTCCAGGGCACCATTCTCTCTGTAGAGTAGACACAGTGAAGATAGCCTTTCTTCTGAAATATCTAAATTGCCACCACCTCAGTAAAGTATTGAACAAGCTATTTCTAGGCTCTGAATTATTCCAAACTCTCAGATCCTCTTCCTCACTGCTTGTCGTCTATCTGAGATAAGCGGAAGGGAAGGTCCACACTTCCTAAGTGAAATGTTATACCACCCTGTACTGCTGCTTCACTTTGGGATTTCTGTATTTATCACTAGATAAATGGATAAAGAGCCCAAGTGTGGAAAAGGAAAGGGAAAAGGGCAGAAACAAAATGAAAGATAGAGAAGACAAATACAGAATGACAAACAAGAACTGAGAGAGACAGTAGATATATACAGAGATTTCAGTTAAAAAGTACAGATACATACAGTAAATGTGAAAACAGAATGAAAATAATAGGGAAAACAATAAAATCATGGGAACAGGGATTCTCAAAAGCTCAAAATGCATTGAAGCAATTACAAGTAAAGTAAAATATAGGGCCAGACTGTACAGATGGCAGGTTGTTTAATTATTCTATATTGAAAAATATTTCACTGCTTGAAAGGCCCTTCACGTACATGGTCACCTAACACAAAAGATGGGACATATGGAATACAGACATCTATGTTTCCACCAAAAGTCAAGGGTAACGAAATCTGAATACTTTCTATTGAGGACATCCAGTCCCTCACCCCTCTCCTCTGCAGGATGTGACTCTGGAGATTCTCAAGTAAGCAGAGTTTTCATAGACAGTCCCATTGCTCCTATGAAGTTCTTGAAGGATCCTCCCAAACTATTTCATCTTGGAAGGAATTTTCTGGAATCTAGAGAAAATTACATGTAATTAGGCTAGTGGGGAAATGATTATGAGCACTGTAACCCAAGACATGTGGAAAAACCCCCGGATCACATGCTACATTTCCACCATCCATTCCCTCCCACTCCCAAAACAAGCACTTACATTTTCACACACACAAGACATTTGCATTAGAAAGCTTCCAAAATTTAGTTTACTGTGTCTTCTTTGATCATTTGACCAATGAGTGAATCTGTGTTCAGGATGCTGAATACATAGGAAATCTTATAACAATTGGAGCCCATTTCTATCTTAACATATTAAAATTCTATTAACTTTAGTCATTATAGGACTATCCTTATAATT
The DNA here is from genome assembly GCF_041296235.1 of Equus asinus. NCBI lineage: Eukaryota > Metazoa > Chordata > Mammalia > Perissodactyla > Equidae > Equus > Equus asinus. The sequence continues at coordinate 41,420,289 of NC_091797.1, forward strand.
CTTATGTAATTAAATTATGAAAATTATTGACATCTTAAAATTGAAAATTATAAACACAAAACTTATAATCACACTGAGGAAATCTTTGAATGTACAGCATGCTAATTAAAACATTAAGCAAGGTTGATTGTCATTTCTTAGAAATCATTAGCCTCTACCTAGTGAGAGTAAAGGCTTATTAAAAGGAATTTAAAAAGATATTCCATTATTCCTTGGAAAGAGCATAACTTTGAACTCTGAAAATCTAGGTTCACATCTTGATCTTGTTATTTAGAAGCTGTGTCACTTCAAGCAAGGATTTAACCTCCCTGTTCCAGAGTGAGCTCAGCTGTAAAATAAGGATGATATTGTCCCTTAAGGTGTTGTAGTAAACAAATAAGATAAAAAATATGAAAATGCCTTACAAATTGTAAATCATTGTGTAAATGCAAAGAATCATTAGCATTTCTAGCCAAAATCATGCTTTTTCTTCAGTCCATTTCCTCAGATCACCTTCAGTCATGCCATGCTGTTGGCCACTTCCTCCTTGAAACGGTCTTCATTAGCTTTTATAAACTGTTCAACCCTGATGTTCTCACATGTCAATGGCCATTACTTTTCTGCTTTTTCGAAACCAAAAGTCCTTTTCCTTAATTCTCTTTTTACCCATTTCCTCTTCAAAATGACGACGGTACTTTGGTGAACCACCAAAGAATTGCCAAAAGTATATCAAGCTCTGAACCCTCTCTCCAAGCAGAATTCTATATTTCCATTGCCATTCCTGACACATCTACTTGAAAATTTACATGTACTCTGGTTCAATAAATCCACTGTTTCCCTCTCCCCAACCAAAAGTAGCTGTTTTAGTTTCCTGTGGCTGCCATAATGAAGTACCACCAACCGGGGTACTTAAAACAACAGAAATTTTTTCTCTCACGCTTCTGGAAACCAGAAGTCCAAAATCAAGCTGTCATCAGGAACACACTCTCTGAAGGTTCTAAAGGAAAATGTGTTCTATGCCTTTCTTTTAGCCTCTGTTGTTGCCAACAATCCTTCTCATTCCTTGGCTTGTACATTTATCTTTGTTCCAATCTTCGCCTCCATCATCATATGGTGTTCTCCCTGTCTGTGTCTTGTCTCTGTTTTCCCTTCCTAGAAGGACACCATCCATATCAGATTAGAGCCCACGTAATCAAGTATGGCATTATCTTAACTTGATTACATATGCAAAGAATCTATTTTCAAATAAGATAATATTCTTAAGTACCAGGGGTTATGACATATATTTTTTGGAGACACAATTCAAACCATAACAGCAGGTTGTCATCTTTAGCCTCTCCATTTTTAACAAAAGAATCAACCAATCTCTCAGTCTTTAAGACTGGAACCCTTTTTGATTTTAATTGAGATAAAATGACATGTCAAGTTGTATTGGTTTCCAGTGTACAGCATACCGATTCGATACATGTACATACTGCAGAGTGATCACCGCAGTAAATCTAGTTAACATCTATCACCACACACTGTTACAAATTGTTTTTCTAGCATTTGTTGAATTTGGTTGGCTAATATTTTATTGAGAATTTTTGCATCTATTTTCATCAGGGGTATTGGCACATAATTTTCTTTTCTTATAACATTCCCGTCTGGGTTTAGTATCAGGATAATGCTGGCCTCATGAAATGAGGTTGGAAGTATTACTTCCTCTTCTGTTTTTTGAAAAAGTTTGGAAAGCTTCACTCTTCAAATGTTCGGTAGAATTCACCAGTGAAGCCATCTGCTCCTGGACTTTTGTTTGTTGGGAGGTTTTTGATTACTGATTCAATCTTCTTACTAGTAATCAGTCTATTCAGTTTCCCATTTCTTCCTGATTCTATCTTGGTAGGTTGTATGTTTCTAGGAATTTATCCATTTCTTCTAGGTTGTCCAATTTGTTGCTATATAACTATTTAAGTAGTCTCTTATGATCCTTTGTGTTTTTGTGGTATCAGTTTTAATGTCACCTCTTTTGTTTATTATCCTATTTGTTTGAGTCCTCTCTTTTTCTTGGTGAGACTATCTAAATATTTCTCTATTTTGTTTATCTTCCCAAAAATCCAATACCTAATTACATCGATCTTTTCTATTGTCTTTTTAGTCTTTATTTCATTTATTTCCATTTTGATCTTGGTTATTTCCTTCCTTCTCCTGAGTTTTGGATTCATGTCTTTTTCTTTTTCTATGTCTTTGAGGTGTAAAGAAGTTAGGTTATTTATTTGAGATCTTTCTAGTGTATTCATATAGGCATTTATTGCTATGAACTTTCCTCTTAGAACTGTTTTTGCTACCTCCTATACATTTTGGTACATTGTACTTCCATTTTCAATTGTCTCAAGGTATCTTTGAATTCTCTCTTTATTTCTTCTTTGACCCTTGTGTTGTTCAAGAGCACACTCTCCACATGTTTGTGCATTCTCAAGTGTTCTTTCTGTAATTGATTTCTAGTTTCATACCATTAATATCATTGTGATCAGAAGTGACGCATGATAGGATTTCAATCTTCTTACATTTATTAAGACTTGTTTTGTGGCCTCACATGTGAGCTGTCCTGGAGAACGTTCTGTGCATACTTGGAGCAAAGTGTATTCTGCTGTTTTGGATGGAATGTTCTGTAAATATATCTTAAGACCATTTGATCTAACTAGTCATTTAACTGCAATGTTTCTTTATTGATTTTCTGTTTAAACATCTATCCTTTGATGAAAATGGAGAACTGAATTCCCCTGCTAATGAAGTATCATTGCATTGCTGTCCGTTTTTCCCTTTTGGTCTGATAAAATTTTCTTCACATATTTAAGTGCTCTGATGTTGATTGTATCAACATTCTTAAAAGTAATAGCCTGTTGGTGGATTGACTCCTTATCTTCATACAATGACTCTTTAGTCTCTTATTACAATCTTTGTCTTCAAGTCTATTTTGTCTGACTTAAGAATAGCTACCCCAGCCTTCTTATCCATTGCGTGGACTATGTTTTCAGTTCCTGTGTTTTCAGTTCTGTACATTCATAAAGGTGAAGTAAGTCTCTTCCAGCAACATATAGTTGGGTCTTTTTGTTTTATCCATTCAGCCACTCTATGTCTTTGGATTAGAGCACTTAATCTGTCTACATTTAAAGTAATTTATGACTGGTATGGACTTATTAACATTTTGTTCATTAATTTCTGGCTGTTTTGTAATTTTTTTCTACCTTCTTGTCTGATTTCCTCTTTTGTGATTTGTTGATTTTTCTGAATTGATATGCTTTGATTCCTTTCTCTTTATTTTTGAATATCTAATATAGGTGTTTGCTTTGCAGTTACCAGGAGGCTCGCATAAAATATATTTTTTATAACAGTGAGTTTTCAATTGATAAGAATTTAAGTTCAAATGCATTCTAAAGTTCAACATTTTTGTTCCCTCTCGCACATGTTTTATGTGTTGATGTTACATTATACATCTTTTTATTTTTTGTAACTATTAACAAATTATTGTATTTATAGTTATATTTACTTCTTTTATCTTTTAAGCTTCATACTGCATTTATAAGTGATTAACTCATCACCGTTACGACATTAGGTTATTCTGAATTTTATTGCTGAGGACACTTGGAGGAAAATTATGTCTTGCTGAAGTTGTAGGGTAAACACTGTGTCCCTCAAGACGAAGCAGTGGAGAAGCTAGATCAGAATCCTCACACTTTCTTTCCAGTTTTAACGACTATAATTGTGCTGGGAAGTCCTCTTCTTCAGCCCCTACTACCATCATACATGTATACACCAATACCTCAGGATTTCTTACAGTTTCTCTATTTATCTTCTCTAAATTTTCTGGGATTTATCTTGGAATAGAGATTCAGCTTCTTGTTTAGGACCAGACTCTGTTTTTTTGTTCCTTTTGTCCTTTATCTCTTGCTTATATTTTGAGAATTCTAAGTATTGAAAGATATTAGTCATATTTATTGCATATTCCATGTCTAAAAATTCAAAAATCCAAAGTCTTTATGAATCTGATTCTGCTCCTTTGTTTATCCCTTGTGCTTACTCATGATATCTTATTTCCTTGTGTGTTGATATGATTTTTGACTGTGAATTGCTCATTCCATTGAAACTTTACCTGTGGGAAGGTGACATATAGCTGTGGTTCTACACATATGATTTGCATTTGTTTGTTGATCTACTTAGATGCACTATCAAATACTTTCAAAGCAACACTGAATGAGAAAGGACAATGGAGGATTATTTCTTTTAAATTAAGGGGAAAAACTTCAACCCAGATGTTTTATCCAGTAAAATGGCCATTTAAATAGAGAAGCATGATAAAAACTTCTCAAATATATAAAGCCTCAGAAATCAGACAAGCAAATGCCTACGTTAAAAAGGAACAAACTAAAATAATGTTATGATTGAATCACATCTCAATAGTTAAAAGAGCTCTAAATGAACTAAGCAGTGCCTCTCCCAACCCCACATTTAAAAAACAAAGACCAATGGGGGAAAAATCTTCAAGTTTATACTGTTTAAAGAGAAACACCAAAACATAGGGTTATAAAAAAGATAAAAATAAGAAAATATTCCAGGCCGGTGTTATGATTTTAATATCTAATGTAAAGGAAAGAACAGGAATGCTTCTCCACCCGGTTCCAGGGCACCATTCTCTCTGTAGAGTAGACACAGTGAAGATAGCCTTTCTTCTGAAATATCTAAATTGCCACCACCTCAGTAAAGTATTGAACAAGCTATTTCTAGGCTCTGAATTATTCCAAACTCTCAGATCCTCTTCCTCACTGCTTGTCGTCTATCTGAGATAAGCGGAAGGGAAGGTCCACACTTCCTAAGTGAAATGTTATACCACCCTGTACTGCTGCTTCACTTTGGGATTTCTGTATTTATCACTAGATAAATGGATAAAGAGCCCAAGTGTGGAAAAGGAAAGGGAAAAGGGCAGAAACAAAATGAAAGATAGAGAAGACAAATACAGAATGACAAACAAGAACTGAGAGAGACAGTAGATATATACAGAGATTTCAGTTAAAAAGTACAGATACATACAGTAAATGTGAAAACAGAATGAAAATAATAGGGAAAACAATAAAATCATGGGAACAGGGATTCTCAAAAGCTCAAAATGCATTGAAGCAATTACAAGTAAAGTAAAATATAGGGCCAGACTGTACAGATGGCAGGTTGTTTAATTATTCTATATTGAAAAATATTTCACTGCTTGAAAGGCCCTTCACGTACATGGTCACCTAACACAAAAGATGGGACATATGGAATACAGACATCTATGTTTCCACCAAAAGTCAAGGGTAACGAAATCTGAATACTTTCTATTGAGGACATCCAGTCCCTCACCCCTCTCCTCTGCAGGATGTGACTCTGGAGATTCTCAAGTAAGCAGAGTTTTCATAGACAGTCCCATTGCTCCTATGAAGTTCTTGAAGGATCCTCCCAAACTATTTCATCTTGGAAGGAATTTTCTGGAATCTAGAGAAAATTACATGTAATTAGGCTAGTGGGGAAATGATTATGAGCACTGTAACCCAAGACATGTGGAAAAACCCCCCGATCACATGCTACATTTCCACCATCCATTCCCTCCCACTCCCAAAACAAGCACTTACATTTTCACACACACAAGACATTTGCATTAGAAAGCTTCCAAAATTTAGTTTACTGTGTCTTCTTTGATCATTTGACCAATGAGTGAATCTGTGTTCAGGATGCTGAATACATAGGAAATCTTATAACAATTGGAGCCCATTTCTATCTTAACATATTAAAATTCTATTAACTTTAGTCATTATAGGACTATCCTTATAATACTTATGTAATTAAATTATGAAAATTATTGACATCTTAAAATTGAAAATTATAAACACAAAACTTATAATCACACTGAGGAAATCTTTGAATGTACAGCATGCTAATTAAAACATTAAGCAAGGTTGATTGTCATTTCTTAGAAATCATTAGCCTCGACCTAGTGAGAGTAAAGGCTTATTAAAAGGAATTTAAAAAGATATTCCATTATTCCTTGGAAAGAGCATAACTTTGAACTCTGAAAATCTAGGTTCACATCTTGATCTTGTTATTTAGAAGCTGTGTCACTTCAAGCAAGGATTTAACCTCCCTGTTCCAGAGTGAGCTCAGCTGTAAAATAAGGATGATATTGTCCCTTAAGGTGTTGTAGTAAACAAATAAGATAAAAAATATGAAAATGCCTTACAAATTGTAAATCATTGTGTAAATGCAAAGAATCATTAGCATTTCTAGCCAAAATCATGCTTTTTCTTCAGTCCATTTCCTCAGATCACCTTCAGTCATGCCATGCTGTTGGCCACTTCCTCCTTGAAACGGTCTTCATTAGCTTTTATAAACTGTTCAACCCTGATGTTCTCACATGTCAATGGCCATTACTTTTCTGCTTTTTCGAAACCAAAAGTCCTTTTCCTTAATTCTCTTTTTACCCATTTCCTCTTCAAAATGACGACGGTACTTTGGTGAACCACCAAAGGATTGCCAAAAGTATATCAAGCTCTGAACCCTCTCTCCAAGCAGAATTCTATATTTCCATTGCCATTCCTGACACATCTACTTGAAAATTTACATGTACTCTGGTTCAATAAATCCACTGTTTCCCTCTCCCCAACCAAAAGTAGCTGTTTTAGTTTCCTGTGGCTGCCATAATGAAGTACCACCAACCGGGGTACTTAAAACAACAGAAATTTTTTCTCTCACGCTTCTGGAAACCAGAAGTCCAAAATCAAGCTGTCATCAGGAACACACTCTCTGAAGGTTCTAAAGGAAAATGTGTTCTATGCCTTTCTTTTAGCCTCTGTTGTTGCCAACAATCCTTCTCATTCCTTGGCTTGTACATTTATCTTTGTTCCAATCTTCGCCTCCATCATCATATGGTGTTCTCCCTGTCTGTGTCTTGTCTCTGTTTTCCCTTCCTAGAAGGACACCATCCATATCAGATTAGAGCCCACGTAATCAAGTATGGCATTATCTTAACTTGATTACATATGCAAAGAATCTATTTTCAAATAAGATAATATTCTTAAGTACCAGGGGTTATGACATATATTTTTTGGAGACACAATTCAAACCATAACAGCAGGTTGTCATCTTTAGCCTCTCCATTTTTAACAAAAGAATCAACCAATCTCTCAGTCTTTAAGACTGGAACCCTTTTTGATTTTAATTGAGATAAAATGACATGTCAAGTTGTATTGGTTTCCAGTGTACAGCATACCGATTCGATACATGTACATACTGCAGAGTGATCACCGCAGTAAATCTAGTTAACATCTATCACCACACACTGTTACAAATTGTTTTTCTAGCATTTGTTGAATTTGGTTGGCTAATATTTTATTGAGAATTTTTGCATCTATTTTCATCAGGGGTATTGGCACATAATTTTCTTTTCTTATAACATTCCCGTCTGGGTTTAGTATCAGGATAATGCTGGCCTCATGAAATGAGGTTGGAAGTATTACTTCCTCTTCTGTTTTTTGAAAAAGTTTGGAAAGCTTCACTCTTCAAATGTTCGGTAGAATTCACCAGTGAAGCCATCTGCTCCTGGACTTTTGTTTGTTGGGAGGTTTTTGATTACTGATTCAATCTTCTTACTAGTAATCAGTCTATTCAGTTTCCCATTTCTTCCTGATTCTATCTTGGTAGGTTGTATGTTTCTAGGAATTTATCCATTTCTTCTAGGTTGTCCAATTTGTTGCTATATAACTATTTAAGTAGTCTCTTATGATCCTTTGTGTTTTTGTGGTATCAGTTTTAATGTCACCTCTTTTGTTTATTATCTTATTTGTTTGAGTCCTCTCTTTTTCTTGGTGAGACTATCTAAATATTTCTCTATTTTGTTTATCTTCCCAAAAATCCAATACCTAATTACATTGATCTTTTCTATTGTCTTTTTAGTCTTTATTTCATTTATTTCCATTTTGATCTTGGTTATTTCCTTCCTTCTCCTGAGTTTTGGATTCATGTCTTTTTCTTTTTCTATGTCTTTGAGGTGTAAAGAAGTTAGGTTATTTATTTGAGATCTTTCTAGTGTATTCATATAGGCATTTATTGCTATGAACTTTCCTCTTAGAACTGTTTTTGCTACCTCCTATACATTTTGGTACATTGTACTTCCATTTTCAATTGTCTCAAGGTATCTTTGAATTCTCTCTTTATTTCTTCTTTGACCCTTGTGTTGTTCAAGAGCACACTCTCCACATGTTTGTGCATTCTCAAGTGTTCTTTCTGTAATTGATTTCTAGTTTCATACCATTAATATCATTGTGATCAGAAGTGACGCATGATAGGATTTCAATCTTCTTACATTTATTAAGACTTGTTTTGTGGCCTCACATGTGAGCTGTCCTGGAGAACGTTCTGTGCATACTTGGAGCAAAGTGTATTCTGCTGTTTTGGATGGAATGTTCTGTAAATATATCTTAAGACCATTTGATCTAACTAGTCATTTAACTGCAATGTTTCTTTATTGATTTTCTGTTTAAACATCTATCCTTTGATGAAAATGGAGAACTGAATTCCCCTGCTAATGAAGTATCATTGCATTGCTGTCCGTTTTTCCCTTTTGGTCTGATAAAATTTTCTTCACATATTTAAGTGCTCTGATGTTGATTGTATCAACATTCTTAAAAGTAATAGCCTGTTGGTGGATTGACTCCTTATCTTCATACAATGACTCTTTAGTCTCTTATTACAATCTTTGTCTTCAAGTCTATTTTGTCTGACTTAAGAATAGCTACCCCAGCCTTCTTATCCATTGCGTGGACTATGTTTTCAGTTCCTGTGTTTTCAGTTCTGTACATTCATAAAGGTGAAGTAAGTCTCTTCCAGCAACATATAGTTGGGTCTTTTTGTTTTATCCATTCAGCCACTCTATGTCTTTGGATTAGAGCACTTAATCTGTCTACATTTAAAGTAATTTATGACTGGTATGGACTTATTAACATTTTGTTCATTAATTTCTGGCTGTTTTGTAATTTTTTTCTACCTTCTTGTCTGATTTCCTCTTTTGTGATTTGTTGATTTTTCTGAATTGATATGCTTTGATTCCTTTCTCTTTATTTTTGAATATCTAATATAGGTGTTTGCTTTGCAGTTACCAGGAGGCTCGCATAAAATATATTTTTTATAACAGTGAGTTTTCAATTGATAAGAATTTAAGTTCAAATGCATTCTAAAGTTCAACATTTTTGTTCCCTCTCGCACATGTTTTATGTGTTGATGTTACATTATACATCTTTTTATTTTTTGTAACTATTAACAAATTATTGTATTTATAGTTATATTTACTTCTTTTATCTTTTAAGCTTCATACTGCATTTATAAGTGATTAACTCATCACCGTTACGACATTAGGTTATTCTGAATTTTATTGCTGAGGACACTTGGAGGAAAATTATGTCTTGCTGAAGTTGTAGGGTAAACACTGTGTCCCTCAAGACGAAGCAGTGGAGAAGCTAGATCAGAATCCTCACACTTTCTTTCCAGTTTTAACGACTATAATTGTGCTGGGAAGTCCTCTTCTTCAGCCCCTACTACCATCATACATGTATACACCAATACCTCAGGATTTCTTACAGTTTCTCTATTTATCTTCTCTAAATTTTCTGGGATTTATCTTGGAAGAGAGATTCAGCTTCTTGTTTAGGACCAGACTCTGTTTTTTTGTTCCTTTTGTCCTTTATCTCTTGCTTATATTTTGAGAATTCTAAGTATTGAAAGATATTAGTCATATTTATTGCATATTCCATGTCTAAAAATTCAAAAATCCAAAGTCTTTATGAATCTGATTCTGCTCCTTTGTTTATCCCTTGTGCTTACTCATGATATCTTATTTCCTTGTGTGTTGATATGATTTTTGACTGTGAATTGCTCATTCCATTGAAACTTTACCTGTGGGAAGGTGACATATAGCTGTGGTTCTACACATATGATTTGCATTTGTTTGTTGATCTACTTAGATGCACTATCAAATACTTTCAAAGCAACACTGAATGAGAAAGGACAATGGAGGATTATTTCTTTTAAATTAAGGGGAAAAACTTCAACCCAGATGTTTTATCCAGTAAAATGGCCATTTAAATAGAGAAGCATGATAAAAACTTCTCAAATATATAAAGCCTCAGAAATCAGACAAGCAAATGCCTACGTTAAAAAGGAACAAACTAAAATAATGTTATGATTGAATCACATCTCAATAGTTAAAAGAGCTCTAAATGAACTAAGCAGTGCCTCTCCCAACCCCACATTTAAAAAACAAAGACCAATGGGGGAAAAATCTTCAAGTTTATACTGTTTAAAGAGAAACACCAAAACATAGGGTTATAAAAAAGATAAAAATAAGAAAATATTCCAGGCCGGTGTTATGATTTTAATATCTAATGTAAAGGAAAGAACAGGAATGCTTCTCCACCCGGTTCCAGGGCACCATTCTCTCTGTAGAGTAGACACAGTGAAGATAGCCTTTCTTCTGAAATATCTAAATTGCCACCACCTCAGTAAAGTATTGAACAAGCTATTTCTAGGCTCTGAATTATTCCAAACTCTCAGATCCTCTTCCTCACTGCTTGTCGTCTATCTGAGATAAGCGGAAGGGAAGGTCCACACTTCCTAAGTGAAATGTTATACCACCCTGTACTGCTGCTTCACTTTGGGATTTCTGTATTTATCACTAGATAAATGGATAAAGAGCCCAAGTGTGGAAAAGGAAAGGGAAAAGGGCAGAAACAAAATGAAAGATAGAGAAGACAAATACAGAATGACAAACAAGAACTGAGAGAGACAGTAGATATATACAGAGATTTCAGTTAAAAAGTACAGATACATACAGTAAATGTGAAAACAGAATGAAAATAATAGGGAAAACAATAAAATCATGGGAACAGGGATTCTCAAAAGCTCAAAATGCATTGAAGCAATTACAAGTAAAGTAAAATATAGGGCCAGACTGTACAGATGGCAGGTTGTTTAATTATTCTATATTGAAAAATATTTCACTGCTTGAAAGGCCCTTCACGTACATGGTCACCTAACACAAAAGATGGGACATATGGAATACAGACATCTATGTTTCCACCAAAAGTCAAGGGTAACGAAATCTGAATACTTTCTATTGAGGACATCCAGTCCCTCACCCCTCTCCTCTGCAGGATGTGACTCTGGAGATTCTCAAGTAAGCAGAGTTTTCATAGACAGTCCCATTGCTCCTATGAAGTTCTTGAAGGATCCTCCCAAACTATTTCATCTTGGAAGGAATTTTCTGGAATCTAGAGAAAATTACATGTAATTAGGCTAGTGGGGAAATGATTATGAGCACTGTAACCCAAGACATGTGGAAAAACCCCCCGATCACATGCTACATTTCCACCATCCATTCCCTCCCACTCCCAAAACAAGCACTTACATTTTCACACACACAAGACATTTGCATTAGAAAGCTTCCAAAATTTAGTTTACTGTGTCTTCTTTGATCATTTGACCAATGAGTGAATCTGTGTTCAGGATGCTGAATACATAGGAAATCTTATAACAATTGGAGCCCATTTCTATCTTAACACATTAAAATTCTATTAACTTTAGTCATTATAGGACTATCCTTATAATTCTTATGTAATTAAATTATGAAAATTATTGACATCTTAAAATTGAAAATTATAAACACAAAACTTATAATCACACTGAGGAAATCTTTGAATGTACAGCATGCTAATTAAAACATTAAGCAAGGTTGATTGTCATTTCTTAGAAATCATTAGCCTCGACCTAGTGAGAGTAAAGGCTTATTAAAAGGAATTTAAAAAGAATTTCCATTATTCCTTGGAAAGAGCATAACTTTGAACTCTGAAAATCTAGGTTCACATCTTGATCTTGTTATTTAGAAGCTGTGTCACTTCAAGCAAGGATTTAACCTCCCTGTTCCAGAGTGAGCTCAGCTGTAAAATAAGGATGCTATTGTCCCTTAAGGTGTTGTAGTAAACAAATAAGATAAAAAATATGAAAATGCCTTACAAATTGTAAATCATTGTGTAAATGCAAAGAATCATTAGCATTTCTAGCCAAAATCATGCTTTTTCTTCAGTCCATTTCCTCAGATCACCTTCAGTCATGCCATGCTGTTGGCCACTTCCTCCTTGAAACGGTCTTCATTAGCTTTTATAAACTGTTCAACCCTGATGTTCTCACATGTCAATGGCCATTACTTTTCTGCTTTTTCGAAACCAAAAGTCCTTTTCCTTAATTCTCTTTTTACCCATTTCCTCTTCAAAATGACGACGGTACTTTGGTGAACCACCAAAGGATTGCCAAAAGTATATCAAGCTCTGAACCCTCTCTCCAAGCAGAATTCTATATTTCCATTGCCATTCCTGACACATCTACTTGAAAATTTACATGTACTCTGGTTCAATAAATCCACTGTTTCCCTCTCCCCAACCAAAAGTAGCTGTTTTAGTTTCCTGTGGCTGCCATAATGAAGTACCACCAACCGGGGTACTTAAAACAACAGAAATTTTTTCTCTCACGCTTCTGGAAACCAGAAGTCCAAAATCAAGCTGTCATCAGGAACACACTCTCTGAAGGTTCTAAAGGAAAATGTGTTCTATGCCTTTCTTTTAGCCTCTGTTGTTGCCAACAATCCTTCTCATTCCTTGGCTTGTACATTTATCTTTGTTCCAATCTTCGCCTCCATCATCATATGGTGTTCTCCCTGTCTGTGTCTTGTCTCTGTTTTCCCTTCCTAGAAGGACACCATCCATATCAGATTAGAGCCCACGTAATCAAGTATGGCATTATCTTAACTTGATTACATATGCAAAGAATCTATTTTCAAATAAGATAATATTCTTAAGTACCAGGGGTTATGACATATATTTTTTGGAGACACAATTCAAACCATAACAGCAGGTTGTCATCTTTAGCCTCTCCATTTTTAACAAAAGAATCAACCAATCTCTCAGTCTTTAAGACTGGAACCCTTTTTGATTTTAATTGAGATAAAATGACATGTCAAGTTGTATTGGTTTCCAGTGTACAGCATACCGATTCGATACATGTACATACTGCAGAGTGATCACCGCAGTAAATCTAGTTAACATCTATCACCACACACTGTTACAAATTGTTTTTCTAGCATTTGTTGAATTTGGTTGGCTAATATTTTATTGAGAATTTTTGCATCTATTTTCATCAGGGGTATTGGCACATAATTTTCTTTTCTTATAACATTCCCGTCTGGGTTTAGTATCAGGATAATGCTGGCCTCATGAAATGAGGTTGGAAGTATTACTTCCTCTTCTGTTTTTTGAAAAAGTTTGGAAAGCTTCACTCTTCAAATGTTCGGTAGAATTCACCAGTGAAGCCATCTGCTCCTGGACTTTTGTTTGTTGGGAGGTTTTTGATTACTGATTCAATCTTCTTACTAGTAATCAGTCTATTCAGTTTCCCATTTCTTCCTGATTCTATCTTGGTAGGTTGTATGTTTCTAGGAATTTATCCATTTCTTCTAGGTTGTCCAATTTGTTGCTATATAACTATTTAAGTAGTCTCTTATGATCCTTTGTGTTTTTGTGGTATCAGTTTTAATGTCACCTCTTTTGTTTATTATCTTATTTGTTTGAGTCCTCTCTTTTTCTTGGTGAGACTATCTAAATATTTCTCTATTTTGTTTATCTTCCCAAAAATCCAATACCTAATTACATTGATCTTTTCTATTGTCTTTTTAGTCTTTATTTCATTTATTTCCATTTTGATCTTGGTTATTTCCTTCCTTCTCCTGAGTTTTGGATTCATGTCTTTTTCTTTTTCTATGTCTTTGAGGTGTAAAGAAGTTAGGTTATTTATTTGAGATCTTTCTAGTGTATTCATATAGGCATTTATTGCTATGAACTTTCCTCTTAGAACTGTTTTTGCTACCTCCTATACATTTTGGTACATTGTACTTCCATTTTCAATTGTCTCAAGGTATCTTTGAATTCTCTCTTTATTTCTTCTTTGACCCTTGTGTTGTTCAAGAGCACACTCTCCACATGTTTGTGCATTCTCAAGTGTTCTTTCTGTAATTGATTTCTAGTTTCATACCATTAATATCATTGTGATCAGAAGTGACGCATGATAGGATTTCAATCTTCTTACATTTATTAAGACTTGTTTTGTGGCCTCACATGTGAGCTGTCCTGGAGAACGTTCTGTGCATACTTGGAGCAAAGTGTATTCTGCTGTTTTGGATGGAATGTTCTGTAAATATATCTTAAGACCATTTGATCTAACTAGTCATTTAACTGCAATGTTTCTTTATTGATTTTCTGTTTAAACATCTATCCTGTGATGAAAATGGAGAACTGAATTCCCCTGCTAATGAAGTATCATTGCATTGCTGTCCGTTTTTCCCTTTTGGTCTGATAAAATTTTCTTCACATATTTAAGTGCTCTGATGTTGATTGTATCAACATTCTTAAAAGTAATAGCCTGTTGGTGGATTGACTCCTTATCTTCATACAATGACTCTTTAGTCTCTTATTACAATCTTTGTCTTCAAGTCTATTTTGTCTGACTTAAGAATAGCTACCCCAGCCTTCTTATCCATTGCGTGGACTATGTTTTCAGTTCCTGTGTTTTCAGTTCTGTACATTCATAAAGGTGAAGTAAGTCTCTTCCAGCAACATATAGTTGGGTCTTTTTGTTTTATCCATTCAGCCACTCTATGTCTTTGGATTAGAGCACTTAATCTGTCTACATTTAAAGTAATTTATGACTGGTATGGACTTATTAACATTTTGTTCATTAATTTCTGGCTGTTTTGTAATTTTTTTCTACCTTCTTGTCTGATTTCCTCTTTTGTGATTTGTTGATTTTTCTGAATTGATATGCTTTGATTCCTTTCTCTTTATTTTTGAATATCTAATATAGGTGTTTGCTTTGCAGTTACCAGGAGGCTCGCATAAAATATATTTTTTATAACAGTGAGTTTTCAATTGATAAGAATTTAAGTTCAAATGCATTCTAAAGTTCAACATTTTTGTTCCCTCTCGCACATGTTTTATGTGTTGATGTTACATTATACATCTTTTTATTTTTTGTAACTATTAACAAATTATTGTATTTATAGTTATATTTACTTCTTTTATCTTTTAAGCTTCATACTGCATTTATAAGTGATTAACTCATCACCGTTACGACATTAGGTTATTCTGAATTTTATTGCTGAGGACACTTGGAGGAAAATTATGTCTTGCTGAAGTTGTAGGGTAAACACTGTGTCCCTCAAGACGAAGCAGTGGAGAAGCTAGATCAGAATCCTCACACTTTCTTTCCAGTTTTAACGACTATAATTGTGCTGGGAAGTCCTCTTCTTCAGCCCCTACTACCATCATACATGTATACACCAATACCTCAGGATTTCTTACAGTTTCTCTATTTATCTTCTCTAAATTTTCTGGGATTTATCTTGGAAGAGAGATTCAGCTTCTTGTTTAGGACCAGACTCTGTTTTTTTGTTCCTTTTGTCCTTTATCTCTTGCTTATATTTTGAGAATTCTAAGTATTGAAAGATATTAGTCATATTTATTGCATATTCCATGTCTAAAAATTCAAAAATCCAAAGTCTTTATGAATCTGATTCTGCTCCTTTGTTTATCCCTTGTGCTTACTCATGATATCTTATTTCCTTGTGTGTTGATATGATTTTTGACTGTGAATTGCTCATTCCATTGAAACTTTACCTGTGGGAAGGTGACATATAGCTGTGGTTCTACACATATGATTTGCATTTATTTGTTGATCTACTTAGATGCACTATCAAATACTTTCAAAGCAACACTGAATGAGAAAGGACAATGGAGGATTATTTCTTTTAAATTAAGGGGAAAAACTTCAACCCAGATGTTTTATCCAGTAAAATGGCCATTTAAATAGAGAAGCATGATAAAAACTTCTCAAATATATAAAGCCTCAGAAATCAGACAAGCAAATGCCTACGTTAAAAAGGAACAAACTAAAATAATGTTATGATTGAATCACATCTCAATAGTTAAAAGAGCTCTAAATGAACTAAGCAGTGCCTCTCCCAACCCCACATTTAAAAAACAAAGACCAATGGGGGAAAAATCTTCAAGTTTATACTGTTTAAAGAGAAACACCAAAACATAGGGTTATAAAAAAGATAAAAATAAGAAAATATTCCAGGCCGGTGTTATGATTTTAATATCTAATGTAAAGGAAAGAACAGGAATGCTTCTCCACCCGGTTCCAGGGCACCATTCTCTCTGTAGAGTAGACACAGTGAAGATAGCCTTTCTTCTGAAATATCTAAATTGCCACCACCTCAGTAAAGTATTGAACAAGCTATTTCTAGGCTCTGAATTATTCCAAACTCTCAGATCCTCTTCCTCACTGCTTGTCGTCTATCTGAGATAAGCGGAAGGGAAGGTCCACACTTCCTAAGTGAAATGTTATACCACCCTGTACTGCTGCTTCACTTTGGGATTTCTGTATTTATCACTAGATAAATGGATAAAGAGCCCAAGTGTGGAAAAGGAAAGGGAAAAGGGCAGAAACAAAATGAAAGATAGAGAAGACAAATACAGAATGACAAACAAGAACTGAGAGAGACAGTAGATATATACAGAGATTTCAGTTAAAAAGTACAGATACATACAGTAAATGTGAAAACAGAATGAAAATAATAGGGAAAACAATAAAATCATGGGAACAGGGATTCTCAAAAGCTCAAAATGCATTGAAGCAATTACAAGTAAAGTAAAATATAGGGCCAGACTGTACAGATGGCAGGTTGTTTAATTATTCTATATTGAAAAATATTTCACTGCTTGAAAGGCCCTTCACGTACATGGTCACCTAACACAAAAGATGGGACATATGGAATACAGACATCTATGTTTCCACCAAAAGTCAAGGGTAACGAAATCTGAATACTTTCTATTGAGGACATCCAGTCCCTCACCCCTCTCCTCTGCAGGATGTGACTCTGGAGATTCTCAAGTAAGCAGAGTTTTCATAGACAGTCCCATTGCTTCTATGAAGTTCTTGAAGGATCCTCCCAAACTATTTCATCTTGGAAGGAATTTTCTGGAATCTAGAGAAAATTACATGTAATTAGGCTAGTGGGGAAATGATTATGAGCACTGTAACCCAAGACATGTGGAAAAACCCCCGGATCACATGCTACATTTCCACCATCCATTCCCTCCCACTCCCAAAACAAGCACTTACATTTTCACACACACAAGACATTTGCATTAGAAAGCTTCCAAAATTTAGTTTACTGTGTCTTCTTTGATCATTTGACCAATGAGTGAATCTGTGTTCAGGATGCTGAATACATAGGAAATCTTATAACAATTGGAGCCCATTTCTATCTTAACACATTAAAATTCTATTAACTTTAGTCATTATAGGACTATCCTTATAATTCTTATGTAATTAAATTATGAAAATTATTGACATCTTAAAATTGAAAATTATAAACACAAAACTTATAATCACACTGAGGAAATCTTTGAATGTACAGCATGCTAATTAAAACATTAAGCAAGGTTGATTGTCATTTCTTAGTAATCATTAGCCTCTACCTAGTGAGAGTAAAGGCTTATTAAAAGGAATTTAAAAAGATATTCCATTATTCCTTGGAAAGAGCATAACTTTGAACTCTGAAAATCTAGGTTCACATCTTGATCTTGTTATTTAGAAGCTGTGTCACTTCAAGCAAGGATTTAACCTCCCTGTTCCAGAGTGAGCTCAGCTGTAAAGTAAGGATGATATTGTCCCTTAAGGTGTTGTAGTAAACAAATAAGATAAAAAATATGAAAATGCCTTACAAATTGTAAATCATTGTGTAAATGCAAAGAATTATTAGCATTTCTAGCCAAAATCATGCTTTTTCTTCAGTCCATTTCCTCAGATCACCTTCAGTCATGCCATGCTGTTGGCCACTTCCTCCTTGAAACGGTCTTCATTAGCTTTTATAAACTGTTCAACCCTGATGTTCTCACATGTCAATGGCCATTACTTTTCTGCTTTTTCGAAACCAAAAGTCCTTTTCCTTAATTCTCTTTTTACCCATTTCCTCTTCAAAATGACGACGGTACTTTGGTGAACCACCAAAGGATTGCCAAAAGTATATCAAGCTCTGAACCCTCTCTCCAAGCAGAATTCTATATTTCCATTGCCATTCCTGACACATCTACTTGAAAATTTACATGTACTCTGGTTCAATAAATCCACTGTTTCCCTCTCCCCAACCAAAAGTAGCTGTTTTAGTTTCCTGTGGCTGCCATAATGAAGTACCACCAACCGGGGTACTTAAAACAACAGAAATTTTTTCTCTCACGCTTCTGGAAACCAGAAGTCCAAAATCAAGCTGTCATCAGGAACACACTCTCTGAAGGTTCTAAAGGAAAATGTGTTCTATGCCTTTCTTTTAGCCTCTGTTGTTGCCAACAATCCTTCTCATTCCTTGGCTTGTACATTTATCTTTGTTCCAATCTTCGCCTCCATCATCATATGGTGTTCTCCCTGTCTGTGTCTTGTCTCTGTTTTCCCTTCCTAGAAGGACACCATCCATATCAGATTAGAGCCCACGTAATCAAGTATGGCATTATCTTAACTTGATTACATATGCAAAGAATCTATTTTCAAATAAGATAATATTCTTAAGTACCAGGGGTTATGACATATATTTTTTGGAGACACAATTCAAACCATAACAGCAGGTTGTCATCTTTAGCCTCTCCATTTTTAACAAAAGAATCAACCAATCTCTCAGTCTTTAAGACTGGAACCCTTTTTGATTTTAATTGAGATAAAATGACATGTCAAGTTGTATTGGTTTCCAGTGTACAGCATACCGATTCGATACATGTACATACTGCAGAGTGATCACCGCAGTAAATCTAGTTAACATCTATCACCACACACTGTTACAAATTGTTTTTCTAGCATTTGTTGAATTTGGTTGGCTAATATTTTATTGAGAATTTTTGCATCTATTTTCATCAGGGGTATTGGCACATAATTTTCTTTTCTTATAACATTCCCGTCTGGGTTTAGTATCAGGATAATGCTGGCCTCATGAAATGAGGTTGGAAGTATTACTTCCTCTTCTGTTTTTTGAAAAAGTTTGGAAAGCTTCACTCTTCAAATGTTCGGTAGAATTCACCAGTGAAGCCATCTGCTCCTGGACTTTTGTTTGTTGGGAGGTTTTTGATTACTGATTCAATCTTCTTACTAGTAATCAGTCTATTCAGTTTCCCATTTCTTCCTGATTCTATCTTGGTAGGTTGTATGTTTCTAGGAATTTATCCATTTCTTCTAGGTTGTCCAATTTGTTGCTATATAACTATTTAAGTAGTCTCTTATGATCCTTTGTGTTTTTGTGGTATCAGTTTTAATGTCACCTCTTTTGTTTATTATCTTATTTGTTTGAGTCCTCTCTTTTTCTTGGTGAGACTATCTAAATATTTCTCTATTTTGTTTATCTTCCCAAAAATCCAATACCTAATTACATTGATCTTTTCTATTGTCTTTTTAGTCTTTATTTCATTTATTTCCATTTTGATCTTGGTTATTTCCTTCCTTCTCCTGAGTTTTGGATTCATGTCTTTTTCTTTTTCTATGTCTTTGAGGTGTAAAGAAGTTAGGTTATCTATTTGAGATCTTTCTAGTGTATTCATATAGGCATTTATTGCTATGAACTTTCCTCTTAGAACTGTTTTTGCTACCTCCTATACATTTTGGTACATTGTACTTCCATTTTCAATTGTCTCAAGGTATCTTTGAATTCTCTCTTTATTTCTTCTTTGACCCTTGTGTTGTTCAAGAGCACACTCTCCACATGTTTGTGAATTCTCAAGTTTTCTTTCTGTAATTGATTTCTAGTTTCATACCATTAATATCATTGTGATCAGAAGTGACGCATGATAGGATTTCAATCTTCTTACATTTATTAAGACTTGTTTTGTGGCCTCACATGTGAGCTGTCCTGGAGAACGTTCTGTGCATACTTGGAGCAAAGTGTATTCTGCTGTTTTGGATGGAATGTTCTGTAAATATATCTTAAGACCATTTGATCTAACTAGTCATTTAACTGCAATGTTTCTTTATTGATTTTCTGTTTAAACATCTATCCTTTGATGAAAATGGAGAACTGAATTCCCCTGCTAATGAAGTATCATTGCATTGCTGTCCGTTTTTCCCTTTTGGTCTGATAAAATTTTCTTCACATATTTAAGTGCTCTGATGTTGATTGTATCAACATTCTTAAAAGTAATAGCCTGTTGGTGGATTGACTCCTTATCTTCATACAATGACTCTTTAGTCTCTTATTACAATCTTTGTCTTCAAGTCTATTTTGTCTGACTTAAGAATAGCTACCCCAGCCTTCTTATCCATTGCGTGGACTATGTTTTCAGTTCCTGTGTTTTCAGTTCTGTACATTCATAAAGGTGAAGTAAGTCTCTTCCAGCAACATATAGTTGGGTCTTTTTGTTTTATCCATTCAGCCACTCTATGTCTTTGGATTAGAGCACTTAATCTGTCTACATTTAAAGTAATTTATGACTGGTATGGACTTATTAACATTTTGTTCATTAATTTCTGGCTGTTTTGTAATTTTTTTCTACCTTCTTGTCTGATTTCCTCTTTTGTGATTTGTTGATTTTTCTGAATTGATATGCTTTGATTCCTTTCTCTTTATTTTTGAATATCTAATATAGGTGTTTGCTTTGCAGTTACCAGGAGGCTCGCATAAAATATATTTTTTATAACAGTGAGTTTTCAATTGATAAGAATTTAAGTTCAAATGCATTCTAAAGTTCAACATTTTTGTTCCCTCTCGCACATGTTTTATGTGTTGATGTTACATTATACATCTTTTTATTTTTTGTAACTATTAACAAATTATTGTATTTATAGTTATATTTACTTCTTTTATCTTTTAAGCTTCATACTGCATTTATAAGTGATTAACTCATCACCGTTACGACATTAGGTTATTCTGAATTTTATTGCTGAGGACACTTGGAGGAAAATTATGTCTTGCTGAAGTTGTAGGGTAAACACTGTGTCCCTCAAGACGAAGCAGTGGAGAAGCTAGATCAGAATCCTCACACTTTCTTTCCAGTTTTAACGACTATAATTGTGCTGGGAAGTCCTCTTCTTCAGCCCCTACTACCATCATACATGTATACACCAATACCTCAGGATTTCTTACAGTTTCTCTATTTATCTTCTCTAAATTTTCTGGGATTTATCTTGGAAGAGAGATTCAGCTTCTTGTTTAGGACCAGACTCTGTTTTTTTGTTCCTTTTGTCCTTTATCTCTTGCTTATATTTTGAGAATTCTAAGTATTGAAAGATATTAGTCATATTTATTGCATATTCCATGTCTAAAAATTCAAAAATCCAAAGTCTTTATGAATCTGATTCTGCTCCTTTGTTTATCCCTTGTGCTTACTCATGATATCTTATTTCCTTGTGTGTTGATATGATTTTTGACTGTGAATTGCTCATTCCATTGAAACTTTACCTGTGGGAAGGTGACATATAGCTGTGGTTCTACACATATGATTTGCATTTATTTGTTGATCTACTTAGATGCACTATCAAATACTTTCAAAGCAACACTGAATGAGAAAGGACAATGGAGGATTATTTCTTTTAAATTAAGGGGAAAAACTTCAACCCAGATGTTTTATCTAGTAAAATGGCCATTTAAATAGAGAAGCATGATAAAAACTTCTCAAATATATAAAGCCTCAGAAATCAGACAAGCAAATGCCTACGTTAAAAAGGAACAAACTAAAATAATGTTATGATTGAATCACATCTCAATAGTTAAAAGAGCTCTAAATGAACTAAGCAGTGCCTCTCCCAACCCCACATTTAAAAAACAAAGACCAATGGGGGAAAAATCTTCAAGTTTATACTGTTTAAAGAGAAACACCAAAACATAGGGTTATAAAAAAGATAAAAATAAGAAAATATTCCAGGCCGGTGTTATGATTTTAATATCTAATGTAAAGGAAAGAACAGGAATGCTTCTCCACCCGGTTCCAGGGCACCATTCTCTCTGTAGGGTAGACACAGTGAACATAGCCTTTCTTCTGAAATATCTAAATTGCCACCACCTCAGTAAAGTATTGAACAAGCTATTTCTAGGCTCTGAATTATTCCAAACTCTCAGATCCTCTTCCTCACTGCTTGTCGTCTATCTGAGATAAGCGGAAGGGAAGGTCCACACTTCCTAAGTGAAATGTTATACCACCCTGTACTGCTGCTTCACTTTGGGATTTCTGTATTTATCACTAGATAAATGGATAAAGAGCCCAAGTGTGGAAAAGGAAAGGGAAAAGGGCAGAAACAAAATGAAAGATAGAGAAGACAAATACAGAATGACAAACAAGAACTGAGAGAGACAGTAGATATATACAGAGATTTCAGTTAAAAAGTACAGATACATACAGTAAATGTGAAAACAGAATGAAAATAATAGGGAAAACAATAAAATGATGGGAACAGGGATTCTCAAAAGCTCAAAATGCATTGAAGCAATTACAAGTAAAGTAAAATATAGGGCCAGACTGTACAGATGGCAGGTTGTTTAATTATTCTATATTGAAAAATATTTCACTGCTTGAAAGGCCCTTCACGTACATGGTCACCTAACACAAAAGATGGGACATATGGAATACAGACATCTATGTTTCCACCAAAAGTCAAGGGTAACGAAATCTGAATACTTTCTATTGAGGACATCCAGTCCCTCACCCCTCTCCTCTGCAGGATGTGACTCTGGAGATTCTCAAGTAAGCAGAGTTTTCATAGACAGTCCCATTGCTTCTATGAAGTTCTTGAAGGATCCTCCCAAACTATTTCATCTTGGAAGGAATTTTCTGGAATCTAGAGAAAATTACATGTAATTAGGCTAGTGGGGAAATGATTATGAGCACTGTAACCCAAGACATGTGGAAAAACCCCCGGATCACATGCTACATTTCCACCATCCATTCCCTCCCACTCCCAAAACAAGCACTTACATTTTCACACACACAAGACATTTGCATTAGAAAGCTTCCAAAATTTAGTTTACTGTGTCTTCTTTGATCATTTGACCAATGAGTGAATCTGTGTTCAGGATGCTGAATACATAGGAAATCTTATAACAATTGGAGCCCATTTCTATCTTAACACATTAAAATTCTATTAACTTTAGTCATTATAGGACTATCCTTATAATTCTTATGTAATTAAATTATGAAAATTATTGACATCTTAAAATTGAAAATTATAAACACAAAACTTATAATCACACTGAGGAAATCTTTGAATGTACAGCATGCTAATTAAAACATTAAGCAAGGTTGATTGTCATTTCTTAGTAATCATTAGCCTCTACCTAGTGAGAGTAAAGGCTTATTAAAAGGAATTTAAAAAGATATTCCATTATTCCTTGGAAAGAGCATAACTTTGAACTCTGAAAATCTAGGTTCACATCTTGATCTTGTTATTTAGAAGCTGTGTCACTTCAAGCAAGGATTTAACCTCCCTGTTCCAGAGTGAGCTCAGCTGTAAAGTAAGGATGCTATTGTCCCTTAAGGTGTTGTAGTAAACAAATAAGATAAAAAATATGAAAATGCCTTACAAATTGTAAATCATTGTGTAAATGCAAAGATTTATTAGCATTTCTAGCCAAAATCATGCTTTTTCTTCAGTCCATTTCCTCAGATCACCTTCAGTCATGCCATGCTGTTGGCCACTTCCTCCTTGAAACGGTCTTCATTAGCTTTTATAAACTGTTCAACCCTGATGTTCTCACATGTCAATGGCCATTACTTTTCTGCTTTTTCGAAACCAAAAGTCCTTTTCCTTAATTCTCTTTTTACCCATTTCCTCTTCAAAATGACGACGGTACTTTGGTGAACCACCAAAGGATTGCCAAAAGTATATCAAGCTCTGAACCCTCTCTCCAAGCAGAATTCTATATTTCCATTGCCATTCCTGACACATCTACTTGAAAATTTACATGTACTCTGGTTCAATAAATCCACTGTTTCCCTCTCCCCAACCAAAAGTAGCTGTTTTAGTTTCCTGTGGCTGCCATAATGAAGTACCACCAACCGGGGTACTTAAAACAACAGAAATTTTTTCTCTCACGCTTCTGGAAACCAGAAGTCCAAAATCAAGCTGTCATCAGGAACACACTCTCTGAAGGTTCTAAAGGAAAATGTGTTCTATGCCTTTCTTTTAGCCTCTGTTGTTGCCAACAATCCTTCTCATTCCTTGGCTTGTACATTTATCTTTGTTCCAATCTTCGCCTCCATCATCATATGGTGTTCTCCCTGTCTGTGTCTTGTCTCTGTTTTCCCTTCCTAGAAGGACACCATCCATATCAGATTAGAGCCCACGTAATCAAGTATGGCATTATCTTAACTTGATTACATATGCAAAGAATCTATTTTCAAATAAGATAATATTCTTAAGTACCAGGGGTTATGACATATATTTTTTGGAGACACAATTCAAACCATAACAGCAGGTTGTCATCTTTAGCCTCTCCATTTTTAACAAAAGAATCAACCAATCTCTCAGTCTTTAAGACTGGAACCCTTTTTGATTTTAATTGAGATAAAATGACATGTCAAGTTGTATTGGTTTCCAGTGTACAGCATACCGATTCGATACATGTACATACTGCAGAGTGATCACCGCAGTAAATCTAGTTAACATCTATCACCACACACTGTTACAAATTGTTTTTCTAGCATTTGTTGAATTTGGTTGGCTAATATTTTATTGAGAATTTTTGCATCTATTTTCATCAGGGGTATTGGCACATAATTTTCTTTTCTTATAACATTCCCGTCTGGGTTTAGTATCAGGATAATGCTGGCCTCATGAAATGAGGTTGGAAGTATTACTTCCTCTTCTGTTTTTTGAAAAAGTTTGGAAAGCTTCACTCTTCAAATGTTCGGTAGAATTCACCAGTGAAGCCATCTGCTCCTGGACTTTTGTTTGTTGGGAGGTTTTTGATTACTGATTCAATCTTCTTACTAGTAATCAGTCTATTCAGTTTCCCATTTCTTCCTGATTCTATCTTGGTAGGTTGTATGTTTCTAGGAATTTATCCATTTCTTCTAGGTTGTCCAATTTGTTGCTATATAACTATTTAAGTAGTCTCTTATGATCCTTTGTGTTTTTGTGGTATCAGTTTTAATGTCACCTCTTTTGTTTATTATCTTATTTGTTTGAGTCCTCTCTTTTTCTTGGTGAGACTATCTAAATATTTCTCTATTTTGTTTATCTTCCCAAAAATCCAATACCTAATTACATTGATCTTTTCTATTGTCTTTTTAGTCTTTATTTCATTTATTTCCATTTTGATCTTGGTTATTTCCTTCCTTCTCCTGAGTTTTGGATTCATGTCTTTTTCTTTTTCTATGTCTTTGAGGTGTAAAGAAGTTAGGTTATTTATTTGAGATCTTTCTAGTGTATTCATATAGGCATTTATTGCTATGAACTTTCCTCTTAGAACTGTTTTTGCTACCTCCTATACATTTTGGTACATTGTACTTCCATTTTCAATTGTCTCAAGGTATCTTTGAATTCTCTCTTTATTTCTTCTTTGACCCTTGTGTTGTTCAAGAGCACACTCTCCACATGTTTGTGCATTCTCAAGTGTTCTTTCTGTAATTGATTTCTAGTTTCATACCATTAATATCATTGTGATCAGAAGTGACGCATGATAGGATTTCAATCTTCTTACATTTATTAAGACTTGTTTTGTGGCCTCACATGTGAGCTGTCCTGGAGAACGTTCTGTGCATACTTGGAGCAAAGTGTATTCTGCTGTTTTGGATGGAATGTTCTGTAAATATATCTTAAGACCATTTGATCTAACTAGTCATTTAACTGCAATGTTTCTTTATTGATTTTCTGTTTAAACATCTATCCTTTGATGAAAATGGAGAACTGAATTCCCCTGCTAATGAAGTATCATTGCATTGCTGTCCGTTTTTCCCTTTTGGTCTGATAAAATTTTCTTCACATATTTAAGTGCTCTGATGTTGATTGTATCAACATTCTTAAAAGTAATAGCCTGTTGGTGGATTGACTCCTTATCTTCATACAATGACTCTTTAGTCTCTTATTACAATCTTTGTCTTCAAGTCTATTTTGTCTGACTTAAGAATAGCTACCCCAGCCTTCTTATCCATTGCGTGGACTATGTTTTCAGTTCCTGTGTTTTCAGTTCTGTACATTCATAAAGGTGAAGTAAGTCTCTTCCAGCAACATATAGTTGGGTCTTTTTGTTTTATCCATTCAGCCACTCTATGTCTTTGGATTAGAGCACTTAATCTGTCTACATTTAAAGTAATTTATGACTGGTATGGACTTATTAACATTTTGTTCATTAATTTCTGGCTGTTTTGTAATTTTTTTCTACCTTCTTGTCTGATTTCCTCTTTTGTGATTTGTTGATTTTTCTGAATTGATATGCTTTGATTCCTTTCTCTTTATTTTTGAATATCTAATATAGGTGTTTGCTTTGCAGTTACCAGGAGGCTCGCATAAAATATATTTTTTATAACAGTGAGTTTTCAATTGATAAGAATTTAAGTTCAAATGCATTCTAAAGTTCAACATTTTTGTTCCCTCTCGCACATGTTTTATGTGTTGATGTTACATTATACATCTTTTTATTTTTTGTAACTATTAACAAATTATTGTATTTATAGTTATATTTACTTCTTTTATCTTTTAAGCTTCATACTGCATTTATAAGTGATTAACTCATCACCGTTACGACATTAGGTTATTCTGAATTTTATTGCTGAGGACACTTGGAGGAAAATTATGTCTTGCTGAAGTTGTAGGGTAAACACTGTGTCCCTCAAGACGAAGCAGTGGAGAAGCTAGATCAGAATCCTCACACTTTCTTTCCAGTTTTAACGACTATAATTGTGCTGGGAAGTCCTCTTCTTCAGCCCCTACTACCATCATACATGTATACACCAATACCTCAGGATTTCTTACAGTTTCTCTATTTATCTTCTCTAAATTTTCTGGGATTTATCTTGGAAGAGAGATTCAGCTTCTTGTTTAGGACCAGACTCTGTTTTTTTGTTCCTTTTGTCCTTTATCTCTTGCTTATATTTTGAGAATTCTAAGTATTGAAAGATATTACTCATATTTATTGCATATTCCATGTCTAAAAATTCAAAAATCCAAAGTCTTTATGAATCTGATTCTGCTCCTTTGTTTATCCCTTGTGCTTACTCATGATATCTTATTTCCTTGTGTGTTGATATGATTTTTGACTGTGAATTGCTCATTCCATTGAAACTTTACCTGTGGGAAGGTGACATATAGCTGTGGTTCTACACATATGATTTGCATTTATTTGTTGATCTACTTAGATGCACTATCAAATACTTTCAAAGCAACACTGAATGAGAAAGGACAATGGAGGATTATTTCTTTTAAATTAAGGGGAAAAACTTCAACCCAGATGTTTTATCCAGTAAAATGGCCATTTAAATAGAGACGCATGATAAAAACTTCTCAAATATATAAAGCCTCAGAAATCAGACAAGCAAATGCCTACGTTAAAAAGGAACAAACTAAAATAATGTTATGATTGAATCACATCTCAATAGTTAAAAGAGCTCTAAATGAACTAAGCAGTGCCTCTCCCAACCCCACATTTAAAAAACAAAGACCAATGGGGGAAAAATCTTCAAGTTTATACTGTTTAAAGAGAAACACCAAAACATAGGGTTATAAAAAAGATAAAAATAAGAAAATATTCCAGGCCGGTGTTATGATTTTAATATCTAATGTAAAGGAAAGAACAGGAATGCTTCTCCACCCGGTTCCAGGGCACCATTCTCTCTGTAGAGTAGACACAGTGAACATAGCCTTTCTTCTGAAATATCTAAATTGCCACCACCTCAGTAAAGTATTGAACAAGCTATTTCTAGGCTCTGAATTATTCCAAACTCTCAGATCCTCTTCCTCACTGCTTGTCGTCTATCTGAGATAAGCGGAAGGGAAGGTCCACACTTCCTAAGTGAAATGTTATACCACCCTGTACTGCTGCTTCACTTTGGGATTTCTGTATTTATCACTAGATAAATGGATAAAGAGCCCAAGTGTGGAAAAGGAAAGGGAAAAGGGCAGAAACAAAATGAAAGATAGAGAAGACAAATACAGAATGACAAACAAGAACTGAGAGAGACAGTAGATATATACAGAGATTTCAGTTAAAAAGTACAGATACATACAGTAAATGTGAAAACAGAATGAAAATAATAGGGAAAACAATAAAATGATGGGAACAGGGATTCTCAAAAGCTCAAAATGCATTGAAGCAATTACAAGTAAAGTAAAATATAGGGCCAGACTGTACAGATGGCAGGTTGTTTAATTATTCTATATTGAAAAATATTTCACTGCTTGAAAGGCCCTTCACGTACATGGTCACCTAACACAAAAGATGGGACATATGGAATACAGACATCTATGTTTCCACCAAAAGTCAAGGGTAACGAAATCTGAATACTTTCTATTGAGGACATCCAGTCCCTCACCCCTCTCCTCTGCAGGATGTGACTCTGGAGATTCTCAAGTAAGCAGAGTTTTCATAGACAGTCCCATTGCTTCTATGAAGTTCTTGAAGGATCCTCCCAAACTATTTCATCTTGGAAGGAATTTTCTGGAATCTAGAGAAAATTACATGTAATTAGGCTAGTGGGGAAATGATTATGAGCACTGTAACCCAAGACATGTGGAAAAACCCCCGGATCACATGCTACATTTCCACCATCCATTCCCTCCCACTCCCAAAACAAGCACTTACATTTTCACACACACAAGACATTTGCATTAGAAAGCTTCCAAAATTTAGTTTACTGTGTCTTCTTTGATCATTTGACCAATGAGTGAATCTGTGTTCAGGATGCTGAATACATAGGAAATCTTATAACAATTGGAGCCCATTTCTATCTTAACACATTAAAATTCTATTAACTTTAGTCATTATAGGACTATCCTTATAATTCTTATGTAATTAAATTATGAAAATTATTGACATCTTAAAATTGAAAATTATAAACACAAAACTTATAATCACACTGAGGAAATCTTTGAATGTACAGCATGCTAATTAAAACATTAAGCAAGGTTGATTGTCATTTCTTAGTAATCATTAGCCTCTACCTAGTGAGAGTAAAGGCTTATTAAAAGGAATTTAAAAAGATATTCCATTATTCCTTGGAAAGAGCATAACTTTGAACTCTGAAAATCTAGGTTCACATCTTGATCTTGTTATTTAGAAGCTGTGTCACTTCAAGCAAGGATTTAACCTCCCTGTTCCAGAGTGAGCTCAGCTGTAAAGTAAGGATGCTATTGTCCCTTAAGGTGTTGTAGTAAACAAATAAGATAAAAAATATGAAAATGCCTTACAAATTGTAAATCATTGTGTAAATGCAAAGATTTATTAGCATTTCTAGCCAAAATCATGCTTTTTCTTCAGTCCATTTCCTCAGATCACCTTCAGTCATGCCATGCTGTTGGCCACTTCCTCCTTGAAACGGTCTTCATTAGCTTTTATAAACTGTTCAACCCTGATGTTCTCACATGTCAATGGCCATTACTTTTCTGCTTTTTCGAAACCAAAAGTCCTTTTCCTTAATTCTCTTTTTACCCATTTCCTCTTCAAAATGACGACGGTACTTTGGTGAACCACCAAAGGATTGCCAAAAGTATATCAAGCTCTGAACCCTCTCTCCAAGCAGAATTCTATATTTCCATTGCCATTCCTGACACATCTACTTGAAAATTTACATGTACTCTGGTTCAATAAATCCACTGTTTCCCTCTCCCCAACCAAAAGTAGCTGTTTTAGTTTCCTGTGGCTGCCATAATGAAGTACCACCAACCGGGGTACTTAAAACAACAGAAATTTTTTCTCTCACGCTTCTGGAAACCAGAAGTCCAAAATCAAGCTGTCATCAGGAACACACTCTCTGAAGGTTCTAAAGGAAAATGTGTTCTATGCCTTTCTTTTAGCCTCTGTTGTTGCCAACAATCCTTCTCATTCCTTGGCTTGTACATTTATCTTTGTTCCAATCTTCGCCTCCATCATCATATGGTGTTCTCCCTGTCTGTGTCTTGTCTCTGTTTTCCCTTCCTAGAAGGACACCATCCATATCAGATTAGAGCCCACGTAATCAAGTATGGCATTATCTTAACTTGATTACATATGCAAAGAATCTATTTTCAAATAAGATAATATTCTTAAGTACCAGGGGTTATGACATATATTTTTTGGAGACACAATTCAAACCATAACAGCAGGTTGTCATCTTTAGCCTCTCCATTTTTAACAAAAGAATCAACCAATCTCTCAGTCTTTAAGACTGGAACCCTTTTTGATTTTAATTGAGATAAAATGACATGTCAAGTTGTATTGGTTTCCAGTGTACAGCATACCGATTCGATACATGTACATACTGCAGAGTGATCACCGCAGTAAATCTAGTTAACATCTATCACCACACACTGTTACAAATTGTTTTTCTAGCATTTGTTGAATTTGGTTGGCTAATATTTTATTGAGAATTTTTGCATCTATTTTCATCAGGGGTATTGGCACATAATTTTCTTTTCTTATAACATTCCCGTCTGGGTTTAGTATCAGGATAATGCTGGCCTCATGAAATGAGGTTGGAAGTATTACTTCCTCTTCTGTTTTTTGAAAAAGTTTGGAAAGCTTCACTCTTCAAATGTTCGGTAGAATTCACCAGTGAAGCCATCTGCTCCTGGACTTTTGTTTGTTGGGAGGTTTTTGATTACTGATTCAATCTTCTTACTAGTAATCAGTCTATTCAGTTTCCCATTTCTTCCTGATTCTATCTTGGTAGGTTGTATGTTTCTAGGAATTTATCCATTTCTTCTAGGTTGTCCAATTTGTTGCTATATAACTATTTAAGTAGTCTCTTATGATCCTTTGTGTTTTTGTGGTATCAGTTTTAATGTCACCTCTTTTGTTTATTATCTTATTTGTTTGAGTCCTCTCTTTTTCTTGGTGAGACTATCTAAATATTTCTCTATTTTGTTTATCTTCCCAAAAATCCAATACCTAATTACATTGATCTTTTCTATTGTCTTTTTAGTCTTTATTTCATTTATTTCCATTTTGATCTTGGTTATTTCCTTCCTTCTCCTGAGTTTTGGATTCATGTCTTTTTCTTTTTCTATGTCTTTGAGGTGTAAAGAAGTTAGGTTATTTATTTGAGATCTTTCTAGTGTATTCATATAGGCATTTATTGCTATGAACTTTCCTCTTAGAACTGTTTTTGCTACCTCCTATACATTTTGGTACATTGTACTTCCATTTTCAATTGTCTCAAGGTATCTTTGAATTCTCTCTTTATTTCTTCTTTGACCCTTGTGTTGTTCAAGAGCACACTCTCCACATGTTTGTGAATTCTCAAGTGTTCTTTCTGTAATTGATTTCTAGTTTCATACCATTAATATCATTGTGATCAGAAGTGACGCATGATAGGATTTCAATCTTCTTACATTTATTAAGACTTGTTTTGTGGCCTCACATGTGAGCTGTCCTGGAGAACGTTCTGTGCATACTTGGAGCAAAGTGTATTCTGCTGTTTTGGATGGAATGTTCTGTAAATATATCTTAAGACCATTTGATCTAACTAGTCATTTAACTGCAATGTTTCTTTATTGATTTTCTGTTTAAACATCTATCCTTTGATGAAAATGGAGAACTGAATTCCCCTGCTAATGAAGTATCATTGCATTGCTGTCCGTTTTTCCCTTTTGGTCTGATAAAATTTTCTTCACATATTTAAGTGCTCTGATGTTGATTGTATCAACATTCTTAAAAGTAATAGCCTGTTGGTGGATTGACTCCTTATCTTCATACAATGACTTTTTAGTCTCTTATTACAATCTTTGTCTTCAAGTCTATTTTGTCTGACTTAAGAATAGCTACCCCAGCCTTCTTATCCATTGCGTGGACTATGTTTTCAGTTCCTGTGTTTTCAGTTCTGTACATTCATAAAGGTGAAGTAAGTCTCTTCCAGCAACATGTAGTTGGGTCTTTTTGTTTTATCCATTCAGCCACTCTATGTCTTTGGATTAGAGCACTTAATCTGTCTACATTTAAAGTAATTTATGACTGGTATGGACTTATTAACATTTTGTTCATTAATTTCTGGCTGTTTTGTAATTTTTTTCTACCTTCTTGTCTGATTTCCTCTTTTGTGATTTGTTGATTTTTCTGAATTGATATGCTTTGATTCCTTTCTCTTTATTTTTGAATATCTAATATAGGTGTTTGCTTTGCAGTTACCAGGAGGCTCGCATAAAATATATTTTTTATAACAGTGAGTTTTCAATTGATAAGAATTTAAGTTCAAATGCATTCTAAAGTTCAACATTTTTGTTCCCTCTCGCACATGTTTTATGTGTTGATGTTACATTATACATCTTTTTATTTTTTGTAACTATTAACAAATTATTGTATTTATAGTTATATTTACTTCTTTTATCTTTTAAGCTTCATACTGCATTTATAAGTGATTAACTCATCACCGTTACGACATTAGGTTATTCTGAATTTTATTGCTGAGGACACTTGGAGGAAAATTATGTCTTGCTGAAGTTGTAGGGTAAACACTGTGTCCCTCAAGACGAAGCAGTGGAGAAGCTAGATCAGAATCCTCACACTTTCTTTCCAGTTTTAACGACTATAATTGTGCTGGGAAGTCCTCTTCTTCAGCCCCTACTACCATCATACATGTATACACCAATACCTCAGGATTTCTTACAGTTTCTCTATTTATCTTCTCTAAATTTTCTGGGATTTATCTTGGAAGAGAGATTCAGCTTCTTGTTTAGGACCAGACTCTGTTTTTTTGTTCCTTTTGTCCTTTATCTCTTGCTTATATTTTGAGAATTCTAAGTATTGAAAGATATTACTCATATTTATTGCATATTCCATGTCTAAAAATTCAAAAATCCAAAGTCTTTATGAATCTGATTCTGCTCCTTTGTTTATCCCTTGTGCTTACTCATGATATCTTATTTCCTTGTGTGTTGATATGATTTTTGACTGTGAATTGCTCATTCCATTGAAACTTTACCTGTGGGAAGGTGACATATAGCTGTGGTTCTACACATATGATTTGCATTTATTTGTTGATCTACTTAGATGCACTATCAAATACTTTCAAAGCAACACTGAATGAGAAAGGACAATGGAGGATTATTTCTTTTAAATTAAGGGGAAAAACTTCAACCCAGATGTTTTATCCAGTAAAATGGCCATTTAAATAGAGAAGCATGATAAAAACTTCTCAAATATATAAAGCCTCAGAAATCAGACAAGCAAATGCCTACGTTAAAAAGGAACAAACTAAAATAATGTTATGATTGAATCACATCTCAATAGTTAAAAGAGCTCTAAATGAACTAAGCAGTGCCTCTCCCAACCCCACATTTAAAAAACAAAGACCAATGGGGGAAAAATCTTCAAGTTTATACTGTTTAAAGAGAAACACCAAAACATAGGGTTATAAAAAAGATAAAAATAAGAAAATATTCCAGGCCGGTGTTATGATTTTAATATCTAATGTAAAGGAAAGAACAGGAATGCTTCTCCACCCGGTTCCAGGGCACCATTCTCTCTGTAGAGTAGACACAGTGAAGATAGCCTTTCTTCTGAAATATCTAAATTGCCACCACCTCAGTAAAGTATTGAACAAGCTATTTCTAGGCTCTGAATTATTCCAAACTCTCAGATCCTCTTCCTCACTGCTTGTCGTCTATCTGAGATAAGCGGAAGGGAAGGTCCACACTTCCTAAGTGAAATGTTATACCACCCTGTACTGCTGCTTCACTTTGGGATTTCTGTATTTATCACTAGATAAATGGATAAAGAGCCCAAGTGTGGAAAAGGAAAGGGAAAAGGGCAGAAACAAAATGAAAGATAGAGAAGACAAATACAGAATGACAAACAAGAACTGAGAGAGACAGTAGATATATACAGAGATTTCAGTTAAAAAGTACAGATACATACAGTAAATGTGAAAACAGAATGAAAATAATAGGGAAAACAATAAAATGATGGGAACAGGGATTCTCAAAAGCTCAAAATGCATTGAAGCAATTACAAGTAAAGTAAAATATAGGGCCAGACTGTACAGATGGCAGGTTGTTTAATTATTCTATATTGAAAAATATTTCACTGCTTGAAAGGCCCTTCACGTACATGGTCACCTAACACAAAAGATGGGACATATGGAATACAGACATCTATGTTTCCACCAAAAGTCAAGGGTAACGAAATCTGAATACTTTCTATTGAGGACATCCAGTCCCTCACCCCTCTCCTCTGCAGGATGTGACTCTGGAGATTCTCAAGTAAGCAGAGTTTTCATAGACAGTCCCATTGCTTCTATGAAGTTCTTGAAGGATCCTCCCAAACTATTTCATCTTGGAAGGAATTTTCTGGAATCTAGAGAAAATTACATGTAATTAGGCTAGTGGGGAAATGATTATGAGCACTGTAACCCAAGACATGTGGAAAAACCCCCCGATCACATGCTACATTTCCACCATCCATTCCCTCCCACTCCCAAAACAAGCACTTACATTTTCACACACACAAGACATTTGCATTAGAAAGCTTCCAAAATTTAGTTTACTGTGTCTTCTTTGATCATTTGACCAATGAGTGAATCTGTGTTCAGGATGCTGAATACATAGGAAATCTTATAACAATTGGAGCCCATTTCTATCTTAACACATTAAAATTCTATTAACTTTAGTCATTATAGGACTATCCTTATAATTCTTATGGAATTAAATTATGAAAATTATTGACATCTTAAAATTGAAAATTATAAACACAAAACTTATAATCACACTGAGGAAATCTTTGAATGTACAGCATGCTAATTAAAACATTAAGCAAGGTTGATTGTCATTTCTTAGTAATCATTAGCCTCGACCTAGTGAGAGTAAAGGCTTATTAAAAGGAATTTAAAAAGATATTCCATTATTCCTTGGAAAGAGCATAACTTTGAACTCTGAAAATCTAGGTTCACATCTTGATCTTGTTATTTAGAAGCTGTGTCACTTCAAGCAAGGATTTAACCTCCCTGTTCCAGAGTGAGCTCAGCTGTAAAGTAAGGATGCTATTGTCCCTTAAGGTGTTGTAGTAAACAAATAAGATAAAAAATATGAAAATGCCTTACAAATTGTAAATCATTGTGTAAATGCAAAGATTTATTAGCATTTCTAGCCAAAATCATGCTTTTTCTTCAGTCCATTTCCTCAGATCACCTTCAGTCATGCCATGCTGTTGGCCACTTCCTCCTTGAAACGGTCTTCATTAGCTTTTATAAACTGTTCAACCCTGATGTTCTCACATGTCAATGGCCATTACTTTTCTGCTTTTTCGAAACCAAAAGTCCTTTTCCTTAATTCTCTTTTTACCCATTTCCTCTTCAAAATGACGACGGTACTTTGGTGAACCACCAAAGGATTGCCAAAAGTATATCAAGCTCTGAACCCTCTCTCCAAGCAGAATTCTATATTTCCATTGCCATTCCTGACACATCTACTTGAAAATTTACATGTACTCTGGTTCAATAAATCCACTGTTTCCCTCTCCCCAACCAAAAGTAGCTGTTTTAGTTTCCTGTGGCTGCCATAATGAAGTACCACCAACCGGGGTACTTAAAACAACAGAAATTTTTTCTCTCACGCTTCTGGAAACCAGAAGTCCAAAATCAAGCTGTCATCAGGAACACACTCTCTGAAGGTTCTAAAGGAAAATGTGTTCTATGCCTTTCTTTTAGCCTCTGTTGTTGCCAACAATCCTTCTCATTCCTTGGCTTGTACATTTATCTTTGTTCCAATCTTCGCCTCCATCATCATATGGTGTTCTCCCTGTCTGTGTCTTGTCTCTGTTTTCCCTTCCTAGAAGGACACCATCCATATCAGATTAGAGCCCACGTAATCAAGTATGGCATTATCTTAACTTGATTACATATGCAAAGAATCTATTTTCAAATAAGATAATATTCTTAAGTACCAGGGGTTATGACATATATTTTTTGGAGACACAATTCAAACCATAACAGCAGGTTGTCATCTTTAGCCTCTCCATTTTTAACAAAAGAATCAACCAATCTCTCAGTCTTTAAGACTGGAACCCTTTTTGATTTTAATTGAGATAAAATGACATGTCAAGTTGTATTGGTTTCCAGTGTACAGCATACCGATTCGATACATGTACATACTGCAGAGTGATCACCGCAGTAAATCTAGTTAACATCTATCACCACACACTGTTACAAATTGTTTTTCTAGCATTTGTTGAATTTGGTTGGCTAATATTTTATTGAGAATTTTTGCATCTATTTTCATCAGGGGTATTGGCACATAATTTTCTTTTCTTATAACATTCCCGTCTGGGTTTAGTATCAGGATAATGCTGGCCTCATGAAATGAGGTTGGAAGTATTACTTCCTCTTCTGTTTTTTGAAAAAGTTTGGAAAGCTTCACTCTTCAAATGTTCGGTAGAATTCACCAGTGAAGCCATCTGCTCCTGGACTTTTGTTTGTTGGGAGGTTTTTGATTACTGATTCAATCTTCTTACTAGTAATCAGTCTATTCAGTTTCCCATTTCTTCCTGATTCTATCTTGGTAGGTTGTATGTTTCTAGGAATTTATCCATTTCTTCTAGGTTGTCCAATTTGTTGCTATATAACTATTTAAGTAGTCTCTTATGATCCTTTGTGTTTTTGTGGTATCAGTTTTAATGTCACCTCTTTTGTTTATTATCTTATTTGTTTGAGTCCTCTCTTTTTCTTGGTGAGACTATCTAAATATTTCTCTATTTTGTTTATCTTCCCAAAAATCCAATACCTAATTACATTGATCTTTTCTATTGTCTTTTTAGTCTTTATTTCATTTATTTCCATTTTGATCTTGGTTATTTCCTTCCTTCTCCTGAGTTTTGGATTCATGTCTTTTTCTTTTTCTATGTCTTTGAGGTGTAAAGAAGTTAGGTTATTTATTTGAGATCTTTCTAGTGTATTCATATAGGCATTTATTGCTATGAACTTTCCTCTTAGAACTGTTTTTGCTACCTCCTATACATTTTGGTACATTGTACTTCCATTTTCAATTGTCTCAAGGTATCTTTGAATTCTCTCTTTATTTCTTCTTTGACCCTTGTGTTGTTCAAGAGCACACTCTCCACATGTTTGTGAATTCTCAAGTTTTCTTTCTGTAATTGATTTCTAGTTTCATACCATTAATATCATTGTGATCAGAAGTGACGCATGATAGGATTTCAATCTTCTTACATTTATTAAGACTTGTTTTGTGGCCTCACATGTGAGCTGTCCTGGAGAACGTTCTGTGCATACTTGGAGCAAAGTGTATTCTGCTGTTTTGGATGGAATGTTCTGTAAATATATCTTAAGACCATTTGATCTAACTAGTCATTTAACTGCAATGTTTCTTTATTGATTTTCTGTTTAAACATCTATCCTTTGATGAAAATGGAGAACTGAATTCCCCTGCTAATGAAGTATCATTGCATTGCTGTCCGTTTTTCCCTTTTGGTCTGATAAAATTTTCTTCACATATTTAAGTGCTCTGATGTTGATTGTATCAACATTCTTAAAAGTAATAGCCTGTTGGTGGATTGACTCCTTATCTTCATACAATGACTTTTTAGTCTCTTATTACAATCTTTGTCTTCAAGTCTATTTTGTCTGACTTAAGAATAGCTACCCCAGCCTTCTTATCCATTGCGTGGACTATGTTTTCAGTTCCTGTGTTTTCAGTTCTGTACATTCATAAAGGTGAAGTAAGTCTCTTCCAGCAACATGTAGTTGGGTCTTTTTGTTTTATCCATTCAGCCACTCTATGTCTTTGGATTAGAGCACTTAATCTGTCTACATTTAAAGTAATTTATGACTGGTATGGACTTATTAACATTTTGTTCATTAATTTCTGGCTGTTTTGTAATTTTTTTCTACCTTCTTGTCTGATTTCCTCTTTTGTGATTTGTTGATTTTTCTGAATTGATATGCTTTGATTCCTTTCTCTTTATTTTTGAATATCTAATATAGGTGTTTGCTTTGCAGTTACCAGGAGGCTCGCATAAAATATATTTTTTATAACAGTGAGTTTTCAATTGATAAGAATTTAAGTTCAAATGCATTCTAAAGTTCAACATTTTTGTTCCCTCTCGCACATGTTTTATGTGTTGATGTTACATTATACATCTTTTTATTTTTTGTAACTATTAACAAATTATTGTATTTATAGTTATATTTACTTCTTTTATCTTTTAAGCTTCATACTGCATTTATAAGTGATTAACTCATCACCGTTACGACATTAGGTTATTCTGAATTTTATTGCTGAGGACACTTGGAGGAAAATTATGTCTTGCTGAAGTTGTAGGGTAAACACTGTGTCCCTCAAGACGAAGCAGTGGAGAAGCTAGATCAGAATCCTCACACTTTCTTTCCAGTTTTAACGACTATAATTGTGCTGGGAAGTCCTCTTCTTCAGCCCCTACTACCATCATACATGTATACACCAATACCTCAGGATTTCTTACAGTTTCTCTATTTATCTTCTCTAAATTTTCTGGGATTTATCTTGGAAGAGAGATTCAGCTTCTTGTTTAGGACCAGACTCTGTTTTTTTGTTCCTTTTGTCCTTTATCTCTTGCTTATATTTTGAGAATTCTAAGTATTGAAAGATATTACTCATATTTATTGCATATTCCATGTCTAAAAATTCAAAAATCCAAAGTCTTTATGAATCTGATTCTGCTCCTTTGTTTATCCCTTGTGCTTACTCATGATATCTTATTTCCTTGTGTGTTGATATGATTTTTGACTGTGAATTGCTCATTCCATTGAAACTTTACCTGTGGGAAGGTGACATATAGCTGTGGTTCTACACATATGATTTGCATTTATTTGTTGATCTACTTAGATGCACTATCAAATACTTTCAAAGCAACACTGAATGAGAAAGGACAATGGAGGATTATTTCTTTTAAATTAAGGGGAAAAACTTCAACCCAGATGTTTTATCCAGTAAAATGGCCATTTAAATAGAGACGCATGATAAAAACTTCTCAAATATATAAAGCCTCAGAAATCAGACAAGCAAATGCCTACGTTAAAAAGGAACAAACTAAAATAATGTTATGATTGAATCACATCTCAATAGTTAAAAGAGCTCTAAATGAACTAAGCAGTGCCTCTCCCAACCCCACATTTAAAAAACAAAGACCAATGGGGGAAAAATCTTCAAGTTTATACTGTTTAAAGAGAAACACCAAAACATAGGGTTATAAAAAAGATAAAAATAAGAAAATATTCCAGGCCGGTGTTATGATTTTAATATCTAATGTAAAGGAAAGAACAGGAATGCTTCTCCACCCGGTTCCAGGGCACCATTCTCTCTGTAGAGTAGACACAGTGAAGATAGCCTTTCTTCTGAAATATCTAAATTGCCACCACCTCAGTAAAGTATTGAACAAGCTATTTCTAGGCTCTGAATTATTCCAAACTCTCAGATCCTCTTCCTCACTGCTTGTCGTCTATCTGAGATAAGCGGAAGGGAAGGTCCACACTTCCTAAGTGAAATGTTATACCACCCTGTACTGCTGCTTCACTTTGGGATTTCTGTATTTATCACTAGATAAATGGATAAAGAGCCCAAGTGTGGAAAAGGAAAGGGAAAAGGGCAGAAACAAAATGAAAGATAGAGAAGACAAATACAGAATGACAAACAAGAACTGAGAGAGACAGTAGATATATACAGAGATTTCAGTTAAAAAGTACAGATACATACAGTAAATGTGAAAACAGAATGAAAATAATAGGGAAAACAATAAAATGATGGGAACAGGGATTCTCAAAAGCTCAAAATGCATTGAAGCAATTACAAGTAAAGTAAAATATAGGGCCAGACTGTACAGATGGCAGGTTGTTTAATTATTCTATATTGAAAAATATTTCACTGCTTGAAAGGCCCTTCACGTACATGGTCACCTAACACAAAAGATGGGACATATGGAATACAGACATCTATGTTTCCACCAAAAGTCAAGGGTAACGAAATCTGAATACTTTCTATTGAGGACATCCAGTCCCTCACCCCTCTCCTCTGCAGGATGTGACTCTGGAGATTCTCAAGTAAGCAGAGTTTTCATAGACAGTCCCATTGCTCCTATGAAGTTCTTGAAGGATCCTCCCAAACTATTTCATCTTGGAAGGAATTTTCTGGAATCTAGAGAAAATTACATGTAATTAGGCTAGTGGGGAAATGATTATGAGCACTGTAACCCAAGACATGTGGAAAAACCCCCGGATCACATGCTACATTTCCACCATCCATTCCCTCCCACTCCCAAAACAAGCACTTACATTTTCACACACACAAGACATTTGCATTAGAAAGCTTCCAAAATTTAGTTTACTGTGTCTTCTTTGATCATTTGACCAATGAGTGAATCTGTGTTCAGGATGCTGAATACATAGGAAATCTTATAACAATTGGAGCCCATTTCTATCTTAACACATTAAAATTCTATTAACTTTAGTCATTATAGGACTATCCTTATAATTCTTATGTAATTAAATTATGAAAATTATTGACATCTTAAAATTGAAAATTATAAACACAAAACTTATAATCACACTGAGGAAATCTTTGAATGTACAGCATGCTAATTAAAACATTAAGCAAGGTTGATTGTCATTTCTTAGTAATCATTAGCCTCGACCTAGTGAGAGTAAAGGCTTATTAAAAGGAATTTAAAAAGATATTCCATTATTCCTTGGAAAGAGCATAACTTTGAACTCTGAAAATCTAGGTTCACATCTTGATCTTGTTATTTAGAAGCTGTGTCACTTCAAGCAAGGATTTAACCTCCCTGTTCCAGAGTGAGCTCAGCTGTAAAATAAGGATGATATTGTCCCTTAAGGTGTTGTAGTAAACAAATAAGATAAAAAATATGAAAATGCCTTACAAATTGTAAATCATTGTGTAAATGCAAAGAATCATTAGCATTTCTAGCCAAAATCATGCTTTTTCTTCAGTCCATTTCCTCAGATCACCTTCAGTCATGCCATGCTGTTGGCCACTTCCTCCTTGAAACGGTCTTCATTAGCTTTTATAAACTGTTCAACCCTGATGTTCTCACATGTCAATGGCCATTACTTTTCTGCTTTTTCGAAACCAAAAGTCCTTTTCCTTAATTCTCTTTTTACCCATTTCCTCTTCAAAATGACGACGGTACTTTGGTGAACCACCAAAGGATTGCCAAAAGTATATCAAGCTCTGAACCCTCTCTCCAAGCAGAATTCTATATTTCCATTGCCATTCCTGACACATCTACTTGAAAATTTACATGTACTCTGGTTCAATAAATCCACTGTTTCCCTCTCCCCAACCAAAAGTAGCTGTTTTAGTTTCCTGTGGCTGCCATAATGAAGTACCACCAACCGGGGTACTTAAAACAACAGAAATTTTTTCTCTCACGCTTCTGGAAACCAGAAGTCCAAAATCAAGCTGTCATCAGGAACACACTCTCTGAAGGTTCTAAAGGAAAATGTGTTCTATGCCTTTCTTTTAGCCTCTGTTGTTGCCAACAATCCTTCTCATTCCTTGGCTTGTACATTTATCTTTGTTCCAATCTTCGCCTCCATCATCATATGGTGTTCTCCCTGTCTGTGTCTTGTCTCTGTTTTCCCTTCCTAGAAGGACACCATCCATATCAGATTAGAGCCCACGTAATCAAGTATGGCATTATCTTAACTTGATTACATATGCAAAGAATCTATTTTCAAATAAGATAATATTCTTAAGTACCAGGGGTTATGACATATATTTTTTGGAGACACAATTCAAACCATAACAGCAGGTTGTCATCTTTAGCCTCTCCATTTTTAACAAAAGAATCAACCAATCTCTCAGTCTTTAAGACTGGAACCCTTTTTGATTTTAATTGAGATAAAATGACATGTCAAGTTGTATTGGTTTCCAGTGTACAGCATACCGATTCGATACATGTACATACTGCAGAGTGATCACCGCAGTAAATCTAGTTAACATCTATCACCACACACTGTTACAAATTGTTTTTCTAGCATTTGTTGAATTTGGTTGGCTAATATTTTATTGAGAATTTTTGCATCTATTTTCATCAGGGGTATTGGCACATAATTTTCTTTTCTTATAACATTCCCGTCTGGGTTTAGTATCAGGATAATGCTGGCCTCATGAAATGAGGTTGGAAGTATTACTTCCTCTTCTGTTTTTTGAAAAAGTTTGGAAAGCTTCACTCTTCAAATGTTCGGTAGAATTCACCAGTGAAGCCATCTGCTCCTGGACTTTTGTTTGTTGGGAGGTTTTTGATTACTGATTCAATCTTCTTACTAGTAATCAGTCTATTCAGTTTCCCATTTCTTCCTGATTCTATCTTGGTAGGTTGTATGTTTCTAGGAATTTATCCATTTCTTCTAGGTTGTCCAATTTGTTGCTATATAACTATTTAAGTAGTCTCTTATGATCCTTTGTGTTTTTGTGGTATCAGTTTTAATGTCACCTCTTTTGTTTATTATCTTATTTGTTTGAGTCCTCTCTTTTTCTTGGTGAGACTATCTAAATATTTCTCTATTTTGTTTATCTTCCCAAAAATCCAATACCTAATTACATTGATCTTTTCTATTGTCTTTTTAGTCTTTATTTCATTTATTTCCATTTTGATCTTGGTTATTTCCTTCCTTCTCCTGAGTTTTGGATTCATGTCTTTTTCTTTTTCTATGTCTTTGAGGTGTAAAGAAGTTAGGTTATTTATTTGAGATCTTTCTAGTGTATTCATATAGGCATTTATTGCTATGAACTTTCCTCTTAGAACTGTTTTTGCTACCTCCTATACATTTTGGTACATTGTACTTCCATTTTCAATTGTCTCAAGGTATCTTTGAATTCTCTCTTTATTTCTTCTTTGACCCTTGTGTTGTTCAAGAGCACACTCTCCACATGTTTGTGAATTCTCAAGTTTTCTTTCTGTAATTGATTTCTAGTTTCATACCATTAATATCATTGTGATCAGAAGTGACGCATGATAGGATTTCAATCTTCTTACATTTATTAAGACTTGTTTTGTGGCCTCACATGTGAGCTGTCCTGGAGAACGTTCTGTGCATACTTGGAGCAAAGTGTATTCTGCTGTTTTGGATGGAATGTTCTGTAAATATATCTTAAGACCATTTGATCTAACTAGTCATTTAACTGCAATGTTTCTTTATTGATTTTCTGTTTAAACATCTATCCTTTGATGAAAATGGAGAACTGAATTCCCCTGCTAATGAAGTATCATTGCATTGCTGTCCGTTTTTCCCTTTTGGTCTGATAAAATTTTCTTCACATATTTAAGTGCTCTGATGTTGATTGTATCAACATTCTTAAAAGTAATAGCCTGTTGGTGGATTGACTCCTTATCTTCATACAATGACTCTTTAGTCTCTTATTACAATCTTTGTCTTCAAGTCTATTTTGTCTGACTTAAGAATAGCTACCCCAGCCTTCTTATCCATTGCGTGGACTATGTTTTCAGTTCCTGTGTTTTCAGTTCTGTACATTCATAAAGGTGAAGTAAGTCTCTTCCAGCAACATGTAGTTGGGTCTTTTTGTTTTATCCATTCAGCCACTCTATGTCTTTGGATTAGAGCACTTAATCTGTCTACATTTAAAGTAATTTATGACTGGTATGGACTTATTAACATTTTGTTCATTAATTTCTGGCTGTTTTGTAATTTTTTTCTACCTTCTTGTCTGATTTCCTCTTTTG
Organism: Equus asinus; assembly: GCF_041296235.1. Taxonomy (NCBI): domain Eukaryota; kingdom Metazoa; phylum Chordata; class Mammalia; order Perissodactyla; family Equidae; genus Equus; species Equus asinus. Next base: position 41,464,273 of record NC_091797.1, read on the forward strand.
TGATTTGTTGATTTTTCTGAATTGATATGCTTTGATTCCTTTCTCTTTATTTTTGAATATCTAATATAGGTGTTTGCTTTGCAGTTACCAGGAGGCTCGCATAAAATATATTTTTTATAACAGTGAGTTTTCAATTGATAAGAATTTAAGTTCAAATGCATTCTAAAGTTCAACATTTTTGTTCCCTCTCGCACATGTTTTATGTGTTGATGTTACATTATACATCTTTTTATTTTTTGTAACTATTAACAAATTATTGTATTTATAGTTATATTTACTTCTTTTATCTTTTAAGCTTCATACTGCATTTATAAGTGATTAACTCATCACCGTTACGACATTAGGTTATTCTGAATTTTATTGCTGAGGACACTTGGAGGAAAATTATGTCTTGCTGAAGTTGTAGGGTAAACACTGTGTCCCTCAAGACGAAGCAGTGGAGAAGCTAGATCAGAATCCTCACACTTTCTTTCCAGTTTTAACGACTATAATTGTGCTGGGAAGTCCTCTTCTTCAGCCCCTACTACCATCATACATGTATACACCAATACCTCAGGATTTCTTACAGTTTCTCTATTTATCTTCTCTAAATTTTCTGGGATTTATCTTGGAAGAGAGATTCAGCTTCTTGTTTAGGACCAGACTCTGTTTTTTTGTTCCTTTTGTCCTTTATCTCTTGCTTATATTTTGAGAATTCTAAGTATTGAAAGATATTACTCATATTTATTGCATATTCCATGTCTAAAAATTCAAAAATCCAAAGTCTTTATGAATCTGATTCTGCTCCTTTGTTTATCCCTTGTGCTTACTCATGATATCTTATTTCCTTGTGTGTTGATATGATTTTTGACTGTGAATTGCTCATTCCATTGAAACTTTACCTGTGGGAAGGTGACATATAGCTGTGGTTCTACACATATGATTTGCATTTATTTGTTGATCTACTTAGATGCACTATCAAATACTTTCAAAGCAACACTGAATGAGAAAGGACAATGGAGGATTATTTCTTTTAAATTAAGGGGAAAAACTTCAACCCAGATGTTTTATCCAGTAAAATGGCCATTTAAATAGAGACGCATGATAAAAACTTCTCAAATATATAAAGCCTCAGAAATCAGACAAGCAAATGCCTACGTTAAAAAGGAACAAACTAAAATAATGTTATGATTGAATCACATCTCAATAGTTAAAAGAGCTCTAAATGAACTAAGCAGTGCCTCTCCCAACCCCACATTTAAAAAACAAAGACCAATGGGGGAAAAATCTTCAAGTTTATACTGTTTAAAGAGAAACACCAAAACATAGGGTTATAAAAAAGATAAAAATAAGAAAATATTCCAGGCCGGTGTTATGATTTTAATATCTAATGTAAAGGAAAGAACAGGAATGCTTCTCCACCCGGTTCCAGGGCACCATTCTCTCTGTAGAGTAGACACAGTGAAGATAGCCTTTCTTCTGAAATATCTAAATTGCCACCACCTCAGTAAAGTATTGAACAAGCTATTTCTAGGCTCTGAATTATTCCAAACTCTCAGATCCTCTTCCTCACTGCTTGTCGTCTATCTGAGATAAGCGGAAGGGAAGGTCCACACTTCCTAAGTGAAATGTTATACCACCCTGTACTGCTGCTTCACTTTGGGATTTCTGTATTTATCACTAGATAAATGGATAAAGAGCCCAAGTGTGGAAAAGGAAAGGGAAAAGGGCAGAAACAAAATGAAAGATAGAGAAGACAAATACAGAATGACAAACAAGAACTGAGAGAGACAGTAGATATATACAGAGATTTCAGTTAAAAAGTACAGATACATACAGTAAATGTGAAAACAGAATGAAAATAATAGGGAAAACAATAAAATGATGGGAACAGGGATTCTCAAAAGCTCAAAATGCATTGAAGCAATTACAAGTAAAGTAAAATATAGGGCCAGACTGTACAGATGGCAGGTTGTTTAATTATTCTATATTGAAAAATATTTCACTGCTTGAAAGGCCCTTCACGTACATGGTCACCTAACACAAAAGATGGGACATATGGAATACAGACATCTATGTTTCCACCAAAAGTCAAGGGTAACGAAATCTGAATACTTTCTATTGAGGACATCCAGTCCCTCACCCCTCTCCTCTGCAGGATGTGACTCTGGAGATTCTCAAGTAAGCAGAGTTTTCATAGACAGTCCCATTGCTTCTATGAAGTTCTTGAAGGATCCTCCCAAACTATTTCATCTTGGAAGGAATTTTCTGGAATCTAGAGAAAATTACATGTAATTAGGCTAGTGGGGAAATGATTATGAGCACTGTAACCCAAGACATGTGGAAAAACCCCCGGATCACATGCTACATTTCCACCATCCATTCCCTCCCACTCCCAAAACAAGCACTTACATTTTCACACACACAAGACATTTGCATTAGAAAGCTTCCAAAATTTAGTTTACTGTGTCTTCTTTGATCATTTGACCAATGAGTGAATCTGTGTTCAGGATGCTGAATACATAGGAAATCTTATAACAATTGGAGCCCATTTCTATCTTAACACATTAAAATTCTATTAACTTTAGTCATTATAGGACTATCCTTATAATTCTTATGGAATTAAATTATGAAAATTATTGACATCTTAAAATTGAAAATTATAAACACAAAACTTATAATCACACTGAGGAAATCTTTGAATGTACAGCATGCTAATTAAAACATTAAGCAAGGTTGATTGTCATTTCTTAGTAATCATTAGCCTCGACCTAGTGAGAGTAAAGGCTTATTAAAAGGAATTTAAAAAGATATTCCATTATTCCTTGGAAAGAGCATAACTTTGAACTCTGAAAATCTAGGTTCACATCTTGATCTTGTTATTTAGAAGCTGTGTCACTTCAAGCAAGGATTTAACCTCCCTGTTCCAGAGTGAGCTCAGCTGTAAAATAAGGATGATATTGTCCCTTAAGGTGTTGTAGTAAACAAATAAGATAAAAAATATGAAAATGCCTTACAAATTGTAAATCATTGTGTAAATGCAAAGAATCATTAGCATTTCTAGCCAAAATCATGCTTTTTCTTCAGTCCATTTCCTCAGATCACCTTCAGTCATGCCATGCTGTTGGCCACTTCCTCCTTGAAACGGTCTTCATTAGCTTTTATAAACTGTTCAACCCTGATGTTCTCACATGTCAATGGCCATTACTTTTCTGCTTTTTCGAAACCAAAAGTCCTTTTCCTTAATTCTCTTTTTACCCATTTCCTCTTCAAAATGACGACGGTACTTTGGTGAACCACCAAAGGATTGCCAAAAGTATATCAAGCTCTGAACCCTCTCTCCAAGCAGAATTCTATATTTCCATTGCCATTCCTGACACATCTACTTGAAAATTTACATGTACTCTGGTTCAATAAATCCACTGTTTCCCTCTCCCCAACCAAAAGTAGCTGTTTTAGTTTCCTGTGGCTGCCATAATGAAGTACCACCAACCGGGGTACTTAAAACAACAGAAATTTTTTCTCTCACGCTTCTGGAAACCAGAAGTCCAAAATCAAGCTGTCATCAGGAACACACTCTCTGAAGGTTCTAAAGGAAAATGTGTTCTATGCCTTTCTTTTAGCCTCTGTTGTTGCCAACAATCCTTCTCATTCCTTGGCTTGTACATTTATCTTTGTTCCAATCTTCGCCTCCATCATCATATGGTGTTCTCCCTGTCTGTGTCTTGTCTCTGTTTTCCCTTCCTAGAAGGACACCATCCATATCAGATTAGAGCCCACGTAATCAAGTATGGCATTATCTTAACTTGATTACATATGCAAAGAATCTATTTTCAAATAAGATAATATTCTTAAGTACCAGGGGTTATGACATATATTTTTTGGAGACACAATTCAAACCATAACAGCAGGTTGTCATCTTTAGCCTCTCCATTTTTAACAAAAGAATCAACCAATCTCTCAGTCTTTAAGACTGGAACCCTTTTTGATTTTAATTGAGATAAAATGACATGTCAAGTTGTATTGGTTTCCAGTGTACAGCATACCGATTCGATACATGTACATACTGCAGAGTGATCACCGCAGTAAATCTAGTTAACATCTATCACCACACACTGTTACAAATTGTTTTTCTAGCATTTGTTGAATTTGGTTGGCTAATATTTTATTGAGAATTTTTGCATCTATTTTCATCAGGGGTATTGGCACATAATTTTCTTTTCTTATAACATTCCCGTCTGGGTTTAGTATCAGGATAATGCTGGCCTCATGAAATGAGGTTGGAAGTATTACTTCCTCTTCTGTTTTTTGAAAAAGTTTGGAAAGCTTCACTCTTCAAATGTTCGGTAGAATTCACCAGTGAAGCCATCTGCTCCTGGACTTTTGTTTGTTGGGAGGTTTTTGATTACTGATTCAATCTTCTTACTAGTAATCAGTCTATTCAGTTTCCCATTTCCTCCTGATTCTATCTTGGTAGGTTGTATGTTTCTAGGAATTTATCCATTTCTTCTAGGTTGTCCAATTTGTTGCTATATAACTATTTAAGTAGTCTCTTATGATCCTTTGTGTTTTTGTGGTATCAGTTTTAATGTCACCTCTTTTGTTTATTATCTTATTTGTTTGAGTCCTCTCTTTTTCTTGGTGAGACTATCTAAATATTTCTCTATTTTGTTTATCTTCCCAAAAATCCAATACCTAATTACATTGATCTTTTCTATTGTCTTTTTAGTCTTTATTTCATTTATTTCCATTTTGATCTTGGTTATTTCCTTCCTTCTCCTGAGTTTTGGATTCATGTCTTTTTCTTTTTCTATGTCTTTGAGGTGTAAAGAAGTTAGGTTATTTATTTGAGATCTTTCTAGTGTATTCATATAGGCATTTATTGCTATGAACTTTCCTCTTAGAACTGTTTTTGCTACCTCCTATACATTTTGGTACATTGTACTTCCATTTTCAATTGTCTCAAGGTATCTTTGAATTCTCTCTTTATTTCTTCTTTGACCCTTGTGTTGTTCAAGAGCACACTCTCCACATGTTTGTGCATTCTCAAGTTTTCTTTCTGTAATTGATTTCTAGTTTCATACCATTAATATCATTGTGATCAGAAGTGACGCATGATAGGATTTCAATCTTCTTACATTTATTAAGACTTGTTTTGTGGCCTCACATGTGAGCTGTCCTGGAGAACGTTCTGTGCATACTTGGAGCAAAGTGTATTCTGCTGTTTTGGATGGAATGTTCTGTAAATATATCTTAAGACCATTTGATCTAACTAGTCATTTAACTGCAATGTTTCTTTATTGATTTTCTGTTTAAACATCTATCCTGTGATGAAAATGGAGAACTGAATTCCCCTGCTAATGAAGTATCATTGCATTGCTGTCCGTTTTTCCCTTTTGGTCTGATAAAATTTTCTTCACATATTTAAGTGCTCTGATGTTGATTGTATCAACATTCTTAAAAGTAATAGCCTGTTGGTGGATTGACTCCTTATCTTCATACAATGACTCTTTAGTCTCTTATTACAATCTTTGTCTTCAAGTCTATTTTGTCTGACTTAAGAATAGCTACCCCAGCCTTCTTATCCATTGCGTGGACTATGTTTTCAGTTCCTGTGTTTTCAGTTCTGTACATTCATAAAGGTGAAGTAAGTCTCTTCCAGCAACATGTAGTTGGGTCTTTTTGTTTTATCCATTCAGCCACTCTATGTCTTTGGATTAGAGCACTTAATCTGTCTACATTTAAAGTAATTTATGACTGGTATGGACTTATTAACATTTTGTTCATTAATTTCTGGCTGTTTTGTAATTTTTTTCTACCTTCTTGTCTGATTTCCTCTTTTGTGATTTGTTGATTTTTCTGAATTGATATGCTTTGATTCCTTTCTCTTTATTTTTGAATATCTAATATAGGTGTTTGCTTTGCAGTTACCAGGAGGCTCGCATAAAATATATTTTTTATAACAGTGAGTTTTCAATTGATAAGAATTTAAGTTCAAATGCATTCTAAAGTTCAACATTTTTGTTCCCTCTCGCACATGTTTTATGTGTTGATGTTACATTATACATCTTTTTATTTTTTGTAACTATTAACAAATTATTGTATTTATAGTTATATTTACTTCTTTTATCTTTTAAGCTTCATACTGCATTTATAAGTGATTAACTCATCACCGTTACGACATTAGGTTATTCTGAATTTTATTGCTGAGGACACTTGGAGGAAAATTATGTCTTGCTGAAGTTGTAGGGTAAACACTGTGTCCCTCAAGACGAAGCAGTGGAGAAGCTAGATCAGAATCCTCACACTTTCTTTCCAGTTTTAACGACTATAATTGTGCTGGGAAGTCCTCTTCTTCAGCCCCTACTACCATCATACATGTATACACCAATACCTCAGGATTTCTTACAGTTTCTCTATTTATCTTCTCTAAATTTTCTGGGATTTATCTTGGAAGAGAGATTCAGCTTCTTGTTTAGGACCAGACTCTGTTTTTTTGTTCCTTTTGTCCTTTATCTCTTGCTTATATTTTGAGAATTCTAAGTATTGAAAGATATTACTCATATTTATTGCATATTCCATGTCTAAAAATTCAAAAATCCAAAGTCTTTATGAATCTGATTCTGCTCCTTTGTTTATCCCTTGTGCTTACTCATGATATCTTATTTCCTTGTGTGTTGATATGATTTTTGACTGTGAATTGCTCATTCCATTGAAACTTTACCTGTGGGAAGGTGACATATAGCTGTGGTTCTACACATATGATTTGCATTTATTTGTTGATCTACTTAGATGCACTATCAAATACTTTCAAAGCAACACTGAATGAGAAAGGACAATGGAGGATTATTTCTTTTAAATTAAGGGGAAAAACTTCAACCCAGATGTTTTATCCAGTAAAATGGCCATTTAAATAGAGACGCATGATAAAAACTTCTCAAATATATAAAGCCTCAGAAATCAGACAAGCAAATGCCTACGTTAAAAAGGAACAAACTAAAATAATGTTATGATTGAATCACATCTCAATAGTTAAAAGAGCTCTAAATGAACTAAGCAGTGCCTCTCCCAACCCCACATTTAAAAAACAAAGACCAATGGGGGAAAAATCTTCAAGTTTATACTGTTTAAAGAGAAACACCAAAACATAGGGTTATAAAAAAGATAAAAATAAGAAAATATTCCAGGCCGGTGTTATGATTTTAATATCTAATGTAAAGGAAAGAACAGGAATGCTTCTCCACCCGGTTCCAGGGCACCATTCTCTCTGTAGAGTAGACACAGTGAAGATAGCCTTTCTTCTGAAATATCTAAATTGCCACCACCTCAGTAAAGTATTGAACAAGCTATTTCTAGGCTCTGAATTATTCCAAACTCTCAGATCCTCTTCCTCACTGCTTGTCGTCTATCTGAGATAAGCGGAAGGGAAGGTCCACACTTCCTAAGTGAAATGTTATACCACCCTGTACTGCTGCTTCACTTTGGGATTTCTGTATTTATCACTAGATAAATGGATAAAGAGCCCAAGTGTGGAAAAGGAAAGGGAAAAGGGCAGAAACAAAATGAAAGATAGAGAAGACAAATACAGAATGACAAACAAGAACTGAGAGAGACAGTAGATATATACAGAGATTTCAGTTAAAAAGTACAGATACATACAGTAAATGTGAAAACAGAATGAAAATAATAGGGAAAACAATAAAATGATGGGAACAGGGATTCTCAAAAGCTCAAAATGCATTGAAGCAATTACAAGTAAAGTAAAATATAGGGCCAGACTGTACAGATGGCAGGTTGTTTAATTATTCTATATTGAAAAATATTTCACTGCTTGAAAGGCCCTTCACGTACATGGTCACCTAACACAAAAGATGGGACATATGGAATACAGACATCTATGTTTCCACCAAAAGTCAAGGGTAACGAAATCTGAATACTTTCTATTGAGGACATCCAGTCCCTCACCCCTCTCCTCTGCAGGATGTGACTCTGGAGATTCTCAAGTAAGCAGAGTTTTCATAGACAGTCCCATTGCTTCTATGAAGTTCTTGAAGGATCCTCCCAAACTATTTCATCTTGGAAGGAATTTTCTGGAATCTAGAGAAAATTACATGTAATTAGGCTAGTGGGGAAATGATTATGAGCACTGTAACCCAAGACATGTGGAAAAACCCCCCGATCACATGCTACATTTCCACCATCCATTCCCTCCCACTCCCAAAACAAGCACTTACATTTTCACACACACAAGACATTTGCATTAGAAAGCTTCCAAAATTTAGTTTACTGTGTCTTCTTTGATCATTTGACCAATGAGTGAATCTGTGTTCAGGATGCTGAATACATAGGAAATCTTATAACAATTGGAGCCCATTTCTATCTTAACACATTAAAATTCTATTAACTTTAGTCATTATAGGACTATCCTTATAATTCTTATGGAATTAAATTATGAAAATTATTGACATCTTAAAATTGAAAATTATAAACACAAAACTTATAATCACACTGAGGAAATCTTTGAATGTACAGCATGCTAATTAAAACATTAAGCAAGGTTGATTGTCATTTCTTAGTAATCATTAGCCTCGACCTAGTGAGAGTAAAGGCTTATTAAAAGGAATTTAAAAAGATATTCCATTATTCCTTGGAAAGAGCATAACTTTGAACTCTGAAAATCTAGGTTCACATCTTGATCTTGTTATTTAGAAGCTGTGTCACTTCAAGCAAGGATTTAACCTCCCTGTTCCAGAGTGAGCTCAGCTGTAAAGTAAGGATGCTATTGTCCCTTAAGGTGTTGTAGTAAACAAATAAGATAAAAAATATGAAAATGCCTTACAAATTGTAAATCATTGTGTAAATGCAAAGATTTATTAGCATTTCTAGCCAAAATCATGCTTTTTCTTCAGTCCATTTCCTCAGATCACCTTCAGTCATGCCATGCTGTTGGCCACTTCCTCCTTGAAACGGTCTTCATTAGCTTTTATAAACTGTTCAACCCTGATGTTCTCACATGTCAATGGCCATTACTTTTCTGCTTTTTCGAAACCAAAAGTCCTTTTCCTTAATTCTCTTTTTACCCATTTCCTCTTCAAAATGACGACGGTACTTTGGTGAACCACCAAAGGATTGCCAAAAGTATATCAAGCTCTGAACCCTCTCTCCAAGCAGAATTCTATATTTCCATTGCCATTCCTGACACATCTACTTGAAAATTTACATGTACTCTGGTTCAATAAATCCACTGTTTCCCTCTCCCCAACCAAAAGTAGCTGTTTTAGTTTCCTGTGGCTGCCATAATGAAGTACCACCAACCGGGGTACTTAAAACAACAGAAATTTTTTCTCTCACGCTTCTGGAAACCAGAAGTCCAAAATCAAGCTGTCATCAGGAACACACTCTCTGAAGGTTCTAAAGGAAAATGTGTTCTATGCCTTTCTTTTAGCCTCTGTTGTTGCCAACAATCCTTCTCATTCCTTGGCTTGTACATTTATCTTTGTTCCAATCTTCGCCTCCATCATCATATGGTGTTCTCCCTGTCTGTGTCTTGTCTCTGTTTTCCCTTCCTAGAAGGACACCATCCATATCAGATTAGAGCCCACGTAATCAAGTATGGCATTATCTTAACTTGATTACATATGCAAAGAATCTATTTTCAAATAAGATAATATTCTTAAGTACCAGGGGTTATGACATATATTTTTTGGAGACACAATTCAAACCATAACAGCAGGTTGTCATCTTTAGCCTCTCCATTTTTAACAAAAGAATCAACCAATCTCTCAGTCTTTAAGACTGGAACCCTTTTTGATTTTAATTGAGATAAAATGACATGTCAAGTTGTATTGGTTTCCAGTGTACAGCATACCGATTCGATACATGTACATACTGCAGAGTGATCACCGCAGTAAATCTAGTTAACATCTATCACCACACACTGTTACAAATTGTTTTTCTAGCATTTGTTGAATTTGGTTGGCTAATATTTTATTGAGAATTTTTGCATCTATTTTCATCAGGGGTATTGGCACATAATTTTCTTTTCTTATAACATTCCCGTCTGGGTTTAGTATCAGGATAATGCTGGCCTCATGAAATGAGGTTGGAAGTATTACTTCCTCTTCTGTTTTTTGAAAAAGTTTGGAAAGCTTCACTCTTCAAATGTTCGGTAGAATTCACCAGTGAAGCCATCTGCTCCTGGACTTTTGTTTGTTGGGAGGTTTTTGATTACTGATTCAATCTTCTTACTAGTAATCAGTCTATTCAGTTTCCCATTTCTTCCTGATTCTATCTTGGTAGGTTGTATGTTTCTAGGAATTTATCCATTTCTTCTAGGTTGTCCAATTTGTTGCTATATAACTATTTAAGTAGTCTCTTATGATCCTTTGTGTTTTTGTGGTATCAGTTTTAATGTCACCTCTTTTGTTTATTATCTTATTTGTTTGAGTCCTCTCTTTTTCTTGGTGAGACTATCTAAATATTTCTCTATTTTGTTTATCTTCCCAAAAATCCAATACCTAATTACATTGATCTTTTCTATTGTCTTTTTAGTCTTTATTTCATTTATTTCCATTTTGATCTTGGTTATTTCCTTCCTTCTCCTGAGTTTTGGATTCATGTCTTTTTCTTTTTCTATGTCTTTGAGGTGTAAAGAAGTTAGGTTATTTATTTGAGATCTTTCTAGTGTATTCATATAGGCATTTATTGCTATGAACTTTCCTCTTAGAACTGTTTTTGCTACCTCCTATACATTTTGGTACATTGTACTTCCATTTTCAATTGTCTCAAGGTATCTTTGAATTCTCTCTTTATTTCTTCTTTGACCCTTGTGTTGTTCAAGAGCACACTCTCCACATGTTTGTGAATTCTCAAGTTTTCTTTCTGTAATTGATTTCTAGTTTCATACCATTAATATCATTGTGATCAGAAGTGACGCATGATAGGATTTCAATCTTCTTACATTTATTAAGACTTGTTTTGTGGCCTCACATGTGAGCTGTCCTGGAGAACGTTCTGTGCATACTTGGAGCAAAGTGTATTCTGCTGTTTTGGATGGAATGTTCTGTAAATATATCTTAAGACCATTTGATCTAACTAGTCATTTAACTGCAATGTTTCTTTATTGATTTTCTGTTTAAACATCTATCCTTTGATGAAAATGGAGAACTGAATTCCCCTGCTAATGAAGTATCATTGCATTGCTGTCCGTTTTTCCCTTTTGGTCTGATAAAATTTTCTTCACATATTTAAGTGCTCTGATGTTGATTGTATCAACATTCTTAAAAGTAATAGCCTGTTGGTGGATTGACTCCTTATCTTCATACAATGACTTTTTAGTCTCTTATTACAATCTTTGTCTTCAAGTCTATTTTGTCTGACTTAAGAATAGCTACCCCAGCCTTCTTATCCATTGCGTGGACTATGTTTTCAGTTCCTGTGTTTTCAGTTCTGTACATTCATAAAGGTGAAGTAAGTCTCTTCCAGCAACATGTAGTTGGGTCTTTTTGTTTTATCCATTCAGCCACTCTATGTCTTTGGATTAGAGCACTTAATCTGTCTACATTTAAAGTAATTTATGACTGGTATGGACTTATTAACATTTTGTTCATTAATTTCTGGCTGTTTTGTAATTTTTTTCTACCTTCTTGTCTGATTTCCTCTTTTGTGATTTGTTGATTTTTCTGAATTGATATGCTTTGATTCCTTTCTCTTTATTTTTGAATATCTAATATAGGTGTTTGCTTTGCAGTTACCAGGAGGCTCGCATAAAATATATTTTTTATAACAGTGAGTTTTCAATTGATAAGAATTTAAGTTCAAATGCATTCTAAAGTTCAACATTTTTGTTCCCTCTCGCACATGTTTTATGTGTTGATGTTACATTATACATCTTTTTATTTTTTGTAACTATTAACAAATTATTGTATTTATAGTTATATTTACTTCTTTTATCTTTTAAGCTTCATACTGCATTTATAAGTGATTAACTCATCACCGTTACGACATTAGGTTATTCTGAATTTTATTGCTGAGGACACTTGGAGGAAAATTATGTCTTGCTGAAGTTGTAGGGTAAACACTGTGTCCCTCAAGACGAAGCAGTGGAGAAGCTAGATCAGAATCCTCACACTTTCTTTCCAGTTTTAACGACTATAATTGTGCTGGGAAGTCCTCTTCTTCAGCCCCTACTACCATCATACATGTATACACCAATACCTCAGGATTTCTTACAGTTTCTCTATTTATCTTCTCTAAATTTTCTGGGATTTATCTTGGAAGAGAGATTCAGCTTCTTGTTTAGGACCAGACTCTGTTTTTTTGTTCCTTTTGTCCTTTATCTCTTGCTTATATTTTGAGAATTCTAAGTATTGAAAGATATTACTCATATTTATTGCATATTCCATGTCTAAAAATTCAAAAATCCAAAGTCTTTATGAATCTGATTCTGCTCCTTTGTTTATCCCTTGTGCTTACTCATGATATCTTATTTCCTTGTGTGTTGATATGATTTTTGACTGTGAATTGCTCATTCCATTGAAACTTTACCTGTGGGAAGGTGACATATAGCTGTGGTTCTACACATATGATTTGCATTTATTTGTTGATCTACTTAGATGCACTATCAAATACTTTCAAAGCAACACTGAATGAGAAAGGACAATGGAGGATTATTTCTTTTAAATTAAGGGGAAAAACTTCAACCCAGATGTTTTATCCAGTAAAATGGCCATTTAAATAGAGACGCATGATAAAAACTTCTCAAATATATAAAGCCTCAGAAATCAGACAAGCAAATGCCTACGTTAAAAAGGAACAAACTAAAATAATGTTATGATTGAATCACATCTCAATAGTTAAAAGAGCTCTAAATGAACTAAGCAGTGCCTCTCCCAACCCCACATTTAAAAAACAAAGACCAATGGGGGAAAAATCTTCAAGTTTATACTGTTTAAAGAGAAACACCAAAACATAGGGTTATAAAAAAGATAAAAATAAGAAAATATTCCAGGCCGGTGTTATGATTTTAATATCTAATGTAAAGGAAAGAACAGGAATGCTTCTCCACCCGGTTCCAGGGCACCATTCTCTCTGTAGAGTAGACACAGTGAAGATAGCCTTTCTTCTGAAATATCTAAATTGCCACCACCTCAGTAAAGTATTGAACAAGCTATTTCTAGGCTCTGAATTATTCCAAACTCTCAGATCCTCTTCCTCACTGCTTGTCGTCTATCTGAGATAAGCGGAAGGGAAGGTCCACACTTCCTAAGTGAAATGTTATACCACCCTGTACTGCTGCTTCACTTTGGGATTTCTGTATTTATCACTAGATAAATGGATAAAGAGCCCAAGTGTGGAAAAGGAAAGGGAAAAGGGCAGAAACAAAATGAAAGATAGAGAAGACAAATACAGAATGACAAACAAGAACTGAGAGAGACAGTAGATATATACAGAGATTTCAGTTAAAAAGTACAGATACATACAGTAAATGTGAAAACAGAATGAAAATAATAGGGAAAACAATAAAATGATGGGAACAGGGATTCTCAAAAGCTCAAAATGCATTGAAGCAATTACAAGTAAAGTAAAATATAGGGCCAGACTGTACAGATGGCAGGTTGTTTAATTATTCTATATTGAAAAATATTTCACTGCTTGAAAGGCCCTTCACGTACATGGTCACCTAACACAAAAGATGGGACATATGGAATACAGACATCTATGTTTCCACCAAAAGTCAAGGGTAACGAAATCTGAATACTTTCTATTGAGGACATCCAGTCCCTCACCCCTCTCCTCTGCAGGATGTGACTCTGGAGATTCTCAAGTAAGCAGAGTTTTCATAGACAGTCCCATTGCTCCTATGAAGTTCTTGAAGGATCCTCCCAAACTATTTCATCTTGGAAGGAATTTTCTGGAATCTAGAGAAAATTACATGTAATTAGGCTAGTGGGGAAATGATTATGAGCACTGTAACCCAAGACATGTGGAAAAACCCCCGGATCACATGCTACATTTCCACCATCCATTCCCTCCCACTCCCAAAACAAGCACTTACATTTTCACACACACAAGACATTTGCATTAGAAAGCTTCCAAAATTTAGTTTACTGTGTCTTCTTTGATCATTTGACCAATGAGTGAATCTGTGTTCAGGATGCTGAATACATAGGAAATCTTATAACAATTGGAGCCCATTTCTATCTTAACACATTAAAATTCTATTAACTTTAGTCATTATAGGACTATCCTTATAATTCTTATGTAATTAAATTATGAAAATTATTGACATCTTAAAATTGAAAATTATAAACACAAAACTTATAATCACACTGAGGAAATCTTTGAATGTACAGCATGCTAATTAAAACATTAAGCAAGGTTGATTGTCATTTCTTAGTAATCATTAGCCTCGACCTAGTGAGAGTAAAGGCTTATTAAAAGGAATTTAAAAAGATATTCCATTATTCCTTGGAAAGAGCATAACTTTGAACTCTGAAAATCTAGGTTCACATCTTGATCTTGTTATTTAGAAGCTGTGTCACTTCAAGCAAGGATTTAACCTCCCTGTTCCAGAGTGAGCTCAGCTGTAAAATAAGGATGATATTGTCCCTTAAGGTGTTGTAGTAAACAAATAAGATAAAAAATATGAAAATGCCTTACAAATTGTAAATCATTGTGTAAATGCAAAGAATCATTAGCATTTCTAGCCAAAATCATGCTTTTTCTTCAGTCCATTTCCTCAGATCACCTTCAGTCATGCCATGCTGTTGGCCACTTCCTCCTTGAAACGGTCTTCATTAGCTTTTATAAACTGTTCAACCCTGATGTTCTCACATGTCAATGGCCATTACTTTTCTGCTTTTTCGAAACCAAAAGTCCTTTTCCTTAATTCTCTTTTTACCCATTTCCTCTTCAAAATGACGACGGTACTTTGGTGAACCACCAAAGAATTGCCAAAAGTATATCAAGCTCTGAACCCTCTCTCCAAGCAGAATTCTATATTTCCATTGCCATTCCTGACACATCTACTTGAAAATTTACATGTACTCTGGTTCAATAAATCCACTGTTTCCCTCTCCCCAACCAAAAGTAGCTGTTTTAGTTTCCTGTGGCTGCCATAATGAAGTACCACCAACCGGGGTACTTAAAACAACAGAAATTTTTTCTCTCACGCTTCTGGAAACCAGAAGTCCAAAATCAAGCTGTCATCAGGAACACACTCTCTGAAGGTTCTAAAGGAAAATGTGTTCTATGCCTTTCTTTTAGCCTCTGTTGTTGCCAACAATCCTTCTCATTCCTTGGCTTGTACATTTATCTTTGTTCCAATCTTCGCCTCCATCATCATATGGTGTTCTCCCTGTCTGTGTCTTGTCTCTGTTTTCCCTTCCTAGAAGGACACCATCCATATCAGATTAGAGCCCACGTAATCAAGTATGGCATTATCTTAACTTGATTACATATGCAAAGAATCTATTTTCAAATAAGATAATATTCTTAAGTACCAGGGGTTATGACATATATTTTTTGGAGACACAATTCAAACCATAACAGCAGGTTGTCATCTTTAGCCTCTCCATTTTTAACAAAAGAATCAACCAATCTCTCAGTCTTTAAGACTGGAACCCTTTTTGATTTTAATTGAGATAAAATGACATGTCAAGTTGTATTGGTTTCCAGTGTACAGCATACCGATTCGATACATGTACATACTGCAGAGTGATCACCGCAGTAAATCTAGTTAACATCTATCACCACACACTGTTACAAATTGTTTTTCTAGCATTTGTTGAATTTGGTTGGCTAATATTTTATTGAGAATTTTTGCATCTATTTTCATCAGGGGTATTGGCACATAATTTTCTTTTCTTATAACATTCCCGTCTGGGTTTAGTATCAGGATAATGCTGGCCTCATGAAATGAGGTTGGAAGTATTACTTCCTCTTCTGTTTTTTGAAAAAGTTTGGAAAGCTTCACTCTTCAAATGTTCGGTAGAATTCACCAGTGAAGCCATCTGCTCCTGGACTTTTGTTTGTTGGGAGGTTTTTGATTACTGATTCAATCTTCTTACTAGTAATCAGTCTATTCAGTTTCCCATTTCTTCCTGATTCTATCTTGGTAGGTTGTATGTTTCTAGGAATTTATCCATTTCTTCTAGGTTGTCCAATTTGTTGCTATATAACTATTTAAGTAGTCTCTTATGATCCTTTGTGTTTTTGTGGTATCAGTTTTAATGTCACCTCTTTTGTTTATTATCTTATTTGTTTGAGTCCTCTCTTTTTCTTGGTGAGACTATCTAAATATTTCTCTATTTTGTTTATCTTCCCAAAAATCCAATACCTAATTACATTGATCTTTTCTATTGTCTTTTTAGTCTTTATTTCATTTATTTCCATTTTGATCTTGGTTATTTCCTTCCTTCTCCTGAGTTTTGGATTCATGTCTTTTTCTTTTTCTATGTCTTTGAGGTGTAAAGAAGTTAGGTTATTTATTTGAGATCTTTCTAGTGTATTCATATAGGCATTTATTGCTATGAACTTTCCTCTTAGAACTGTTTTTGCTACCTCCTATACATTTTGGTACATTGTACTTCCATTTTCAATTGTCTCAAGGTATCTTTGAATTCTCTCTTTATTTCTTCTTTGACCCTTGTGTTGTTCAAGAGCACACTCTCCACATGTTTGTGAATTCTCAAGTTTTCTTTCTGTAATTGATTTCTAGTTTCATACCATTAATATCATTGTGATCAGAAGTGACGCATGATAGGATTTCAATCTTCTTACATTTATTAAGACTTGTTTTGTGGCCTCACATGTGAGCTGTCCTGGAGAACGTTCTGTGCATACTTGGAGCAAAGTGTATTCTGCTGTTTTGGATGGAATGTTCTGTAAATATATCTTAAGACCATTTGATCTAACTAGTCATTTAACTGCAATGTTTCTTTATTGATTTTCTGTTTAAACATCTATCCTTTGATGAAAATGGAGAACTGAATTCCCCTGCTAATGAAGTATCATTGCATTGCTGTCCGTTTTTCCCTTTTGGTCTGATAAAATTTTCTTCACATATTTAAGTGCTCTGATGTTGATTGTATCAACATTCTTAAAAGTAATAGCCTGTTGGTGGATTGACTCCTTATCTTCATACAATGACTCTTTAGTCTCTTATTACAATCTTTGTCTTCAAGTCTATTTTGTCTGACTTAAGAATAGCTACCCCAGCCTTCTTATCCATTGCGTGGACTATGTTTTCAGTTCCTGTGTTTTCAGTTCTGTACATTCATAAAGGTGAAGTAAGTCTCTTCCAGCAACATGTAGTTGGGTCTTTTTGTTTTATCCATTCAGCCACTCTATGTCTTTGGATTAGAGCACTTAATCTGTCTACATTTAAAGTAATTTATGACTGGTATGGACTTATTAACATTTTGTTCATTAATTTCTGGCTGTTTTGTAATTTTTTTCTACCTTCTTGTCTGATTTCCTCTTTTGTGATTTGTTGATTTTTC
This sequence comes from Equus asinus, assembly GCF_041296235.1. Classification (NCBI taxonomy): domain Eukaryota; kingdom Metazoa; phylum Chordata; class Mammalia; order Perissodactyla; family Equidae; genus Equus; species Equus asinus. Next base: position 41,481,756 of record NC_091797.1, read on the forward strand.
TGAATTGATATGCTTTGATTCCTTTCTCTTTATTTTTGAATATCTAATATAGGTGTTTGCTTTGCAGTTACCAGGAGGCTCGCATAAAATATATTTTTTATAACAGTGAGTTTTCAATTGATAAGAATTTAAGTTCAAATGCATTCTAAAGTTCAACATTTTTGTTCCCTCTCGCACATGTTTTATGTGTTGATGTTACATTATACATCTTTTTATTTTTTGTAACTATTAACAAATTATTGTATTTATAGTTATATTTACTTCTTTTATCTTTTAAGCTTCATACTGCATTTATAAGTGATTAACTCATCACCGTTACGACATTAGGTTATTCTGAATTTTATTGCTGAGGACACTTGGAGGAAAATTATGTCTTGCTGAAGTTGTAGGGTAAACACTGTGTCCCTCAAGACGAAGCAGTGGAGAAGCTAGATCAGAATCCTCACACTTTCTTTCCAGTTTTAACGACTATAATTGTGCTGGGAAGTCCTCTTCTTCAGCCCCTACTACCATCATACATGTATACACCAATACCTCAGGATTTCTTACAGTTTCTCTATTTATCTTCTCTAAATTTTCTGGGATTTATCTTGGAAGAGAGATTCAGCTTCTTGTTTAGGACCAGACTCTGTTTTTTTGTTCCTTTTGTCCTTTATCTCTTGCTTATATTTTGAGAATTCTAAGTATTGAAAGATATTACTCATATTTATTGCATATTCCATGTCTAAAAATTCAAAAATCCAAAGTCTTTATGAATCTGATTCTGCTCCTTTGTTTATCCCTTGTGCTTACTCATGATATCTTATTTCCTTGTGTGTTGATATGATTTTTGACTGTGAATTGCTCATTCCATTGAAACTTTACCTGTGGGAAGGTGACATATAGCTGTGGTTCTACACATATGATTTGCATTTATTTGTTGATCTACTTAGATGCACTATCAAATACTTTCAAAGCAACACTGAATGAGAAAGGACAATGGAGGATTATTTCTTTTAAATTAAGGGGAAAAACTTCAACCCAGATGTTTTATCCAGTAAAATGGCCATTTAAATAGAGACGCATGATAAAAACTTCTCAAATATATAAAGCCTCAGAAATCAGACAAGCAAATGCCTACGTTAAAAAGGAACAAACTAAAATAATGTTATGATTGAATCACATCTCAATAGTTAAAAGAGCTCTAAATGAACTAAGCAGTGCCTCTCCCAACCCCACATTTAAAAAACAAAGACCAATGGGGGAAAAATCTTCAAGTTTATACTGTTTAAAGAGAAACACCAAAACATAGGGTTATAAAAAAGATAAAAATAAGAAAATATTCCAGGCCGGTGTTATGATTTTAATATCTAATGTAAAGGAAAGAACAGGAATGCTTCTCCACCCGGTTCCAGGGCACCATTCTCTCTGTAGAGTAGACACAGTGAAGATAGCCTTTCTTCTGAAATATCTAAATTGCCACCACCTCAGTAAAGTATTGAACAAGCTATTTCTAGGCTCTGAATTATTCCAAACTCTCAGATCCTCTTCCTCACTGCTTGTCGTCTATCTGAGATAAGCGGAAGGGAAGGTCCACACTTCCTAAGTGAAATGTTATACCACCCTGTACTGCTGCTTCACTTTGGGATTTCTGTATTTATCACTAGATAAATGGATAAAGAGCCCAAGTGTGGAAAAGGAAAGGGAAAAGGGCAGAAACAAAATGAAAGATAGAGAAGACAAATACAGAATGACAAACAAGAACTGAGAGAGACAGTAGATATATACAGAGATTTCAGTTAAAAAGTACAGATACATACAGTAAATGTGAAAACAGAATGAAAATAATAGGGAAAACAATAAAATGATGGGAACAGGGATTCTCAAAAGCTCAAAATGCATTGAAGCAATTACAAGTAAAGTAAAATATAGGGCCAGACTGTACAGATGGCAGGTTGTTTAATTATTCTATATTGAAAAATATTTCACTGCTTGAAAGGCCCTTCACGTACATGGTCACCTAACACAAAAGATGGGACATATGGAATACAGACATCTATGTTTCCACCAAAAGTCAAGGGTAACGAAATCTGAATACTTTCTATTGAGGACATCCAGTCCCTCACCCCTCTCCTCTGCAGGATGTGACTCTGGAGATTCTCAAGTAAGCAGAGTTTTCATAGACAGTCCCATTGCTTCTATGAAGTTCTTGAAGGATCCTCCCAAACTATTTCATCTTGGAAGGAATTTTCTGGAATCTAGAGAAAATTACATGTAATTAGGCTAGTGGGGAAATGATTATGAGCACTGTAACCCAAGACATGTGGAAAAACCCCCGGATCACATGCTACATTTCCACCATCCATTCCCTCCCACTCCCAAAACAAGCACTTACATTTTCACACACACAAGACATTTGCATTAGAAAGCTTCCAAAATTTAGTTTACTGTGTCTTCTTTGATCATTTGACCAATGAGTGAATCTGTGTTCAGGATGCTGAATACATAGGAAATCTTATAACAATTGGAGCCCATTTCTATCTTAACACATTAAAATTCTATTAACTTTAGTCATTATAGGACTATCCTTATAATTCTTATGGAATTAAATTATGAAAATTATTGACATCTTAAAATTGAAAATTATAAACACAAAACTTATAATCACACTGAGGAAATCTTTGAATGTACAGCATGCTAATTAAAACATTAAGCAAGGTTGATTGTCATTTCTTAGTAATCATTAGCCTCGACCTAGTGAGAGTAAAGGCTTATTAAAAGGAATTTAAAAAGATATTCCATTATTCCTTGGAAAGAGCATAACTTTGAACTCTGAAAATCTAGGTTCACATCTTGATCTTGTTATTTAGAAGCTGTGTCACTTCAAGCAAGGATTTAACCTCCCTGTTCCAGAGTGAGCTCAGCTGTAAAATAAGGATGATATTGTCCCTTAAGGTGTTGTAGTAAACAAATAAGATAAAAAATATGAAAATGCCTTACAAATTGTAAATCATTGTGTAAATGCAAAGAATCATTAGCATTTCTAGCCAAAATCATGCTTTTTCTTCAGTCCATTTCCTCAGATCACCTTCAGTCATGCCATGCTGTTGGCCACTTCCTCCTTGAAACGGTCTTCATTAGCTTTTATAAACTGTTCAACCCTGATGTTCTCACATGTCAATGGCCATTACTTTTCTGCTTTTTCGAAACCAAAAGTCCTTTTCCTTAATTCTCTTTTTACCCATTTCCTCTTCAAAATGACGACGGTACTTTGGTGAACCACCAAAGGATTGCCAAAAGTATATCAAGCTCTGAACCCTCTCTCCAAGCAGAATTCTATATTTCCATTGCCATTCCTGACACATCTACTTGAAAATTTACATGTACTCTGGTTCAATAAATCCACTGTTTCCCTCTCCCCAACCAAAAGTAGCTGTTTTAGTTTCCTGTGGCTGCCATAATGAAGTACCACCAACCGGGGTACTTAAAACAACAGAAATTTTTTCTCTCACGCTTCTGGAAACCAGAAGTCCAAAATCAAGCTGTCATCAGGAACACACTCTCTGAAGGTTCTAAAGGAAAATGTGTTCTATGCCTTTCTTTTAGCCTCTGTTGTTGCCAACAATCCTTCTCATTCCTTGGCTTGTACATTTATCTTTGTTCCAATCTTCGCCTCCATCATCATATGGTGTTCTCCCTGTCTGTGTCTTGTCTCTGTTTTCCCTTCCTAGAAGGACACCATCCATATCAGATTAGAGCCCACGTAATCAAGTATGGCATTATCTTAACTTGATTACATATGCAAAGAATCTATTTTCAAATAAGATAATATTCTTAAGTACCAGGGGTTATGACATATATTTTTTGGAGACACAATTCAAACCATAACAGCAGGTTGTCATCTTTAGCCTCTCCATTTTTAACAAAAGAATCAACCAATCTCTCAGTCTTTAAGACTGGAACCCTTTTTGATTTTAATTGAGATAAAATGACATGTCAAGTTGTATTGGTTTCCAGTGTACAGCATACCGATTCGATACATGTACATACTGCAGAGTGATCACCGCAGTAAATCTAGTTAACATCTATCACCACACACTGTTACAAATTGTTTTTCTAGCATTTGTTGAATTTGGTTGGCTAATATTTTATTGAGAATTTTTGCATCTATTTTCATCAGGGGTATTGGCACATAATTTTCTTTTCTTATAACATTCCCGTCTGGGTTTAGTATCAGGATAATGCTGGCCTCATGAAATGAGGTTGGAAGTATTACTTCCTCTTCTGTTTTTTGAAAAAGTTTGGAAAGCTTCACTCTTCAAATGTTCGGTAGAATTCACCAGTGAAGCCATCTGCTCCTGGACTTTTGTTTGTTGGGAGGTTTTTGATTACTGATTCAATCTTCTTACTAGTAATCAGTCTATTCAGTTTCCCATTTCCTCCTGATTCTATCTTGGTAGGTTGTATGTTTCTAGGAATTTATCCATTTCTTCTAGGTTGTCCAATTTGTTGCTATATAACTATTTAAGTAGTCTCTTATGATCCTTTGTGTTTTTGTGGTATCAGTTTTAATGTCACCTCTTTTGTTTATTATCTTATTTGTTTGAGTCCTCTCTTTTTCTTGGTGAGACTATCTAAATATTTCTCTATTTTGTTTATCTTCCCAAAAATCCAATACCTAATTACATTGATCTTTTCTATTGTCTTTTTAGTCTTTATTTCATTTATTTCCATTTTGATCTTGGTTATTTCCTTCCTTCTCCTGAGTTTTGGATTCATGTCTTTTTCTTTTTCTATGTCTTTGAGGTGTAAAGAAGTTAGGTTATTTATTTGAGATCTTTCTAGTGTATTCATATAGGCATTTATTGCTATGAACTTTCCTCTTAGAACTGTTTTTGCTACCTCCTATACATTTTGGTACATTGTACTTCCATTTTCAATTGTCTCAAGGTATCTTTGAATTCTCTCTTTATTTCTTCTTTGACCCTTGTGTTGTTCAAGAGCACACTCTCCACATGTTTGTGCATTCTCAAGTTTTCTTTCTGTAATTGATTTCTAGTTTCATACCATTAATATCATTGTGATCAGAAGTGACGCATGATAGGATTTCAATCTTCTTACATTTATTAAGACTTGTTTTGTGGCCTCACATGTGAGCTGTCCTGGAGAACGTTCTGTGCATACTTGGAGCAAAGTGTATTCTGCTGTTTTGGATGGAATGTTCTGTAAATATATCTTAAGACCATTTGATCTAACTAGTCATTTAACTGCAATGTTTCTTTATTGATTTTCTGTTTAAACATCTATCCTGTGATGAAAATGGAGAACTGAATTCCCCTGCTAATGAAGTATCATTGCATTGCTGTCCGTTTTTCCCTTTTGGTCTGATAAAATTTTCTTCACATATTTAAGTGCTCTGATGTTGATTGTATCAACATTCTTAAAAGTAATAGCCTGTTGGTGGATTGACTCCTTATCTTCATACAATGACTCTTTAGTCTCTTATTACAATCTTTGTCTTCAAGTCTATTTTGTCTGACTTAAGAATAGCTACCCCAGCCTTCTTATCCATTGCGTGGACTATGTTTTCAGTTCCTGTGTTTTCAGTTCTGTACATTCATAAAGGTGAAGTAAGTCTCTTCCAGCAACATGTAGTTGGGTCTTTTTGTTTTATCCATTCAGCCACTCTATGTCTTTGGATTAGAGCACTTAATCTGTCTACATTTAAAGTAATTTATGACTGGTATGGACTTATTAACATTTTGTTCATTAATTTCTGGCTGTTTTGTAATTTTTTTCTACCTTCTTGTCTGATTTCCTCTTTTGTGATTTGTTGATTTTTCTGAATTGATATGCTTTGATTCCTTTCTCTTTATTTTTGAATATCTAATATAGGTGTTTGCTTTGCAGTTACCAGGAGGCTCGCATAAAATATATTTTTTATAACAGTGAGTTTTCAATTGATAAGAATTTAAGTTCAAATGCATTCTAAAGTTCAACATTTTTGTTCCCTCTCGCACATGTTTTATGTGTTGATGTTACATTATACATCTTTTTATTTTTTGTAACTATTAACAAATTATTGTATTTATAGTTATATTTACTTCTTTTATCTTTTAAGCTTCATACTGCATTTATAAGTGATTAACTCATCACCGTTACAACATTAGGTTATTCTGAATTTTATTGCTGAGGACACTTGGAGGAAAATTATGTCTTGCTGAAGTTGTAGGGTAAACACTGTGTCCCTCAAGACGAAGCAGTGGAGAAGCTAGATCAGAATCCTCACACTTTCTTTCCAGTTTTAACGACTATAATTGTGCTGGGAAGTCCTCTTCTTCAGCCCCTACTACCATCATACATGTATACACCAATACCTCAGGATTTCTTACAGTTTCTCTATTTATCTTCTCTAAATTTTCTGGGATTTATCTTGGAAGAGAGATTCAGCTTCTTGTTTAGGACCAGACTCTGTTTTTTTGTTCCTTTTGTCCTTTATCTCTTGCTTATATTTTGAGAATTCTAAGTATTGAAAGATATTACTCATATTTATTGCATATTCCATGTCTAAAAATTCAAAAATCCAAAGTCTTTATGAATCTGATTCTGCTCCTTTGTTTATCCCTTGTGCTTACTCATGATATCTTATTTCCTTGTGTGTTGATATGATTTTTGACTGTGAATTGCTCATTCCATTGAAACTTTACCTGTGGGAAGGTGACATATAGCTGTGGTTCTACACATATGATTTGCATTTATTTGTTGATCTACTTAGATGCACTATCAAATACTTTCAAAGCAACACTGAATGAGAAAGGACAATGGAGGATTATTTCTTTTAAATTAAGGGGAAAAACTTCAACCCAGATGTTTTATCCAGTAAAATGGCCATTTAAATAGAGACGCATGATAAAAACTTCTCAAATATATAAAGCCTCAGAAATCAGACAAGCAAATGCCTACGTTAAAAAGGAACAAACTAAAATAATGTTATGATTGAATCACATCTCAATAGTTAAAAGAGCTCTAAATGAACTAAGCAGTGCCTCTCCCAACCCCACATTTAAAAAACAAAGACCAATGGGGGAAAAATCTTCAAGTTTATACTGTTTAAAGAGAAACACCAAAACATAGGGTTATAAAAAAGATAAAAATAAGAAAATATTCCAGGCCGGTGTTATGATTTTAATATCTAATGTAAAGGAAAGAACAGGAATGCTTCTCCACCCGGTTCCAGGGCACCATTCTCTCTGTAGAGTAGACACAGTGAACATAGCCTTTCTTCTGAAATATCTAAATTGCCACCACCTCAGTAAAGTATTGAACAAGCTATTTCTAGGCTCTGAATTATTCCAAACTCTCAGATCCTCTTCCTCACTGCTTGTCGTCTATCTGAGATAAGCGGAAGGGAAGGTCCACACTTCCTAAGTGAAATGTTATACCACCCTGTACTGCTGCTTCACTTTGGGATTTCTGTATTTATCACTAGATAAATGGATAAAGAGCCCAAGTGTGGAAAAGGAAAGGGAAAAGGGCAGAAACAAAATGAAAGATAGAGAAGACAAATACAGAATGACAAACAAGAACTGAGAGAGACAGTAGATATATACAGAGATTTCAGTTAAAAAGTACAGATACATACAGTAAATGTGAAAACAGAATGAAAATAATAGGGAAAACAATAAAATGATGGGAACAGGGATTCTCAAAAGCTCAAAATGCATTGAAGCAATTACAAGTAAAGTAAAATATAGGGCCAGACTGTACAGATGGCAGGTTGTTTAATTATTCTATATTGAAAAATATTTCACTGCTTGAAAGGCCCTTCACGTACATGGTCACCTAACACAAAAGATGGGACATATGGAATACAGACATCTATGTTTCCACCAAAAGTCAAGGGTAACGAAATCTGAATACTTTCTATTGAGGACATCCAGTCCCTCACCCCTCTCCTCTGCAGGATGTGACTCTGGAGATTCTCAAGTAAGCAGAGTTTTCATAGACAGTCCCATTGCTTCTATGAAGTTCTTGAAGGATCCTCCCAAACTATTTCATCTTGGAAGGAATTTTCTGGAATCTAGAGAAAATTACATGTAATTAGGCTAGTGGGGAAATGATTATGAGCACTGTAACCCAAGACATGTGGAAAAACCCCCGGATCACATGCTACATTTCCACCATCCATTCCCTCCCACTCCCAAAACAAGCACTTACATTTTCACACACACAAGACATTTGCATTAGAAAGCTTCCAAAATTTAGTTTACTGTGTCTTCTTTGATCATTTGACCAATGAGTGAATCTGTGTTCAGGATGCTGAATACATAGGAAATCTTATAACAATTGGAGCCCATTTCTATCTTAACACATTAAAATTCTATTAACTTTAGTCATTATAGGACTATCCTTATAATTCTTATGTAATTAAATTATGAAAATTATTGACATCTTAAAATTGAAAATTATAAACACAAAACTTATAATCACACTGAGGAAATCTTTGAATGTACAGCATGCTAATTAAAACATTAAGCAAGGTTGATTGTCATTTCTTAGTAATCATTAGCCTCGACCTAGTGAGAGTAAAGGCTTATTAAAAGGAATTTAAAAAGATATTCCATTATTCCTTGGAAAGAGCATAACTTTGAACTCTGAAAATCTAGGTTCACATCTTGATCTTGTTATTTAGAAGCTGTGTCACTTCAAGCAAGGATTTAACCTCCCTGTTCCAGAGTGAGCTCAGCTGTAAAATAAGGATGATATTGTCCCTTAAGGTGTTGTAGTAAACAAATAAGATAAAAAATATGAAAATGCCTTACAAATTGTAAATCATTGTGTAAATGCAAAGAATCATTAGCATTTCTAGCCAAAATCATGCTTTTTCTTCAGTCCATTTCCTCAGATCACCTTCAGTCATGCCATGCTGTTGGCCACTTCCTCCTTGAAACGGTCTTCATTAGCTTTTATAAACTGTTCAACCCTGATGTTCTCACATGTCAATGGCCATTACTTTTCTGCTTTTTCGAAACCAAAAGTCCTTTTCCTTAATTCTCTTTTTACCCATTTCCTCTTCAAAATGACGACGGTACTTTGGTGAACCACCAAAGGATTGCCAAAAGTATATCAAGCTCTGAACCCTCTCTCCAAGCAGAATTCTATATTTCCATTGCCATTCCTGACACATCTACTTGAAAATTTACATGTACTCTGGTTCAATAAATCCACTGTTTCCCTCTCCCCAACCAAAAGTAGCTGTTTTAGTTTCCTGTGGCTGCCATAATGAAGTACCACCAACCGGGGTACTTAAAACAACAGAAATTTTTTCTCTCACGCTTCTGGAAACCAGAAGTCCAAAATCAAGCTGTCATCAGGAACACACTCTCTGAAGGTTCTAAAGGAAAATGTGTTCTATGCCTTTCTTTTAGCCTCTGTTGTTGCCAACAATCCTTCTCATTCCTTGGCTTGTACATTTATCTTTGTTCCAATCTTCGCCTCCATCATCATATGGTGTTCTCCCTGTCTGTGTCTTGTCTCTGTTTTCCCTTCCTAGAAGGACACCATCCATATCAGATTAGAGCCCACGTAATCAAGTATGGCATTATCTTAACTTGATTACATATGCAAAGAATCTATTTTCAAATAAGATAATATTCTTAAGTACCAGGGGTTATGACATATATTTTTTGGAGACACAATTCAAACCATAACAGCAGGTTGTCATCTTTAGCCTCTCCATTTTTAACAAAAGAATCAACCAATCTCTCAGTCTTTAAGACTGGAACCCTTTTTGATTTTAATTGAGATAAAATGACATGTCAAGTTGTATTGGTTTCCAGTGTACAGCATACCGATTCGATACATGTACATACTGCAGAGTGATCACCGCAGTAAATCTAGTTAACATCTATCACCACACACTGTTACAAATTGTTTTTCTAGCATTTGTTGAATTTGGTTGGCTAATATTTTATTGAGAATTTTTGCATCTATTTTCATCAGGGGTATTGGCACATAATTTTCTTTTCTTATAACATTCCCGTCTGGGTTTAGTATCAGGATAATGCTGGCCTCATGAAATGAGGTTGGAAGTATTACTTCCTCTTCTGTTTTTTGAAAAAGTTTGGAAAGCTTCACTCTTCAAATGTTCGGTAGAATTCACCAGTGAAGCCATCTGCTCCTGGACTTTTGTTTGTTGGGAGGTTTTTGATTACTGATTCAATCTTCTTACTAGTAATCAGTCTATTCAGTTTCCCATTTCCTCCTGATTCTATCTTGGTAGGTTGTATGTTTCTAGGAATTTATCCATTTCTTCTAGGTTGTCCAATTTGTTGCTATATAACTATTTAAGTAGTCTCTTATGATCCTTTGTGTTTTTGTGGTATCAGTTTTAATGTCACCTCTTTTGTTTATTATCTTATTTGTTTGAGTCCTCTCTTTTTCTTGGTGAGACTATCTAAATATTTCTCTATTTTGTTTATCTTCCCAAAAATCCAATACCTAATTACATTGATCTTTTCTATTGTCTTTTTAGTCTTTATTTCATTTATTTCCATTTTGATCTTGGTTATTTCCTTCCTTCTCCTGAGTTTTGGATTCATGTCTTTTTCTTTTTCTATGTCTTTGAGGTGTAAAGAAGTTAGGTTATTTATTTGAGATCTTTCTAGTGTATTCATATAGGCATTTATTGCTATGAACTTTCCTCTTAGAACTGTTTTTGCTACCTCCTATACATTTTGGTACATTGTACTTCCATTTTCAATTGTCTCAAGGTATCTTTGAATTCTCTCTTTATTTCTTCTTTGACCCTTGTGTTGTTCAAGAGCACACTCTCCACATGTTTGTGCATTCTCAAGTTTTCTTTCTGTAATTGATTTCTAGTTTCATACCATTAATATCATTGTGATCAGAAGTGACGCATGATAGGATTTCAATCTTCTTACATTTATTAAGACTTGTTTTGTGGCCTCACATGTGAGCTGTCCTGGAGAACGTTCTGTGCATACTTGGAGCAAAGTGTATTCTGCTGTTTTGGATGGAATGTTCTGTAAATATATCTTAAGACCATTTGATCTAACTAGTCATTTAACTGCAATGTTTCTTTATTGATTTTCTGTTTAAACATCTATCCTGTGATGAAAATGGAGAACTGAATTCCCCTGCTAATGAAGTATCATTGCATTGCTGTCCGTTTTTCCCTTTTGGTCTGATAAAATTTTCTTCACATATTTAAGTGCTCTGATGTTGATTGTATCAACATTCTTAAAAGTAATAGCCTGTTGGTGGATTGACTCCTTATCTTCATACAATGACTCTTTAGTCTCTTATTACAATCTTTGTCTTCAAGTCTATTTTGTCTGACTTAAGAATAGCTACCCCAGCCTTCTTATCCATTGCGTGGACTATGTTTTCAGTTCCTGTGTTTTCAGTTCTGTACATTCATAAAGGTGAAGTAAGTCTCTTCCAGCAACATGTAGTTGGGTCTTTTTGTTTTATCCATTCAGCCACTCTATGTCTTTGGATTAGAGCACTTAATCTGTCTACATTTAAAGTAATTTATGACTGGTATGGACTTATTAACATTTTGTTCATTAATTTCTGGCTGTTTTGTAATTTTTTTCTACCTTCTTGTCTGATTTCCTCTTTTGTGATTTGTTGATTTTTCTGAATTGATATGCTTTGATTCCTTTCTCTTTATTTTTGAATATCTAATATAGGTGTTTGCTTTGCAGTTACCAGGAGGCTCGCATAAAATATATTTTTTATAACAGTGAGTTTTCAATTGATAAGAATTTAAGTTCAAATGCATTCTAAAGTTCAACATTTTTGTTCCCTCTCGCACATGTTTTATGTGTTGATGTTACATTATACATCTTTTTATTTTTTGTAACTATTAACAAATTATTGTATTTATAGTTATATTTACTTCTTTTATCTTTTAAGCTTCATACTGCATTTATAAGTGATTAACTCATCACCGTTACGACATTAGGTTATTCTGAATTTTATTGCTGAGGACACTTGGAGGAAAATTATGTCTTGCTGAAGTTGTAGGGTAAACACTGTGTCCCTCAAGACGAAGCAGTGGAGAAGCTAGATCAGAATCCTCACACTTTCTTTCCAGTTTTAACGACTATAATTGTGCTGGGAAGTCCTCTTCTTCAGCCCCTACTACCATCATACATGTATACACCAATACCTCAGGATTTCTTACAGTTTCTCTATTTATCTTCTCTAAATTTTCTGGGATTTATCTTGGAAGAGAGATTCAGCTTCTTGTTTAGGACCAGACTCTGTTTTTTTGTTCCTTTTGTCCTTTATCTCTTGCTTATATTTTGAGAATTCTAAGTATTGAAAGATATTACTCATATTTATTGCATATTCCATGTCTAAAAATTCAAAAATCCAAAGTCTTTATGAATCTGATTCTGCTCCTTTGTTTATCCCTTGTGCTTACTCATGATATCTTATTTCCTTGTGTGTTGATATGATTTTTGACTGTGAATTGCTCATTCCATTGAAACTTTACCTGTGGGAAGGTGACATATAGCTGTGGTTCTACACATATGATTTGCATTTATTTGTTGATCTACTTAGATGCACTATCAAATACTTTCAAAGCAACACTGAATGAGAAAGGACAATGGAGGATTATTTCTTTTAAATTAAGGGGAAAAACTTCAACCCAGATGTTTTATCCAGTAAAATGGCCATTTAAATAGAGACGCATGATAAAAACTTCTCAAATATATAAAGCCTCAGAAATCAGACAAGCAAATGCCTACGTTAAAAAGGAACAAACTAAAATAATGTTATGATTGAATCACATCTCAATAGTTAAAAGAGCTCTAAATGAACTAAGCAGTGCCTCTCCCAACCCCACATTTAAAAAACAAAGACCAATGGGGGAAAAATCTTCAAGTTTATACTGTTTAAAGAGAAACACCAAAACATAGGGTTATAAAAAAGATAAAAATAAGAAAATATTCCAGGCCGGTGTTATGATTTTAATATCTAATGTAAAGGAAAGAACAGGAATGCTTCTCCACCCGGTTCCAGGGCACCATTCTCTCTGTAGAGTAGACACAGTGAACATAGCCTTTCTTCTGAAATATCTAAATTGCCACCACCTCAGTAAAGTATTGAACAAGCTATTTCTAGGCTCTGAATTATTCCAAACTCTCAGATCCTCTTCCTCACTGCTTGTCGTCTATCTGAGATAAGCGGAAGGGAAGGTCCACACTTCCTAAGTGAAATGTTATACCACCCTGTACTGCTGCTTCACTTTGGGATTTCTGTATTTATCACTAGATAAATGGATAAAGAGCCCAAGTGTGGAAAAGGAAAGGGAAAAGGGCAGAAACAAAATGAAAGATAGAGAAGACAAATACAGAATGACAAACAAGAACTGAGAGAGACAGTAGATATATACAGAGATTTCAGTTAAAAAGTACAGATACATACAGTAAATGTGAAAACAGAATGAAAATAATAGGGAAAACAATAAAATGATGGGAACAGGGATTCTCAAAAGCTCAAAATGCATTGAAGCAATTACAAGTAAAGTAAAATATAGGGCCAGACTGTACAGATGGCAGGTTGTTTAATTATTCTATATTGAAAAATATTTCACTGCTTGAAAGGCCCTTCACGTACATGGTCACCTAACACAAAAGATGGGACATATGGAATACAGACATCTATGTTTCCACCAAAAGTCAAGGGTAACGAAATCTGAATACTTTCTATTGAGGACATCCAGTCCCTCACCCCTCTCCTCTGCAGGATGTGACTCTGGAGATTCTCAAGTAAGCAGAGTTTTCATAGACAGTCCCATTGCTTCTATGAAGTTCTTGAAGGATCCTCCCAAACTATTTCATCTTGGAAGGAATTTTCTGGAATCTAGAGAAAATTACATGTAATTAGGCTAGTGGGGAAATGATTATGAGCACTGTAACCCAAGACATGTGGAAAAACCCCCGGATCACATGCTACATTTCCACCATCCATTCCCTCCCACTCCCAAAACAAGCACTTACATTTTCACACACACAAGACATTTGCATTAGAAAGCTTCCAAAATTTAGTTTACTGTGTCTTCTTTGATCATTTGACCAATGAGTGAATCTGTGTTCAGGATGCTGAATACATAGGAAATCTTATAACAATTGGAGCCCATTTCTATCTTAACACATTAAAATTCTATTAACTTTAGTCATTATAGGACTATCCTTATAATTCTTATGTAATTAAATTATGAAAATTATTGACATCTTAAAATTGAAAATTATAAACACAAAACTTATAATCACACTGAGGAAATCTTTGAATGTACAGCATGCTAATTAAAACATTAAGCAAGGTTGATTGTCATTTCTTAGTAATCATTAGCCTCGACCTAGTGAGAGTAAAGGCTTATTAAAAGGAATTTAAAAAGATATTCCATTATTCCTTGGAAAGAGCATAACTTTGAACTCTGAAAATCTAGGTTCACATCTTGATCTTGTTATTTAGAAGCTGTGTCACTTCAAGCAAGGATTTAACCTCCCTGTTCCAGAGTGAGCTCAGCTGTAAAATAAGGATGATATTGTCCCTTAAGGTGTTGTAGTAAACAAATAAGATAAAAAATATGAAAATGCCTTACAAATTGTAAATCATTGTGTAAATGCAAAGAATCATTAGCATTTCTAGCCAAAATCATGCTTTTTCTTCAGTCCATTTCCTCAGATCACCTTCAGTCATGCCATGCTGTTGGCCACTTCCTCCTTGAAACGGTCTTCATTAGCTTTTATAAACTGTTCAACCCTGATGTTCTCACATGTCAATGGCCATTACTTTTCTGCTTTTTCGAAACCAAAAGTCCTTTTCCTTAATTCTCTTTTTACCCATTTCCTCTTCAAAATGACGACGGTACTTTGGTGAACCACCAAAGGATTGCCAAAAGTATATCAAGCTCTGAACCCTCTCTCCAAGCAGAATTCTATATTTCCATTGCCATTCCTGACACATCTACTTGAAAATTTACATGTACTCTGGTTCAATAAATCCACTGTTTCCCTCTCCCCAACCAAAAGTAGCTGTTTTAGTTTCCTGTGGCTGCCATAATGAAGTACCACCAACCGGGGTACTTAAAACAACAGAAATTTTTTCTCTCACGCTTCTGGAAACCAGAAGTCCAAAATCAAGCTGTCATCAGGAACACACTCTCTGAAGGTTCTAAAGGAAAATGTGTTCTATGCCTTTCTTTTAGCCTCTGTTGTTGCCAACAATCCTTCTCATTCCTTGGCTTGTACATTTATCTTTGTTCCAATCTTCGCCTCCATCATCATATGGTGTTCTCCCTGTCTGTGTCTTGTCTCTGTTTTCCCTTCCTAGAAGGACACCATCCATATCAGATTAGAGCCCACGTAATCAAGTATGGCATTATCTTAACTTGATTACATATGCAAAGAATCTATTTTCAAATAAGATAATATTCTTAAGTACCAGGGGTTATGACATATATTTTTTGGAGACACAATTCAAACCATAACAGCAGGTTGTCATCTTTAGCCTCTCCATTTTTAACAAAAGAATCAACCAATCTCTCAGTCTTTAAGACTGGAACCCTTTTTGATTTTAATTGAGATAAAATGACATGTCAAGTTGTATTGGTTTCCAGTGTACAGCATACCGATTCGATACATGTACATACTGCAGAGTGATCACCGCAGTAAATCTAGTTAACATCTATCACCACACACTGTTACAAATTGTTTTTCTAGCATTTGTTGAATTTGGTTGGCTAATATTTTATTGAGAATTTTTGCATCTATTTTCATCAGGGGTATTGGCACATAATTTTCTTTTCTTATAACATTCCCGTCTGGGTTTAGTATCAGGATAATGCTGGCCTCATGAAATGAGGTTGGAAGTATTACTTCCTCTTCTGTTTTTTGAAAAAGTTTGGAAAGCTTCACTCTTCAAATGTTCGGTAGAATTCACCAGTGAAGCCATCTGCTCCTGGACTTTTGTTTGTTGGGAGGTTTTTGATTACTGATTCAATCTTCTTACTAGTAATCAGTCTATTCAGTTTCCCATTTCCTCCTGATTCTATCTTGGTAGGTTGTATGTTTCTAGGAATTTATCCATTTCTTCTAGGTTGTCCAATTTGTTGCTATATAACTATTTAAGTAGTCTCTTATGATCCTTTGTGTTTTTGTGGTATCAGTTTTAATGTCACCTCTTTTGTTTATTATCTTATTTGTTTGAGTCCTCTCTTTTTCTTGGTGAGACTATCTAAATATTTCTCTATTTTGTTTATCTTCCCAAAAATCCAATACCTAATTACATTGATCTTTTCTATTGTCTTTTTAGTCTTTATTTCATTTATTTCCATTTTGATCTTGGTTATTTCCTTCCTTCTCCTGAGTTTTGGATTCATGTCTTTTTCTTTTTCTATGTCTTTGAGGTGTAAAGAAGTTAGGTTATTTATTTGAGATCTTTCTAGTGTATTCATATAGGCATTTATTGCTATGAACTTTCCTCTTAGAACTGTTTTTGCTACCTCCTATACATTTTGGTACATTGTACTTCCATTTTCAATTGTCTCAAGGTATCTTTGAATTCTCTCTTTATTTCTTCTTTGACCCTTGTGTTGTTCAAGAGCACACTCTCCACATGTTTGTGCATTCTCAAGTTTTCTTTCTGTAATTGATTTCTAGTTTCATACCATTAATATCATTGTGATCAGAAGTGACGCATGATAGGATTTCAATCTTCTTACATTTATTAAGACTTGTTTTGTGGCCTCACATGTGAGCTGTCCTGGAGAACGTTCTGTGCATACTTGGAGCAAAGTGTATTCTGCTGTTTTGGATGGAATGTTCTGTAAATATATCTTAAGACCATTTGATCTAACTAGTCATTTAACTGCAATGTTTCTTTATTGAT
This sequence comes from Equus asinus, assembly GCF_041296235.1. Classification (NCBI taxonomy): domain Eukaryota; kingdom Metazoa; phylum Chordata; class Mammalia; order Perissodactyla; family Equidae; genus Equus; species Equus asinus. The sequence goes on from NC_091797.1 coordinate 41,498,667, forward strand.
TTTCTGTTTAAACATCTATCCTGTGATGAAAATGGAGAACTGAATTCCCCTGCTAATGAAGTATCATTGCATTGCTGTCCGTTTTTCCCTTTTGGTCTGATAAAATTTTCTTCACATATTTAAGTGCTCTGATGTTGATTGTATCAACATTCTTAAAAGTAATAGCCTGTTGGTGGATTGACTCCTTATCTTCATACAATGACTCTTTAGTCTCTTATTACAATCTTTGTCTTCAAGTCTATTTTGTCTGACTTAAGAATAGCTACCCCAGCCTTCTTATCCATTGCGTGGACTATGTTTTCAGTTCCTGTGTTTTCAGTTCTGTACATTCATAAAGGTGAAGTAAGTCTCTTCCAGCAACATGTAGTTGGGTCTTTTTGTTTTATCCATTCAGCCACTCTATGTCTTTGGATTAGAGCACTTAATCTGTCTACATTTAAAGTAATTTATGACTGGTATGGACTTATTAACATTTTGTTCATTAATTTCTGGCTGTTTTGTAATTTTTTTCTACCTTCTTGTCTGATTTCCTCTTTTGTGATTTGTTGATTTTTCTGAATTGATATGCTTTGATTCCTTTCTCTTTATTTTTGAATATCTAATATAGGTGTTTGCTTTGCAGTTACCAGGAGGCTCGCATAAAATATATTTTTTATAACAGTGAGTTTTCAATTGATAAGAATTTAAGTTCAAATGCATTCTAAAGTTCAACATTTTTGTTCCCTCTCGCACATGTTTTATGTGTTGATGTTACATTATACATCTTTTTATTTTTTGTAACTATTAACAAATTATTGTATTTATAGTTATATTTACTTCTTTTATCTTTTAAGCTTCATACTGCATTTATAAGTGATTAACTCATCACCGTTACGACATTAGGTTATTCTGAATTTTATTGCTGAGGACACTTGGAGGAAAATTATGTCTTGCTGAAGTTGTAGGGTAAACACTGTGTCCCTCAAGACGAAGCAGTGGAGAAGCTAGATCAGAATCCTCACACTTTCTTTCCAGTTTTAACGACTATAATTGTGCTGGGAAGTCCTCTTCTTCAGCCCCTACTACCATCATACATGTATACACCAATACCTCAGGATTTCTTACAGTTTCTCTATTTATCTTCTCTAAATTTTCTGGGATTTATCTTGGAAGAGAGATTCAGCTTCTTGTTTAGGACCAGACTCTGTTTTTTTGTTCCTTTTGTCCTTTATCTCTTGCTTATATTTTGAGAATTCTAAGTATTGAAAGATATTACTCATATTTATTGCATATTCCATGTCTAAAAATTCAAAAATCCAAAGTCTTTATGAATCTGATTCTGCTCCTTTGTTTATCCCTTGTGCTTACTCATGATATCTTATTTCCTTGTGTGTTGATATGATTTTTGACTGTGAATTGCTCATTCCATTGAAACTTTACCTGTGGGAAGGTGACATATAGCTGTGGTTCTACACATATGATTTGCATTTATTTGTTGATCTACTTAGATGCACTATCAAATACTTTCAAAGCAACACTGAATGAGAAAGGACAATGGAGGATTATTTCTTTTAAATTAAGGGGAAAAACTTCAACCCAGATGTTTTATCCAGTAAAATGGCCATTTAAATAGAGACGCATGATAAAAACTTCTCAAATATATAAAGCCTCAGAAATCAGACAAGCAAATGCCTACGTTAAAAAGGAACAAACTAAAATAATGTTATGATTGAATCACATCTCAATAGTTAAAAGAGCTCTAAATGAACTAAGCAGTGCCTCTCCCAACCCCACATTTAAAAAACAAAGACCAATGGGGGAAAAATCTTCAAGTTTATACTGTTTAAAGAGAAACACCAAAACATAGGGTTATAAAAAAGATAAAAATAAGAAAATATTCCAGGCCGGTGTTATGATTTTAATATCTAATGTAAAGGAAAGAACAGGAATGCTTCTCCACCCGGTTCCAGGGCACCATTCTCTCTGTAGAGTAGACACAGTGAACATAGCCTTTCTTCTGAAATATCTAAATTGCCACCACCTCAGTAAAGTATTGAACAAGCTATTTCTAGGCTCTGAATTATTCCAAACTCTCAGATCCTCTTCCTCACTGCTTGTCGTCTATCTGAGATAAGCGGAAGGGAAGGTCCACACTTCCTAAGTGAAATGTTATACCACCCTGTACTGCTGCTTCACTTTGGGATTTCTGTATTTATCACTAGATAAATGGATAAAGAGCCCAAGTGTGGAAAAGGAAAGGGAAAAGGGCAGAAACAAAATGAAAGATAGAGAAGACAAATACAGAATGACAAACAAGAACTGAGAGAGACAGTAGATATATACAGAGATTTCAGTTAAAAAGTACAGATACATACAGTAAATGTGAAAACAGAATGAAAATAATAGGGAAAACAATAAAATGATGGGAACAGGGATTCTCAAAAGCTCAAAATGCATTGAAGCAATTACAAGTAAAGTAAAATATAGGGCCAGACTGTACAGATGGCAGGTTGTTTAATTATTCTATATTGAAAAATATTTCACTGCTTGAAAGGCCCTTCACGTACATGGTCACCTAACACAAAAGATGGGACATATGGAATACAGACATCTATGTTTCCACCAAAAGTCAAGGGTAACGAAATCTGAATACTTTCTATTGAGGACATCCAGTCCCTCACCCCTCTCCTCTGCAGGATGTGACTCTGGAGATTCTCAAGTAAGCAGAGTTTTCATAGACAGTCCCATTGCTTCTATGAAGTTCTTGAAGGATCCTCCCAAACTATTTCATCTTGGAAGGAATTTTCTGGAATCTAGAGAAAATTACATGTAATTAGGCTAGTGGGGAAATGATTATGAGCACTGTAACCCAAGACATGTGGAAAAACCCCCGGATCACATGCTACATTTCCACCATCCATTCCCTCCCACTCCCAAAACAAGCACTTACATTTTCACACACACAAGACATTTGCATTAGAAAGCTTCCAAAATTTAGTTTACTGTGTCTTCTTTGATCATTTGACCAATGAGTGAATCTGTGTTCAGGATGCTGAATACATAGGAAATCTTATAACAATTGGAGCCCATTTCTATCTTAACATATTAAAATTCTATTAACTTTAGTCATTATAGGACTATCCTTATAATTCTTATGTAATTAAATTATGAAAATTATTGACATCTTAAAATTGAAAATTATAAACACAAAACTTATAATCACACTGAGGAAATCTTTGAATGTACAGCATGCTAATTAAAACATTAAGCAAGGTTGATTGTCATTTCTTAGTAATCATTAGCCTCGACCTAGTGAGAGTAAAGGCTTATTAAAAGGAATTTAAAAAGATATTCCATTATTCCTTGGAAAGAGCATAACTTTGAACTCTGAAAATCTAGGTTCACATCTTGATCTTGTTATTTAGAAGCTGTGTCACTTCAAGCAAGGATTTAACCTCCCTGTTCCAGAGTGAGCTCAGCTGTAAAATAAGGATGATATTGTCCCTTAAGGTGTTGTAGTAAACAAATAAGATAAAAAATATGAAAATGCCTTACAAATTGTAAATCATTGTGTAAATGCAAAGAATCATTAGCATTTCTAGCCAAAATCATGCTTTTTCTTCAGTCCATTTCCTCAGATCACCTTCAGTCATGCCATGCTGTTGGCCACTTCCTCCTTGAAACGGTCTTCATTAGCTTTTATAAACTGTTCAACCCTGATGTTCTCACATGTCAATGGCCATTACTTTTCTGCTTTTTCGAAACCAAAAGTCCTTTTCCTTAATTCTCTTTTTACCCATTTCCTCTTCAAAATGACGACGGTACTTTGGTGAACCACCAAAGGATTGCCAAAAGTATATCAAGCTCTGAACCCTCTCTCCAAGCAGAATTCTATATTTCCATTGCCATTCCTGACACATCTACTTGAAAATTTACATGTACTCTGGTTCAATAAATCCACTGTTTCCCTCTCCCCAACCAAAAGTAGCTGTTTTAGTTTCCTGTGGCTGCCATAATGAAGTACCACCAACCGGGGTACTTAAAACAACAGAAATTTTTTCTCTCACGCTTCTGGAAACCAGAAGTCCAAAATCAAGCTGTCATCAGGAACACACTCTCTGAAGGTTCTAAAGGAAAATGTGTTCTATGCCTTTCTTTTAGCCTCTGTTGTTGCCAACAATCCTTCTCATTCCTTGGCTTGTACATTTATCTTTGTTCCAATCTTCGCCTCCATCATCATATGGTGTTCTCCCTGTCTGTGTCTTGTCTCTGTTTTCCCTTCCTAGAAGGACACCATCCATATCAGATTAGAGCCCACGTAATCAAGTATGGCATTATCTTAACTTGATTACATATGCAAAGAATCTATTTTCAAATAAGATAATATTCTTAAGTACCAGGGGTTATGACATATATTTTTTGGAGACACAATTCAAACCATAACAGCAGGTTGTCATCTTTAGCCTCTCCATTTTTAACAAAAGAATCAACCAATCTCTCAGTCTTTAAGACTGGAACCCTTTTTGATTTTAATTGAGATAAAATGACATGTCAAGTTGTATTGGTTTCCAGTGTACAGCATACCGATTCGATACATGTACATACTGCAGAGTGATCACCGCAGTAAATCTAGTTAACATCTATCACCACACACTGTTACAAATTGTTTTTCTAGCATTTGTTGAATTTGGTTGGCTAATATTTTATTGAGAATTTTTGCATCTATTTTCATCAGGGGTATTGGCACATAATTTTCTTTTCTTATAACATTCCCGTCTGGGTTTAGTATCAGGATAATGCTGGCCTCATGAAATGAGGTTGGAAGTATTACTTCCTCTTCTGTTTTTTGAAAAAGTTTGGAAAGCTTCACTCTTCAAATGTTCGGTAGAATTCACCAGTGAAGCCATCTGCTCCTGGACTTTTGTTTGTTGGGAGGTTTTTGATTACTGATTCAATCTTCTTACTAGTAATCAGTCTATTCAGTTTCCCATTTCCTCCTGATTCTATCTTGGTAGGTTGTATGTTTCTAGGAATTTATCCATTTCTTCTAGGTTGTCCAATTTGTTGCTATATAACTATTTAAGTAGTCTCTTATGATCCTTTGTGTTTTTGTGGTATCAGTTTTAATGTCACCTCTTTTGTTTATTATCTTATTTGTTTGAGTCCTCTCTTTTTCTTGGTGAGACTATCTAAATATTTCTCTATTTTGTTTATCTTCCCAAAAATCCAATACCTAATTACATTGATCTTTTCTATTGTCTTTTTAGTCTTTATTTCATTTATTTCCATTTTGATCTTGGTTATTTCCTTCCTTCTCCTGAGTTTTGGATTCATGTCTTTTTCTTTTTCTATGTCTTTGAGGTGTAAAGAAGTTAGGTTATTTATTTGAGATCTTTCTAGTGTATTCATATAGGCATTTATTGCTATGAACTTTCCTCTTAGAACTGTTTTTGCTACCTCCTATACATTTTGGTACATTGTACTTCCATTTTCAATTGTCTCAAGGTATCTTTGAATTCTCTCTTTATTTCTTCTTTGACCCTTGTGTTGTTCAAGAGCACACTCTCCACATGTTTGTGCATTCTCAAGTTTTCTTTCTGTAATTGATTTCTAGTTTCATACCATTAATATCATTGTGATCAGAAGTGACGCATGATAGGATTTCAATCTTCTTACATTTATTAAGACTTGTTTTGTGGCCTCACATGTGAGCTGTCCTGGAGAACGTTCTGTGCATACTTGGAGCAAAGTGTATTCTGCTGTTTTGGATGGAATGTTCTGTAAATATATCTTAAGACCATTTGATCTAACTAGTCATTTAACTGCAATGTTTCTTTATTGATTTTCTGTTTAAACATCTATCCTGTGATGAAAATGGAGAACTGAATTCCCCTGCTAATGAAGTATCATTGCATTGCTGTCCGTTTTTCCCTTTTGGTCTGATAAAATTTTCTTCACATATTTAAGTGCTCTGATGTTGATTGTATCAACATTCTTAAAAGTAATAGCCTGTTGGTGGATTGACTCCTTATCTTCATACAATGACTCTTTAGTCTCTTATTACAATCTTTGTCTTCAAGTCTATTTTGTCTGACTTAAGAATAGCTACCCCAGCCTTCTTATCCATTGCGTGGACTATGTTTTCAGTTCCTGTGTTTTCAGTTCTGTACATTCATAAAGGTGAAGTAAGTCTCTTCCAGCAACATGTAGTTGGGTCTTTTTGTTTTATCCATTCAGCCACTCTATGTCTTTGGATTAGAGCACTTAATCTGTCTACATTTAAAGTAATTTATGACTGGTATGGACTTATTAACATTTTGTTCATTAATTTCTGGCTGTTTTGTAATTTTTTTCTACCTTCTTGTCTGATTTCCTCTTTTGTGATTTGTTGATTTTTCTGAATTGATATGCTTTGATTCCTTTCTCTTTATTTTTGAATATCTAATATAGGTGTTTGCTTTGCAGTTACCAGGAGGCTCGCATAAAATATATTTTTTATAACAGTGAGTTTTCAATTGATAAGAATTTAAGTTCAAATGCATTCTAAAGTTCAACATTTTTGTTCCCTCTCGCACATGTTTTATGTGTTGATGTTACATTATACATCTTTTTATTTTTTGTAACTATTAACAAATTATTGTATTTATAGTTATATTTACTTCTTTTATCTTTTAAGCTTCATACTGCATTTATAAGTGATTAACTCATCACCGTTACGACATTAGGTTATTCTGAATTTTATTGCTGAGGACACTTGGAGGAAAATTATGTCTTGCTGAAGTTGTAGGGTAAACACTGTGTCCCTCAAGACGAAGCAGTGGAGAAGCTAGATCAGAATCCTCACACTTTCTTTCCAGTTTTAACGACTATAATTGTGCTGGGAAGTCCTCTTCTTCAGCCCCTACTACCATCATACATGTATACACCAATACCTCAGGATTTCTTACAGTTTCTCTATTTATCTTCTCTAAATTTTCTGGGATTTATCTTGGAAGAGAGATTCAGCTTCTTGTTTAGGACCAGACTCTGTTTTTTTGTTCCTTTTGTCCTTTATCTCTTGCTTATATTTTGAGAATTCTAAGTATTGAAAGATATTAGTCATATTTATTGCATATTCCATGTCTAAAAATTCAAAAATCCAAAGTCTTTATGAATCTGATTCTGCTCCTTTGTTTATCCCTTGTGCTTACTCATGATATCTTATTTCCTTGTGTGTTGATATGATTTTTGACTGTGAATTGCTCATTCCATTGAAACTTTACCTGTGGGAAGGTGACATATAGCTGTGGTTCTACACATATGATTTGCATTTATTTGTTGATCTACTTAGATGCACTATCAAATACTTTCAAAGCAACACTGAATGAGAAAGGACAATGGAGGATTATTTCTTTTAAATTAAGGGGAAAAACTTCAACCCAGATGTTTTATCCAGTAAAATGGCCATTTAAATAGAGACGCATGATAAAAACTTCTCAAATATATAAAGCCTCAGAAATCAGACAAGCAAATGCCTACGTTAAAAAGGAACAAACTAAAATAATGTTATGATTGAATCACATCTCAATAGTTAAAAGAGCTCTAAATGAACTAAGCAGTGCCTCTCCCAACCCCACATTTAAAAAACAAAGACCAATGGGGGAAAAATCTTCAAGTTTATACTGTTTAAAGAGAAACACCAAAACATAGGGTTATAAAAAAGATAAAAATAAGAAAATATTCCAGGCCGGTGTTATGATTTTAATATCTAATGTAAAGGAAAGAACAGGAATGCTTCTCCACCCGGTTCCAGGGCACCATTCTCTCTGTAGAGTAGACACAGTGAACATAGCCTTTCTTCTGAAATATCTAAATTGCCACCACCTCAGTAAAGTATTGAACAAGCTATTTCTAGGCTCTGAATTATTCCAAACTCTCAGATCCTCTTCCTCACTGCTTGTCGTCTATCTGAGATAAGCGGAAGGGAAGGTCCACACTTCCTAAGTGAAATGTTATACCACCCTGTACTGCTGCTTCACTTTGGGATTTCTGTATTTATCACTAGATAAATGGATAAAGAGCCCAAGTGCGGAAAAGGAAAGGGAAAAGGGCAGAAACAAAATGAAAGATAGAGAAGACAAATACAGAATGACAAACAAGAACTGAGAGAGACAGTAGATATATACAGAGATTTCAGTTAAAAAGTACAGATACATACAGTAAATGTGAAAACAGAATGAAAATAATAGGGAAAACAATAAAATGATGGGAACAGGGATTCTCAAAAGCTCAAAATGCATTGAAGCAATTACAAGTAAAGTAAAATATAGGGCCAGACTGTACAGATGGCAGGTTGTTTAATTATTCTATATTGAAAAATATTTCACTGCTTGAAAGGCCCTTCACGTACATGGTCACCTAACACAAAAGATGGGACATATGGAATACAGACATCTATGTTTCCACCAAAAGTCAAGGGTAACGAAATCTGAATACTTTCTATTGAGGACATCCAGTCCCTCACCCCTCTCCTCTGCAGGATGTGACTCTGGAGATTCTCAAGTAAGCAGAGTTTTCATAGACAGTCCCATTGCTTCTATGAAGTTCTTGAAGGATCCTCCCAAACTATTTCATCTTGGAAGGAATTTTCTGGAATCTAGAGAAAATTACATGTAATTAGGCTAGTGGGGAAATGATTATGAGCACTGTAACCCAAGACATGTGGAAAAACCCCCGGATCACATGCTACATTTCCACCATCCATTCCCTCCCACTCCCAAAACAAGCACTTACATTTTCACACACACAAGACATTTGCATTAGAAAGCTTCCAAAATTTAGTTTACTGTGTCTTCTTTGATCATTTGACCAATGAGTGAATCTGTGTTCAGGATGCTGAATACATAGGAAATCTTATAACAATTGGAGCCCATTTCTATCTTAACATATTAAAATTCTATTAACTTTAGTCATTATAGGACTATCCTTATAATTCTTATGGAATTAAATTATGAAAATTATTGACATCTTAAAATTGAAAATTATAAACACAAAACTTATAATCACACTGAGGAAATCTTTGAATGTACAGCATGCTAATTAAAACATTAAGCAAGGTTGATTGTCATTTCTTAGTAATCATTAGCCTCGACCTAGTGAGAGTAAAGGCTTATTAAAAGGAATTTAAAAAGATATTCCATTATTCCTTGGAAAGAGCATAACTTTGAACTCTGAAAATCTAGGTTCACATCTTGATCTTGTTATTTAGAAGCTGTGTCACTTCAAGCAAGGATTTAACCTCCCTGTTCCAGAGTGAGCTCAGCTGTAAAATAAGGATGATATTGTCCCTTAAGGTGTTGTAGTAAACAAATAAGATAAAAAATATGAAAATGCCTTACAAATTGTAAATCATTGTGTAAATGCAAAGAATCATTAGCATTTCTAGCCAAAATCATGCTTTTTCTTCAGTCCATTTCCTCAGATCACCTTCAGTCATGCCATGCTGTTGGCCACTTCCTCCTTGAAACGGTCTTCATTAGCTTTTATAAACTGTTCAACCCTGATGTTCTCACATGTCAATGGCCATTACTTTTCTGCTTTTTCGAAACCAAAAGTCCTTTTCCTTAATTCTCTTTTTACCCATTTCCTCTTCAAAATGACGACGGTACTTTGGTGAACCACCAAAGGATTGCCAAAAGTATATCAAGCTCTGAACCCTCTCTCCAAGCAGAATTCTATATTTCCATTGCCATTCCTGACACATCTACTTGAAAATTTACATGTACTCTGGTTCAATAAATCCACTGTTTCCCTCTCCCCAACCAAAAGTAGCTGTTTTAGTTTCCTGTGGCTGCCATAATGAAGTACCACCAACCGGGGTACTTAAAACAACAGAAATTTTTTCTCTCACGCTTCTGGAAACCAGAAGTCCAAAATCAAGCTGTCATCAGGAACACACTCTCTGAAGGTTCTAAAGGAAAATGTGTTCTATGCCTTTCTTTTAGCCTCTGTTGTTGCCAACAATCCTTCTCATTCCTTGGCTTGTACATTTATCTTTGTTCCAATCTTCGCCTCCATCATCATATGGTGTTCTCCCTGTCTGTGTCTTGTCTCTGTTTTCCCTTCCTAGAAGGACACCATCCATATCAGATTAGAGCCCACGTAATCAAGTATGGCATTATCTTAACTTGATTACATATGCAAAGAATCTATTTTCAAATAAGATAATATTCTTAAGTACCAGGGGTTATGACATATATTTTTTGGAGACACAATTCAAACCATAACAGCAGGTTGTCATCTTTAGCCTCTCCATTTTTAACAAAAGAATCAACCAATCTCTCAGTCTTTAAGACTGGAACCCTTTTTGATTTTAATTGAGATAAAATGACATGTCAAGTTGTATTGGTTTCCAGTGTACAGCATACCGATTCGATACATGTACATACTGCAGAGTGATCACCGCAGTAAATCTAGTTAACATCTATCACCACACACTGTTACAAATTGTTTTTCTAGCATTTGTTGAATTTGGTTGGCTAATATTTTATTGAGAATTTTTGCATCTATTTTCATCAGGGGTATTGGCACATAATTTTCTTTTCTTATAACATTCCCGTCTGGGTTTAGTATCAGGATAATGCTGGCCTCATGAAATGAGGTTGGAAGTATTACTTCCTCTTCTGTTTTTTGAAAAAATTTGGAAAGCTTCACTCTTCAAATGTTCGGTAGAATTCACCAGTGAAGCCATCTGCTCCTGGACTTTTGTTTGTTGGGAGGTTTTTGATTACTGATTCAATCTTCTTACTAGTAATCAGTCTATTCAGTTTCCCATTTCTTCCTGATTCTATCTTGGTAGGTTGTATGTTTCTAGGAATTTATCCATTTCTTCTAGGTTGTCCAATTTGTTGCTATATAACTATTTAAGTAGTCTCTTATGATCCTTTGTGTTTTTGTGGTATCAGTTTTAATGTCACCTCTTTTGTTTATTATCTTATTTGTTTGAGTCCTCTCTTTTTCTTGGTGAGACTATCTAAATATTTCTCTATTTTGTTTATCTTCCCAAAAATCCAATACCTAATTACATTGATCTTTTCTATTGTCTTTTTAGTCTTTATTTCATTTATTTCCATTTTGATCTTGGTTATTTCCTTCCTTCTCCTGAGTTTTGGATTCATGTCTTTTTCTTTTTCTATGTCTTTGAGGTGTAAAGAAGTTAGGTTATTTATTTGAGATCTTTCTAGTGTATTCATATAGGCATTTATTGCTATGAACTTTCCTCTTAGAACTGTTTTTGCTACCTCCTATACATTTTGGTACATTGTACTTCCATTTTCAATTGTCTCAAGGTATCTTTGAATTCTCTCTTTATTTCTTCTTTGACCCTTGTGTTGTTCAAGAGCACACTCTCCACATGTTTGTGAATTCTCAAGTTTTCTTTCTGTAATTGATTTCTAGTTTCATACCATTAATATCATTGTGATCAGAAGTGACGCATGATAGGATTTCAATCTTCTTACATTTATTAAGACTTGTTTTGTGGCCTCACATGTGAGCTGTCCTGGAGAACGTTCTGTGCATACTTGGAGCAAAGTGTATTCTGCTGTTTTGGATGGAATGTTCTGTAAATATATCTTAAGACCATTTGATCTAACTAGTCATTTAACTGCAATGTTTCTTTATTGATTTTCTGTTTAAACATCTATCCTGTGATGAAAATGGAGAACTGAATTCCCCTGCTAATGAAGTATCATTGCATTGCTGTCCGTTTTTCCCTTTTGGTCTGATAAAATTTTCTTCACATATTTAAGTGCTCTGATGTTGATTGTATCAACATTCTTAAAAGTAATAGCCTGTTGGTGGATTGACTCCTTATCTTCATACAATGACTTTTTAGTCTCTTATTACAATCTTTGTCTTCAAGTCTATTTTGTCTGACTTAAGAATAGCTACCCCAGCCTTCTTATCCATTGCGTGGACTATGTTTTCAGTTCCTGTGTTTTCAGTTCTGTACATTCATAAAGGTGAAGTAAGTCTCTTCCAGCAACATGTAGTTGGGTCTTTTTGTTTTATCCATTCAGCCACTCTATGTCTTTGGATTAGAGCACTTAATCTGTCTACATTTAAAGTAATTTATGACTGGTATGGACTTATTAACATTTTGTTCATTAATTTCTGGCTGTTTTGTAATTTTTTTCTACCTTCTTGTCTGATTTCCTCTTTTGTGATTTGTTGATTTTTCTGAATTGATATGCTTTGATTCCTTTCTCTTTATTTTTGAATATCTAATATAGGTGTTTGCTTTGCAGTTACCAGGAGGCTCGCATAAAATATATTTTTTATAACAGTGAGTTTTCAATTGATAAGAATTTAAGTTCAAATGCATTCTAAAGTTCAACATTTTTGTTCCCTCTCGCACATGTTTTATGTGTTGATGTTACATTATACATCTTTTTATTTTTTGTAACTATTAACAAATTATTGTATTTATAGTTATATTTACTTCTTTTATCTTTTAAGCTTCATACTGCATTTATAAGTGATTAACTCATCACCGTTACGACATTAGGTTATTCTGAATTTTATTGCTGAGGACACTTGGAGGAAAATTATGTCTTGCTGAAGTTGTAGGGTAAACACTGTGTCCCTCAAGACGAAGCAGTGGAGAAGCTAGATCAGAATCCTCACACTTTCTTTCCAGTTTTAACGACTATAATTGTGCTGGGAAGTCCTCTTCTTCAGCCCCTACTACCATCATACATGTATACACCAATACCTCAGGATTTCTTACAGTTTCTCTATTTATCTTCTCTAAATTTTCTGGGATTTATCTTGGAAGAGAGATTCAGCTTCTTGTTTAGGACCAGACTCTGTTTTTTTGTTCCTTTTGTCCTTTATCTCTTGCTTATATTTTGAGAATTCTAAGTATTGAAAGATATTACTCATATTTATTGCATATTCCATGTCTAAAAATTCAAAAATCCAAAGTCTTTATGAATCTGATTCTGCTCCTTTGTTTATCCCTTGTGCTTACTCATGATATCTTATTTCCTTGTGTGTTGATATGATTTTTGACTGTGAATTGCTCATTCCATTGAAACTTTACCTGTGGGAAGGTGACATATAGCTGTGGTTCTACACATATGATTTGCATTTATTTGTTGATCTACTTAGATGCACTATCAAATACTTTCAAAGCAACACTGAATGAGAAAGGACAATGGAGGATTATTTCTTTTAAATTAAGGGGAAAAACTTCAACCCAGATGTTTTATCCAGTAAAATGGCCATTTAAATAGAGACGCATGATAAAAACTTCTCAAATATATAAAGCCTCAGAAATCAGACAAGCAAATGCCTACGTTAAAAAGGAACAAACTAAAATAATGTTATGATTGAATCACATCTCAATAGTTAAAAGAGCTCTAAATGAACTAAGCAGTGCCTCTCCCAACCCCACATTTAAAAAACAAAGACCAATGGGGGAAAAATCTTCAAGTTTATACTGTTTAAAGAGAAACACCAAAACATAGGGTTATAAAAAAGATAAAAATAAGAAAATATTCCAGGCCGGTGTTATGATTTTAATATCTAATGTAAAGGAAAGAACAGGAATGCTTCTCCACCCGGTTCCAGGGCACCATTCTCTCTGTAGAGTAGACACAGTGAAGATAGCCTTTCTTCTGAAATATCTAAATTGCCACCACCTCAGTAAAGTATTGAACAAGCTATTTCTAGGCTCTGAATTATTCCAAACTCTCAGATCCTCTTCCTCACTGCTTGTCGTCTATCTGAGATAAGCGGAAGGGAAGGTCCACACTTCCTAAGTGAAATGTTATACCACCCTGTACTGCTGCTTCACTTTGGGATTTCTGTATTTATCACTAGATAAATGGATAAAGAGCCCAAGTGTGGAAAAGGAAAGGGAAAAGGGCAGAAACAAAATGAAAGATAGAGAAGACAAATACAGAATGACAAACAAGAACTGAGAGAGACAGTAGATATATACAGAGATTTCAGTTAAAAAGTACAGATACATACAGTAAATGTGAAAACAGAATGAAAATAATAGGGAAAACAATAAAATGATGGGAACAGGGATTCTCAAAAGCTCAAAATGCATTGAAGCAATTACAAGTAAAGTAAAATATAGGGCCAGACTGTACAGATGGCAGGTTGTTTAATTATTCTATATTGAAAAATATTTCACTGCTTGAAAGGCCCTTCACGTACATGGTCACCTAACACAAAAGATGGGACATATGGAATACAGACATCTATGTTTCCACCAAAAGTCAAGGGTAACGAAATCTGAATACTTTCTATTGAGGACATCCAGTCCCTCACCCCTCTCCTCTGCAGGATGTGACTCTGGAGATTCTCAAGTAAGCAGAGTTTTCATAGACAGTCCCATTGCTTCTATGAAGTTCTTGAAGGATCCTCCCAAACTATTTCATCTTGGAAGGAATTTTCTGGAATCTAGAGAAAATTACATGTAATTAGGCTAGTGGGGAAATGATTATGAGCACTGTAACCCAAGACATGTGGAAAAACCCCCGGATCACATGCTACATTTCCACCATCCATTCCCTCCCACTCCCAAAACAAGCACTTACATTTTCACACACACAAGACATTTGCATTAGAAAGCTTCCAAAATTTAGTTTACTGTGTCTTCTTTGATCATTTGACCAATGAGTGAATCTGTGTTCAGGATGCTGAATACATAGGAAATCTTATAACAATTGGAGCCCATTTCTATCTTAACATATTAAAATTCTATTAACTTTAGTCATTATAGGACTATCCTTATAATTCTTATGGAATTAAATTATGAAAATTATTGACATCTTAAAATTGAAAATTATAAACACAAAACTTATAATCACACTGAGGAAATCTTTGAATGTACAGCATGCTAATTAAAACATTAAGCAAGGTTGATTGTCATTTCTTAGTAATCATTAGCCTCGACCTAGTGAGAGTAAAGGCTTATTAAAAGGAATTTAAAAAGATATTCCATTATTCCTTGGAAAGAGCATAACTTTGAACTCTGAAAATCTAGGTTCACATCTTGATCTTGTTATTTAGAAGCTGTGTCACTTCAAGCAAGGATTTAACCTCCCTGTTCCAGAGTGAGCTCAGCTGTAAAATAAGGATGATATTGTCCCTTAAGGTGTTGTAGTAAACAAATAAGATAAAAAATATGAAAATGCCTTACAAATTGTAAATCATTGTGTAAATGCAAAGAATCATTAGCATTTCTAGCCAAAATCATGCTTTTTCTTCAGTCCATTTCCTCAGATCACCTTCAGTCATGCCATGCTGTTGGCCACTTCCTCCTTGAAACGGTCTTCATTAGCTTTTATAAACTGTTCAACCCTGATGTTCTCACATGTCAATGGCCATTACTTTTCTGCTTTTTCGAAACCAAAAGTCCTTTTCCTTAATTCTCTTTTTACCCATTTCCTCTTCAAAATGACGACGGTACTTTGGTGAACCACCAAAGGATTGCCAAAAGTATATCAAGCTCTGAACCCTCTCTCCAAGCAGAATTCTATATTTCCATTGCCATTCCTGACACATCTACTTGAAAATTTACATGTACTCTGGTTCAATAAATCCACTGTTTCCCTCTCCCCAACCAAAAGTAGCTGTTTTAGTTTCCTGTGGCTGCCATAATGAAGTACCACCAACCGGGGTACTTAAAACAACAGAAATTTTTTCTCTCACGCTTCTGGAAACCAGAAGTCCAAAATCAAGCTGTCATCAGGAACACACTCTCTGAAGGTTCTAAAGGAAAATGTGTTCTATGCCTTTCTTTTAGCCTCTGTTGTTGCCAACAATCCTTCTCATTCCTTGGCTTGTACATTTATCTTTGTTCCAATCTTCGCCTCCATCATCATATGGTGTTCTCCCTGTCTGTGTCTTGTCTCTGTTTTCCCTTCCTAGAAGGACACCATCCATATCAGATTAGAGCCCACGTAATCAAGTATGGCATTATCTTAACTTGATTACATATGCAAAGAATCTATTTTCAAATAAGATAATATTCTTAAGTACCAGGGGTTATGACATATATTTTTTGGAGACACAATTCAAACCATAACAGCAGGTTGTCATCTTTAGCCTCTCCATTTTTAACAAAAGAATCAACCAATCTCTCAGTCTTTAAGACTGGAACCCTTTTTGATTTTAATTGAGATAAAATGACATGTCAAGTTGTATTGGTTTCCAGTGTACAGCATACCGATTCGATACATGTACATACTGCAGAGTGATCACCGCAGTAAATCTAGTTAACATCTATCACCACACACTGTTACAAATTGTTTTTCTAGCATTTGTTGAATTTGGTTGGCTAATATTTTATTGAGAATTTTTGCATCTATTTTCATCAGGGGTATTGGCACATAATTTTCTTTTCTTATAACATTCCCGTCTGGGTTTAGTATCAGGATAATGCTGGCCTCATGAAATGAGGTTGGAAGTATTACTTCCTCTTCTGTTTTTTGAAAAAATTTGGAAAGCTTCACTCTTCAAATGTTCGGTAGAATTCACCAGTGAAGCCATCTGCTCCTGGACTTTTGTTTGTTGGGAGGTTTTTGATTACTGATTCAATCTTCTTACTAGTAATCAGTCTATTCAGTTTCCCATTTCTTCCTGATTCTATCTTGGTAGGTTGTATGTTTCTAGGAATTTATCCATTTCTTCTAGGTTGTCCAATTTGTTGCTATATAACTATTTAAGTAGTCTCTTATGATCCTTTGTGTTTTTGTGGTATCAGTTTTAATGTCACCTCTTTTGTTTATTATCTTATTTGTTTGAGTCCTCTCTTTTTCTTGGTGAGACTATCTAAATATTTCTCTATTTTGTTTATCTTCCCAAAAATCCAATACCTAATTACATTGATCTTTTCTATTGTCTTTTTAGTCTTTATTTCATTTATTTCCATTTTGATCTTGGTTATTTCCTTCCTTCTCCTGAGTTTTGGATTCATGTCTTTTTCTTTTTCTATGTCTTTGAGGTGTAAAGAAGTTAGGTTATTTATTTGAGATCTTTCTAGTGTATTCATATAGGCATTTATTGCTATGAACTTTCCTCTTAGAACTGTTTTTGCTACCTCCTATACATTTTGGTACATTGTACTTCCATTTTCAATTGTCTCAAGGTATCTTTGAATTCTCTCTTTATTTCTTCTTTGACCCTTGTGTTGTTCAAGAGCACACTCTCCACATGTTTGTGAATTCTCAAGTTTTCTTTCTGTAATTGATTTCTAGTTTCATACCATTAATATCATTGTGATCAGAAGTGACGCATGATAGGATTTCAATCTTCTTACATTTATTAAGACTTGTTTTGTGGCCTCACATGTGAGCTGTCCTGGAGAACGTTCTGTGCATACTTGGAGCAAAGTGTATTCTGCTGTTTTGGATGGAATGTTCTGTAAATATATCTTAAGACCATTTGATCTAACTAGTCATTTAACTGCAATGTTTCTTTATTGATTTTCTGTTTAAACATCTATCCTGTGATGAAAATGGAGAACTGAATTCCCCTGCTAATGAAGTATCATTGCATTGCTGTCCGTTTTTCCCTTTTGGTCTGATAAAATTTTCTTCACATATTTAAGTGCTCTGATGTTGATTGTATCAACATTCTTAAAAGTAATAGCCTGTTGGTGGATTGACTCCTTATCTTCATACAATGACTTTTTAGTCTCTTATTACAATCTTTGTCTTCAAGTCTATTTTGTCTGACTTAAGAATAGCTACCCCAGCCTTCTTATCCATTGCGTGGACTATGTTTTCAGTTCCTGTGTTTTCAGTTCTGTACATTCATAAAGGTGAAGTAAGTCTCTTCCAGCAACATGTAGTTGGGTCTTTTTGTTTTATCCATTCAGCCACTCTATGTCTTTGGATTAGAGCACTTAATCTGTCTACATTTAAAGTAATTTATGACTGGTATGGACTTATTAACATTTTGTTCATTAATTTCTGGCTGTTTTGTAATTTTTTTCTACCTTCTTGTCTGATTTCCTCTTTTGTGATTTGTTGATTTTTCTGAATTGATATGCTTTGATTCCTTTCTCTTTATTTTTGAATATCTAATATAGGTGTTTGCTTTGCAGTTACCAGGAGGCTCGCATAAAATATATTTTTTATAACAGTGAGTTTTCAATTGATAAGAATTTAAGTTCAAATGCATTCTAAAGTTCAACATTTTTGTTCCCTCTCGCACATGTTTTATGTGTTGATGTTACATTATACATCTTTTTATTTTTTGTAACTATTAACAAATTATTGTATTTATAGTTATATTTACTTCTTTTATCTTTTAAGCTTCATACTGCATTTATAAGTGATTAACTCATCACCGTTACGACATTAGGTTATTCTGAATTTTATTGCTGAGGACACTTGGAGGAAAATTATGTCTTGCTGAAGTTGTAGGGTAAACACTGTGTCCCTCAAGACGAAGCAGTGGAGAAGCTAGATCAGAATCCTCACACTTTCTTTCCAGTTTTAACGACTATAATTGTGCTGGGAAGTCCTCTTCTTCAGCCCCTACTACCATCATACATGTATACACCAATACCTCAGGATTTCTTACAGTTTCTCTATTTATCTTCTCTAAATTTTCTGGGATTTATCTTGGAAGAGAGATTCAGCTTCTTGTTTAGGACCAGACTCTGTTTTTTTGTTCCTTTTGTCCTTTATCTCTTGCTTATATTTTGAGAATTCTAAGTATTGAAAGATATTACTCATATTTATTGCATATTCCATGTCTAAAAATTCAAAAATCCAAAGTCTTTATGAATCTGATTCTGCTCCTTTGTTTATCCCTTGTGCTTACTCATGATATCTTATTTCCTTGTGTGTTGATATGATTTTTGACTGTGAATTGCTCATTCCATTGAAACTTTACCTGTGGGAAGGTGACATATAGCTGTGGTTCTACACATATGATTTGCATTTATTTGTTGATCTACTTAGATGCACTATCAAATACTTTCAAAGCAACACTGAATGAGAAAGGACAATGGAGGATTATTTCTTTTAAATTAAGGGGAAAAACTTCAACCCAGATGTTTTATCCAGTAAAATGGCCATTTAAATAGAGACGCATGATAAAAACTTCTCAAATATATAAAGCCTCAGAAATCAGACAAGCAAATGCCTACGTTAAAAAGGAACAAACTAAAATAATGTTATGATTGAATCACATCTCAATAGTTAAAAGAGCTCTAAATGAACTAAGCAGTGCCTCTCCCAACCCCACATTTAAAAAACAAAGACCAATGGGGGAAAAATCTTCAAGTTTATACTGTTTAAAGAGAAACACCAAAACATAGGGTTATAAAAAAGATAAAAATAAGAAAATATTCCAGGCCGGTGTTATGATTTTAATATCTAATGTAAAGGAAAGAACAGGAATGCTTCTCCACCCGGTTCCAGGGCACCATTCTCTCTGTAGAGTAGACACAGTGAAGATAGCCTTTCTTCTGAAATATCTAAATTGCCACCACCTCAGTAAAGTATTGAACAAGCTATTTCTAGGCTCTGAATTATTCCAAACTCTCAGATCCTCTTCCTCACTGCTTGTCGTCTATCTGAGATAAGCGGAAGGGAAGGTCCACACTTCCTAAGTGAAATGTTATACCACCCTGTACTGCTGCTTCACTTTGGGATTTCTGTATTTATCACTAGATAAATGGATAAAGAGCCCAAGTGTGGAAAAGGAAAGGGAAAAGGGCAGAAACAAAATGAAAGATAGAGAAGACAAATACAGAATGACAAACAAGAACTGAGAGAGACAGTAGATATATACAGAGATTTCAGTTAAAAAGTACAGATACATACAGTAAATGTGAAAACAGAATGAAAATAATAGGGAAAACAATAAAATGATGGGAACAGGGATTCTCAAAAGCTCAAAATGCATTGAAGCAATTACAAGTAAAGTAAAATATAGGGCCAGACTGTACAGATGGCAGGTTGTTTAATTATTCTATATTGAAAAATATTTCACTGCTTGAAAGGCCCTTCACGTACATGGTCACCTAACACAAAAGATGGGACATATGGAATACAGACATCTATGTTTCCACCAAAAGTCAAGGGTAACGAAATCTGAATACTTTCTATTGAGGACATCCAGTCCCTCACCCCTCTCCTCTGCAGGATGTGACTCTGGAGATTCTCAAGTAAGCAGAGTTTTCATAGACAGTCCCATTGCTTCTATGAAGTTCTTGAAGGATCCTCCCAAACTATTTCATCTTGGAAGGAATTTTCTGGAATCTAGAGAAAATTACATGTAATTAGGCTAGTGGGGAAATGATTATGAGCACTGTAACCCAAGACATGTGGAAAAACCCCCGGATCACATGCTACATTTCCACCATCCATTCCCTCCCACTCCCAAAACAAGCACTTACATTTTCACACACACAAGACATTTGCATTAGAAAGCTTCCAAAATTTAGTTTACTGTGTCTTCTTTGATCATTTGACCAATGAGTGAATCTGTGTTCAGGATGCTGAATACATAGGAAATCTTATAACAATTGGAGCCCATTTCTATCTTAACATATTAAAATTCTATTAACTTTAGTCATTATAGGACTATCCTTATAATTCTTATGGAATTAAATTATGAAAATTATTGACATCTTAAAATTGAAAATTATAAACACAAAACTTATAATCACACTGAGGAAATCTTTGAATGTACAGCATGCTAATTAAAACATTAAGCAAGGTTGATTGTCATTTCTTAGTAATCATTAGCCTCGACCTAGTGAGAGTAAAGGCTTATTAAAAGGAATTTAAAAAGATATTCCATTATTCCTTGGAAAGAGCATAACTTTGAACTCTGAAAATCTAGGTTCACATCTTGATCTTGTTATTTAGAAGCTGTGTCACTTCAAGCAAGGATTTAACCTCCCTGTTCCAGAGTGAGCTCAGCTGTAAAATAAGGATGATATTGTCCCTTAAGGTGTTGTAGTAAACAAATAAGATAAAAAATATGAAAATGCCTTACAAATTGTAAATCATTGTGTAAATGCAAAGAATCATTAGCATTTCTAGCCAAAATCATGCTTTTTCTTCAGTCCATTTCCTCAGATCACCTTCAGTCATGCCATGCTGTTGGCCACTTCCTCCTTGAAACGGTCTTCATTAGCTTTTATAAACTGTTCAACCCTGATGTTCTCACATGTCAATGGCCATTACTTTTCTGCTTTTTCGAAACCAAAAGTCCTTTTCCTTAATTCTCTTTTTACCCATTTCCTCTTCAAAATGACGACGGTACTTTGGTGAACCACCAAAGGATTGCCAAAAGTATATCAAGCTCTGAACCCTCTCTCCAAGCAGAATTCTATATTTCCATTGCCATTCCTGACACATCTACTTGAAAATTTACATGTACTCTGGTTCAATAAATCCACTGTTTCCCTCTCCCCAACCAAAAGTAGCTGTTTTAGTTTCCTGTGGCTGCCATAATGAAGTACCACCAACCGGGGTACTTAAAACAACAGAAATTTTTTCTCTCACGCTTCTGGAAACCAGAAGTCCAAAATCAAGCTGTCGTCAGGAACACACTCTCTGAAGGTTCTAAAGGAAAATGTGTTCTATGCCTTTCTTTTAGCCTCTGTTGTTGCCAACAATCCTTCTCATTCCTTGGCTTGTACATTTATCTTTGTTCCAATCTTCGCCTCCATCATCATATGGTGTTCTCCCTGTCTGTGTCTTGTCTCTGTTTTCCCTTCCTAGAAGGACACCATCCATATCAGATTAGAGCCCACGTAATCAAGTATGGCATTATCTTAACTTGATTACATATGCAAAGAATCTATTTTCAAATAAGATAATATTCTTAAGTACCAGGGGTTATGACATATATTTTTTGGAGACACAATTCAAACCATAACAGCAGGTTGTCATCTTTAGCCTCTCCATTTTTAACAAAAGAATCAACCAATCTCTCAGTCTTTAAGACTGGAACCCTTTTTGATTTTAATTGAGATAAAATGACATGTCAAGTTGTATTGGTTTCCAGTGTACAGCATACCGATTCGATACATGTACATACTGCAGAGTGATCACCGCAGTAAATCTAGTTAACATCTATCACCACACACTGTTACAAATTGTTTTTCTAGCATTTGTTGAATTTGGTTGGCTAATATTTTATTGAGAATTTTTGCATCTATTTTCATCAGGGGTATTGGCACATAATTTTCTTTTCTTATAACATTCCCGTCTGGGTTTAGTATCAGGATAATGCTGGCCTCATGAAATGAGGTTGGAAGTATTACTTCCTCTTCTGTTTTTTGAAAAAGTTTGGAAAGCTTCACTCTTCAAATGTTCGGTAGAATTCACCAGTGAAGCCATCTGCTCCTGGACTTTTGTTTGTTGGGAGGTTTTTGATTACTGATTCAATCTTCTTACTAGTAATCAGTCTATTCAGTTTCCCATTTCTTCCTGATTCTATCTTGGTAGGTTGTATGTTTCTAGGAATTTATCCATTTCTTCTAGGTTGTCCAATTTGTTGCTATATAACTATTTAAGTAGTCTCTTATGATCCTTTGTGTTTTTGTGGTATCAGTTTTAATGTCACCTCTTTTGTTTATTATCTTATTTGTTTGAGTCCTCTCTTTTTCTTGGTGAGACTATCTAAATATTTCTCTATTTTGTTTATCTTCCCAAAAATCCAATACCTAATTACATTGATCTTTTCTATTGTCTTTTTAGTCTTTATTTCATTTATTTCCATTTTGATCTTGGTTATTTCCTTCCTTCTCCTGAGTTTTGGATTCATGTCTTTTTCTTTTTCTATGTCTTTGAGGTGTAAAGAAGTTAGGTTATTTATTTGAGATCTTTCTAGTGTATTCATATAGGCATTTATTGCTATGAACTTTCCTCTTAGAACTGTTTTTGCTACCTCCTATACATTTTGGTACATTGTACTTCCATTTTCAATTGTCTCAAGGTATCTTTGAATTCTCTCTTTATTTCTTCTTTGACCCTTGTGTTGTTCAAGAGCACACTCTCCACATGTTTGTGAATTCTCAAGTTTTCTTTCTGTAATTGATTTCTAGTTTCATACCATTAATATCATTGTGATCAGAAGTGACGCATGATAGGATTTCAATCTTCTTACATTTATTAAGACTTGTTTTGTGGCCTCACATGTGAGCTGTCCTGGAGAACGTTCTGTGCATACTTGGAGCAAAGTGTATTCTGCTGTTTTGGATGGAATGTTCTGTAAATATATCTTAAGACCATTTGATCTAACTAGTCATTTAACTGCAATGTTTCTTTATTGATTTTCTGTTTAAACATCTATCCTTTGATGAAAATGGAGAACTGAATTCCCCTGCTAATGAAGTATCATTGCATTGCTGTCCGTTTTTCCCTTTTGGTCTGATAAAATTTTCTTCACATATTTAAGTGCTCTGATGTTGATTGTATCAACATTCTTAAAAGTAATAGCCTGTTGGTGGATTGACTCCTTATCTTCATACAATGACTTTTTAGTCTCTTATTACAATCTTTGTCTTCAAGTCTATTTTGTCTGACTTAAGAATAGCTACCCCAGCCTTCTTATCCATTGCGTGGACTATGTTTTCAGTTCCTGAGTTTTCAGTTCTGTACATTCATAAAGGTGAAGTAAGTCTCTTCCAGCAACATGTAGTTGGGTCTTTTTGTTTTATCCATTCAGCCACTCTATGTCTTTGGATTAGAGCACTTAATCTGTCTACATTTAAAGTAATTTATGACTGGTATGGACTTATTAACATTTTGTTCATTAATTTCTGGCTGTTTTGTAATTTTTTTCTACCTTCTTGTCTGATTTCCTCTTTTGTGATTTGTTGATTTTTCTGAATTGATATGCTTTGATTCCTTTCTCTTTATTTTTGAATATCTAATATAGGTGTTTGCTTTGCAGTTACCAGGAGGCTCGCATAAAATATATTTTTTATAACAGTGAGTTTTCAATTGATAAGAATTTAAGTTCAAATGCATTCTAAAGTTCAACATTTTTGTTCCCTCTCGCACATGTTTTATGTGTTGATGTTACATTATACATCTTTTTATTTTTTGTAACTATTAACAAATTATTGTATTTATAGTTATATTTACTTCTTTTATCTTTTAAGCTTCATACTGCATTTATAAGTGATTAACTCATCACCGTTACGACATTAGGTTATTCTGAATTTTATTGCTGAGGACACTTGGAGGAAAATTATGTCTTGCTGAAGTTGTAGGGTAAACACTGTGTCCCTCAAGACGAAGCAGTGGAGAAGCTAGATCAGAATCCTCACACTTTCTTTCCAGTTTTAACGACTATAATTGTGCTGGGAAGTCCTCTTCTTCAGCCCCTACTACCATCATACATGTATACACCAATACCTCAGGATTTCTTACAGTTTCTCTATTTATCTTCTCTAAATTTTCTGGGATTTATCTTGGAAGAGAGATTCAGCTTCTTGTTTAGGACCAGACTCTGTTTTTTTGTTCCTTTTGTCCTTTATCTCTTGCTTATATTTTGAGAATTCTAAGTATTGAAAGATATTACTCATATTTATTGCATATTCCATGTCTAAAAATTCAAAAATCCAAAGTCTTTATGAATCTGATTCTGCTCCTTTGTTTATCCCTTGTGCTTACTCATGATATCTTATTTCCTTGTGTGTTGATATGATTTTTGACTGTGAATTGCTCATTCCATTGAAACTTTACCTGTGGGAAGGTGACATATAGCTGTGGTTCTACACATATGATTTGCATTTATTTGTTGATCTACTTAGATGCACTATCAAATACTTTCAAAGCAACACTGAATGAGAAAGGACAATGGAGGATTATTTCTTTTAAATTAAGGGGAAAAACTTCAACCCAGATGTTTTATCCAGTAAAATGGCCATTTAAATAGAGAAGCATGATAAAAACTTCTCAAATATATAAAGCCTCAGAAATCAGACAAGCAAATGCCTACGTTAAAAAGGAACAAACTAAAATAATGTTATGATTGAATCACATCTCAATAGTTAAAAGAGCTCTAAATGAACTAAGCAGTGCCTCTCCCAACCCCACATTTAAAAAACAAAGACCAATGGGGGAAAAATCTTCAAGTTTATACTGTTTAAAGAGAAACACCAAAACATAGGGTTATAAAAAAGATAAAAATAAGAAAATATTCCAGGCCGGTGTTATGATTTTAATATCTAATGTAAAGGAAAGAACAGGAATGCTTCTCCACCCGGTTCCAGGGCACCATTCTCTCTGTAGAGTAGACACAGTGAAGATAGCCTTTCTTCTGAAATATCTAAATTGCCACCACCTCAGTAAAGTATTGAACAAGCTATTTCTAGGCTCTGAATTATTCCAAACTCTCAGATCCTCTTCCTCACTGCTTGTCGTCTATCTGAGATAAGCGGAAGGGAAGGTCCACACTTCCTAAGTGAAATGTTATACCACCCTGTACTGCTGCTTCACTTTGGGATTTCTGTATTTATCACTAGATAAATGGATAAAGAGCCCAAGTGTGGAAAAGGAAAGGGAAAAGGGCAGAAACAAAATGAAAGATAGAGAAGACAAATACAGAATGACAAACAAGAACTGAGAGAGACAGTAGATATATACAGAGATTTCAGTTAAAAAGTACAGATACATACAGTAAATGTGAAAACAGAATGAAAATAATAGGGAAAACAATAAAATCATGGGAACAGGGATTCTCAAAAGCTCAAAATGCATTGAAGCAATTACAAGTAAAGTAAAATATAGGGCCAGACTGTACAGATGGCAGGTTGTTTAATTATTCTATATTGAAAAATATTTCACTGCTTGAAAGGCCCTTCACGTACATGGTCACCTAACACAAAAGATGGGACATATGGAATACAGACATCTATGTTTCCACCAAAAGTCAAGGGTAACGAAATCTGAATACTTTCTATTGAGGACATCCAGTCCCTCACCCCTCTCCTCTGCAGGATGTGACTCTGGAGATTCTCAAGTAAGCAGAGTTTTCATAGACAGTCCCATTGCTTCTATGAAGTTCTTGAAGGATCCTCCCAAACTATTTCATCTTGGAAGGAATTTTCTGGAATCTAGAGAAAATTACATGTAATTAGGCTAGTGGGGAAATGATTATGAGCACTGTAACCCAAGACATGTGGAAAAACCCCCGGATCACATGCTACATTTCCACCATCCATTCCCTCCCACTCCCAAAACAAGCACTTACATTTTCACACACACAAGACATTTGCATTAGAAAGCTTCCAAAATTTAGTTTACTGTGTCTTCTTTGATCATTTGACCAATGAGTGAATCTGTGTTCAGGATGCTGAATACATAGGAAATCTTATAACAATTGGAGCCCATTTCTATCTTAACATATTAAAATTCTATTAACTTTAGTCATTATAGGACTATCCTTATAATTCTTATGGAATTAAATTATGAAAATTATTGACATCTTAAAATTGAAAATTATAAACACAAAACTTATAATCACACTGAGGAAATCTTTGAATGTACAGCATGCTAATTAAAACATTAAGCAAGGTTGATTGTCATTTCTTAGTAATCATTAGCCTCGACCTAGTGAGAGTAAAGGCTTATTAAAAGGAATTTAAAAAGATATTCCATTATTCCTTGGAAAGAGCATAACTTTGAACTCTGAAAATCTAGGTTCACATCTTGATCTTGTTATTTAGAAGCTGTGTCACTTCAAGCAAGGATTTAACCTCCCTGTTCCAGAGTGAGCTCAGCTGTAAAATAAGGATGATATTGTCCCTTAAGGTGTTGTAGTAAACAAATAAGATAAAAAATATGAAAATGCCTTACAAATTGTAAATCATTGTGTAAATGCAAAGAATCATTAGCATTTCTAGCCAAAATCATGCTTTTTCTTCAGTCCATTTCCTCAGATCACCTTCAGTCATGCCATGCTGTTGGCCACTTCCTCCTTGAAACGGTCTTCATTAGCTTTTATAAACTGTTCAACCCTGATGTTCTCACATGTCAATGGCCATTACTTTTCTGCTTTTTCGAAACCAAAAGTCCTTTTCCTTAATTCTCTTTTTACCCATTTCCTCTTCAAAATGACGACGGTACTTTGGTGAACCACCAAAGGATTGCCAAAAGTATATCAAGCTCTGAACCCTCTCTCCAAGCAGAATTCTATATTTCCATTGCCATTCCTGACACATCTACTTGAAAATTTACATGTACTCTGGTTCAATAAATCCACTGTTTCCCTCTCCCCAACCAAAAGTAGCTGTTTTAGTTTCCTGTGGCTGCCATAATGAAGTACCACCAACCGGGGTACTTAAAACAACAGAAATTTTTTCTCTCACGCTTCTGGAAACCAGAAGTCCAAAATCAAGCTGTCGTCAGGAACACACTCTCTGAAGGTTCTAAAGGAAAATGTGTTCTATGCCTTTCTTTTAGCCTCTGTTGTTGCCAACAATCCTTCTCATTCCTTGGCTTGTACATTTATCTTTGTTCCAATCTTCGCCTCCATCATCATATGGTGTTCTCCCTGTCTGTGTCTTGTCTCTGTTTTCCCTTCCTAGAAGGACACCATCCATATCAGATTAGAGCCCACGTAATCAAGTATGGCATTATCTTAACTTGATTACATATGCAAAGAATCTATTTTCAAATAAGATAATATTCTTAAGTACCAGGGGTTATGACATATATTTTTTGGAGACACAATTCAAACCATAACAGCAGGTTGTCATCTTTAGCCTCTCCATTTTTAACAAAAGAATCAACCAATCTCTCAGTC
Source organism: Equus asinus (assembly GCF_041296235.1). NCBI lineage: Eukaryota > Metazoa > Chordata > Mammalia > Perissodactyla > Equidae > Equus > Equus asinus. Next base: position 41,526,438 of record NC_091797.1, read on the forward strand.
TTTAAGACTGGAACCCTTTTTGATTTTAATTGAGATAAAATGACATGTCAAGTTGTATTGGTTTCCAGTGTACAGCATACCGATTCGATACATGTACATACTGCAGAGTGATCACCGCAGTAAATCTAGTTAACATCTATCACCACACACTGTTACAAATTGTTTTTCTAGCATTTGTTGAATTTGGTTGGCTAATATTTTATTGAGAATTTTTGCATCTATTTTCATCAGGGGTATTGGCACATAATTTTCTTTTCTTATAACATTCCCGTCTGGGTTTAGTATCAGGATAATGCTGGCCTCATGAAATGAGGTTGGAAGTATTACTTCCTCTTCTGTTTTTTGAAAAAGTTTGGAAAGCTTCACTCTTCAAATGTTCGGTAGAATTCACCAGTGAAGCCATCTGCTCCTGGACTTTTGTTTGTTGGGAGGTTTTTGATTACTGATTCAATCTTCTTACTAGTAATCAGTCTATTCAGTTTCCCATTTCTTCCTGATTCTATCTTGGTAGGTTGTATGTTTCTAGGAATTTATCCATTTCTTCTAGGTTGTCCAATTTGTTGCTATATAACTATTTAAGTAGTCTCTTATGATCCTTTGTGTTTTTGTGGTATCAGTTTTAATGTCACCTCTTTTGTTTATTATCTTATTTGTTTGAGTCCTCTCTTTTTCTTGGTGAGACTATCTAAATATTTCTCTATTTTGTTTATCTTCCCAAAAATCCAATACCTAATTACATTGATCTTTTCTATTGTCTTTTTAGTCTTTATTTCATTTATTTCCATTTTGATCTTGGTTATTTCCTTCCTTCTCCTGAGTTTTGGATTCATGTCTTTTTCTTTTTCTATGTCTTTGAGGTGTAAAGAAGTTAGGTTATTTATTTGAGATCTTTCTAGTGTATTCATATAGGCATTTATTGCTATGAACTTTCCTCTTAGAACTGTTTTTGCTACCTCCTATACATTTTGGTACATTGTACTTCCATTTTCAATTGTCTCAAGGTATCTTTGAATTCTCTCTTTATTTCTTCTTTGACCCTTGTGTTGTTCAAGAGCACACTCTCCACATGTTTGTGAATTCTCAAGTTTTCTTTCTGTAATTGATTTCTAGTTTCATACCATTAATATCATTGTGATCAGAAGTGACGCATGATAGGATTTCAATCTTCTTACATTTATTAAGACTTGTTTTGTGGCCTCACATGTGAGCTGTCCTGGAGAACGTTCTGTGCATACTTGGAGCAAAGTGTATTCTGCTGTTTTGGATGGAATGTTCTGTAAATATATCTTAAGACCATTTGATCTAACTAGTCATTTAACTGCAATGTTTCTTTATTGATTTTCTGTTTAAACATCTATCCTTTGATGAAAATGGAGAACTGAATTCCCCTGCTAATGAAGTATCATTGCATTGCTGTCCGTTTTTCCCTTTTGGTCTGATAAAATTTTCTTCACATATTTAAGTGCTCTGATGTTGATTGTATCAACATTCTTAAAAGTAATAGCCTGTTGGTGGATTGACTCCTTATCTTCATACAATGACTTTTTAGTCTCTTATTACAATCTTTGTCTTCAAGTCTATTTTGTCTGACTTAAGAATAGCTACCCCAGCCTTCTTATCCATTGCGTGGACTATGTTTTCAGTTCCTGAGTTTTCAGTTCTGTACATTCATAAAGGTGAAGTAAGTCTCTTCCAGCAACATGTAGTTGGGTCTTTTTGTTTTATCCATTCAGCCACTCTATGTCTTTGGATTAGAGCACTTAATCTGTCTACATTTAAAGTAATTTATGACTGGTATGGACTTATTAACATTTTGTTCATTAATTTCTGGCTGTTTTGTAATTTTTTTCTACCTTCTTGTCTGATTTCCTCTTTTGTGATTTGTTGATTTTTCTGAATTGATATGCTTTGATTCCTTTCTCTTTATTTTTGAATATCTAATATAGGTGTTTGCTTTGCAGTTACCAGGAGGCTCGCATAAAATATATTTTTTATAACAGTGAGTTTTCAATTGATAAGAATTTAAGTTCAAATGCATTCTAAAGTTCAACATTTTTGTTCCCTCTCGCACATGTTTTATGTGTTGATGTTACATTATACATCTTTTTATTTTTTGTAACTATTAACAAATTATTGTATTTATAGTTATATTTACTTCTTTTATCTTTTAAGCTTCATACTGCATTTATAAGTGATTAACTCATCACCGTTACGACATTAGGTTATTCTGAATTTTATTGCTGAGGACACTTGGAGGAAAATTATGTCTTGCTGAAGTTGTAGGGTAAACACTGTGTCCCTCAAGACGAAGCAGTGGAGAAGCTAGATCAGAATCCTCACACTTTCTTTCCAGTTTTAACGACTATAATTGTGCTGGGAAGTCCTCTTCTTCAGCCCCTACTACCATCATACATGTATACACCAATACCTCAGGATTTCTTACAGTTTCTCTATTTATCTTCTCTAAATTTTCTGGGATTTATCTTGGAAGAGAGATTCAGCTTCTTGTTTAGGACCAGACTCTGTTTTTTTGTTCCTTTTGTCCTTTATCGCTTGCTTATATTTTGAGAATTCTAAGTATTGAAAGATATTACTCATATTTATTGCATATTCCATGTCTAAAAATTCAAAAATCCAAAGTCTTTATGAATCTGATTCTGCTCCTTTGTTTATCCCTTGTGCTTACTCATGATATCTTATTTCCTTGTGTGTTGATATGATTTTTGACTGTGAATTGCTCATTCCATTGAAACTTTACCTGTGGGAAGGTGACATATAGCTGTGGTTCTACACATATGATTTGCATTTATTTGTTGATCTACTTAGATGCACTATCAAATACTTTCAAAGCAACACTGAATGAGAAAGGACAATGGAGGATTATTTCTTTTAAATTAAGGGGAAAAACTTCAACCCAGATGTTTTATCCAGTAAAATGGCCATTTAAATAGAGAAGCATGATAAAAACTTCTCAAATATATAAAGCCTCAGAAATCAGACAAGCAAATGCCTACGTTAAAAAGGAACAAACTAAAATAATGTTATGATTGAATCACATCTCAATAGTTAAAAGAGCTCTAAATGAACTAAGCAGTGCCTCTCCCAACCCCACATTTAAAAAACAAAGACCAATGGGGGAAAAATCTTCAAGTTTATACTGTTTAAAGAGAAACACCAAAACATAGGGTTATAAAAAAGATAAAAATAAGAAAATATTCCAGGCCGGTGTTATGATTTTAATATCTAATGTAAAGGAAAGAACAGGAATGCTTCTCCACCCGGTTCCAGGGCACCATTCTCTCTGTAGAGTAGACACAGTGAAGATAGCCTTTCTTCTGAAATATCTAAATTGCCACCACCTCAGTAAAGTATTGAACAAGCTATTTCTAGGCTCTGAATTATTCCAAACTCTCAGATCCTCTTCCTCACTGCTTGTCGTCTATCTGAGATAAGCGGAAGGGAAGGTCCACACTTCCTAAGTGAAATGTTATACCACCCTGTACTGCTGCTTCACTTTGGGATTTCTGTATTTATCACTAGATAAATGGATAAAGAGCCCAAGTGTGGAAAAGGAAAGGGAAAAGGGCAGAAACAAAATGAAAGATAGAGAAGACAAATACAGAATGACAAACAAGAACTGAGAGAGACAGTAGATATATACAGAGATTTCAGTTAAAAAGTACAGATACATACAGTAAATGTGAAAACAGAATGAAAATAATAGGGAAAACAATAAAATGATGGGAACAGGGATTCTCAAAAGCTCAAAATGCATTGAAGCAATTACAAGTAAAGTAAAATATAGGGCCAGACTGTACAGATGGCAGGTTGTTTAATTATTCTATATTGAAAAATATTTCACTGCTTGAAAGGCCCTTCACGTACATGGTCACCTAACACAAAAGATGGGACATATGGAATACAGACATCTATGTTTCCACCAAAAGTCAAGGGTAACGAAATCTGAATACTTTCTATTGAGGACATCCAGTCCCTCACCCCTCTCCTCTGCAGGATGTGACTCTGGAGATTCTCAAGTAAGCAGAGTTTTCATAGACAGTCCCATTGCTTCTATGAAGTTCTTGAAGGATCCTCCCAAACTATTTCATCTTGGAAGGAATTTTCTGGAATCTAGAGAAAATTACATGTAATTAGGCTAGTGGGGAAATGATTATGAGCACTGTAACCCAAGACATGTGGAAAAACCCCCGGATCACATGCTACATTTCCACCATCCATTCCCTCCCACTCCCAAAACAAGCACTTACATTTCACACACACAAGACATTTGCATTAGAAAGCTTCCAAAATTTAGTTTACTGTGTCTTCTTTGATCATTTGACCAATGAGTGAATCTGTGTTCAGGATGCTGAATACATAGGAAATCTTATAACAATTGGAGCCCATTTCTATCTTAACATATTAAAATTCTATTAACTTTAGTCATTATAGGACTATCCTTATAATTCTTATGGAATTAAATTATGAAAATTATTGACATCTTAAAATTGAAAATTATAAACACAAAACTTATAATCACACTGAGGAAATCTTTGAATGTACAGCATGCTAATTAAAACATTAAGCAAGGTTGATTGTCATTTCTTAGTAATCATTAGCCTCGACCTAGTGAGAGTAAAGGCTTATTAAAAGGAATTTAAAAAGATATTCCATTATTCCTTGGAAAGAGCATAACTTTGAACTCTGAAAATCTAGGTTCACATCTTGATCTTGTTATTTAGAAGCTGTGTCACTTCAAGCAAGGATTTAACCTCCCTGTTCCAGAGTGAGCTCAGCTGTAAAATAAGGATGATGTTGCTCCTTAAGGTGTTGTAGTAAACAAATAAGATAAAAAATATGAAAATGCCTTACAAATTGTAAATCATTGTGTAAATGCAAAGAATTATTAGCATTTCTAGCCAAAATCATGCTTTTTCTTCAGTCCATTTCCTCAGATCACCTTCAGTCATGCCATGCTGTTGGCCACTTCCTCCTTGAAACGGTCTTCATTAGCTTTTATAAACTGTTCAACCCTGATGTTCTCACATGTCAATGGCCATTACTTTTCTGCTTTTTCGAAACCAAAAGTCCTTTTCCTTAATTCTCTTTTTACCCATTTCCTCTTCAAAATGACGACGGTACTTTGGTGAACCACCAAAGGATTGCCAAAAGTATATCAAGCTCTGAACCCTCTCTCCAAGCAGAATTCTATATTTCCATTGCCATTCCTGACACATCTACTTGAAAATTTACATGTACTCTGGTTCAATAAATCCACTGTTTCCCTCTCCCCAGCCAAAAGTAGCTGTTTTAGTTTCCTGTGGCTGCCATAATGAAGTACCACCAACCGGGGTACTTAAAACAACAGAAATTTTTTCTCTCACGCTTCTGGAAACCAGAAGTCCAAAATCAAGCTGTCATCAGGAACACACTCTCTGAAGGTTCTAAAGGAAAATGTGTTCTATGCCTTTCTTTTAGCCTCTGTTGTTGCCAACAATCCTTCTCATTCCTTGGCTTGTACATTTATCTTTGTTCCAATCTTCGCCTCCATCATCATATGGTGTTCTCCCTGTCTGTGTCTTGTCTCTGTTTTCCCTTCCTAGAAGGACACCATCCATATCAGATTAGAGCCCACGTAATCAAGTATGGCATTATCTTAACTTGATTACATATGCAAAGAATCTATTTTCAAATAAGATAATATTCTTAAGTACCAGGGGTTATGACATATATTTTTTGGAGACACAATTCAAACCATAACAGCAGGTTGTCATCTTTAGCCTCTCCATTTTTAACAAAAGAATCAACCAATCTCTCAGTCTTTAAGACTGGAATCCTTTTTGATTTTAATTGAGATAAAATGACATGTCAAGTTGTATTGGTTTCCAGTGTACAGCATACCGATTCGATACATGTACATACTGCAGAGTGATCACCGCAGTAAATCTAGTTAACATCTATCACCACACACTGTTACAAATTGTTTTTCTAGCATTTGTTGAATTTGGTTGGCTAATATTTTATTGAGAATTTTTGCATCTATTTTCATCAGGGGTATTGGCACATAATTTTCTTTTCTTATAACATTCCCGTCTGGGTTTAGTATCAGGATAATGCTGGCCTCATGAAATGAGGTTGGAAGTATTACTTCCTCTTCTGTTTTTTGAAAAAGTTTGGAAAGCTTCACTCTTCAAATGTTCGGTAGAATTCACCAGTGAAGCCATCTGCTCCTGGACTTTTGTTTGTTGGGAGGTTTTTGATTACTGATTCAATCTTCTTACTAGTAATCAGTCTATTCAGTTTCCCATTTCTTCCTGATTCTATCTTGGTAGGTTGTATGTTTCTAGGAATTTATCCATTTCTTCTAGGTTGTCCAATTTGTTGCTATATAACTATTTAAGTAGTCTCTTATGATCCTTTGTGTTTTTGTGGTATCAGTTTTAATGTCACCTCTTTTGTTTATTATCTTATTTGTTTGAGTCCTCTCTTTTTCTTGGTGAGACTATCTAAATATTTCTCTATTTTGTTTATCTTCCCAAAAATCCAATACCTAATTACATTGATCTTTTCTATTGTCTTTTTAGTCTTTATTTCATTTATTTCCATTTTGATCTTGGTTATTTCCTTCCTTTTCCTGAGTTTTGGATTCATGTCTTTTTCTTTTTCTATGTCTTTGAGGTGTAAAGAAGTTAGGTTATTTATTTGAGATCTTTCTAGTGTATTCATATAGGCATTTATTGCTATGAACTTTCCTCTTAGAACTGTTTTTGCTACCTCCTATACATTTTGGTACATTGTACTTCCATTTTCAATTGTCTCAAGGTATCTTTGAATTCTCTCTTTATTTCTTCTTTGACCCTTGTGTTGTTCAAGAGCACACTCTCCACATGTTTGTGAATTCTCAAGTTTTCTTTCTGTAATTGATTTCTAGTTTCATACCATTAATATCATTGTGATCAGAAGTGACGCATGATAGGATTTCAATCTTCTTACATTTATTAAGACTTGTTTTGTGGCCTCACATGTGAGCTGTCCTGGAGAACGTTCTGTGCATACTTGGAGCAAAGTGTATTCTGCTGTTTTGGATGGAATGTTCTGTAAATATATCTTAAGACCATTTGATCTAACTAGTCATTTAACTGCAATGTTTCTTTATTGATTTTCTGTTTAAACATCTATCCTGTGATGAAAATGGAGAACTGAATTCCCCTGCTAATGAAGTATCATTGCATTGCTGTCCGTTTTTCCCTTTTGGTCTGATAAAATTTTCTTCACATATTTAAGTGCTCTGATGTTGATTGTATCAACATTCTTAAAAGTAATAGCCTGTTGGTGGATTGACTCCTTATCTTCATACAATGACTTTTTAGTCTCTTATTACAATCTTTGTCTTCAAGTCTATTTTGTCTGACTTAAGAATAGCTACCCCAGCCTTCTTATCCATTGCGTGGACTATGTTTTCAGTTCCTGTGTTTTCAGTTCTGTACATTCATAAAGGTGAAGTAAGTCTCTTCCAGCAACATGTAGTTGGGTCTTTTTGTTTTATCCATTCAGCCACTCTATGTCTTTGGATTAGAGCACTTAATCTGTCTACATTTAAAGTAATTTATGACTGGTATGGACTTATTAACATTTTGTTCATTAATTTCTGGCTGTTTTGTAATTTTTTTCTACCTTCTTGTCTGATTTCCTCTTTTGTGATTTGTTGATTTTTCTGAATTGATATGCTTTGATTCCTTTCTCTTTATTTTTGAATATCTAATATAGGTGTTTGCTTTGCAGTTACCAGGAGGCTCGCATAAAATATATTTTTTATAACAGTGAGTTTTCAATTGATAAGAATTTAAGTTCAAATGCATTCTAAAGTTCAACATTTTTGTTCCCTCTCGCACATGTTTTATGTGTTGATGTTACATTATACATCTTTTTATTTTTTGTAACTATTAACAAATTATTGTATTTATAGTTATATTTACTTCTTTTATCTTTTAAGCTTCATACTGCATTTATAAGTGATTAACTCATCACCGTTACGACATTAGGTTATTCTGAATTTTATTGCTGAGGACACTTGGAGGAAAATTATGTCTTGCTGAAGTTGTAGGGTAAACACTGTGTCCCTCAAGACGAAGCAGTGGAGAAGCTAGATCAGAATCCTCACACTTTCTTTCCAGTTTTAACGACTATAATTGTGCTGGGAAGTCCTCTTCTTCAGCCCCTACTACCATCATACATGTATACACCAATACCTCAGGATTTCTTACAGTTTCTCTATTTATCTTCTCTAAATTTTCTGGGATTTATCTTGGAAGAGAGATTCAGCTTCTTGTTTAGGACCAGACTCTGTTTTTTTGTTCCTTTTGTCCTTTATCTCTTGCTTATATTTTGAGAATTCTAAGTATTGAAAGATATTACTCATATTTATTGCATATTCCATGTCTAAAAATTCAAAAATCCAAAGTCTTTATGAATCTGATTCTGCTCCTTTGTTTATCCCTTGTGCTTACTCATGATATCTTATTTCCTTGTGTGTTGATATGATTTTTGACTGTGAATTGCTCATTCCATTGAAACTTTACCTGTGGGAAGGTGACATATAGCTGTGGTTCTACACATATGATTTGCATTTATTTGTTGATCTACTTAGATGCACTATCAAATACTTTCAAAGCAACACTGAATGAGAAAGGACAATGGAGGATTATTTCTTTTAAATTAAGGGGAAAAACTTCAACCCAGATGTTTTATCCAGTAAAATGGCCATTTAAATAGAGAAGCATGATAAAAACTTCTCAAATATATAAAGCCTCAGAAATCAGACAAGCAAATGCCTACGTTAAAAAGGAACAAACTAAAATAATGTTATGATTGAATCACATCTCAATAGTTAAAAGAGCTCTAAATGAACTAAGCAGTGCCTCTCCCAACCCCACATTTAAAAAACAAAGACCAATGGGGGAAAAATCTTCAAGTTTATACTGTTTAAAGAGAAACACCAAAACATAGGGTTATAAAAAAGATAAAAATAAGAAAATATTCCAGGCCGGTGTTATGATTTTAATATCTAATGTAAAGGAAAGAACAGGAATGCTTCTCCACCCGGTTCCAGGGCACCATTCTCTCTGTAGAGTAGACACAGTGAACATAGCCTTTCTTCTGAAATATCTAAATTGCCACCACCTCAGTAAAGTATTGAACAAGCTATTTCTAGGCTCTGAATTATTCCAAACTCTCAGATCCTCTTCCTCACTGCTTGTCGTCTATCTGAGATAAGCGGAAGGGAAGGTCCACACTTCCTAAGTGAAATGTTATACCACCCTGTACTGCTGCTTCACTTTGGGATTTCTGTATTTATCACTAGATAAATGGATAAAGAGCCCAAGTGTGGAAAAGGAAAGGGAAAAGGGCAGAAACAAAATGAAAGATAGAGAAGACAAATACAGAATGACAAACAAGAACTGAGAGAGACAGTAGATATATACAGAGATTTCAGTTAAAAAGTACAGATACATACAGTAAATGTGAAAACAGAATGAAAATAATAGGGAAAACAATAAAATGATGGGAACAGGGATTCTCAAAAGTTCAAAATGCATTGAAGCAATTACAAGTAAAGTAAACTATAGGGCCAGACTGTACAGATGGCAGGTTGTTTAATTATTCTATATTGAAAAATATTTCACTGCTTGAAAGGCCCTTCACGTACATGGTCACCTAACACAAAAGATGGGACATATGGAATACAGACATCTATGTTTCCACCAAAAGTCAAGGGTAACGAAATCTGAATACTTTCTATTGAGGACATCCAGTCCCTCACCCCTCTCCTCTGCAGGATGTGACTCTGGAGATTCTCAAGTAAGCAGAGTTTTCATAGACAGTCCCATTGCTTCTATGAAGTTCTTGAAGGATCCTCCCAAACTATTTCATCTTGGAAGGAATTTTCTGGAATCTAGAGAAAATTACATGTAATTAGGCTAGTGGGGAAATGATTATGAGCACTGTAACCCAAGACATGTGGAAAAACCCCCGGATCACATGCTACATTTCCACCATCCATTCCCTCCCACTCCCAAAACAAGCACTTACATTTTCACACACACAAGACATTTGCATTAGAAAGCTTCCAAAATTTAGTTTACTGTGTCTTCTTTGATCATTTGACCAATGAGTGAATCTGTGTTCAGGATGCTGAATACATAGGAAATCTTATAACAATTGGAGCCCATTTCTATCTTAACATATTAAAATTCTATTAACTTTAGTCATTATAGGACTATCCTTATAATTCTTATGTAATTAAATTATGAAAATTATTGACATCTTAAAATTGAAAATTATAAACACAAAACTTATAATCACACTGAGGAAATCTTTGAATGTACAGCATGCTAATTAAAACATTAAGCAAGGTTGATTGTCATTTCTTAGTAATCATTAGCCTCGACCTAGTGAGAGTAAAGGCTTATTAAAAGGAATTTAAAAAGATATTCCATTATTCCTTGGAAAGAGCATAACTTTGAACTCTGAAAATCTAGGTTCACATCTTGATCTTGTTATTTAGAAGCTGTGTCACTTCAAGCAAGGATTTAACCTCCCTGTTCCAGAGTGAGCTCAGCTGTAAAATAAGGATGATATTGTCCCTTAAGGTGTTGTAGTAAACAAATAAGATAAAAAATATGAAAATGCCTTACAAATTGTAAATCATTGTGTAAATGCAAAGAATTATTAGCATTTCTAGCCAAAATCATGCTTTTTCTTCAGTCCATTTCCTCAGATCACCTTCAGTCATGCCATGCTGTTGGCCACTTCCTCCTTGAAACGGTCTTCATTAGCTTTTATAAACTGTTCAACCCTGATGTTCTCACATGTCAATGGCCATTACTTTTCTGCTTTTTCGAAACCAAAAGTCCTTTTCCTTAATTCTCTTTTTACCCATTTCCTCTTCAAAATGACGACGGTACTTTGGTGAACCACCAAAGGATTGCCAAAAGTATATCAAGCTCTGAACCCTCTCTCCAAGCAGAATTCTATATTTCCATTGCCATTCCTGACACATCTACTTGAAAATTTACATGTACTCTGGTTCAATAAATCCACTGTTTCCCTCTCCCCAACCAAAAGTAGCTGTTTTAGTTTCCTGTGGCTGCCATAATGAAGTACCACCAACCGGGGTACTTAAAACAACAGAAATTTTTTCTCTCACGCTTCTGGAAACCAGAAGTCCAAAATCAAGCTGTCATCAGGAACACACTCTCTGAAGGTTCTAAAGGAAAATGTGTTCTATGCCTTTCTTTTAGCCTCTGTTGTTGCCAACAATCCTTCTCATTCCTTGGCTTGTACATTTATCTTTGTTCCAATCTTCGCCTCCATCATCATATGGTGTTCTCCCTGTCTGTGTCTTGTCTCTGTTTTCCCTTCCTAGAAGGACACCATCCATATCAGACTAGAGCCCACGTAATCAAGTATGGCATTATCTTAACTTGATTACATATGCAAAGAATCTATTTTCAAATAAGATAATATTCTTAAGTACCAGGGGTTATGACATATATTTTTTGGAGACACAATTCAAACCATAACAGCAGGTTGTCATCTTTAGCCTCTCCATTTTTAACAAAAGAATCAACCAATCTCTCAGTCTTTAAGACTGGAACCCTTTTTGATTTTAATTGAGATAAAATGACATGTCAAGTTGTATTGGTTTCCAGTGTACAGCATACCGATTCGATACATGTACATACTGCAGAGTGATCACCGCAGTAAATCTAGTTAACATCTATCACCACACACTGTTACAAATTGTTTTTCTAGCATTTGTTGAATTTGGTTGGCTAATATTTTATTGAGAATTTTTGCATCTATTTTCATCAGGGGTATTGGCACATAATTTTCTTTTCTTATAACATTCCCGTCTGGGTTTAGTATCAGGATAATGCTGGCCTCATGAAATGAGGTTGGAAGTATTACTTCCTCTTCTGTTTTTTGAAAAAGTTTGGAAAGCTTCACTCTTCAAATGTTCGGTAGAATTCACCAGTGAAGCCATCTGCTCCTGGACTTTTGTTTGTTGGGAGGTTTTTGATTACTGATTCAATCTTCTTACTAGTAATCAGTCTATTCAGTTTCCCATTTCTTCCTGATTCTATCTTGGTAGGTTGTATGTTTCTAGGAATTTATCCATTTCTTCTAGGTTGTCCAATTTGTTGCTATATAACTATTTAAGTAGTCTCTTATGATCCTTTGTGTTTTTGTGGTATCAGTTTTAATGTCACCTCTTTTGTTTATTATCTTATTTGTTTGAGTCCTCTCTTTTTCTTGGTGAGACTATCTAAATATTTCTCTATTTTGTTTATCTTCCCAAAAATCCAATACCTAATTACATTGATCTTTTCTATTGTCTTTTTAGTCTTTATTTCATTTATTTCCATTTTGATCTTGGTTATTTCCTTCCTTCTCCTGAGTTTTGGATTCATGTCTTTTTCTTTTTCTATGTCTTTGAGGTGTAAAGAAGTTAGGTTATTTATTTGAGATCTTTCTAGTGTATTCATATAGGCATTTATTGCTATGAACTTTCCTCTTAGAACTGTTTTTGCTACCTCCTATACATTTTGGTACATTGTACTTCCATTTTCAATTGTCTCAAGGTATCTTTGAATTCTCTCTTTATTTCTTCTTTGACCCTTGTGTTGTTCAAGAGCACACTCTCCACATGTTTGTGCATTCTCAAGTGTTCTTTCTGTAATTGATTTCTAGTTTCATACCATTAATATCATTGTGATCAGAAGTGACGCATGATAGGATTTCAATCTTCTTACATTTATTAAGACTTGTTTTGTGGCCTCACATGTGAGCTGTCCTGGAGAACGTTCTGTGCATACTTGGAGCAAAGTGTATTCTGCTGTTTTGGATGGAATGTTCTGTAAATATATCTTAAGACCATTTGATCTAACTAGTCATTTAACTGCAATGTTTCTTTATTGATTTTCTGTTTAAACATCTATCCTTTGATGAAAATGGAGAACTGAATTCCCCTGCTAATGAAGTATCATTGCATTGCTGTCCGTTTTTCCCTTTTGGTCTGATAAAATTTTCTTCACATATTTAAGTGCTCTGATGTTGATTGTATCAACATTCTTAAAAGTAATAGCCTGTTGGTGGATTGACTCCTTATCTTCATACAATGACTCTTTAGTCTCTTATTACAATCTTTGTCTTCAAGTCTATTTTGTCTGACTTAAGAATAGCTACCCCAGCCTTCTTATCCATTGCGTGGACTATGTTTTCAGTTCCTGTGTTTTCAGTTCTGTACATTCATAAAGGTGAAGTAAGTCTCTTCCAGCAACATGTAGTTGGGTCTTTTTGTTTTATCCATTCAGCCACTCTATGTCTTTGGATTAGAGCACTTAATCTGTCTACATTTAAAGTAATTTATGACTGGTATGGACTTATTAACATTTTGTTCATTAATTTCTGGCTGTTTTGTAATTTTTTTCTACCTTCTTGTCTGATTTCCTCTTTTGTGATTTGTTGATTTTTCTGAATTGATATGCTTGATTCCTTTCTCTTTATTTTTGAATATCTAATATAGGTGTTTGCTTTGCAGTTACCAGGAGGCTCGCATAAAATATATTTTTTATAACAGTGAGTTTTCAATTGATAAGAATTTAAGTTCAAATGCATTTTAAAGTTCAACATTTTTGTTCCCTCTCGCACATGTTTTATGTGTTGATGTTACATTATACATCTTTTTATTTTTTGTAACTATTAACAAATTATTGTATTTATAGTTATATTTACTTCTTTTATCTTTTAAGCTTCATACTGCATTTATAAGTGATTAACTCATCACCGTTACGACATTAGGTTATTCTGAATTTTATTGCTGAGGACACTTGGAGGAAAATTATGTCTTGCTGAAGTTGTAGGGTAAACACTGTGTCCCTCAAGACGAAGCAGTGGAGAAGCTAGATCAGAATCCTCACACTTTCTTTCCAGTTTTAACGACTATAATTGTGCTGGGAAGTCCTCTTCTTCAGCCCCTACTACCATCATACATGTATACACCAATACCTCAGGATTTCTTACAGTTTCTCTATTTATCTTCTCTAAATTTTCTGGGATTTATCTTGGAAGAGAGATTCAGCTTCTTGTTTAGGACCAGACTCTGTTTTTTTGTTCCTTTTGTCCTTTATCTCTTGCTTATATTTTGAGAATTCTAAGTATTGAAAGATATTACTCATATTTATTGCATATTCCATGTCTAAAAATTCAAAAATCCAAAGTCTTTATGAATCTGATTCTGCTCCTTTGTTTATCCCTTGTGCTTACTCATGATATCTTATTTCCTTGTGTGTTGATATGATTTTTGACTGTGAATTGCTCATTCCATTGAAACTTTACCTGTGGGAAGGTGACATATAGCTGTGGTTCTACACATATGATTTGCATGTATTTGTTGATCTACTTAGATGCACTATCAAATACTTTCAAAGCAACACTGAATGAGAAAGGACAATGGAGGATTATTTCTTTTAAATTAAGGGGAAAAACTTCAACCCAGATGTTTTATCCAGTAAAATGGCCATTTAAATAGAGACGCATGATAAAAACTTCTCAAATATATAAAGCCTCAGAAATCAGACAAGCAAATGCCTACGTTAAAAAGGAACAAACTAAAATAATGTTATGATTGAATCACATCTCAATAGTTAAAAGAGCTCTAAATGAACTAAGCAGTGCCTCTCCCAACCCCACATTTAAAAAACAAAGACCAATGGGGGAAAAATCTTCAAGTTTATACTGTTTAAAGAGAAACACCAAAACATAGGGTTATAAAAAAGATAAAAATAAGAAAATATTCCAGGCCGGTGTTATGATTTTAATATCTAATGTAAAGGAAAGAACAGGAATGCTTCTCCACCCGGTTCCAGGGCACCATTCTCTCTGTAGAGTAGACACAGTGAACATAGCCTTTCTTCTGAAATATCTAAATTGCCACCACCTCAGTAAAGTATTGAACAAGCTATTTCTAGGCTCTGAATTATTCCAAACTCTCAGATCCTCTTCCTCACTGCTTGTCGTCTATCTGAGATAAGCGGAAGGGAAGGTCCACACTTCCTAAGTGAAATGTTATACCACCCTGTACTGCTGCTTCACTTTGGGATTTCTGTATTTATCACTAGATAAATGGATAAAGAGCCCAAGTGTGGAAAAGGAAAGGGAAAAGGGCAGAAACAAAATGAAAGATAGAGAAGACAAATACAGAATGACAAACAAGAACTGAGAGAGACAGTAGATATATACAGAGATTTCAGTTAAAAAGTACAGATACATACAGTAAATGTGAAAACAGAATGAAAATAATAGGGAAAACAATAAAATGATGGGAACAGGGATTCTCAAAAGCTCAAAATGCATTGAAGCAATTACAAGTAAAGTAAACTATAGGGCCAGACTGTACAGATGGCAGGTTGTTTAATTATTCTATATTGAAAAATATTTCACTGCTTGAAAGGCCCTTCACGTACATGGTCACCTAACACAAAAGATGGGACATATGGAATACAGACATCTATGTTTCCACCAAAAGTCAAGGGTAACGAAATCTGAATACTTTCTATTGAGGACATCCAGTCCCTCACCCCTCTCCTCTGCAGGATGTGACTCTGGAGATTCTCAAGTAAGCAGAGTTTTCATAGACAGTCCCATTGCTTCTATGAAGTTCTTGAAGGATCCTCCCAAACTATTTCATCTTGGAAGGAATTTTCTGGAATCTAGAGAAAATTACATGTAATTAGGCTAGTGGGGAAATGATTATGAGCACTGTAACCCAAGACATGTGGAAAAACCCCCGGATCACATGCTACATTTCCACCATCCATTCCCTCCCACTCCCAAAACAAGCACTTACATTTTCACACACACAAGACATTTGCATTAGAAAGCTTCCAAAATTTAGTTTACTGTGTCTTCTTTGATCATTTGACCAATGAGTGAATCTGTGTTCAGGATGCTGAATACATAGGAAATCTTATAACAATTGGAGCCCATTTCTATCTTAACATATTAAAATTCTATTAACTTTAGTCATTATAGGACTATCCTTATAATTCTTATGGAATTAAATTATGAAAATTATTGACATCTTAAAATTGAAAATTATAAACACAAAACTTATAATCACACTGAGGAAATCTTTGAATGTACAGCATGCTAATTAAAACATTAAGCAAGGTTGATTGTCATTTCTTAGTAATCATTAGCCTCGACCTAGTGAGAGTAAAGGCTTATTAAAAGGAATTTAAAAAGATATTCCATTATTCCTTGGAAAGAGCATAACTTTGAACTCTGAAAATCTAGGTTCACATCTTGATCTTGTTATTTAGAAGCTGTGTCACTTCAAGCAAGGATTTAACCTCCCTGTTCCAGAGTGAGCTCAGCTGTAAAATAAGGATGATATTGTCCCTTAAGGTGTTGTAGTAAACAAATAAGATAAAAAATATGAAAATGCCTTACAAATTGTAAATCATTGTGTAAATGCAAAGAATTATTAGCATTTCTAGCCAAAATCATGCTTTTTCTTCAGTCCATTTCCTCAGATCACCTTCAGTCATGCCATGCTGTTGGCCACTTCCTCCTTGAAACGGTCTTCATTAGCTTTTATAAACTGTTCAACCCTGATGTTCTCACATGTCAATGGCCATTACTTTTCTGCTTTTTCGAAACCAAAAGTCCTTTTCCTTAATTCTCTTTTTACCCATTTCCTCTTCAAAATGACGACGGTACTTTGGTGAACCACCAAAGGATTGCCAAAAGTATATCAAGCTCTGAACCCTCTCTCCAAGCAGAATTCTATATTTCCATTGCCATTCCTGACACATCTACTTGAAAATTTACATGTACTCTGGTTCAATAAATCCACTGTTTCCCTCTCCCCAACCAAAAGTAGCTGTTTTAGTTTCCTGTGGCTGCCATAATGAAGTACCACCAACCGGGGTACTTAAAACAACAGAAATTTTTTCTCTCACGCTTCTGGAAACCAGAAGTCCAAAATCAAGCTGTCATCAGGAACACACTCTCTGAAGGTTCTAAAGGAAAATGTGTTCTATGCCTTTCTTTTAGCCTCTGTTGTTGCCAACAATCCTTCTCATTCCTTGGCTTGTACATTTATCTTTGTTCCAATCTTCGCCTCCATCATCATATGGTGTTCTCCCTGTCTGTGTCTTGTCTCTGTTTTCCCTTCCTAGAAGGACACCATCCATATCTGACTAGAGCCCACGTAATCAAGTATGGCATTATCTTAACTTGATTACATATGCAAAGAATCTATTTTCAAATAAGATAATATTCTTAAGTACCAGGGGTTATGACATATATTTTTTGGAGACACAATTCAAACCATAACAGCAGGTTGTCATCTTTAGCCTCTCCATTTTTAACAAAAGAATCAACCAATCTCTCAGTCTTTAAGACTGGAACCCTTTTTGATTTTAATTGAGATAAAATGACATGTCAAGTTGTATTGGTTTCCAGTGTACAGCATACCGATTCGATACATGTACATACTGCAGAGTGATCACCGCAGTAAATCTAGTTAACATCTATCACCACACACTGTTACAAATTGTTTTTCTAGCATTTGTTGAATTTGGTTGGCTAATATTTTATTGAGAATTTTTGCATCTATTTTCATCAGGGGTATTGGCACATAATTTTCTTTTCTTATAACATTCCCGTCTGGGTTTAGTATCAGGATAATGCTGGCCTCATGAAATGAGGTTGGAAGTATTACTTCCTCTTCTGTTTTTTGAAAAAGTTTGGAAAGCTTCACTCTTCAAATGTTCGGTAGAATTCACCAGTGAAGCCATCTGCTCCTGGACTTTTGTTTGTTGGGAGGTTTTTGATTACTGATTCAATCTTCTTACTAGTAATCAGTCTATTCAGTTTCCCATTTCTTCCTGATTCTATCTTGGTAGGTTGTATGTTTCTAGGAATTTATCCATTTCTTCTAGGTTGTCCAATTTGTTGCTATATAACTATTTAAGTAGTCTCTTATGATCCTTTGTGTTTTTGTGGTATCAGTTTTAATGTCACCTCTTTTGTTTATTATCTTATTTGTTTGAGTCCTCTCTTTTTCTTGGTGAGACTATCTAAATATTTCTCTATTTTGTTTATCTTCCCAAAAATCCAATACCTAATTACATTGATCTTTTCTATTGTCTTTTTAGTCTTTATTTCATTTATTTCCATTTTGATCTTGGTTATTTCCTTCCTTCTCCTGAGTTTTGGATTCATGTCTTTTTCTTTTTCTATGTCTTTGAGGTGTAAAGAAGTTAGGTTATTTATTTGAGATCTTTCTAGTGTATTCATATAGGCATTTATTGCTATGAACTTTCCTCTTAGAACTGTTTTTGCTACCTCCTATACATTTTGGTACATTGTACTTCCATTTTCAATTGTCTCAAGGTATCTTTGAATTCTCTCTTTATTTCTTCTTTGACCCTTGTGTTGTTCAAGAGCACACTCTCCACATGTTTGTGAATTCTCAAGTTTTCTTTCTGTAATTGATTTCTAGTTTCATACCATTAATATCATTGTGATCAGAAGTGACGCATGATAGGATTTCAATCTTCTTACATTTATTAAGACTTGTTTTGTGGCCTCACATGTGAGCTGTCCTGGAGAACGTTCTGTGCATACTTGGAGCAAAGTGTATTCTGCTGTTTTGGATGGAATGTTCTGTAAATATATCTTAAGACCATTTGATCTAACTAGTCATTTAACTGCAATGTTTCTTTATTGATTTTCTGTTTAAACATCTATCCTTTGATGAAAATGGAGAACTGAATTCCCCTGCTAATGAAGTATCATTGCATTGCTGTCCGTTTTTCCCTTTTGGTCTGATAAAATTTTCTTCACATATTTAAGTGCTCTGATGTTGATTGTATCAACATTCTTAAAAGTAATAGCCTGTTGGTGGATTGACTCCTTATCTTCATACAATGACTTTTTAGTCTCTTATTACAATCTTTGTCTTCAAGTCTATTTTGTCTGACTTAAGAATAGCTACCCCAGCCTTCTTATCCATTGCGTGGACTATGTTTTCAGTTCCTGTGTTTTCAGTTCTGTACATTCATAAAGGTGAAGTAAGTCTCTTCCAGCAACATGTAGTTGGGTCTTTTTGTTTTATCCATTCAGCCACTCTATGTCTTTGGATTAGAGCACTTAATCTGTCTACATTTAAAGTAATTTATGACTGGTATGGACTTATTAACATTTTGTTCATTAATTTCTGGCTGTTTTGTAATTTTTTTCTACCTTCTTGTCTGATTTCCTCTTTTGTGATTTGTTGATTTTTCTGAATTGATATGCTTGATTCCTTTCTCTTTATTTTTGAATATCTAATATAGGTGTTTGCTTTGCAGTTACCAGGAGGCTCGCATAAAATATATTTTTTATAACAGTGAGTTTTCAATTGATAAGAATTTAAGTTCAAATGCATTTTAAAGTTCAACATTTTTGTTCCCTCTCGCACATGTTTTATGTGTTGATGTTACATTATACATCTTTTTATTTTTTGTAACTATTAACAAATTATTGTATTTATAGTTATATTTACTTCTTTTATCTTTTAAGCTTCATACTGCATTTATAAGTGATTAACTCATCACCGTTACGACATTAGGTTATTCTGAATTTTATTGCTGAGGACACTTGGAGGAAAATTATGTCTTGCTGAAGTTGTAGGGTAAACACTGTGTCCCTCAAGACGAAGCAGTGGAGAAGCTAGATCAGAATCCTCACACTTTCTTTCCAGTTTTAACGACTATAATTGTGCTGGGAAGTCCTCTTCTTCAGCCCCTACTACCATCATACATGTATACACCAATACCTCAGGATTTCTTACAGTTTCTCTATTTATCTTCTCTAAATTTTCTGGGATTTATCTTGGAAGAGAGATTCAGCTTCTTGTTTAGGACCAGACTCTGTTTTTTTGTTCCTTTTGTCCTTTATCTCTTGCTTATATTTTGAGAATTCTAAGTATTGAAAGATATTACTCATATTTATTGCATATTCCATGTCTAAAAATTCAAAAATCCAAAGTCTTTATGAATCTGATTCTGCTCCTTTGTTTATCCCTTGTGCTTACTCATGATATCTTATTTCCTTGTGTGTTGATATGATTTTTGACTGTGAATTGCTCATTCCATTGAAACTTTACCTGTGGGAAGGTGACATATAGCTGTGGTTCTACACATATGATTTGCATGTATTTGTTGATCTACTTAGATGCACTATCAAATACTTTCAAAGCAACACTGAATGAGAAAGGACAATGGAGGATTATTTCTTTTAAATTAAGGGGAAAAACTTCAACCCAGATGTTTTATCCAGTAAAATGGCCATTTAAATAGAGAAGCATGATAAAAACTTCTCAAATATATAAAGCCTCAGAAATCAGACAAGCAAATGCCTACGTTAAAAAGGAACAAACTAAAATAATGTTATGATTGAATCACATCTCAATAGTTAAAAGAGCTCTAAATGAACTAAGCAGTGCCTCTCCCAACCCCACATTTAAAAAACAAAGACCAATGGGGGAAAAATCTTCAAGTTTATACTGTTTAAAGAGAAACACCAAAACATAGGGTTATAAAAAAGATAAAAATAAGAAAATATTCCAGGCCGGTGTTATGATTTTAATATCTAATGTAAAGGAAAGAACAGGAATGCTTCTCCACCCGGTTCCAGGGCACCATTCTCTCTGTAGAGTAGACACAGTGAACATAGCCTTTCTTCTGAAATATCTAAATTGCCACCACCTCAGTAAAGTATTGAACAAGCTATTTCTAGGCTCTGAATTATTCCAAACTCTCAGATCCTCTTCCTCACTGCTTGTCGTCTATCTGAGATAAGCGGAAGGGAAGGTCCACACTTCCTAAGTGAAATGTTATACCACCCTGTACTGCTGCTTCACTTTGGGATTTCTGTATTTATCACTAGATAAATGGATAAAGAGCCCAAGTGTGGAAAAGGAAAGGGAAAAGGGCAGAAACAAAATGAAAGATAGAGAAGACAAATACAGAATGACAAACAAGAACTGAGAGAGACAGTAGATATATACAGAGATTTCAGTTAAAAAGTACAGATACATACAGTAAATGTGAAAACAGAATGAAAATAATAGGGAAAACAATAAAATGATGGGAACAGGGATTCTCAAAAGCTCAAAATGCATTGAAGCAATTACAAGTAAAGTAAACTATAGGGCCAGACTGTACAGATGGCAGGTTGTTTAATTATTCTATATTGAAAAATATTTCACTGCTTGAAAGGCCCTTCACGTACATGGTCACCTAACACAAAAGATGGGACATATGGAATACAGACATCTATGTTTCCACCAAAAGTCAAGGGTAACGAAATCTGAATACTTTCTATTGAGGACATCCAGTCCCTCACCCCTCTCCTCTGCAGGATGTGACTCTGGAGATTCTCAAGTAAGCAGAGTTTTCATAGACAGTCCCATTGCTTCTATGAAGTTCTTGAAGGATCCTCCCAAACTATTTCATCTTGGAAGGAATTTTCTGGAATCTAGAGAAAATTACATGTAATTAGGCTAGTGGGGAAATGATTATGAGCACTGTAACCCAAGACATGTGGAAAAACCCCCGGATCACATGCTACATTTCCACCATCCATTCCCTCCCACTCCCAAAACAAGCACTTACATTTTCACACACACAAGACATTTGCATTAGAAAGCTTCCAAAATTTAGTTTACTGTGTCTTCTTTGATCATTTGACCAATGAGTGAATCTGTGTTCAGGATGCTGAATACATAGGAAATCTTATAACAATTGGAGCCCATTTCTATCTTAACATATTAAAATTCTATTAACTTTAGTCATTATAGGACTATCCTTATAATTCTTATGTAATTAAATTATGAAAATTATTGACATCTTAAAATTGAAAATTATAAACACAAAACTTATAATCACACTGAGGAAATCTTTGAATGTACAGCATGCTAATTAAAACATTAAGCAAGGTTGATTGTCATTTCTTAGTAATCATTAGCCTCGACCTAGTGAGAGTAAAGGCTTATTAAAAGGAATTTAAAAAGATATTCCATTATTCCTTGGAAAGAGCATAACTTTGAACTCTGAAAATCTAGGTTCACATCTTGATCTTGTTATTTAGAAGCTGTGTCACTTCAAGCAAGGATTTAACCTCCCTGTTCCAGAGTGAGCTCAGCTGTAAAATAAGGATGATATTGTCCCTTAAGGTGTTGTAGTAAACAAATAAGATAAAAAATATGAAAATGCCTTACAAATTGTAAATCATTGTGTAAATGCAAAGAATTATTAGCATTTCTAGCCAAAATCATGCTTTTTCTTCAGTCCATTTCCTCAGATCACCTTCAGTCATGCCATGCTGTTGGCCACTTCATCCTTGAAACGGTCTTCATTAGCTTTTATAAACTGTTCAACCCTGATGTTCTCACATGTCAATGGCCATTACTTTTCTGCTTTTTCGAAACCAAAAGTCCTTTTCCTTAATTCTCTTTTTACCCATTTCCTCTTCAAAATGACGACGGTACTTTGGTGAACCACCAAAGGATTGCCAAAAGTATATCAAGCTCTGAACCCTCTCTCCAAGCAGAATTCTATATTTCCATTGCCATTCCTGACACATCTACTTGAAAATTTACATGTACTCTGGTTCAATAAATCCACTGTTTCCCTCTCCCCAACCAAAAGTAGCTGTTTTAGTTTCCTGTGGCTGCCATAATGAAGTACCACCAACCGGGGTACTTAAAACAACAGAAATTTTTTCTCTCACGCTTCTGGAAACCAGAAGTCCAAAATCAAGCTGTCATCAGGAACACACTCTCTGAAGGTTCTAAAGGAAAATGTGTTCTATGCCTTTCTTTTAGCCTCTGTTGTTGCCAACAATCCTTCTCATTCCTTGGCTTGTACATTTATCTTTGTTCCAATCTTCGCCTCCATCATCATATGGTGTTCTCCCTGTCTGTGTCTTGTCTCTGTTTTCCCTTCCTAGAAGGACACCATCCATATCAGATTAGAGCCCACGTAATCAAGTATGGCATTATCTTAACTTGATTACATATGCAAAGAATCTATTTTCAAATAAGATAATATTCTTAAGTACCAGGGGTTATGACATATATTTTTTGGAGACACAATTCAAACCATAACAGCAGGTTGTCATCTTTAGCCTCTCCATTTTTAACAAAAGAATCAACCAATCTCTCAGTCTTTAAGACTGGAATCCTTTTTGATTTTAATTGAGATAAAATGACATGTCAAGTTGTATTGGTTTCCAGTGTACAGCATACCGATTCGATACATGTACATACTGCAGAGTGATCACCGCAGTAAATCTAGTTAACATCTATCACCACACACTGTTACAAATTGTTTTTCTAGCATTTGTTGAATTTGGTTGGCTAATATTTTATTGAGAATTTTTGCATCTATTTTCATCAGGGGTATTGGCACATAATTTTCTTTTCTTATAACATTCCCGTCTGGGTTTAGTATCAGGATAATGCTGGCCTCATGAAATGAGGTTGGAAGTATTACTTCCTCTTCTGTTTTTTGAAAAAGTTTGGAAAGCTTCACTCTTCAAATGTTCGGTAGAATTCACCAGTGAAGCCATCTGCTCCTGGACTTTTGTTTGTTGGGAGGTTTTTGATTACTGATTCAATCTTCTTACTAGTAATCAGTCTATTCAGTTTCCCATTTCTTCCTGATTCTATCTTGGTAGGTTGTATGTTTCTAGGAATTTATCCATTTCTTCTAGGTTGTCCAATTTGTTGCTATATAACTATTTAAGTAGTCTCTTATGATCCTTTGTGTTTTTGTGGTATCAGTTTTAATGTCACCTCTTTTGTTTATTATCTTATTTGTTTGAGTCCTCTCTTTTTCTTGGTGAGACTATCTAAATATTTCTCTATTTTGTTTATCTTCCCAAAAATCCAATACCTAATTACATTGATCTTTTCTATTGTCTTTTTAGTCTTTATTTCATTTATTTCCATTTTGATCTTGGTTATTTCCTTCCTTCTCCTGAGTTTTGGATTCATGTCTTTTTCTTTTTCTATGTCTTTGAGGTGTAAAGAAGTTAGGTTATTTATTTGAGATCTTTCTAGTGTATTCATATAGGCATTTATTGCTATGAACTTTCCTCTTAGAACTGTTTTTGCTACCTCCTATACATTTTGGTACATTGTACTTCCATTTTCAATTGTCTCAAGGTATCTTTGAATTCTCTCTTTATTTCTTCTTTGACCCTTGTGTTGTTCAAGAGCACACTCTCCACATGTTTGTGAATTCTCAAGTTTTCTTTCTGTAATTGATTTCTAGTTTCATACCATTAATATCATTGTGATCAGAAGTGACGCATGATAGGATTTCAATCTTCTTACATTTATTAAGACTTGTTTTGTGGCCTCACATGTGAGCTGTCCTGGAGAACGTTCTGTGCATACTTGGAGCAAAGTGTATTCTGCTGTTTTGGATGGAATGTTCTGTAAATATATCTTAAGACCATTTGATCTAACTAGTCATTTAACTGCAATGTTTCTTTATTGATTTTCTGTTTAAACATCTATCCTTTGATGAAAATGGAGAACTGAATTCCCCTGCTAATGAAGTATCATTGCATTGCTGTCCGTTTTTCCCTTTTGGTCTGATAAAATTTTCTTCACATATTTAAGTGCTCTGATGTTGATTGTATCAACATTCTTAAAAGTAATAGCCTGTTGGTGGATTGACTCCTTATCTTCATACAATGACTTTTTAGTCTCTTATTACAATCTTTGTCTTCAAGTCTATTTTGTCTGACTTAAGAATAGCTACCCCAGCCTTCTTATCCATTGCGTGGACTATGTTTTCAGTTCCTGTGTTTTCAGTTCTGTACATTCATAAAGGTGAAGTAAGTCTCTTCCAGCAACATGTAGTTGGGTCTTTTTGTTTTATCCATTCAGCCACTCTATGTCTTTGGATTAGAGCACTTAATCTGTCTACATTTAAAGTAATTTATGACTGGTATGGACTTATTAACATTTTGTTCATTAATTTCTGGCTGTTTTGTAATTTTTTTCTACCTTCTTGTCTGATTTCCTCTTTTGTGATTTGTTGATTTTTCTGAATTGATATGCTTTGATTCCTTTCTCTTTATTTTTGAATATCTAATATAGGTGTTTGCTTTGCAGTTACCAGGAGGCTCGCATAAAATATATTTTTTATAACAGTGAGTTTTCAATTGATAAGAATTTAAGTTCAAATGCATTCTAAAGTTCAACATTTTTGTTCCCTCTCGCACATGTTTTATGTGTTGATGTTACATTATACATCTTTTTATTTTTTGTAACTATTAACAAATTATTGTATTTATAGTTATATTTACTTCTTTTATCTTTTAAGCTTCATACTGCATTTATAAGTGATTAACTCATCACCGTTACAACATTAGGTTATTCTGAATTTTATTGCTGAGGACACTTGGAGGAAAATTATGTCTTGCTGAAGTTGTAGGGTAAACACTGTGTCCCTCAAGACGAAGCAGTGGAGAAGCTAGATCAGAATCCTCACACTTTCTTTCCAGTTTTAACGACTATAATTGTGCTGGGAAGTCCTCTTCTTCAGCCCCTACTACCATCATACATGTATACACCAATACCTCAGGATTTCTTACAGTTTCTCTATTTATCTTCTCTAAATTTTCTGGGATTTATCTTGGAAGAGAGATTCAGCTTCTTGTTTAGGACCAGACTCTGTTTTTTTGTTCCTTTTGTCCTTTATCTCTTGCTTATATTTTGAGAATTCTAAGTATTGAAAGATATTACTCATATTTATTGCATATTCCATGTCTAAAAATTCAAAAATCCAAAGTCTTTATGAATCTGATTCTGCTCCTTTGTTTATCCCTTGTGCTTACTCATGATATCTTATTTCCTTGTGTGTTGATATGATTTTTGACTGTGAATTGCTCATTCCATTGAAACTTTACCTGTGGGAAGGTGACATATAGCTGTGGTTCTACACATATGATTTGCATTTATTTGTTGATCTACTTAGATGCACTATCAAATACTTTCAAAGCAACACTGAATGAGAAAGGACAATGGAGGATTATTTCTTTTAAATTAAGGGGAAAAACTTCAACCCAGATGTTTTATCCAGTAAAATGGCCATTTAAATAGAGACGCATGATAAAAACTTCTCAAATATATAAAGCCTCAGAAATCAGACAAGCAAATGCCTACGTTAAAAAGGAACAAACTAAAATAATGTTATGATTGAATCACATCTCAATAGTTAAAAGAGCTCTAAATGAACTAAGCAGTGCCTCTCCCAACCCCACATTTAAAAAACAAAGACCAATGGGGGAAAAATCTTCAAGTTTATACTGTTTAAAGAGAAACACCAAAACATAGGGTTATAAAAAAGATAAAAATAAGAAAATATTCCAGGCCGGTGTTATGATTTTAATATCTAATGTAAAGGAAAGAACAGGAATGCTTCTCCACCCGGTTCCAGGGCACCATTCTCTCTGTAGAGTAGACACAGTGAAGATAGCCTTTCTTCTGAAATATCTAAATTGCCACCACCTCAGTAAAGTATTGAACAAGCTATTTCTAGGCTCTGAATTATTCCAAACTCTCAGATCCTCTTCCTCACTGCTTGTCGTCTATCTGAGATAAGCGGAAGGGAAGGTCCACACTTCCTAAGTGAAATGTTATACCACCCTGTACTGCTGCTTCACTTTGGGATTTCTGTATTTATCACTAGATAAATGGATAAAGAGCCCAAGTGTGGAAAAGGAAAGGGAAAAGGGCAGAAACAAAATGAAAGATAGAGAAGACAAATACAGAATGACAAACAAGAACTGAGAGAGACAGTAGATATATACAGAGATTTCAGTTAAAAAGTACAGATACATACAGTAAATGTGAAAACAGAATGAAAATAATAGGGAAAACAATAAAATGATGGGAACAGGGATTCTCAAAAGCTCAAAATGCATTGAAGCAATTACAAGTAAAGTAAAATATAGGGCCAGACTGTACAGATGGCAGGTTGTTTAATTATTCTATATTGAAAAATATTTCACTGCTTGAAAGGCCCTTCACGTACATGGTCACCTAACACAAAAGATGGGACATATGGAATACAGACATCTATGTTTCCACCAAAAGTCAAGGGTAACGAAATCTGAATACTTTCTATTGAGGACATCCAGTCCCTCACCCCTCTCCTCTGCAGGATGTGACTCTGGAGATTCTCAAGTAAGCAGAGTTTTCATAGACAGTCCCATTGCTTCTATGAAGTTCTTGAAGGATCCTCCCAAACTATTTCATCTTGGAAGGAATTTTCTGGAATCTAGAGAAAATTACATGTAATTAGGCTAGTGGGGAAATGATTATGAGCACTGTAACCCAAGACATGTGGAAAAACCCCCGGATCACATGCTACATTTCCACCATCCATTCCCTCCCACTCCCAAAACAAGCACTTACATTTTCACACACACAAGACATTTGCATTAGAAAGCTTCCAAAATTTAGTTTACTGTGTCTTCTTTGATCATTTGACCAATGAGTGAATCTGTGTTCAGGATGCTGAATACATAGGAAATCTTATAACAATTGGAGCCCATTTCTATCTTAACATATTAAAATTCTATTAACTTTAGTCATTATAGGACTATCCTTATAATTCTTATGTAATTAAATTATGAAAATTATTGACATCTTAAAATTGAAAATTATAAACACAAAACTTATAATCACACTGAGGAAATCTTTGAATGTACAGCATGCTAATTAAAACATTAAGCAAGGTTGATTGTCATTTCTTAGTAATCATTAGCCTCGACCTAGTGAGAGTAAAGGCTTATTAAAAGGAATTTAAAAAGATATTCCATTATTCCTTGGAAAGAGCATAACTTTGAACTCTGAAAATCTAGGTTCACATCTTGATCTTGTTATTTAGAAGCTGTGTCACTTCAAGCAAGGATTTAACCTCCCTGTTCCAGAGTGAGCTCAGCTGTAAAATAAGGATGATATTGTCCCTTAAGGTGTTGTAGTAAACAAATAAGATAAAAAATATGAAAATGCCTTACAAATTGTAAATCATTGTGTAAATGCAAAGAATTATTAGCATTTCTAGCCAAAATCATGCTTTTTCTTCAGTCCATTTCCTCAGATCACCTTCAGTCATGCCATGCTGTTGGCCACTTCCTCCTTGAAACGGTCTTCATTAGCTTTTATAAACTGTTCAACCCTGATGTTCTCACATGTCAATGGCCATTACTTTTCTGCTTTTTCGAAACCAAAAGTCCTTTTCCTTAATTCTCTTTTTACCCATTTCCTCTTCAAAATGACGACGGTACTTTGGTGAACCACCAAAGGATTGCCAAAAGTATATCAAGCTCTGAACCCTCTCTCCAAGCAGAATTCTATATTTCCATTGCCATTCCTGACACATCTACTTGAAAATTTACATGTACTCTGGTTCAATAAATCCACTGTTTCCCTCTCCCCAACCAAAAGTAGCTGTTTTAGTTTCCTGTGGCTGCCATAATGAAGTACCACCAACCGGGGTACTTAAAACAACAGAAATTTTTTCTCTCACGCTTCTGGAAACCAGAAGTCCAAAATCAAGCTGTCATCAGGAACACACTCTCTGAAGGTTCTAAAGGAAAATGTGTTCTATGCCTTTCTTTTAGCCTCTGTTGTTGCCAACAATCCTTCTCATTCCTTGGCTTGTACATTTATCTTTGTTCCAATCTTCGCCTCCATCATCATATGGTGTTCTCCCTGTCTGTGTCTTGTCTCTGTTTTCCCTTCCTAGAAGGACACCATCCATATCAGACTAGAGCCCACGTAATCAAGTATGGCATTATCTTAGCTTGATTACATATGCAAAGAATCTATTTTCAAATGAGATAATATTCTTAAGTACCAGGGGTTATGACATATATTTTTTGGAGACACAATTCAAACCATAACAGCAGGTTGTCATCTTTAGCCTCTCCATTTTTAACAAAAGAATCAACCAATCTCTCAGTCTTTAAGACTGGAATCCTTTTTGATTTTAATTGAGATAAAATGACATGTCAAGTTGTATTGGTTTCCAGTGTACAGCATACCGATTCGATACATGTACATACTGCAGAGTGATCACCGCAGTAAATCTAGTTAACATCTATCACCACACACTGTTACAAATTGTTTTTCTAGCATTTGTTGAATTTGGTTGGCTAATATTTTATTGAGAATTTTTGCATCTATTTTCATCAGGGGTATTGGCACATAATTTTCTTTTCTTATAACATTCCCGTCTGGGTTTAGTATCAGGATAATGCTGGCCTCATAAAATGAGGTTGGAAGTATTACTTCCTCTTCTGTTTTTTTGAAAAAGTTTGGAAAGCTTCACTCTTCAAATGTTCGGTAGAATTCACCAGTGAAGCCATCTGCTCCTGGACTTTTGTTTGTTGGGAGGTTTTTGATTACTGATTCAATCTTCTTACTAGTAATCAGTCTATTCAGTTTCCCATTTCTTCCTGATTCTATCTTGGTAGGTTGTATGTTTCTAGGAATTTATCCATTTCTTCTAGGTTGTCCAATTTGTTGCTATATAACTATTTAAGTAGTCTCTTATGATCCTTTGTGTTTTTGTGGTATCAGTTTTAATGTCACCTCTTTTGTTTATTATCTTATTTGTTTGAGTCCTCTCTTTTTCTTGGTGAGACTATCTAAATATTTCTCTATTTTGTTTATCTTCCCAAAAATCCAATACCTAATTACATTGATCTTTTCTATTGTCTTTTTAGTCTTTATTTCATTTATTTCCATTTTGATCTTGGTTATTTCCTTCCTTCTCCTGAGTTTTGGATTCATGTCTTTTTCTTTTTCTATGTCTTTGAGGTGTAAAGAAGTTAGGTTATTTATTTGAGATCTTTCTAGTGTATTCATATAGGCATTTATTGCTATGAACTTTCCTCTTAGAACTGTTTTTGCTACCTCCTATACATTTTGGTACATTGTACTTCCATTTTCAATTGTCTCAAGGTATCTTTGAATTCTCTCTTTATTTCTTCTTTGACCCTTGTGTTGTTCAAGAGCACACTCTCCACATGTTTGTGCATTCTCAAGTGTTCTTTCTGTAATTGATTTCTAGTTTCATACCATTAATATCATTGTGATCAGAAGTGACGCATGATAGGATTTCAATCTTCTTACATTTATTAAGACTTGTTTTGTGGCCTCACATGTGAGCTGTCCTGGAGAACGTTCTGTGCATACTTGGAGCAAAGTGTATTCTGCTGTTTTGGATGGAATGTTCTGTAAATATATCTTAAGACCATTTGATCTAACTAGTCATTTAACTGCAATGTTTCTTTATTGATTTTCTGTTTAAACATCTATCCTTTGATGAAAATGGAGAACTGAATTCCCCTGCTAATGAAGTATCATTGCATTGCTGTCCGTTTTTCCCTTTTGGTCTGATAAAATTTTCTTCACATATTTAAGTGCTCTGATGTTGATTGTATCAACATTCTTAAAAGTAATAGCCTGTTGGTGGATTGACTCCTTATCTTCATACAATGACTTTTTAGTCTCTTATTACAATCTTTGTCTTCAAGTCTATTTTGTCTGACTTAAGAATAGCTACCCCAGCCTTCTTATCCATTGCGTGGACTATGTTTTCAGTTCCTGTGTTTTCAGTTCTGTACATTCATAAAGGTGAAGTAAGTCTCTTCCAGCAACATGTAGTTGGGTCTTTTTGTTTTATCCATTCAGCCACTCTATGTCTTTGGATTAGAGCACTTAATCTGTCTACATTTAAAGTAATTTATGACTGGTATGGACTTATTAACATTTTGTTCATTAATTTCTGGCTGTTTTGTAATTTTTTTCTACCTTCTTGTCTGATTTCCTCTTTTGTGATTTGTTGATTTTTCTGAATTGATATGCTTTGATTCCTTTCTCTTTATTTTTGAATATCTAATATAGGTGTTTGCTTTGCAGTTACCAGGAGGCTCGCATAAAATATATTTTTTATAACAGTGAGTTTTCAATTGATAAGAATTTAAGTTCAAATGCATTCTAAAGTTCAACATTTTTGTTCCCTCTCGCACATGTTTTATGTGTTGATGTTACATTATACATCTTTTTATTTTTTGTAACTATTAACAAATTATTGTATTTATAGTTATATTTACTTCTTTTATCTTTTAAGCTTCATACTGCATTTATAAGTGATTAACTCATCACCGTTACGACATTAGGTTATTCTGAATTTTATTGCTGAGGACACTTGGAGGAAAATTATGTCTTGCTGAAGTTGTAGGGTAAACACTGTGTCCCTCAAGACGAAGCAGTGGAGAAGCTAGATCAGAATCCTCACACTTTCTTTCCAGTTTTAACGACTATAATTGTGCTGGGAAGTCCTCTTCTTCAGCCCCTACTACCATCATACATGTATACACCAATACCTCAGGATTTCTTACAGTTTCTCTATTTATCTTCTCTAAATTTTCTGGGATTTATCTTGGAAGAGAGATTCAGCTTCTTGTTTAGGACCAGACTCTGTTTTTTTGTTCCTTTTGTCCTTTATCTCTTGCTTATATTTTGAGAATTCTAAGTATTGAAAGATATTACTCATATTTATTGCATATTCCATGTCTAAAAATTCAAAAATCCAAAGTCTTTATGAATCTGATTCTGCTCCTTTGTTTATCCCTTGTGCTTACTCATGATATCTTATTTCCTTGTGTGTTGATATGATTTTTGACTGTGAATTGCTCATTCCATTGAAACTTTACCTGTGGGAAGGTGACATATAGCTGTGGTTCTACACATATGATTTGCATTTGTTTGTTGATCTACTTAGATGCACTATCAAATACTTTCAAAGCAACACTGAATGAGAAAGGACAATGGAGGATTATTTCTTTTAAATTAAGGGGAAAAACTTCAACCCAGATGTTTTATCCAGTAAAATGGCCATTTAAATAGAGAAGCATGATAAAAACTTCTCAAATATATAAAGCCTCAGAAATCAGACAAGCAAATGCCTACGTTAAAAAGGAACAAACTAAAATAATGTTATGATTGAATCACATCTCAATAGTTAAAAGAGCTCTAAATGAACTAAGCAGTGCCTCTCCCAACCCCACATTTAAAAAACAAAGACCAATGGGGGAAAAATCTTCAAGTTTATACTGTTTAAAGAGAAACACCAAAACATAGGGTTATAAAAAAGATAAAAATAAGAAAATATTCCAGGCCGGTGTTATGATTTTAATATCTCATGTAAAGGAAAGAACAGGAATGCTTCTCCACCCGGTTCCAGGGCACCATTCTCTCTGTAGAGTAGACACAGTGAAGATAGCCTTTCTTCTGAAATATCTAAATTGCCACCACCTCAGTAAAGTATTGAACAAGCTATTTCTAGGCTCTGAATTATTCCAAACTCTCAGATCCTCTTCCTCACTGCTTGTCGTCTATCTGAGATAAGCGGAAGGGAAGGTCCACACTTCCTAAGTGAAATGTTATACCACCCTGTACTGCTGCTTCACTTTGGGATTTCTGTATTTATCACTAGATAAATGGATAAAGAGCCCAAGTGTGGAAAAGGAAAGGGAAAAGGGCAGAAACAAAATGAAAGATAGAGAAGACAAATACAGAATGACAAACAAGAACTGAGAGAGACAGTAGATATATACAGAGATTTCAGTTAAAAAGTACAGATACATACAGTAAATGTGAAAACAGAATGAAAATAATAGGGAAAACAATAAAATGATGGGAACAGGGATTCTCAAAAGCTCAAAATGCATTGAAGCAATTACAAGTAAAGTAAACTATAGGGCCAGACTGTACAGATGGCAGGTTGTTTAATTATTCTATATTGAAAAAATATTTCACTGCTT
This sequence comes from Equus asinus, assembly GCF_041296235.1. NCBI lineage: Eukaryota > Metazoa > Chordata > Mammalia > Perissodactyla > Equidae > Equus > Equus asinus. Next base: position 41,559,414 of record NC_091797.1, read on the forward strand.
GAAAGGCCCTTCACGTACATGGTCACCTAACACAAAAGATGGGACATATGGAATACAGACATCTATGTTTCCACCAAAAGTCAAGGGTAACGAAATCTGAATACTTTCTATTGAGGACATCCAGTCCCTCACCCCTCTCCTCTGCAGGATGTGACTCTGGAGATTCTCAAGTAAGCAGAGTTTTCATAGACAGTCCCATTGCTTCTATGAAGTTCTTGAAGGATCCTCCCAAACTATTTCATCTTGGAAGGAATTTTCTGGAATCTAGAGAAAATTACATGTAATTAGGCTAGTGGGGAAATGATTATGAGCACTGTAACCCAAGACATGTGGAAAAACCCCCGGATCACATGCTACATTTCCACCATCCATTCCCTCCCACTCCCAAAACAAGCACTTACATTTTCACACACACAAGACATTTGCATTAGAAAGCTTCCAAAATTTAGTTTACTGTGTCTTCTTTGATCATTTGACCAATGAGTGAATCTGTGTTCAGGATGCTGAATACATAGGAAATCTTATAACAATTGGAGCCCATTTCTATCTTAACATATTAAAATTCTATTAACTTTAGTCATTATAGGACTATCCTTATAATTCTTATGGAATTAAATTATGAAAATTATTGACATCTTAAAATTGAAAATTATAAACACAAAACTTATAATCACACTGAGGAAATCTTTGAATGTACAGCATGCTAATTAAAACATTAAGCAAGGTTGATTGTCATTTCTTAGTAATCATTAGCCTCGACCTAGTGAGAGTAAAGGCTTATTAAAAGGAATTTAAAAAGATATTCCATTATTCCTTGGAAAGAGCATAACTTTGAACTCTGAAAATCTAGGTTCACATCTTGATCTTGTTATTTAGAAGCTGTGTCACTTCAAGCAAGGATTTAACCTCCCTGTTCCAGAGTGAGCTCAGCTGTAAAATAAGGATGATATTGTCCCTTAAGGTGTTGTAGTAAACAAATAAGATAAAAAATATGAAAATGCCTTACAAATTGTAAATCATTGTGTAAATGCAAAGAATTATTAGCATTTCTAGCCAAAATCATGCTTTTTCTTCAGTCCATTTCCTCAGATCACCTTCAGTCATGCCATGCTGTTGGCCACTTCCTCCTTGAAACGGTCTTCATTAGCTTTTATAAACTGTTCAACCCTGATGTTCTCACATGTCAATGGCCATTACTTTTCTGCTTTTTCGAAACCAAAAGTCCTTTTCCTTAATTCTCTTTTTACCCATTTCCTCTTCAAAATGACGACGGTACTTTGGTGAACCACCAAAGAATTGCCAAAAGTATATCAAGCTCTGAACCCTCTCTCCAAGCAGAATTCTATATTTCCATTGCCATTCCTGACACATCTACTTGAAAATTTACATGTACTCTGGTTCAATAAATCCACTGTTTCCCTCTCCCCAACCAAAAGTAGCTGTTTTAGTTTCCTGTGGCTGCCATAATGAAGTACCACCAACCGGGGTACTTAAAACAACAGAAATTTTTTCTCTCACGCTTCTGGAAACCAGAAGTCCAAAATCAAGCTGTCATCAGGAACACACTCTCTGAAGGTTCTAAAGGAAAATGTGTTCTATGCCTTTCTTTTAGCCTCTGTTGTTGCCAACAATCCTTCTCATTCCTTGGCTTGTACATTTATCTTTGTTCCAATCTTCGCCTCCATCATCATATGGTGTTCTCCCTGTCTGTGTCTTGTCTCTGTTTTCCCTTCCTAGAAGGACACCATCCATATCAGATTAGAGCCCACGTAATCAAGTATGGCATTATCTTAGCTTGATTACATATGCAAAGAATCTATTTTCAAATAAGATAATATTCTTAAGTACCAGGGGTTATGACATATATTTTTTGGAGACACAATTCAAACCATAACAGCAGGTTGTCATCTTTAGCCTCTCCATTTTTAACAAAAGAATCAACCAATCTCTCAGTCTTTAAGACTGGAACCCTTTTTGATTTTAATTGAGATAAAATGACATGTCAAGTTGTATTGGTTTCCAGTGTACAGCATACCGATTCGATACATGTACATACTGCAGAGTGATCACCGCAGTAAATCTAGTTAACATCTATCACCACACACTGTTACAAATTGTTTTTCTAGCATTTGTTGAATTTGGTTGGCTAATATTTTATTGAGAATTTTTGCATCTATTTTCATCAGGGGTATTGGCACATAATTTTCTTTTCTTATAACAGTCCCGTCTGGGTTTAGTATCAGGATAATGCTGGCCTCATAAAATGAGGTTGGAAGTATTACTTCCTCTTCTGTTTTTTGAAAAAGTTTGGAAAGCTTCACTCTTCAAATGTTCGGTAGAATTCACCAGTGAAGCCATCTGCTCCTGGACTTTTGTTTGTTGGGAGGTTTTTGATTACTGATTCAATCTTCTTACTAGTAATCAGTCTATTCAGTTTCCCATTTCTTCCTGATTCTATCTTGGTAGGTTGTATGTTTCTAGGAATTTATCCATTTCTTCTAGGTTGTCCAATTTGTTGCTATATAACTATTTAAGTAGTCTCTTATGATCCTTTGTGTTTTTGTGGTATCAGTTTTAATGTCACCTCTTTTGTTTATTATCTTATTTGTTTGAGTCCTCTCTTTTTCTTGGTGAGACTATCTAAATATTTCTCTATTTTGTTTATCTTCCCAAAAATCCAATACCTAATTACATTGATCTTTTCTATTGTCTTTTTAGTCTTTATTTCATTTATTTCCATTTTGATCTTGGTTATTTCCTTCCTTCTCCTGAGTTTTGGATTCATGTCTTTTTCTTTTTCTATGTCTTTGAGGTGTAAAGAAGTTAGGTTATTTATTTGAGATCTTTCTAGTGTATTCATATAGGCATTTATTGCTATGAACTTTCCTCTTAGAACTGTTTTTGCTACCTCCTATACATTTTGGTACATTGTACTTCCATTTTCAATTGTCTCAAGGTATCTTTGAATTCTCTCTTTATTTCTTCTTTGACCCTTGTGTTGTTCAAGAGCACACTCTCCACATGTTTGTGAATTCTCAAGTGTTCTTTCTGTAATTGATTTCTAGTTTCATACCATTAATATCATTGTGATCAGAAGTGACGCATGATAGGATTTCAATCTTCTTACATTTATTAAGACTTGTTTTGTGGCCTCACATGTGAGCTGTCCTGGAGAACGTTCTGTGCATACTTGGAGCAAAGTGTATTCTGCTGTTTTGGATGGAATGTTCTGTAAATATATCTTAAGACCATTTGATCTAACTAGTCATTTAACTGCAATGTTTCTTTATTGATTTTCTGTTTAAACATCTATCCTTTGATGAAAATGGAGAACTGAATTCCCCTGCTAATGAAGTATCATTGCATTGCTGTCCGTTTTTCCCTTTTGGTCTGATAAAATTTTCTTCACATATTTAAGTGCTCTGATGTTGATTGTATCAACATTCTTAAAAGTAATAGCCTGTTGGTGGATTGACTCCTTGTCTTCATACAATGACTCTTTAGTCTCTTATTACAATCTTTGTCTTCAAGTCTATTTTGTCTGACTTAAGAATAGCTACCCCAGCCTTCTTATCCATTGCGTGGACTATGTTTTTAGTTCCTGTGTTTTCAGTTCTGTACATTCATAAAGGTGAAGTAAGTCTCTTCCAGCAACATATAGTTGGGTCTTTTTGTTTTATCCATTCAGCCACTCTATGTCTTTGGATTAGAGCACTTAATCTGTCTACATTTAAAGTAATTTATGACTGGTATGGACTTATTAACATTTTGTTCATTAATTTCTGGCTGTTTTGTAATTTTTTTCTACCTTCTTGTCTGATTTCCTCTTTTGTGATTTGTTGATTTTTCTGAATTGATATGCTTTGATTCCTTTCTCTTTATTTTTGAATATCTAATATAGGTGTTTGCTTTGCAGTTACCAGGAGGCTCGCATAAAATATATTTTTTATAACAGTGAGTTTTCAATTGATAAGAATTTAAGTTCAAATGCATTCTAAAGTTCAACATTTTTGTTCCCTCTCGCACATGTTTTATGTGTTGATGTTACATTATACATCTTTTTATTTTTTGTAACTATTAACAAATTATTGTATTTATAGTTATATTTACTTCTTTTATCTTTTAAGCTTCATACTGCATTTATAAGTGATTAACTCATCACCGTTACAACATTAGGTTATTCTGAATTTTATTGCTGAGGACACTTGGAGGAAAATTATGTCTTGCTGAAGTTGTAGGGTAAACACTGTGTCCCTCAAGACGAAGCAGTGGAGAAGCTAGATCAGAATCCTCACACTTTCTTTCCAGTTTTAACGACTATAATTGTGCTGGGAAGTCCTCTTCTTCAGCCCCTACTACCATCATACATGTAGACACCAATACCTCAGGATTTCTTACAGTTTCTCTATTTATCTTCTCTAAATTTTCTGGGATTTATCTTGGAAGAGAGAGTCAGTGTTCATCATAATTCAGCTTCTTGTTTAGGACCAGACTCTGTTTTCTTGTTCCTTTTGTCCTTTATCTCTTGCTTATATTTTGAGAATTCTAAGTATTGAAAGATATTAGTCATATTTATTGCATATTCCATGTCTAAAAATTCAAAAATCCAAAGTCTTTATGAATCTGATTCTGCTCCTTTGTTTATCCCTTGTGCTTACTCATGATATCTTATTTCCTTGTGTGTTGATATGATTTTTGACTGTGAATTGCTCATTCCATTGAAACTTTACCTGTGGGAAGGTGACATATAGCTGTGGTTCTACGCATATGATTTGCATTTATTTGTTGATCTACTTAGATGCACTATCAAATACTTTCAAAGCAACACTGAATGAGAAAGGACAATGGAGGATTATTTCTTTTAAATTAAGGGGAAAAACTTCAACCCAGATGTTTTATCCAGTAAAATGGCCATTTAAATAGAGACGCATGATAAAAACTTCTCAAATATATAAAGCCTCAGAAATCAGACAAGCAAATGCCTACGTTAAAAAGGAACAAACTAAAATAATGTTATGATTGAATCACATCTCAATAGTTAAAAGAGCTCTAAATGAACTAAGCAGTGCCTCTCCCAACCCCACATTTAAAAAACAAAGACCAATGGGGGAAAAATCTTCAAGTTTATACTGTTTAAAGAGAAACACCAAAACATAGGGTTATAAAAAAGATAAAAATAAGAAAATATTCCAGGCCGGTGTTATGATTTTAATATCTAATGTAAAGGAAAGAACAGGAATGCTTCTCCACCCGGTTCCAGGGCACCATTCTCTCTGTAGAGTAGACACAGTGAAGATAGCCTTTCTTCTGAAATATCTAAATTGCCACCACCTCAGTAAAGTATTGAACAAGCTATTTCTAGGCTCTGAATTATTCCAAACTCTCAGATCCTCTTCCTCACTGCTTGTCGTCTATCTGAGATAAGCGGAAGGGAAGGTCCACACTTCCTAAGTGAAATGTTATACCACCCTGTACTGCTGCTTCACTTTGGGATTTCTGTATTTATCACTAGATAAATGGATAAAGAGCCCAAGTGTGGAAAAGGAAAGGGAAAAGGGCAGAAACAAAATGAAAGATAGAGAAGACAAATACAGAATGACAAACAAGAACTGAGAGAGACAGTAGATATATACAGAGATTTCAGTTAAAAAGTACAGATACATACAGTAAATGTGAAAACAGAATGAAAATAATAGGGAAAACAATAAAATGATGGGAACAGGGATTCTCAAAAGCTCAAAATGCATTGAAGCAATTACAAGTAAAGTAAAATATAGGGCCAGACTGTACAGATGGCAGGTTGTTTAATTATTCTATATTGAAAAATATTTCACTGCTTGAAAGGCCCTTCACGTACATGGTCACCTAACACAAAAGATGGGACATATGGAATACAGACATCTATGTTTCCACCAAAAGTCAAGGGTAACGAAATCTGAATACTTTCTATTGAGGACATCCAGTCCCTCACCCCTCTCCTCTGCAGGATGTGACTCTGGAGATTCTCAAGTAAGCAGAGTTTTCATAGACAGTCCCATTGCTTCTATGAAGTTCTTGAAGGATCCTCCCAAACTATTTCATCTTGGAAGGAATTTTCTGGAATCTAGAGAAAATTACATGTAATTAGGCTAGTGGGGAAATGATTATGAGCACTGTAACCCAAGACATGTGGAAAAACCCCCGGATCACATGCTACATTTCCACCATCCATTCCCTCCCACTCCCAAAACAAGCACTTACATTTTCACACACACAAGACGTTTGCATTAGAAAGCTTCCAAAATTTAGTTTACTGTGTCTTCTTTGATCATTTGACCAATGAGTGAATCTGTGTTCAGGATGCTGAATACATAGGAAATCTTATAACAATTGGAGCCCATTTCTATCTTAACACATTAAAATTCTATTAACTTTAGTCATTATAGGACTATCCTTATAATTCTTATGTAATTAAATTATGAAAATTATTGACATCTTAAAATTGAAAATTATAAACACAAAACTTATAATCACACTGAGGAAATCTTTGAATGTACAGCATGCTAATTAAAACATTAAGCAAGGTTGATTGTCATTTCTTAGTAATCATTAGCCTCGACCTAGTGAGAGTAAAGGCTTATTAAAAGGAATTTAAAAAGATATTCCATTATTCCTTGGAAAGAGCATAACTTTGAACTCTGAAAATCTAGGTTCACATCTTGATCTTGTTATTTAGAAGCTGTGTCACTTCAAGCAAGGATTTAACCTCCCTGTTCCAGAGTGAGCTCAGCTGTAAAATAAGGATGATATTGTCCCTTAAGGTGTTGTAGTAAACAAATAAGATAAAAAATATGAAAATGCCTTACAAATTGTAAATCATTGTGTAAATGCAAAGAATTATTAGCATTTCTAGCCAAAATCATGCTTTTTCTTCAGTCCATTTCCTCAGATCACCTTCAGTCATGCCATGCTGTTGGCCACTTCCTCCTTGAAACGGTCTTCATTAGCTTTTATAAACTGTTCAACCCTGATGTTCTCACATGTCAATGGCCATTACTTTTCTGCTTTTTCGAAACCAAAAGTCCTTTTCCTTAATTCTCTTTTTACCCATTTCCTCTTCAAAATGACGACGGTACTTTGGTGAACCACCAAAGGATTGCCAAAAGTATATCAAGCTCTGAACCCTCTCTCCAAGCAGAATTCTATATTTCCATTGCCATTCCTGACACATCTACTTGAAAATTTACATGTACTCTGGTTCAATAAATCCACTGTTTCCCTCTCCCCAACCAAAAGTAGCTGTTTTAGTTTCCTGTGGCTGCCATAATGAAGTACCACCAACCGGGGTACTTAAAACAACAGAAATTTTTTCTCTCACGCTTCTGGAAACCAGAAGTCCAAAATCAAGCTGTCATCAGGAACACACTCTCTGAAGGTTCTAAAGGAAAATGTGTTCTATGCCTTTCTTTTAGCCTCTGTTGTTGCCAACAATCCTTCTCATTCCTTGGCTTGTACATTTATCTTTGTTCCAATCTTCGCCTCCATCATCATATGGTGTTCTCCCTGTCTGTGTCTTGTCTCTGTTTTCCCTTCCTAGAAGGACACCATCCATATCAGATTAGAGCCCACGTAATCAAGTATGGCATTATCTTAACTTGATTACATATGCAAAGAATCTATTTTCAAATAAGATAATATTCTTAAGTACCAGGGGTTATGACATATATTTTTTGGAGACACAATTCAAACCATAACAGCAGGTTGTCATCTTTAGCCTCTCCATTTTTAACAAAAGAATCAACCAATCTCTCAGTCTTTAAGACTGGAATCCTTTTTGATTTTAATTGAGATAAAATGACATGTCAAGTTGTATTGGTTTCCAGTGTACAGCATACCGATTCGATACATGTACATACTGCAGAGTGATCACCGTAGTAAATCTAGTTAACATCTATCACCACACACTGTTACAAATTGTTTTTCTAGCATTTGTTGAATTTGGTTGGCTAATATTTTATTGAGAATTTTTGCATCTATTTTCATCAGGGGTATTGGCACATAATTTTCTTTTCTTATAACATTCCCGTCTGGGTTTAGTATCAGGATAATGCTGGCCTCATAAAATGAGGTTGGAAGTATTACTTCCTCTTCTGTTTTTTGAAAAAGTTTGGAAAGCTTCACTCTTCAAATGTTCGGTAGAATTCACCAGTGAAGCCATCTGCTCCTGGACTTTTGTTTGTTGGGAGGTTTTTGATTACTGATTCAATCTTCTTACTAGTAATCAGTCTATTCAGTTTCCCATTTCTTCCTGATTCTATCTTGGTAGGTTGTATGTTTCTAGGAATTTATCCATTTCTTCTAGGTTGTCCAATTTGTTGCTATATAACTATTTAAGTAGTCTCTTATGATCCTTTGTGTTTTTGTGGTATCAGTTTTAATGTCACCTCTTTTGTTTATTATCTTATTTGTTTGAGTCCTCTCTTTTTCTTGGTGAGACTATCTAAATATTTCTCTATTTTGTTTATCTTCCCAAAAATCCAATACCTAATTACATTGATCTTTTCTATTGTCTTTTTAGTCTTTATTTCATTTATTTCCATTTTGATCTTGGTTATTTCCTTCCTTCTCCTGAGTTTTGGATTCATGTCTTTTTCTTTTTCTATGTCTTTGAGGTGTAAAGAAGTTAGGTTATTTATTTGAGATCTTTCTAGTGTATTCATATAGGCATTTATTGCTATGAACTTTCCTCTTAGAACTGTTTTTGCTACCTCCTATACATTTTGGTACATTGTACTTCCATTTTCAATTGTCTCAAGGTATCTTTGAATTCTCTCTTTATTTCTTCTTTGACCCTTGTGTTGTTCAAGAGCACACTCTCCACATGTTTGTGAATTCTCAAGTGTTCTTTCTGTAATTGATTTCTAGTTTCATACCATTAATATCATTGTGATCAGAAGTGACGCATGATAGGATTTCAATCTTCTTACATTTATTAAGACTTGTTTTGTGGCCTCACATGTGAGCTGTCCTGGAGAACGTTCTGTGCATACTTGGAGCAAAGTGTATTCTGCTGTTTTGGATGGAATGTTCTGTAAATATATCTTAAGACCATTTGATCTAACTAGTCATTTAACTGCAATGTTTCTTTATTGATTTTCTGTTTAAACATCTATCCTTTGATGAAAATGGAGAACTGAATTCCCCTGCTAATGAAGTATCATTGCATTGCTGTCCGTTTTTCCCTTTTGGTCTGATAAAATTTTCTTCACATATTTAAGTGCTCTGATGTTGATTGTATCAACATTCTTAAAAGTAATAGCCTGTTGGTGGATTGACTCCTTGTCTTCATACAATGACTCTTTAGTCTCTTATTACAATCTTTGTCTTCAAGTCTATTTTGTCTGACTTAAGAATAGCTACCCCAGCCTTCTTATCCATTGCGTGGACTATGTTTTTAGTTCCTGTGTTTTCAGTTCTGTACATTCATAAAGGTGAAGTAAGTCTCTTCCAGCAACATATAGTTGGGTCTTTTTGTTTTATCCATTCAGCCACTCTATGTCTTTGGATTAGAGCACTTAATCTGTCTACATTTAAAGTAATTTATGACTGGTATGGACTTATTAACATTTTGTTCATTAATTTCTGGCTGTTTTGTAATTTTTTTCTACCTTCTTGTCTGATTTCCTCTTTTGTGATTTGTTGATTTTTCTGAATTGATATGCTTTGATTCCTTTCTCTTTATTTTTGAATATCTAATATAGGTGTTTGCTTTGCAGTTACCAGGAGGCTCGCATAAAATATATTTTTTATAACAGTGAGTTTTCAATTGATAAGAATTTAAGTTCAAATGCATTCTAAAGTTCAACATTTTTGTTCCCTCTCGCACATGTTTTATGTGTTGATGTTACATTATACATCTTTTTATTTTTTGTAACTATTAACAAATTATTGTATTTATAGTTATATTTACTTCTTTTATCTTTTAAGCTTCATACTGCATTTATAAGTGATTAACTCATCACCGTTACAACATTAGGTTATTCTGAATTTTATTGCTGAGGACACTTGGAGGAAAATTATGTCTTGCTGAAGTTGTAGGGTAAACACTGTGTCCCTCAAGACGAAGCAGTGGAGAAGCTAGATCAGAATCCTCACACTTTCTTTCCAGTTTTAACGACTATAATTGTGCTGGGAAGTCCTCTTCTTCAGCCCCTACTACCATCATACATGTAGACACCAATACCTCAGGATTTCTTACAGTTTCTCTATTTATCTTCTCTAAATTTTCTGGGATTTATCTTGGAAGAGAGAGTCAGTGTTCATCATAATTCAGCTTCTTGTTTAGGACCAGACTCTGTTTTCTTGTTCCTTTTGTCCTTTATCTCTTGCTTATATTTTGAGAATTCTAAGTATTGAAAGATATTAGTCATATTTATTGCATATTCCATGTCTAAAAATTCAAAAATCCAAAGTCTTTATGAATCTGATTCTGCTCCTTTGTTTATCCCTTGTGCTTACTCATGATATCTTATTTCCTTGTGTGTTGATATGATTTTTGACTGTGAATTGCTCATTCCATTGAAACTTTACCTGTGGGAAGGTGACATATAGCTGTGGTTCTACGCATATGATTTGCATTTATTTGTTGATCTACTTAGATGCACTATCAAATACTTTCAAAGCAACACTGAATGAGAAAGGACAATGGAGGATTATTTCTTTTAAATTAAGGGGAAAAACTTCAACCCAGATGTTTTATCCAGTAAAATGGCCATTTAAATAGAGACGCATGATAAAAACTTCTCAAATATATAAAGCCTCAGAAATCAGACAAGCAAATGCCTACGTTAAAAAGGAACAAACTAAAATAATGTTATGATTGAATCACATCTCAATAGTTAAAAGAGCTCTAAATGAACTAAGCAGTGCCTCTCCCAACCCCACATTTAAAAAACAAAGACCAATGGGGGAAAAATCTTCAAGTTTATACTGTTTAAAGAGAAACACCAAAACATAGGGTTATAAAAAAGATAAAAATAAGAAAATATTCCAGGCCGGTGTTATGATTTTAATATCTAATGTAAAGGAAAGAACAGGAATGCTTCTCCACCCGGTTCCAGGGCACCATTCTCTCTGTAGAGTAGACACAGTGAAGATAGCCTTTCTTCTGAAATATCTAAATTGCCACCACCTCAGTAAAGTATTGAACAAGCTATTTCTAGGCTCTGAATTATTCCAAACTCTCAGATCCTCTTCCTCACTGCTTGTCGTCTATCTGAGATAAGCGGAAGGGAAGGTCCACACTTCCTAAGTGAAATGTTATACCACCCTGTACTGCTGCTTCACTTTGGGATTTCTGTATTTATCACTAGATAAATGGATAAAGAGCCCAAGTGTGGAAAAGGAAAGGGAAAAGGGCAGAAACAAAATGAAAGATAGAGAAGACAAATACAGAATGACAAACAAGAACTGAGAGAGACAGTAGATATATACAGAGATTTCAGTTAAAAAGTACAGATACATACAGTAAATGTGAAAACAGAATGAAAATAATAGGGAAAACAATAAAATGATGGGAACAGGGATTCTCAAAAGCTCAAAATGCATTGAAGCAATTACAAGTAAAGTAAAATATAGGGCCAGACTGTACAGATGGCAGGTTGTTTAATTATTCTATATTGAAAAATATTTCACTGCTTGAAAGGCCCTTCACGTACATGGTCACCTAACACAAAAGATGGGACATATGGAATACAGACATCTATGTTTCCACCAAAAGTCAAGGGTAACGAAATCTGAATACTTTCTATTGAGGACATCCAGTCCCTCACCCCTCTCCTCTGCAGGATGTGACTCTGGAGATTCTCAAGTAAGCAGAGTTTTCATAGACAGTCCCATTGCTTCTATGAAGTTCTTGAAGGATCCTCCCAAACTATTTCATCTTGGAAGGAATTTTCTGGAATCTAGAGAAAATTACATGTAATTAGGCTAGTGGGGAAATGATTATGAGCACTGTAACCCAAGACATGTGGAAAAACCCCCGGATCACATGCTACATTTCCACCATCCATTCCCTCCCACTCCCAAAACAAGCACTTACATTTTCACACACACAAGACGTTTGCATTAGAAAGCTTCCAAAATTTAGTTTACTGTGTCTTCTTTGATCATTTGACCAATGAGTGAATCTGTGTTCAGGATGCTGAATACATAGGAAATCTTATAACAATTGGAGCCCATTTCTATCTTAACACATTAAAATTCTATTAACTTTAGTCATTATAGGACTATCCTTATAATTCTTATGTAATTAAATTATGAAAATTATTGACATCTTAAAATTGAAAATTATAAACACAAAACTTATAATCACACTGAGGAAATCTTTGAATGTACAGCATGCTAATTAAAACATTAAGCAAGGTTGATTGTCATTTCTTAGTAATCATTAGCCTCGACCTAGTGAGAGTAAAGGCTTATTAAAAGGAATTTAAAAAGATATTCCATTATTCCTTGGAAAGAGCATAACTTTGAACTCTGAAAATCTAGGTTCACATCTTGATCTTGTTATTTAGAAGCTGTGTCACTTCAAGCAAGGATTTAACCTCCCTGTTCCAGAGTGAGCTCAGCTGTAAAATAAGGATGATATTGTCCCTTAAGGTGTTGTAGTAAACAAATAAGATAAAAAATATGAAAATGCCTTACAAATTGTAAATCATTGTGTAAATGCAAAGAATTATTAGCATTTCTAGCCAAAATCATGCTTTTTCTTCAGTCCATTTCCTCAGATCACCTTCAGTCATGCCATGCTGTTGGCCACTTCCTCCTTGAAACGGTCTTCATTAGCTTTTATAAACTGTTCAACCCTGATGTTCTCACATGTCAATGGCCATTACTTTTCTGCTTTTTCGAAACCAAAAGTCCTTTTCCTTAATTCTCTTTTTACCCATTTCCTCTTCAAAATGACGACGGTACTTTGGTGAACCACCAAAGAATTGCCAAAAGTATATCAAGCTCTGAACCCTCTCTCCAAGCAGAATTCTATATTTCCATTGCCATTCCTGACACATCTACTTGAAAATTTACATGTACTCTGGTTCAATAAATCCACTGTTTCCCTCTCCCCAACCAAAAGTAGCTGTTTTAGTTTCCTGTGGCTGCCATAATGAAGTACCACCAACCGGGGTACTTAAAACAACAGAAATTTTTTCTCTCACGCTTCTGGAAACCAGAAGTCCAAAATCAAGCTGTCATCAGGAACACACTCTCTGAAGGTTCTAAAGGAAAATGTGTTCTATGCCTTTCTTTTAGCCTCTGTTGTTGCCAACAATCCTTCTCATTCCTTGGCTTGTACATTTATCTTTGTTCCAATCTTCGCCTCCATCATCATATGGTGTTCTCCCTGTCTGTGTCTTGTCTCTGTTTTCCCTTCCTAGAAGGACACCATCCATATCAGATTAGAGCCCACGTAATCAAGTATGGCATTATCTTAACTTGATTACATATGCAAAGAATCTATTTTCAAATAAGATAATATTCTTAAGTACCAGGGGTTATGACATATATTTTTTGGAGACACAATTCAAACCATAACAGCAGGTTGTCATCTTTAGCCTCTCCATTTTTAACAAAAGAATCAACCAATCTCTCAGTCTTTAAGACTGGAATCCTTTTTGATTTTAATTGAGATAAAATGACATGTCAAGTTGTATTGGTTTCCAGTGTACAGCATACCGATTCGATACATGTACATACTGCAGAGTGATCACCGTAGTAAATCTAGTTAACATCTATCACCACACACTGTTACAAATTGTTTTTCTAGCATTTGTTGAATTTGGTTGGCTAATATTTTATTGAGAATTTTTGCATCTATTTTCATCAGGGGTATTGGCACATAATTTTCTTTTCTTATAACATTCCCGTCTGGGTTTAGTATCAGGATAATGCTGGCCTCATAAAATGAGGTTGGAAGTATTACTTCCTCTTCTGTTTTTTGAAAAAGTTTGGAAAGCTTCACTCTTCAAATGTTCGGTAGAATTCACCAGTGAAGCCATCTGCTCCTGGACTTTTGTTTGTTGGGAGGTTTTTGATTACTGATTCAATCTTCTTACTAGTAATCAGTCTATTCAGTTTCCCATTTCTTCCTGATTCTATCTTGGTAGGTTGTATGTTTCTAGGAATTTATCCATTTCTTCTAGGTTGTCCAATTTGTTGCTATATAACTATTTAAGTAGTCTCTTATGATCCTTTGTGTTTTTGTGGTATCAGTTTTAATGTCACCTCTTTTGTTTATTATCTTATTTGTTTGAGTCCTCTCTTTTTCTTGGTGAGACTATCTAAATATTTCTCTATTTTGTTTATCTTCCCAAAAATCCAATACCTAATTACATTGATCTTTTCTATTGTCTTTTTAGTCTTTATTTCATTTATTTCCATTTTGATCTTGGTTATTTCCTTCCTTCTCCTGAGTTTTGGATTCATGTCTTTTTCTTTTTCTATGTCTTTGAGGTGTAAAGAAGTTAGGTTATTTATTTGAGATCTTTCTAGTGTATTCATATAGGCATTTATTGCTATGAACTTTCCTCTTAGAACTGTTTTTGCTACCTCCTATACATTTTGGTACATTGTACTTCCATTTTCAATTGTCTCAAGGTATCTTTGAATTCTCTCTTTATTTCTTCTTTGACCCTTGTGTTGTTCAAGAGCACACTCTCCACATGTTTGTGAATTCTCAAGTGTTCTTTCTGTAATTGATTTCTAGTTTCATACCATTAATATCATTGTGATCAGAAGTGACGCATGATAGGATTTCAATCTTCTTACATTTATTAAGACTTGTTTTGTGGCCTCACATGTGAGCTGTCCTGGAGAACGTTCTGTGCATACTTGGAGCAAAGTGTATTCTGCTGTTTTGGATGGAATGTTCTGTAAATATATCTTAAGACCATTTGATCTAACTAGTCATTTAACTGCAATGTTTCTTTATTGATTTTCTGTTTAAACATCTATCCTGTGATGAAAATGGAGAACTGAATTCCCCTGCTAATGAAGTATCATTGCATTGCTGTCCGTTTTTCCCTTTTGGTCTGATAAAATTTTCTTCACATATTTAAGTGCTCTGATGTTGATTGTATCAACATTCTTAAAAGTAATAGCCTGTTGGTGGATTGACTCCTTGTCTTCATACAATGACTCTTTAGTCTCTTATTACAATCTTTGTCTTCAAGTCTATTTTGTCTGACTTAAGAATAGCTACCCCAGCCTTCTTATCCATTGCGTGGACTATGTTTTTAGTTCCTGTGTTTTCAGTTCTGTACATTCATAAAGGTGAAGTAAGTCTCTTCCAGCAACATATAGTTGGGTCTTTTTGTTTTATCCATTCAGCCACTCTATGTCTTTGGATTAGAGCACTTAATCTGTCTACATTTAAAGTAATTTATGACTGGTATGGACTTATTCACATTTTGTTCATTAATTTCTGGCTGTTTTGTAATTTTTTTCTACCTTCTTGTCTGATTTCCTCTTTTGTGATTTGTTGATTTTTCTGAATTGATATGCTTTGATTCCTTTCTCTTTATTGTTGAATATCTAATATAGGTGTTTGCTTTGCAGTTACCAGGAGGCTCGCATAAAATATATTTTTTATAACAGTGAGTTTTCAATTGATAAGAATTTAAGTTCAAATGCATTCTAAAGTTCAACATTTTTGTTCCCTCTCGCACATGTTTTATGTGTTGATGTTACATTATACATCTTTTTATTTTTTGTAACTATTAACAAATTATTGTATTTATAGTTATATTTACTTCTTTTATCTTTTAAGCTTCATACTGCATTTATAAGTGATTAACTCATCACCGTTACAACATTAGGTTATTCTGAATTTTATTGCTGAGGACACTTGGAGGAAAATTATGTCTTGCTGAAGTTGTAGGGTAAACACTGTGTCCCTCAAGACGAAGCAGTGGAGAAGCTAGATCAGAATCCTCACACTTTCTTTCCAGTTTTAACGACTATAATTGTGCTGGGAAGTCCTCTTCTTCAGCCCCTACTACCATCATACATGTAGACACCAATACCTCAGGATTTCTTACAGTTTCTCTATTTATCTTCTCTAAATTTTCTGGGATTTATCTTGGAAGAGAGAGTCAGTGTTCATCATAATTCAGCTTCTTGTTTAGGACCAGACTCTGTTTTCTTGTTCCTTTTGTCCTTTATCTCTTGCTTATATTTTGAGAATTCTAAGTATTGAAAGATATTAGTCATATTTATTGCATATTCCATGTCTAAAAATTCAAAAATCCAAAGTCTTTATGAATCTGATTCTGCTCCTTTGTTTATCCCTTGTGCTTACTCATGATATCTTATTTCCTTGTGTGTTGATATGATTTTTGACTGTGAATTGCTCATTCCATTGAAACTTTACCTGTGGGAAGGTGACATATAGCTGTGGTTCTACACATATGATTTGCATTTGTTTGTTGATCTACTTAGATGCACTATCAAATACTTTCAAAGCAACACTGAATGAGAAAGGACAATGGAGGATTATTTCTTTTAAATTAAGGGGAAAAACTTCAACCCAGATGTTTTATCCAGTAAAATGGCCATTTAAATAGAGAAGCATGATAAAAACTTCTCAAATATATAAAGCCTCAGAAATCAGACAAGCAAATGCCTACGTTAAAAAGGAACAAACTAAAATAATGTTATGATTGAATCACATCTCAATAGTTAAAAGAGCTCTAAATGAACTAAGCAGTGCCTCTCCCAACCCCACATTTAAAAAACAAAGACCAATGGGGGAAAAATCTTCAAGTTTATACTGTTTAAAGAGAAACACCAAAACATAGGGTTATAAAAAAGATAAAAATAAGAAAATATTCCAGGCCGGTGTTATGATTTTAATATCTAATGTAAAGGAAAGAACAGGAATGCTTCTCCACCCGGTTCCAGGGCACCATTCTCTCTGTAGAGTAGACACAGTGAAGATAGCCTTTCTTCTGAAATATCTAAATTGCCACCACCTCAGTAAAGTATTGAACAAGCTATTTCTAGGCTCTGAATTATTCCAAACTCTCAGATCCTCTTCCTCACTGCTTGTCGTCTATCTGAGATAAGCGGAAGGGAAGGTCCACACTTCCTAAGTGAAATGTTATACCACCCTGTACTGCTGCTTCACTTTGGGATTTCTGTATTTATCACTAGATAAATGGATAAAGAGCCCAAGTGTGGAAAAGGAAAGGGAAAAGGGCAGAAACAAAATGAAAGATAGAGAAGACAAATACAGAATGACAAACAAGAACTGAGAGAGACAGTAGATATATACAGAGATTTCAGTTAAAAAGTACAGATACATACAGTAAATGTGAAAACAGAATGAAAATAATAGGGAAAACAATAAAATCATGGGAACAGGGATTCTCAAAAGCTCAAAATGCATTGAAGCAATTACAAGTAAAGTAAAATATAGGGCCAGACTGTACAGATGGCAGGTTGTTTAATTATTCTATATTGAAAAATATTTCACTGCTTGAAAGGCCCTTCACGTACATGGTCACCTAACACAAAAGATGGGACATATGGAATACAGACATCTATGTTTCCACCAAAAGTCAAGGGTAACGAAATCTGAATACTTTCTATTGAGGACATCCAGTCCCTCACCCCTCTCCTCTGCAGGATGTGACTCTGGAGATTCTCAAGTAAGCAGAGTTTTCATAGACAGTCCCATTGCTTCTATGAAGTTCTTGAAGGATCCTCCCAAACTATTTCATCTTGGAAGGAATTTTCTGGAATCTAGAGAAAATTACATGTAATTAGGCTAGTGGGGAAATGATTATGAGCACTGTAACCCAAGACATGTGGAAAAACCCCCGGATCACATGCTACATTTCCACCATCCATTCCCTCCCACTCCCAAAACAAGCACTTACATTTTCACACACACAAGACATTTGCATTAGAAAGCTTCCAAAATTTAGTTTACTGTGTCTTCTTTGATCATTTGACCAATGAGTGAATCTGTGTTCAGGATGCTGAATACATAGGAAATCTTATAACAATTGGAGCCCATTTCTATCTTAACACATTAAAATTCTATTAACTTTAGTCATTATAGGACTATCCTTATAATTCTTATGTAATTAAATTATGAAAATTATTGACATCTTAAAATTGAAAATTATAAACACAAAACTTATAATCACACTGAGGAAATCTTTGAATGTACAGCATGCTAATTAAAACATTAAGCAAGGTTGATTGTCATTTCTTAGTAATCATTAGCCTCGACCTAGTGAGAGTAAAGGCTTATTAAAAGGAATTTAAAAAGATATTCCATTATTCCTTGGAAAGAGCATAACTTTGAACTCTGAAAATCTAGGTTCACATCTTGATCTTGTTATTTAGAAGCTGTGTCACTTCAAGCAAGGATTTAACCTCCCTGTTCCAGAGTGAGCTCAGCTGTAAAATAAGGATGATATTGTCCCTTAAGGTGTTGTAGTAAACAAATAAGATAAAAAATATGAAAATGCCTTACAAATTGTAAATCATTGTGTAAATGCAAAGAATTATTAGCATTTCTAGCCAAAATCATGCTTTTTCTTCAGTTCATTTCCTCAGATCACCTTCAGTCATGCCATGCTGTTGGCCACTTCCTCCTTGAAACGGTCTTCATTAGCTTTTATAAACTGTTCAACCCTGATGTTCTCACATGTCAATGGCCATTACTTTTCTGCTTTTTCGAAACCAAAAGTCCTTTTCCTTAATTCTCTTTTTACCCATTTCCTCTTCAAAATGACGACGGTACTTTGGTGAACCACCAAAGAATTGCCAAAAGTATATCAAGCTCTGAACCCTCTCTCCAAGCAGAATTCTATATTTCCATTGCCATTCCTGACACATCTACTTGAAAATTTACATGTACTCTGGTTCAATAAATCCACTGTTTCCCTCTCCCCAACCAAAAGTAGCTGTTTTAGTTTCCTGTGGCTGCCATAATGAAGTACCACCAACCGGGGTACTTAAAACAACAGAAATTTTTTCTCTCACGCTTCTGGAAACCAGAAGTCCAAAATCAAGCTGTCATCAGGAACACACTCTCTGAAGGTTCTAAAGGAAAATGTGTTCTATGCCTTTCTTTGAGCCTCTGTTGTTGCCAACAATCCTTCTCATTCCTTGGCTTGTACATTTATCTTTGTTCCAATCTTCGCCTCCATCATCATATGGTGTTCTCCCTGTCTGTGTCTTGTCTCTGTTTTCCCTTCCTAGAAGGACACCATCCATATCAGATTAGAGCCCACGTAATCAAGTATGGCATTATCTTAGCTTGATTACATATGCAAAGAATCTATTTTCAAATAAGATAATATTCTTAAGTACCAGGGGTTATGACATATATTTTTTGGAGACACAATTCAAACCATAACAGCAGGTTGTCATCTTTAGCCTCTCCATTTTTAACAAAAGAATCAACCAATCTCTCAGTCTTTAAGACTGGAACCCTTTTTGATTTTAATTGAGATAAAATGACATGTCAAGTTGTATTGGTTTCCAGTGTACAGCATACCGATTCGATACATGTACATACTGCAGAGTGATCACCGCAGTAAATCTAGTTAACATCTATCACCACACACTGTTACAAATTGTTTTTCTAGCATTTGTTGAATTTGGTTGGCTAATATTTTATTGAGAATTTTTGCATCTATTTTCATCAGGGGTATTGGCACATAATTTTCTTTTCTTATAACATTCCCGTCTGGGTTTAGTATCAGGATAATGCTGGCCTCATGAAATGAGGTTGGAAGTATTACTTCCTCTTCTGTTTTTTGAAAAAGTTTGGAAAGCTTCACTCTTCAAATGTTCGGTAGAATTCACCAGTGAAGCCATCTGCTCCTGGACTTTTGTTTGTTGGGAGGTTTTTGATTACTGATTCAATCTTCTTACTAGTAATCAGTCTATTCAGTTTCCCATTTCTTCCTGATTCTATCTTGGTAGGTTGTATGTTTCTAGGAATTTATCCATTTCTTCTAGGTTGTCCAATTTGTTGCTATATAACTATTTAAGTAGTCTCTTATGATCCTTTGTGTTTTTGTGGTATCAGTTTTAATGTCACCTCTTTTGTTTATTATCTTATTTGTTTGAGTCCTCTCTTTTTCTTGGTGAGACTATCTAAATATTTCTCTATTTTGTTTATCTTCCCAAAAATCCAATACCTAATTACATTGATCTTTTCTATTGTCTTTTTAGTCTTTATTTCATTTATTTCCATTTTGATCTTGGTTATTTCCTTCCTTCTCCTGAGTTTTGGATTCATGTCTTTTTCTTTTTCTATGTCTTTGAGGTGTAAAGAAGTTAGGTTATTTATTTGAGATCTTTCTAGTGTATTCATATAGGCATTTATTGCTATGAACTTTCCTCTTAGAACTGTTTTTGCTACCTCCTATACATTTTGGTACATTGTACTTCCATTTTCAATTGTCTCAAGGTATCTTTGAATTCTCTCTTTATTTCTTCTTTGACCCTTGTGTTGTTCAAGAGCACACTCTCCACATGTTTGTGAATTCTCAAGTGTTCTTTCTGTAATTGATTTCTAGTTTCATACCATTAATATCATTGTGATCAGAAGTGACGCATGATAGGATTTCAATCTTCTTACATTTATTAAGACTTGTTTTGTGGCCTCACATGTGAGCTGTCCTGGAGAACGTTCTGTGCATACTTGGAGCAAAGTGTATTCTGCTGTTTTGGATGGAATGTTCTGTAAATATATCTTAAGACCATTTGATCTAACTAGTCATTTAACTGCAATGTTTCTTTATTGATTTTCTGTTTAAACATCTATCCTTTGATGAAAATGGAGAACTGAATTCCCCTGCTAATGAAGTATCATTGCATTGCTGTCCGTTTTTCCCTTTTGGTCTGATAAAATTTTCTTCACATATTTAAGTGCTCTGATGTTGATTGTATCAACATTCTTAAAAGTAATAGCCTGTTGGTGGATTGACTCCTTGTCTTCATACAATGACTCTTTAGTCTCTTATTACAATCTTTGTCTTCAAGTCTATTTTGTCTGACTTAAGAATAGCTACCCCAGCCTTCTTATCCATTGCGTGGACTATGTTTTTAGTTCCTGTGTTTTCAGTTCTGTACATTCATAAAGGTGAAGTAAGTCTCTTCCAGCAACATATAGTTGGGTCTTTTTGTTTTATCCATTCAGCCACTCTATGTCTTTGGATTAGAGCACTTAATCTGTCTACATTTAAAGTAATTTATGACTGGTATGGACTTATTCACATTTTGTTCATTAATTTCTGGCTGTTTTGTAATTTTTTTCTACCTTCTTGTCTGATTTCCTCTTTTGTGATTTGTTGATTTTTCTGAATTGATATGCTTTGATTCCTTTCTCTTTATTGTTGAATATCTAATATAGGTGTTTGCTTTGCAGTTACCAGGAGGCTCGCATAAAATATATTTTTTATAACAGTGAGTTTTCAATTGATAAGAATTTAAGTTCAAATGCATTCTAAAGTTCAACATTTTTGTTCCCTCTCGCACATGTTTTATGTGTTGATGTTACATTATACATCTTTTTATTTTTTGTAACTATTAACAAATTATTGTATTTATAGTTATATTTACTTCTTTTATCTCTTAAGCTTCATACTGCATTTATAAGTGATTAACTCATCACCGTTACAACATTAGGTTATTCTGAATTTTATTGCTGAGGACACTTGGAGGAAAATTATGTCTTGCTGAAGTTGTAGGGTAAACACTGTGTCCCTCAAGACGAAGCAGTGGAGAAGCTAGATCAGAATCCTCACACTTTCTTTCCAGTTTTAACGACTATAATTGTGCTGGGAAGTCCTCTTCTTCAGCCCCTACTACCATCATACATGTAGACACCAATACCTCAGGATTTCTTACAGTTTCTCTATTTATCTTCTCTAAATTTTCTGGGATTTATCTTGGAAGAGAGAGTCAGTGTTCATCATAATTCAGCTTCTTGTTTAGGACCAGACTCTGTTTTCTTGTTCCTTTTGTCCTTTATCTCTTGCTTATATTTTGAGAATTCTAAGTATTGAAAGATATTAGTCATATTTATTGCATATTCCATGTCTAAAAATTCAAAAATCCAAAGTCTTTATGAATCTGATTCTGCTCCTTTGTTTATCCCTTGTGCTTACTCATGATATCTTATTTCCTTGTGTGTTGATATGATTTTTGACTGTGAATTGCTCATTCCATTGAAACTTTACCTGTGGGAAGGTGACATATAGCTGTGGTTCTACGCATATGATTTGCATTTATTTGTTGATCTACTTAGATGCACTATCAAATACTTTCAAAGCAACACTGAATGAGAAAGGACAATGGAGGATTATTTCTTTTAAATTAAGGGGAAAAACTTCAACCCAGATGTTTTATCCAGTAAAATGGCCATTTAAATAGAGACGCATGATAAAAACTTCTCAAATATATAAAGCCTCAGAAATCAGACAAGCAAATGCCTACGTTAAAAAGGAACAAACTAAAATAATGTTATGATTGAATCACATCTCAATAGTTAAAAGAGCTCTAAATGAACTAAGCAGTGCCTCTCCCAACCCCACATTTAAAAAACAAAGACCAATGGGGGAAAAATCTTCAAGTTTATACTGTTTAAAGAGAAACACCAAAACATAGGGTTATAAAAAAGATAAAAATAAGAAAATATTCCAGGCTGGTGTTATGATTTTAATATCTAATGTAAAGGAAAGAACAGGAATGCTTCTCCACCCGGTTCCAGGGCACCATTCTCTCTGTAGAGTAGACACAGTGAAGATAGCCTTTCTTCTGAAATATCTAAATTGCCACCACCTCAGTAAAGTATTGAACAAGCTATTTCTAGGCTCTGAATTATTCCAAACTCTCAGATCCTCTTCCTCACTGCTTGTCGTCTATCTGAGATAAGCGGAAGGGAAGGTCCACACTTCCTAAGTGAAATGTTATACCACCCTGTACTGCTGCTTCACTTTGGGATTTCTGTATTTATCACTAGATAAATGGATAAAGAGCCCAAGTGTGGAAAAGGAAAGGGAAAAGGGCAGAAACAAAATGAAAGATAGAGAAGACAAATACAGAATGACAAACAAGAACTGAGAGAGACAGTAGATATATACAGAGATTTCAGTTAAAAAGTACAGATACATACAGTAAATGTGAAAACAGAATGAAAATAATAGGGAAAACAATAAAATGATGGGAACAGGGATTCTCAAAAGCTCAAAATGCATTGAAGCAATTACAAGTAAAGTAAAATATAGGGCCAGACTGTACAGATGGCAGGTTGTTTAATTATTCTATATTGAAAAATATTTCACTGCTTGAAAGGCCCTTCACGTACATGGTCACCTAACACAAAAGATGGGACATATGGAATACAGACATCTATGTTTCCACCAAAAGTCAAGGGTAACGAAATCTGAATACTTTCTATTGAGGACATCCAGTCCCTCACCCCTCTCCTCTGCAGGATGTGACTCTGGAGATTCTCAAGTAAGCAGAGTTTTCATAGACAGTCCCATTGCTTCTATGAAGTTCTTGAAGGATCCTCCCAAACTATTTCATCTTGGAAGGAATTTTCTGGAATCTAGAGAAAATTACATGTAATTAGGCTAGTGGGGAAATGATTATGAGCACTGTAACCCAAGACATGTGGAAAAACCCCCGGATCACATGCTACATTTCCACCATCCATTCCCTCCCACTCCCAAAACAAGCACTTACATTTTCACACACACAAGACATTTGCATTAGAAAGCTTCCAAAATTTAGTTTACTGTGTCTTCTTTGATCATTTGACCAATGAGTGAATCTGTGTTCAGGATGCTGAATACATAGGAAATCTTATAACAATTGGAGCCCATTTCTATCTTAACACATTAAAATTCTATTAACTTTAGTCATTATAGGACTATCCTTATAATTCTTATGTAATTAAATTATGAAAATTATTGACATCTTAAAATTGAAAATTATAAACACAAAACTTATAATCACACTGAGGAAATCTTTGAATGTACAGCATGCTAATTAAAACATTAAGCAAGGTTGATTGTCATTTCTTAGTAATCATTAGCCTCGACCTAGTGAGAGTAAAGGCTTATTAAAAGGAATTTAAAAAGATATTCCATTATTCCTTGGAAAGAGCATAACTTTGAACTCTGAAAATCTAGGTTCACATCTTGATCTTGTTATTTAGAAGCTGTGTCACTTCAAGCAAGGATTTAACCTCCCTGTTCCAGAGTGAGCTCAGCTGTAAAATAAGGATGATATTGTCCCTTAAGGTGTTGTAGTAAACAAATAAGATAAAAAATATGAAAATGCCTTACAAATTGTAAATCATTGTGTAAATGCAAAGAATTATTAGCATTTCTAGCCAAAATCATGCTTTTTCTTCAGTTCATTTCCTCAGATCACCTTCAGTCATGCCATGCTGTTGGCCACTTCCTCCTTGAAACGGTCTTCATTAGCTTTTATAAACTGTTCAACCCTGATGTTCTCACATGTCAATGGCCATTACTTTTCTGCTTTTTCGAAACCAAAAGTCCTTTTCCTTAATTCTCTTTTTACCCATTTCCTCTTCAAAATGACGACGGTACTTTGGTGAACCACCAAAGAATTGCCAAAAGTATATCAAGCTCTGAACCCTCTCTCCAAGCAGAATTCTATATTTCCATTGCCATTCCTGACACATCTACTTGAAAATTTACATGTACTCTGGTTCAATAAATCCACTGTTTCCCTCTCCCCAACCAAAAGTAGCTGTTTTAGTTTCCTGTGGCTGCCATAATGAAGTACCACCAACCGGGGTACTTAAAACAACAGAAATTTTTTCTCTCACGCTTCTGGAAACCAGAAGTCCAAAATCAAGCTGTCATCAGGAACACACTCTCTGAAGGTTCTAAAGGAAAATGTGTTCTATGCCTTTCTTTTAGCCTCTGTTGTTGCCAACAATCCTTCTCATTCCTTGGCTTGTACATTTATCTTTGTTCCAATCTTCGCCTCCATCATCATATGGTGTTCTCCCTGTCTGTGTCTTGTCTCTGTTTTCCCTTCCTAGAAGGACACCATCCATATCAGATTAGAGCCCACGTAATCAAGTATGGCATTATCTTAGCTTGATTACATATGCAAAGAATCTATTTTCAAATAAGATAATATTCTTAAGTACCAGGGCTTATGACATATATTTTTTGGAGACACAATTCAAACCATAACAGCAGGTTGTCATCTTTAGCCTCTCCATTTTTAACAAAAGAATCAACCAATCTCTCAGTCTTTAAGACTGGAACCCTTTTTGATTTTAATTGAGATAAAATGACATGTCAAGTTGTATTGGTTTCCAGTGTACAGCATACCGATTCGATACATGTACATACTGCAGAGTGATCACCGCAGTAAATCTAGTTAACATCTATCACCACACACTGTTACAAATTGTTTTTCTAGCATTTGTTGAATTTGGTTGGCTAATATTTTATTGAGAATTTTTGCATCTATTTTCATCAGGGGTATTGGCACATAATTTTCTTTTCTTATAACAGTCCCGTCTGGGTTTAGTATCAGGATAATGCTGGCCTCATAAAATGAGGTTGGAAGTATTACTTCCTCTTCTGTTTTTTGAAAAAGTTTGGAAAGCTTCACTCTTCAAATGTTCGGTAGAATTCACCAGTGAAGCCATCTGCTCCTGGACTTTTGTTTGTTGGGAGGTTTTTGATTACTGATTCAATCTTCTTACTAGTAATCAGTCTATTCAGTTTCCCATTTCTTCCTGATTCTATCTTGGTAGGTTGTATGTTTCTAGGAATTTATCCATTTCTTCTAGGTTGTCCAATTTGTTGCTATATAACTATTTAAGTAGTCTCTTATGATCCTTTGTGTTTTTGTGGTATCAGTTTTAATGTCACCTCTTTTGTTTATTATCTTATTTGTTTGAGTCCTCTCTTTTTCTTGGTGAGACTATCTAAATATTTCTCTATTTTGTTTATCTTCCCAAAAATCCAATACCTAATTACATTGATCTTTTCTATTGTCTTTTTAGTCTTTATTTCATTTATTTCCATTTTGATCTTGGTTATTTCCTTCCTTCTCCTGAGTTTTGGATTCATGTCTTTTTCTTTTTCTATGTCTTTGAGGTGTAAAGAAGTTAGGTTATTTATTTGAGATCTTTCTAGTGTATTCATATAGGCATTTATTGCTATGAACTTTCCTCTTAGAACTGTTTTTGCTACCTCCTATACATTTTGGTACATTGTACTTCCATTTTCAATTGTCTCAAGGTATCTTTGAATTCTCTCTTTATTTCTTCTTTGACCCTTGTGTTGTTCAAGAGCACACTCTCCACATGTTTGTGAATTCTCAAGTGTTCTTTCTGTAATTGATTTCTAGTTTCATACCATTAATATCATTGTGATCAGAAGTGACGCATGATAGGATTTCAATCTTCTTACATTTATTAAGACTTGTTTTGTGGCCTCACATGTGAGCTGTCCTGGAGAACGTTCTGTGCATACTTGGAGCAAAGTGTATTCTGCTGTTTTGGATGGAATGTTCTGTAAATATATCTTAAGACCATTTGATCTAACTAGTCATTTAACTGCAATGTTTCTTTATTGATTTTCTGTTTAAACATCTATCCTTTGATGAAAATGGAGAACTGAATTCCCCTGCTAATGAAGTATCATTGCATTGCTGTCCGTTTTTCCCTTTTGGTCTGATAAAATTTTCTTCACATATTTAAGTGCTCTGATGTTGATTGTATCAACATTCTTAAAAGTAATAGCCTGTTGGTGGATTGACTCCTTGTCTTCATACAATGACTTTTTAGTCTCTTATTACAATCTTTGTCTTCAAGTCTATTTTGTCTGACTTAAGAATAGCTACCCCAGCCTTCTTATCCATTGCGTGGACTATGTTTTTAGTTCCTGTGTTTTCAGTTCTGTACATTCATAAAGGTGAAGTAAGTCTCTTCCAGCAACATATAGTTGGGTCTTTTTGTTTTATCCATTCAGCCACTCTATGTCTTTGGATTAGAGCACTTAATCTGTCTACATTTAAAGTAATTTATGACTGGTATGGACTTATTCACATTTTGTTCATTAATTTCTGGCTGTTTTGTAATTTTTTTCTACCTTCTTGTCTGATTTCCTCTTTTGTGATTTGTTGATTTTTCTGAATTGATATGCTTTGATTCCTTTCTCTTTATTGTTGAATATCTAATATAGGTGTTTGCTTTGCAGTTACCAGGAGGCTCGCATAAAATATATTTTTTATAACAGTGAGTTTTCAATTGATAAGAATTTAAGTTCAAATGCATTCTAAAGTTCAACATTTTTGTTCCCTCTCGCACATGTTTTATGTGTTGATGTTACATTATACATCTTTTTATTTTTTGTAACTATTAACAAATTATTGTATTTATAGTTATATTTACTTCTTTTATCTCTTAAGCTTCATACTGCATTTATAAGTGATTAACTCATCACCGTTACAACATTAGGTTATTCTGAATTTTATTGCTGAGGACACTTGGAGGAAAATTATGTCTTGCTGAAGTTGTAGGGTAAACACTGTGTCCCTCAAGACGAAGCAGTGGAGAAGCTAGATCAGAATCCTCACACTTTCTTTCCAGTTTTAACGACTATAATTGTGCTGGGAAGTCCTCTTCTTCAGCCCCTACTACCATCATACATGTAGACACCAATACCTCAGGATTTCTTACAGTTTCTCTATTTATCTTCTCTAAATTTTCTGGGATTTATCTTGGAAGAGAGAGTCAGTGTTCATCATAATTCAGCTTCTTGTTTAGGACCAGACTCTGTTTTCTTGTTCCTTTTGTCCTTTATCTCTTGCTTATATTTTGAGAATTCTAAGTATTGAAAGATATTAGTCATATTTATTGCATATTCCATGTCTAAAAATTCAAAAATCCAAAGTCTTTATGAATCTGATTCTGCTCCTTTGTTTATCCCTTGTGCTTACTCATGATATCTTATTTCCTTGTGTGTTGATATGATTTTTGACTGTGAATTGCTCATTCCATTGAAACTTTACCTGTGGGAAGGTGACATATAGCTGTGGTTCTACACTTATGATTTGCATTTATTTGTTGATCTACTTAGATGCACTATCAAATACTTTCAAAGCAACACTGAATGAGAAAGGACAATGGAGGATTATTTCTTTTAAATTAAGGGGAAAAACTTCAACCCAGATGTTTTATCCAGTAAAATGGCCATTTAAATAGAGACGCATGATAAAAACTTCTCAAATATATAAAGCCTCAGAAATCAGACAAGCAAATGCCTACGTTAAAAAGGAACAAACTAAAATAATGTTATGATTGAATCACATCTCAATAGTTAAAAGAGCTCTAAATGAACTAAGCAGTGCCTCTCCCAACCCCACATTTAAAAAACAAAGACTAATGGGGGAAAAATCTTCAAGTTTATACTGTTTAAAGAGAAACACCAAAACATAGGGTTATAAAAAAGATAAAAATAAGAAAATATTCCAGGCTGGTGTTATGATTTTAATATCTAATGTAAAGGAAAGAACAGGAATGCTTCTCCACCCGGTTCCAGGGCACCATTCTCTCTGTAGAGTAGACACAGTGAAGATAGCCTTTCTTCTGAAATATCTAAATTGCCACCACCTCAGTAAAGTATTGAACAAGCTATTTCTAGGCTCTGAATTATTCCAAACTCTCAGATCCTCTTCCTCACTGCTTGTCGTCTATCTGAGATAAGCGGAAGGGAAGGTCCACACTTCCTAAGTGAAATGTTATACCACCCTGTACTGCTGCTTCACTTTGGGATTTCTGTATTTATCACTAGATAAATGGATAAAGAGCCCAAGTGTGGAAAAGGAAAGGGAAAAGGGCAGAAACAAAATGAAAGATAGAGAAGACAAATACAGAATGACAAACAAGAACTGAGAGAGACAGTAGATATATACAGAGATTTCAGTTAAAAAGTACAGATACATACAGTAAATGTGAAAACAGAATGAAAATAATAGGGAAAACAATAAAATGATGGGAACAGGGATTCTCAAAAGCTCAAAATGCATTGAAGCAATTACAAGTAAAGTAAAATATAGGGCCAGACTGTACAGATGGCAGGTTGTTTAATTATTCTATATTGAAAAATATTTCACTGCTTGAAAGGCCCTTCACGTACATGGTCACCTAACACAAAAGATGGGACATATGGAATACAGACATCTATGTTTCCACCAAAAGTCAAGGGTAACGAAATCTGAATACTTTCTATTGAGGACATCCAGTCCCTCACCCCTCTCCTCTGCAGGATGTGACTCTGGAGATTCTCAAGTAAGCAGAGTTTTCATAGACAGTCCCATTGCTTCTATGAAGTTCTTGAAGGATCCTCCCAAACTATTTCATCTTGGAAGGAATTTTCTGGAATCTAGAGAAAATTACATGTAATTAGGCTAGTGGGGAAATGATTATGAGCACTGTAACCCAAGACATGTGGAAAAACCCCCGGATCACATGCTACATTTCCACCATCCATTCCCTCCCACTCCCAAAACAAGCACTTACATTTTCACACACACAAGACATTTGCATTAGAAAGCTTCCAAAATTTAGTTTACTGTGTCTTCTTTGATCATTTGACCAATGAGTGAATCTGTGTTCAGGATGCTGAATACATAGGAAATCTTATAACAATTGGAGCCCATTTCTATCTTAACACATTAAAATTCTATTAACTTTAGTCATTATAGGACTATCCTTATAATTCTTATGTAATTAAATTATGAAAATTATTGACATCTTAAAATTGAAAATTATAAACACAAAACTTATAATCACACTGAGGAAATCTTTGAATGTACAGCATGCTAATTAAAACATTAAGCAAGGTTGATTGTCATTTCTTAGTAATCATTAGCCTCGACCTAGTGAGAGTAAAGGCTTATTAAAAGGAATTTAAAAAGATATTCCATTATTCCTTGGAAAGAGCATAACTTTGAACTCTGAAAATCTAGGTTCACATCTTGATCTTGTTATTTAGAAGCTGTGTCACTTCAAGCAAGGATTTAACCTCCCTGTTCCAGAGTGAGCTCAGCTGTAAAATAAGGATGATATTGTCCCTTAAGGTGTTGTAGTAAACAAATAAGATAAAAAATATGAAAATGCCTTACAAATTGTAAATCATTGTGTAAATGCAAAGAATCATTAGCATTTCTAGCCAAAATCATGCTTTTTCTTCAGTCCATTTCCTCAGATCACCTTCAGTCATGCCATGCTGTTGGCCACTTCCTCCTTGAAACGGTCTTCATTAGCTTTTATAAACTGTTCAACCCTGATGTTCTCACATGTCAATGGCCATTACTTTTCTGCTTTTTCGAAACCAAAAGTCCTTTTCCTTAATTCTCTTTTTACCCATTTCCTCTTCAAAATGACGACGGTACTTTGGTGAACCACCAAAGAATTGCCAAAAGTATATCAAGCTCTGAACCCTCTCTCCAAGCAGAATTCTATATTTCCATTGCCATTCCTGACACATCTACTTGAAAATTTACATGTACTCTGGTTCAATAAATCCACTGTTTCCCTCTCCCCAACCAAAAGTAGCTGTTTTAGTTTCCTGTGGCTGCCATAATGAAGTACCACCAACCGGGGTACTTAAAACAACAGAAATTTTTTCTCTCACGCTTCTGGAAACCAGAAGTCCAAAATCAAGCTGTCATCAGGAACACACTCTCTGAAGGTTCTAAAGGAAAATGTGTTCTATGCCTTTCTTTTAGCCTCTGTTGTTGCCAACAATCCTTCTCATTCCTTGGCTTGTACATTTATCTTTGTTCCAATCTTCGCCTCCATCATCATATGGTGTTCTCCCTGTCTGTGTCTTGTCTCTGTTTTCCCTTCCTAGAAGGACACCATCCATATCAGATTAGAGCCCACGTAATCAAGTATGGCATTATCTTAACTTGATTACATATGCAAAGAATCTATTTTCAAATAAGATAATATTCTTAAGTACCAGGGGTTATGACATATATTTTTTGGAGACACAATTCAAACCATAACAGCAGGTTGTCATCTTTAGCCTCTCCATTTTTAACAAAAGAATCAACCAATCTCTCAGTCTTTAAGACTGGAACCCTTTTTGATTTTAATTGAGATAAAATGACATGTCAAGTTGTATTGGTTTCCAGTGTACAGCATACCGATTCGATACATGTACATACTGCAGAGTGATCACCGCAGTAAATCTAGTTAACATCTATCACCACACACTGTTACAAATTGTTTTTCTAGCATTTGTTGAATTTGGTTGGCTAATATTTTATTGAGAATGTTTGCATCTATTTTCATCAGGGGTATTGGCACATAATTTTCTTTTCTTATAACATTCCCGTCTGGGTTTTGTATCAGGATAATGCTGGCCTCATAAAATGAGGTTGGAAGTATTACTTCCTCTTCTGTTTTTTGAAAAAGTTTGGAAAGCTTCACTCTTCAAATGTTCGGTAGAATTCACCAGTGAAGCCATCTGCTCCTGGACTTTTGTTTGTTGGGAGGTTTTTGATTACTGATTCAATCTTCTTACTAGTAATCAGTCTATTCAGTTTCCCATTTCTTCCTGATTCTATCTTGGTAGGTTGTATGTTTCTAGGAATTTATCCATTTCTTCTAGGTTGTCCAATTTGTTGCTATATAACTATTTAAGTAGTCTCTTATGATCCTTTGTGTTTTTGTGGTATCAGTTTTAATGTCACCTCTTTTGTTTATTATCTTATTTGTTTGAGTCCTCTCTTTTTCTTGGTGAGACTATCTAAATATTTCTCTATTTTGTTTATCTTCCCAAAAATCCAATACCTAATTACATTGATCTTTTCTATTGTCTTTTTAGTCTTTATTTCATTTATTTCCATTTTGATCTTGGTTATTTCCTTCCTTCTCCTGAGTTTTGGATTCATGTCTTTTTCTTTTTCTATGTCTTTGAGGTGTAAAGAAGTTAGGTTATTTATTTGAGATCTTTCTAGTGTATTCATATAGGCATTTATTGCTATGAACTTTCCTCTTAGAACTGTTTTTGCTACCTCCTATACATTTTGGTACATTGTACTTCCATTTTCAATTGTCTCAAGGTATCTTTGAATTCTCTCTTTATTTCTTCTTTGACCCTTGTGTTGTTCAAGAGCACACTCTCCACATGTTTGTGAATTCTCAAGTGTTCTTTCTGTAATTGATTTCTAGTTTCATACCATTAATATCATTGTGATCAGAAGTGACGCATGATAGGATTTCAATCTTCTTACATTTATTAAGACTTGTTTTGTGGCCTCACATGTGAGCTGTCCTGGAGAACGTTCTGTGCATACTTGGAGCAAAGTGTATTCTGCTGTTTTGGATGGAATGTTCTGTAAATATATCTTAAGACCATTTGATCTAACTAGTCATTTAACTGCAATGTTTCTTTATTGATTTTCTGTTTAAACATCTATCCTTTGATGAAAATGGAGAACTGAATTCCCCTGCTAATGAAGTATCATTGCATTGCTGTCCGTTTTTCCCTTTTGGTCTGATAAAATTTTCTTCACATATTTAAGTGCTCTGATGTTGATTGTATCAACATTCTTAAAAGTAATAGCCTGTTGGTGGATTGACTCCTTGTCTTCATACAATGACTCTTTAGTCTCTTATTACAATCTTTGTCTTCAAGTCTATTTTGTCTGACTTAAGAATAGCTACCCCAGCCTTCTTATCCATTGCGTGGACTATGTTTTTAGTTCCTGTGTTTTCAGTTCTGTACATTCATAAAGGTGAAGTAAGTCTCTTCCAGCAACATATAGTTGGGTCTTTTTGTTTTATCCATTCAGCCACTCTATGTCTTTGGATTAGAGCACTTAATCTGTCTACATTTAAAGTAATTTATGACTGGTATGGACTTATTCACATTTTGTTCATTAATTTCTGGCTGTTTTGTAATTTTTTTCTACCTTCTTGTCTGATTTCCTCTTTTGTGATTTGTTGATTTTTCTGAATTGATATGCTTTGATTCCTTTCTCTTTATTGTTGAATATCTAATATAGGTGTTTGCTTTGCAGTTACCAGGAGGCTCGCATAAAATATATTTTTTATAACAGTGAGTTTTCAATTGATAAGAATTTAAGTTCAAATGCATTCTAAAGTTCAACATTTTTGTTCCCTCTCGCACATGTTTTATGTGTTGATGTTACATTATACATCTTTTTATTTTTTGTAACTATTAACAAATTATTGTATTTATAGTTATATTTACTTCTTTTATCTTTTAAGCTTCATACTGCATTTATAAGTGATTAACTCATCACCGTTACAACATTAGGTTATTCTGAATTTTATTGCTGAGGACACTTGGAGGAAAATTATGTCTTGCTGAAGTTGTAGGGTAAACACTGTGTCCCTCAAGACGAAGCAGTGGAGAAGCTAGATCAGAATCCTCACACTTTCTTTCCAGTTTTAACGACTATAATTGTGCTGGGAAGTCCTCTTCTTCAGCCCCTACTACCATCATACATGTAGACACCAATACCTCAGGATTTCTTACAGTTTCTCTATTTATCTTCTCTAAATTTTCTGGGATTTATCTTGGAAGAGAGAGTCAGTGTTCATCATAATTCAGCTTCTTGTTTAGGACCAGACTCTGTTTTCTTGTTCCTTTTGCCCTTTATCTCTTGCTTCTATTTTGAGAATTCTAAGTATTGAAAGATATTAGTCATATTTATTGCATATTCCATGTCTAAAAATTCAAAAATCCAAAGTCTTTATGAATCTGATTCTGCTCCTTTGTTTATCCCTTGTGCTTACTCATGATATCTTATTTCCTTGTGTGTTGATATGATTTTTGACTGTGAATTGCTCATTCCATTGAAACTTTACCTGTGGGAAGGTGACATATAGCTGTGGTTCTACGCATATGATTTGCATTTATTTGTTGATCTACTTAGATGCACTATCAAATACTTTCAAAGCAACACTGAATGAGAAAGGACAATGGAGGATTATTTCTTTTAAATTAAGGGGAAAAACTTCAACCCAGATGTTTTATCCAGTAAAATGGCCATTTAAATAGAGACGCATGATAAAAACTTCTCAAATATATAAAGCCTCAGAAATCAGACAAGCAAATGCCTACGTTAAAAAGGAACAAACTAAAATAATGTTATGATTGAATCACATCTCAATAGTTAAAAGAGCTCTAAATGAACTAAGCAGTGCCTCTCCCAACCCCACATTTAAAAAACAAAGACTAATGGGGGAAAAATCTTCAAGTTTATACTGTTTAAAGAGAAACACCAAAACATAGGGTTATAAAAAAGATAAAAATAAGAAAATATTCCAGGCTGGTGTTATGATTTTAATATCTAATGTAAAGGAAAGAACAGGAATGCTTCTCCACCCGGTTCCAGGGCACCATTCTCTCTGTAGAGTAGACACAGTGAAGATAGCCTTTCTTCTGAAATATCTAAATTGCCACCACCTCAGTAAAGTATTGAACAAGCTATTTCTAGGCTCTGAATTATTCCAAACTCTCAGATCCTCTTCCTCACTGCTTGTCGTCTATCTGAGATAAGCGGAAGGGAAGGTCCACACTTCCTAAGTGAAATGTTATACCACCCTGTACTGCTGCTTCACTTTGGGATTTCTGTATTTATCACTAGATAAATGGATAAAGAGCCCAAGTGTGGAAAAGGAAAGGGAAAAGGGCAGAAACAAAATGAAAGATAGAGAAGACAAATACAGAATGACAAACAAGAACTGAGAGAGACAGTAGATATATACAGAGATTTCAGTTAAAAAGTACAGATACATACAGTAAATGTGAAAACAGAATGAAAATAATAGGGAAAACAATAAAATGATGGGAACAGGGATTCTCAAAAGCTCAAAATGCATTGAAGCAATTACAAGTAAAGTAAAATATAGGGCCAGACTGTACAGATGGCAGGTTGTTTAATTATTCTATATTGAAAAATATTTCACTGCTTGAAAGGCCCTTCACGTACATGGTCACCTAACACAAAAGATGGGACATATGGAATACAGACATCTATGTTTCCACCAAAAGTCAAGGGTAACGAAATCTGAATACTTTCTATTGAGGACATCCAGTCCCTCACCCCTCTCCTCTGCAGGATGTGACTCTGGAGATTCTCAAGTAAGCAGAGTTTTCATAGACAGTCCCATTGCTTCTATGAAGTTCTTGAAGGATCCTCCCAAACTATTTCATCTTGGAAGGAATTTTCTGGAATCTAGAGAAAATTACATGTAATTAGGCTAGTGGGGAAATGATTATGAGCACTGTAACCCAAGACATGTGGAAAAACCCCCGGATCACATGCTACATTTCCACCATCCATTCCCTCCCACTCCCAAAACAAGCACTTACATTTTCACACACACAAGACATTTGCATTAGAAAGCTTCCAAAATTTAGTTTACTGTGTCTTCTTTGATCATTTGACCAATGAGTGAATCTGTGTTCAGGATGCTGAATACATAGGAAATCTTATAACAATTGGAGCCCATTTCTATCTTAACACATTAAAATTCTATTAACTTTAGTCATTATAGGACTATCCTTATAATTCTTATGTAATTAAATTATGAAAATTATTGACATCTTAAAATTGAAAATTATAAACACAAAACTTATAATCACACTGAGGAAATCTTTGAATGTACAGCATGCTAATTAAAACATTAAGCAAGGTTGATTGTCATTTCTTAGTAATCATTAGCCTCGACCTAGTGAGAGTAAAGGCTTATTAAAAGGAATTTAAAAAGATATTCCATTATTCCTTGGAAAGAGCATAACTTTGAACTCTGAAAATCTAGGTTCACATCTTGATCTTGTTATTTAGAAGCTGTGTCACTTCAAGCAAGGATTTAACCTCCCTGTTCCAGAGTGAGCTCAGCTGTAAAATAAGGATGATATTGTCCCTTAAGGTGTTGTAGTAAACAAATAAGATAAAAAATATGAAAATGCCTTACAAATTGTAAATCATTGTGTAAATGCAAAGA
Source organism: Equus asinus (assembly GCF_041296235.1). Taxonomy (NCBI): domain Eukaryota; kingdom Metazoa; phylum Chordata; class Mammalia; order Perissodactyla; family Equidae; genus Equus; species Equus asinus. The sequence continues at coordinate 41,595,484 of NC_091797.1, forward strand.
ATTATTAGCATTTCTAGCCAAAATCATGCTTTTTCTTCAGTCCATTTCCTCAGATCACCTTCAGTCATGCCATGCTGTTGGCCACTTCCTCCTTGAAACGGTCTTCATTAGCTTTTATAAACTGTTCAACCCTGATGTTCTCACATGTCAATGGCCATTACTTTTCTGCTTTTTCGAAACCAAAAGTCCTTTTCCTTAATTCTCTTTTTACCCATTTCCTCTTCAAAATGACGACGGTACTTTGGTGAACCACCAAAGAATTGCCAAAAGTATATCAAGCTCTGAACCCTCTCTCCAAGCAGAATTCTATATTTCCATTGCCATTCCTGACACATCTACTTGAAAATTTACATGTACTCTGGTTCAATAAATCCACTGTTTCCCTCTCCCCAACCAAAAGTAGCTGTTTTAGTTTCCTGTGGCTGCCATAATGAAGTACCACCAACCGGGGTACTTAAAACCACAGAAATTTTTTCTCTCACGCTTCTGGAAACCAGAAGTCCAAAATCAAGCTGTCATCAGGAACACACTCTCTGAAGGTTCTAAAGGAAAATGTGTTCTATGCCTTTCTTTTAGCCTCTGTTGTTGCCAACAATCCTTCTCATTCCTTGGCTTGTACATTTATCTTTGTTCCAATCTTCGCCTCCATCATCATATGGTGTTCTCCCTGTCTGTGTCTTGTCTCTGTTTTCCCTTCCTAGAAGGACACCATCCATATCAGATTAGAGCCCACGTAATCAAGTATGGCATTATCTTAACTTGATTACATATGCAAAGAATCTATTTTCAAATAAGATAATATTCTTAAGTACCAGGGGTTATGACATATATTTTTTGGAGACACAATTCAAACCATAACAGCAGGTTGTCATCTTTAGCCTCTCCATTTTTAACAAAAGAATCAACCAATCTCTCAGTCTTTAAGACTGGAACCCTTTTTGATTTTAATTGAGATAAAATGACATGTCAAGTTGTATTGGTTTCCAGTGTACAGCATACCGATTCGATACATGTACATACTGCAGAGTGATCACCGCAGTAAATCTAGTTAACATCTATCACCACACACTGTTACAAATTGTTTTTCTAGCATTTGTTGAATTTGGTTGGCTAATATTTTATTGAGAATGTTTGCATCTATTTTCATCAGGGGTATTGGCACATAATTTTCTTTTCTTATAACATTCCCGTCTGGGTTTAGTATCAGGATAATGCTGGCCTCATAAAATGAGGTTGGAAGTATTACTTCCTCTTCTGTTTTTTGAAAAAGTTTGGAAAGCTTCACTCTTCAAATGTTCGGTAGAATTCACCAGTGAAGCCATCTGCTCCTGGACTTTTGTTTGTTGGGAGGTTTTTGATTACTGATTCAATCTTCTTACTAGTAATCAGTCTATTCAGTTTCCCATTTCTTCCTGATTCTATCTTGGTAGGTTGTATGTTTCTAGGAATTTATCCATTTCTTCTAGGTTGTCCAATTTGTTGCTATATAACTATTTAAGTAGTCTCTTATGATCCTTTGTGTTTTTGTGGTATCAGTTTTAATGTCACCTCTTTTGTTTATTATCTTATTTGTTTGAGTCCTCTCTTTTTCTTGGTGAGACTATCTAAATATTTCTCTATTTTGTTTATCTTCCCAAAAATCCAATACCTAATTACATTGATCTTTTCTATTGTCTTTTTAGTCTTTATTTCATTTATTTCCATTTTGATCTTGGTTATTTCCTTCCTTCTCCTGAGTTTTGGATTCATGTCTTTTTCTTTTTCTATGTCTTTGAGGTGTAAAGAAGTTAGGTTATTTATTTGAGATCTTTCTAGTGTATTCATATAGGCATTTATTGCTATGAACTTTCCTCTTAGAACTGTTTTTGCTACCTCCTATACATTTTGGTACATTGTACTTCCATTTTCAATTGTCTCAAGGTATCTTTGAATTCTCTCTTTATTTCTTCTTTGACCCTTGTGTTGTTCAAGAGCACACTCTCCACATGTTTGTGAATTCTCAAGTGTTCTTTCTGTAATTGATTTCTAGTTTCATACCATTAATATCATTGTGATCAGAAGTGACGCATGATAGGATTTCAATCTTCTTACATTTATTAAGACTTGTTTTGTGGCCTCACATGTGAGCTGTCCTGGAGAACGTTCTGTGCATACTTGGAGCAAAGTGTATTCTGCTGTTTTGGATGGAATGTTCTGTAAATATATCTTAAGACCATTTGATCTAACTAGTCATTTAACTGCAATGTTTCTTTATTGATTTTCTGTTTAAACATCTATCCTTTGATGAAAATGGAGAACTGAATTCCCCTGCTAATGAAGTATCATTGCATTGCTGTCCGTTTTTCCCTTTTGGTCTGATAAAATTTTCTTCACATATTTAAGTGCTCTGATGTTGATTGTATCAACATTCTTAAAAGTAATAGCCTGTTGGTGGATTGACTCCTTGTCTTCATACAATGACTTTTTAGTCTCTTATTACAATCTTTGTCTTCAAGTCTATTTTGTCTGACTTAAGAATAGCTACCCCAGCCTTCTTATCCATTGCGTGGACTATGTTTTTAGTTCCTGTGTTTTCAGTTCTGTACATTCATAAAGGTGAAGTAAGTCTCTTCCAGCAACATATAGTTGGGTCTTTTTGTTTTATCCATTCAGCCACTCTATGTCTTTGGATTAGAGCACTTAATCTGTCTACATTTAAAGTAATTTATGACTGGTATGGACTTATTAACATTTTGTTCATTAATTTCTGGCTGTTTTGTAATTTTTTTCTACCTTCTTGTCTGATTTCCTCTTTTGTGATTTGTTGATTTTTCTGAATTGATATGCTTTGATTCCTTTCTCTTTATTGTTGAATATCTAATATAGGTGTTTGCTTTGCAGTTACCAGGAGGCTCGCATAAAATATATTTTTTATAACAGTGAGTTTTCAATTGATAAGAATTTAAGTTCAAATGCATTCTAAAGTTCAACATTTTTGTTCCCTCTCGCACATGTTTTATGTGTTGATGTTACATTATACATCTTTTTATTTTTTGTAACTATTAACAAATTATTGTATTTATAGTTATATTTACTTCTTTTATCTTTTAAGCTTCATACTGCATTTATAAGTGATTAACTCATCACCGTTACAACATTAGGTTATTCTGAATTTTATTGCTGAGGACACTTGGAGGAAAATTATGTCTTGCTGAAGTTGTAGGGTAAACACTGTGTCCCTCAAGACGAAGCAGTGGAGAAGCTAGATCAGAATCCTCACACTTTCTTTCCAGTTTTAACGACTATAATTGTGCTGGGAAGTCCTCTTCTTCAGCCCCTACTACCATCATACATGTAGACACCAATACCTCAGGATTTCTTACAGTTTCTCTATTTATCTTCTCTAAATTTTCTGGGATTTATCTTGGAAGAGAGAGTCAGTGTTCATCATAATTCAGCTTCTTGTTTAGGACCAGACTCTGTTTTCTTGTTCCTTTTGTCCTTTATCTCTTGCTTATATTTTGAGAATTCTAAGTATTGAAAGATATTAGTCATATTTATTGCATATTCCATGTCTAAAAATTCAAAAATCCAAAGTCTTTATGAATCTGATTCTGCTCCTTTGTTTATCCCTTGTGCTTACTCATGATATCTTATTTCCTTGTGTGTTGATATGATTTTTGACTGTGAATTGCTCATTCCATTGAAACTTTACCTGTGGGAAGGTGACATATAGCTGTGGTTCTACGCATATGATTTGCATTTATTTGTTGATCTACTTAGATGCACTATCAAATACTTTCAAAGCAACACTGAATGAGAAAGGACAATGGAGGATTATTTCTTTTAAATTAAGGGGAAAAACTTCAACCCAGATGTTTTATCCAGTAAAATGGCCATTTAAATAGAGACGCATGATAAAAACTTCTCAAATATATAAAGCCTCAGAAATCAGACAAGCAAATGCCTACGTTAAAAAGGAACAAACTAAAATAATGTTATGATTGAATCACATCTCAATAGTTAAAAGAGCTCTAAATGAACTAAGCAGTGCCTCTCCCAACCCCACATTTAAAAAACAAAGACTAATGGGGGAAAAATCTTCAAGTTTATACTGTTTAAAGAGAAACACCAAAACATAGGGTTATAAAAAAGATAAAAATAAGAAAATATTCCAGGCTGGTGTTATGATTTTAATATCTAATGTAAAGGAAAGAACAGGAATGCTTCTCCACCCGGTTCCAGGGCACCATTCTCTCTGTAGAGTAGACACAGTGAAGATGATAGCCTTTCTTCTGAAATATCTAAATTGCCACCACCTCAGTAAAGTATTGAACAAGCTATTTCTAGGCTCTGAATTATTCCAAACTCTCAGATCCTCTTCCTCACTGCTTGTCGTCTATCTGAGATAAGCGGAAGGGAAGGTCCACACTTCCTAAGTGAAATGTTATACCACCCTGTACTGCTGCTTCACTTTGGGATTTCTGTATTTATCACTAGATAAATGGATAAAGACCCCAAGTGTGGAAAAGGAAAGGGAAAAGGGCAGAAACAAAATGAAAGATAGAGAAGACAAATACAGAATGACAAACAAGAACTGAGAGAGACAGTAGATATATACAGAGATTTCAGTTAAAAAGTACAGATACATACAGTAAATGTGAAAACAGAATGAAAATAATAGGGAAAACAATAAAATGATGGGAACAGGGATTCTCAAAAGCTCAAAATGCATTGAAGCAATTACAAGTAAAGTAAAATATAGGGCCAGACTGTACAGATGGCAGGTTGTTTAATTATTCTATATTGAAAAATATTTCACTGCTTGAAAGGCCCTTCACGTACATGGTCACCTAACACAAAAGATGGGACATATGGAATACAGACATCTATGTTTCCACCAAAAGTCAAGGGTAACGAAATCTGAATACTTTCTATTGAGGACATCCAGTCCCTCACCCCTCTCCTCTGCAGGATGTGACTCTGGAGATTCTCAAGTAAGCAGAGTTTTCATAGACAGTCCCATTGCTTCTATGAAGTTCTTGAAGGATCCTCCCAAACTATTTCATCTTGGAAGGAATTTTCTGGAATCTAGAGAAAATTACATGTAATTAGGCTAGTGGGGAAATGATTATGAGCACTGTAACCCAAGACATGTGGAAAAACCCCCGGATCACATGCTACATTTCCACCATCCATTCCCTCCCACTCCCAAAACAAGCACTTACATTTTCACACACACAAGACATTTGCATTAGAAAGCTTCCAAAATTTAGTTTACTGTGTCTTCTTTGATCATTTGACCAATGAGTGAATCTGTGTTCAGGATGCTGAATACATAGGAAATCTTATAACAATTGGAGCCCATTTCTATCTTAACACATTAAAATTCTATTAACTTTAGTCATTATAGGACTATCCTTATAATTCTTATGTAATTAAATTATGAAAATTATTGACATCTTAAAATTGAAAATTATAAACACAAAACTTATAATCACACTGAGGAAATCTTTGAATGTACAGCATGCTAATTAAAACATTAAGCAAGGTTGATTGTCATTTCTTAGTAATCATTAGCCTCGACCTAGTGAGAGTAAAGGCTTATTAAAAGGAATTTAAAAAGATATTCCATTATTCCTTGGAAAGAGCATAACTTTGAACTCTGAAAATCTAGGTTCACATCTTGATCTTGTTATTTAGAAGCTGTGTCACTTCAAGCAAGGATTTAACCTCCCTGTTCCAGAGTGAGCTCAGCTGTAAAATAAGGATGATATTGTCCCTTAAGGTGTTGTAGTAAACAAATAAGATAAAAAATATGAAAATGCCTTACAAATTGTAAATCATTGTGTAAATGCAAAGAATTATTAGCATTTCTAGCCAAAATCATGCTTTTTCTTCAGTCCATTTCCTCAGATCACCTTCAGTCATGCCATGCTGTTGGCCACTTCCTCCTTGAAACGGTCTTCATTAGCTTTTATAAACTGTTCAACCCTGATGTTCTCACATATCAATGGCCACTACTTTTCTGCTTTTTCGAAACCAAAAGTCCTTTTCCTTAATTCTCTTTTTACCCATTTCCTCTTCAAAATGACGACGGTACTTTGGTGAACCACCAAAGAATTGCCAAAAGTATATCAAGCTCTGAACCCTCTCTCCAAGCAGAATTCTATATTTCCATTGCCATTCCTGACACATCTACTTGAAAATTTACATGTACTCTGGTTCAATAAATCCACTGTTTCCCTCTCCCCAGCCAAAAGTAGCTCTTTTAGTTTCCTGTGGCTGCCATAATGAAGTAACACCAACTTAAAACCACAGAAATTTTTTCTCTCACGCTTCTGGAAACCAGAAGTCCAAAATCAAGCTGTCATCAGGAACACACTCTCTGAAGGTTCTAAAGGTAAATGTGTTCTATGCCTTTCTTTTAGCCTCTGTTGTTGCCAACAATCCTTCTCATTCCTTGGCTTGTACATTTATCTTTGTTCCAATCTTCACCTCCATCATCATATGGTGTTCTCCCTGTCTGTGTCTTGTCTCTGTTTTCCCTTCCTAGAAGGACACCATCCATATCAGATTAGAGCCCACGTAATCAAGTATGGCATTATCTTAACTTGATTACATATGCAAAGAATCTATTTTCAAATAAGATAATATTCTTAAGTACCAGGGGTTATGACATATATTTTTTGGAGACACAATTCAAACCATAACAGCAGGTTGTCATCTTTAGCCTCTCCATTTTTAACAAAAGAATCAACCAATCTCTCAGTCTTTAAGACTGGAACCCTTTTTGATTTTAATTGAGATAAAATGACATGTCAAGTTGTATTGGTTTCCAGTGTACAGCATACCGATTCGATACATGTACATACTGCAGAGTGATCACCGCAGTAAATCTAGTTAACATCTATCACCACACACTGTTACAAATTGTTTTTCTAGCATTTGTTGAATTTGGTTGGCTAATATTTTATTGAGAATTTTTGCATCTATTTTCATCAGGGGTATTGGCACATAATTTTCTTTTCTTATAACATTCCCGTCTGGGTTTAGTATCAGGATAATGCTGGCCTCATAAAATGAGGTTGGAAGTATTACTTCCTCTTCTGTTTTTTGAAAAAGTTTGGAAAGCTTCACTCTTCAAATGTTCGGTAGAATTCACCAGTGAAGCCATCTGCTCCTGGACTTTTGTTTGTTGGGAGGTTTTTGATTACTGATTCAATCTTCTTACTAGTAATCAGTCTATTCAGTTTCCCATTTCTTCCTGATTCTATCTTGGTAGGTTGTATGTTTCTAGGAATTTATCCATTTCTTCTAGGTTGTCCAATTTGTTGCTATATAACTATTTAAGTAGTCTCTTATGATCCTTTGTGTTTTTGTGGTATCAGTTTTAATGTCACCTCTTTTGTTTATTATCTTATTTGTTTGAGTCCTCTCTTTTTCTTGGTGAGACTATCTAAATATTTCTCTATTTTGTTTATCTTCCCAAAAATCCAATACCTAATTACATTGATCTTTTCTATTGTCTTTTTAGTCTTTATTTCATTTATTTCCATTTTGATCTTGGTTATTTCCTTCCTTCTCCTGAGTTTTGGATTCATGTCTTTTTCTTTTTCTATGTCTTTGAGGTGTAAAGAAGTTAGGTTATTTATTTGAGATCTTTCTAGTGTATTCATATAGGCATTTATTGCTATGAACTTTCCTCTTAGAACTGTTTTTGCTACCTCCTATACATTTTGGTACATTGTACTTCCATTTTCAATTGTCTCAAGGTATCTTTGAATTCTCTCTTTATTTCTTCTTTGACCCTTGTGTTGTTCAAGAGCACACTCTCCACATGTTTGTGAATTCTCAAGTTTTCTTTCTGTAATTGATTTCTAGTTTCATACCATTAATATCATTGTGATCAGAAGTGACGCATGATAGGATTTCAATCTTCTTACATTTATTAAGACTTGTTTTGTGGCCTCACATGTGAGCTGTCCTGGAGAACGTTCTGTGCATACTTGGAGCAAAGTGTATTCTGCCGTTTTGGATGGAATGTTCTGTAAATATATCTTAAGACCATTTGATCTAACTAGTCATTTAACTGCAATGTTTCTTTATTGATTTTCTGTTTAAACATCTATCCTTTGATGAAAATGGAGAACTGAATTCCCCTGCTAATGAAGTATCATTGCATTGCTGTCCGTTTTTCCCTTTTGGTCTGATAAAATTTTCTTCACATATTTAAGTGCTCTGATGTTGATTGTATCAACATTCTTAAAAGTAATAGCCTGTTGGTGGATTGACTCCTTGTCTTCATACAATGACTCTTTAGTCTCTTATTACAATCTTTGTCTTCAAGTCTATTTTGTCTGACTTAAGAATAGCTACCCCAGCCTTCTTATCCATTGCGTGGACTATGTTTTTAGTTCCTGTGTTTTCAGTTCTGTACATTCATAAAGGTGAAGTAAGTCTCTTCCAGCAACATATAGTTGGGTCTTTTTGTTTTATCCATTCAGCCACTCTATGTCTTTGGATTAGAGCACTTAATCTGTCTACATTTAAAGTAATTTATGACTGGTATGGACTTATTCACATTTTGTTCATTAATTTCTGGCTGTTTTGTAATTTTTTTCTACCTTCTTGTCTGATTTCCTCTTTTGTGATTTGTTGATTTTTCTGAATTGATATGCTTTGATTCCTTTCTCTTTATTGTTGAATATCTAATATAGGTGTTTGCTTTGCAGTTACCAGGAGGCTCGCATAAAATATATTTTTTATAACAGTGAGTTTTCAATTGATAAGAATTTAAGTTCAAATGCATTCTAAAGTTCAACATTTTTGTTCCCTCTCGCACATGTTTTATGTGTTGATGTTACATTATACATCTTTTTATTTTTTGTAACTATTAACAAATTATTGTATTTATAGTTATATTTACTTCTTTTATCTCTTAAGCTTCATACTGCATTTATAAGTGATTAACTCATCACCGTTACAACATTAGGTTATTCTGAATTTTATTGCTGAGGACACTTGGAGGAAAATTATGTCTTGCTGAAGTTGTAGGGTAAACACTGTGTCCCTCAAGACGAAGCAGTGGAGAAGCTAGATCAGAATCCTCGCACTTTCTTTCCAGTTTTAACGACTACAATTGTGCTGGGAAGTCCTCTTCTTCAGCCCCTACTACCATCATACATGTAGACACCAATACCTCAGGATTTCTTACAGTTTCTCTATTTATCTTCTCTAAATTTTCTGGGATTTATCTTGGAAGAGAGAGTCAGCTTCTTGTTTAGGACCAGACTCTGTTTTTTTGTTCCTTTTGTCCTTTATCTCTTGCTTATATTTTGAGAATTCTAAGTATTGAAAGATATTAGTCATATTTATTGCATATTCCATGTCTAAAAATTCAAAAATCCAAAGTCTTTATGAATCTGATTCTGCTCCTTTGTTTATCCCTTGTGCTTACTCATGATATCTTATTTCCTTGTGTGTTGATATGATTTTTGACTGTGAATTGCTCATTCCATTGAAACTTTACCTGTGGGAAGGTGACATATAGCTGTGGTTCTACACATATGATTTGCATTTATTTGTTGATCTACTTAGATGCACTATCAAATACTTTCAAAGCAACACTGAATGAGAAAGGACAATGGAGGATTATTTCTTTTAAATTAAGGGGAAAAACTTCAACCCAGATGTTTTATCCAGTAAAATGGCCATTTAAATAGAGAAGCATGATAAAAACTTCTCAAATATATAAAGCCTCAGAAATCAGACAAGCAAATGCCTACGTTAAAAAGGAACAAACTAAAATAATGTTATGATTGAATCACATCTCAATAGTTAAAAGAGCTCTAAATGAACTAAGCAGTGCCTCTCCCAACCCCACATTTAAAAAACAAAGACCAATGGGGGAAAAATCTTCAAGTTTATACTGTTTAAAGAGAAACACCAAAACATAGGGTTATAAAAAAGATAAAAATAAGAAAATATTCCAGGCCGGTGTTATGATTTTAATATCTAATGTAAAGGAAAGAACGGGAATGCTTCTCCACCCGGTTCCAGGGCACCATTCTCTCTGTAGAGTAGACACAGTGAAGATAGCCTTTCTTCTGAAATATCTAAATTGCCACCACCTCAGTAAAGTATTGAACAAGCTATTTCTAGGCTCTGAATTATTCCAAACTCTCAGATCCTCTTCCTCACTGCTTGTCGTCTATCTGAGATAAGCGGAAGGGAAGGTCCACACTTCCTAAGTGAAATGTTATACCACCCTGTACTGCTGCTTCACTTTGGGATTTCTGTATTTATCACTAGATAAATGGATAAAGAGCCCAAGTGTGGAAAAGGAAAGGGAAAAGGGCAGAAACAAAATGAAAGATAGAGAAGACAAATACAGAATGACAAACAAGAACTGAGAGAGACAGTAGATATATACAGAGATTTCAGTTAAAAAGTACAGATACATACAGTAAATGTGAAAACAGAATGAAAATAATAGGGAAAACAATAAAATGATGGGAACAGGGATTCTCAAAAGCTCAAAATGCATTGAAGCAATTACAAGTAAAGTAAAATATAGGGCCAGACTGTACAGATGGCAGGTTGTTTAATTATTCTATATTGAAAAATATTTCACTGCTTGAAAGGCCCTTCACGTACATGGTCACCTAACACAAAAGATGGGACATATGGAATACAGACATCTATGTTTCCACCAAAAGTCAAGGGTAACGAAATCTGAATACTTTCTATTGAGGACATCCAGTCCCTCACCCCTCTCCTCTGCAGGATGTGACTCTGGAGATTCTCAAGTAAGCAGAGTTTTCATAGACAGTCCCATTGCTTCTATGAAGTTCTTGAAGGATCCTCCCAAACTATTTCATCTTGGAAGGAATTTTCTGGAATCTAGAGAAAATTACATGTAATTAGGCTAGTGGGGAAATGATTATGAGCACTGTAACCCAAGACATGTGGAAAAACCCCCGGATCACATGCTACATTTCCACCATCCATTCCCTCCCACTCCCAAAACAAGCACTTACATTTTCACACACACAAGACATTTGCATTAGAAAGCTTCCAAAATTTAGTTTACTGTGTCTTCTTTGATCATTTGACCAATGAGTGAATCTGTGTTCAGGATGCTGAATACATAGGAAATCTTATAACAATTGGAGCCCATTTCTATCTTAACACATTAAAATTCTATTAACTTTAGTCATTATAGGACTATCCTTATAATTCTTATGTAATTAAATTATGAAAATTATTGACATCTTAAAATTGAAAATTATAAACACAAAACTTATAATCACACTGAGGAAATCTTTGAATGTACAGCATGCTAATTAAAACATTAAGCAAGGTTGATTGTCATTTCTTAGTAATCATTAGCCTCGACCTAGTGAGAGTAAAGGCTTATTAAAAGGAATTTAAAAAGATATTCCATTATTCCTTGGAAAGAGCATAACTTTGAACTCTGAAAATCTAGGTTCACATCTTGATCTTGTTATTTAGAAGCTGTGTCACTTCAAGCAAGGATTTAACCTCCCTGTTCCAGAGTGAGCTCAGCTGTAAAATAAGGATGATATGGTTCCTTAAGGTGTTGTAGTAAACAAATAAGATAAAAAATATGAAAATGCCTTACAAATTGTAAATCATTGTGTAAATGCAAAGAATTATTAGCATTTCTAGCCAAAATCATGCTTTTTCTTCAGTCCATTTCCTCAGATCACCTTCAGTCATGCCATGCTGTTGGCCACTTCCTCCTTGAAACGGTCTTCATTAGCTTTTATAAACTGTTCAACCCTGATGTTCTCACATGTCAATGGCCATTACTTTTCTGCTTTTTCGAAACCAAAAGTCCTTTTCCTTAATTCTCTTTTTACCCATTTCCTCTTCAAAATGACGACGGTACTTTGGTGAACCACCAAAGAATTGCCAAAAGTATATCAAGCTCTGAACCCTCTCTCCAAGCAGAATTCTATATTTCCATTGCCATTCCTGACACATCTACTTGAAAATTTACATGTACTCTGGTTCAATAAATCCACTGTTTCCCTCTCCCCAACCAAAAGTAGCTGTTTTAGTTTCCTGTGGCTGCCATAATGAAGTACCACCAACCGGGGTACTTAAAACCACAGAAATTTTTTCTCTCACGCTTCTGGAAACCAGAAGTCCAAAATCAAGCTGTCATCAGGAACACACTCTCTGAAGGTTCTAAAGGAAAATGTGTTCTATGCCTTTCTTTTAGCCTCTGTTGTTGCCAACAATCCTTCTCATTCCTTGGCTTGTACATTTATCTTTGTTCCAATCTTCGCCTCCATCATCATATGGTGTTCTCCCTGTCTGTGTCTTGTCTCTGTTTTCCCTTCCTAGAAGGACACCATCCATATCAGATTAGAGCCCACGTAATCAAGTATGGCATTATCTTAGCTTGATTACATATGCAAAGAATCTATTTTCAAATAAGATAATATTCTTAAGTACCAGGGGTTATGACATATATTTTTTGGAGACACAATTCAAACCATAACAGCAGGTTGTCATCTTTAGCCTCTCCATTTTTAACAAAAGAATCAACCAATCTCTCAGTCTTTAAGACTGGAACCCTTTTTGATTTTAATTGAGATAAAATGACATGTCAAGTTGTATTGGTTTCCAGTGTACAGCATACCGATTCGATACATGTACATACTGCAGAGTGATCACCGCAGTAAATCTAGTTAACATCTATCACCACACACTGTTACAAATTGTTTTTCTAGCATTTGTTGAATTTGGTTGGCTAATATTTTATTGAGAATTTTTGCATCTATTTTCATCAGGGGTATTGGCACATAATTTTCTTTTCTTATAACATTCCCGTCTGGGTTTAGTATCAGGATAATGCTGGCCTCATAAAATGAGGTTGGAAGTATTACTTCCTCGTCTGTTTTTTGAAAAAGTTTGGAAAGCTTCACTCTTCAAATGTTCGGTAGAATTCACCAGTGAAGCCATCTGCTCCTGGACTTTTGTTTGTTGGGAGGTTTTTGATTACTGATTCAATCTTCTTACTAGTAATCAGTCTATTCAGTTTCCCATTTCTTCCTGATTCTATCTTGGTAGGTTGTATGTTTCTAGGAATTTATCCATTTCTTCTAGGTTGTCCAATTTGTTGCTATATAACTATTTAAGTAGTCTCTTATGATCCTTTGTGTTTTTGTGGTATCAGTTTTAATGTCACCTCTTTTGTTTATTATCTTATTTGTTTGAGTCCTCTCTTTTTCTTGGTGAGACTATCTAAATATTTCTCTATTTTGTTTATCTTCCCAAAAATCCAATACCTAATTACATTGATCTTTTCTATTGTCTTTTTAGTCTTTATTTCATTTATTTCCATTTTGATCTTGGTTATTTCCTTCCTTCTCCTGAGTTTTGGATTCATGTCTTTTTCTTTTTCTATGTCTTTGAGGTGTAAAGAAGTTAGGTTATTTATTTGAGATCTTTCTAGTGTATTCATATAGGCATTTATTGCTATGAACTTTCCTCTTAGAACTGTTTTTGCTACCTCCTATACATTTTGGTACATTGTACTTCCATTTTCAATTGTCTCAAGGTATCTTTGAATTCTCTCTTTATTTCTTCTTTGACCCTTGTGTTGTTCAAGAGCACACTCTCCACATGTTTGTGAATTCTCAAGTTTTCTTTCTGTAATTGATTTCTAGTTTCATACCATTAATATCATTGTGATCAGAAGTGACGCATGATAGGATTTCAATCTTCTTACATTTATTAAGACTTGTTTTGTGGCCTCACATGTGAGCTGTCCTGGAGAACGTTCTGTGCATACTTGGAGCAAAGTGTATTCTGCCGTTTTGGATGGAATGTTCTGTAAATATATCTTAAGACCATTTGATCTAACTAGTCATTTAACTGCAATGTTTCTTTATTGATTTTCTGTTTAAACATCTATCCTTTGATGAAAATGGAGAACTGAATTCCCCTGCTAATGAAGTATCATTGCATTGCTGTCCGTTTTTCCCTTTTGGTCTGATAAAATTTTCTTCACATATTTAAGTGCTCTGATGTTGATTGTATCAACATTCTTAAAAGTAATAGCCTGTTGGTGGATTGACTCCTTGTCTTCATACAATGACTTTTTAGTCTCTTATTACAATCTTTGTCTTCAAGTCTATTTTGTCTGACTTAAGAATAGCTACCCCAGCCTTCTTATCCATTGCGTGGACTATGTTTTTAGTTCCTGTGTTTTCAGTTCTGTACATTCATAAAGGTGAAGTAAGTCTCTTCCAGCAACATATAGTTGGGTCTTTTTGTTTTATCCATTCAGCCACTCTATGTCTTTGGATTAGAGCACTTAATCTGTCTACATTTAAAGTAATTTATGACTGGTATGGACTTATTAACATTTTGTTCATTAATTTCTGGCTGTTTTGTAATTTTTTTCTACCTTCTTGTCTGATTTCCTCTTTTGTGATTTGTTGATTTTTCTGAATTGATATGCTTTGATTCCTTTCTCTTTATTGTTGAATATCTAATATAGGTGTTTGCTTTGCAGTTACCAGGAGGCTCGCATAAAATATATTTCTTATAACAGTGAGTTTTCAATTGATAAGAATTTAAGTTCAAATGCATTCTAAAGTTCAACATTTTTGTTCCCTCTCGCACATGTTTTATGTGTTGATGTTACATTATACATCTTTTTATTTTTTGTAACTATTAACAAATTATTGTATTTATAGTTATATTTACTTCTTTTATCTCTTAAGCTTCATACTGCATTTATAAGTGATTAACTCATCACCGTTACAACATTAGGTTATTCTGAATTTTATTGCTGAGGACACTTGGAGGAAAATTATGTCTTGCTGAAGTTGTAGGGTAAACACTGTGTCCCTCAAGACGAAGCAGTGGAGAAGCTAGATCAGAATCCTCGCACTTTCTTTCCAGTTTTAACGACTACAATTGTGCTGGGAAGTCCTCTTCTTCAGCCCCTACTACCATCATACATGTAGACACCAATACCTCAGGATTTCTTACAGTTTCTCTATTTATCTTCTCTAAATTTTCTGGGATTTATCTTGGAAGAGAGATTCAGCTTCTTGTTTAGGACCAGACTCTGTTTTTTTGTTCCTTTTGTCCTTTATCTCTTGCTTATATTTTGAGAATTCTAAGTATTGAAAGATATTACTCATATTTATTGCATATTCCATGTCTAAAAATTCAAAAATCCAAAGTCTTTATGAATCTGATTCTGCTCCTTTGTTTATCCCTTGTGCTTACTCATGATATCTTATTTCCTTGTGTGTTGATATGATTTTTGACTGTGAATTGCTCATTCCATTGAAACTTTACCTGTGGGAAGGTGACATATAGCTGTGGTTCTACACTTATGATTTGCATTTATTTGTTGATCTACTTAGATGCACTATCAAATACTTTCAAAGCAACACTGAATGAGAAAGGACAATGGAGGATTATTTCTTTTAAATTAAGGGGAAAAACTTCAACCCAGATGTTTTATCCAGTAAAATGGCCATTTAAATAGAGAAGCATGATAAAAACTTCTCAAATATATAAAGCCTCAGAAATCAGACAAGCAAATGCCTACGTTAAAAAGGAACAAACTAAAATAATGTTATGATTGAATCACATCTCAATAGTTAAAAGAGCTCTAAATGAACTAAGCAGTGCCTCTCCCAACCCCACATTTAAAAAACAAAGACCAATGGGGGAAAAATCTTCAAGTTTATACTGTTTAAAGAGAAACACCAAAACATAGGGTTATAAAAAAGATAAAAATAAGAAAATATTCCAGGCCGGTGTTATGATTTTAATATCTAATGTAAAGGAAAGAACGGGAATGCTTCTCCACCCGGTTCCAGGGCACCATTCTCTCTGTAGAGTAGACACAGTGAAGATAGCCTTTCTTCTGAAATATCTAAATTGCCACCACCTCAGTAAAGTATTGAACAAGCTATTTCTAGGCTCTGAATTATTCCAAACTCTCAGATCCTCTTCCTCACTGCTTGTCGTCTATCTGAGATAAGCGGAAGGGAAGGTCCACACTTCCTAAGTGAAATGTTATACCACCCTGTACTGCTGCTTCACTTTGGGATTTCTGTATTTATCACTAGATAAATGGATAAAGAGCCCAAGTGTGGAAAAGGAAAGGGAAAAGGGCAGAAACAAAATGAAAGATAGAGAAGACAAATACAGAATGACAAACAAGAACTGAGAGAGACAGTAGATATATACAGAGATTTCAGTTAAAAAGTACAGATACATACAGTAAATGTGAAAACAGAATGAAAATAATAGGGAAAACAATAAAATGATGGGAACAGGGATTCTCAAAAGCTCAAAATGCATTGAAGCAATTACAAGTAAAGTAAAATATAGGGCCAGACTGTACAGATGGCAGGTTGTTTAATTATTCTATATTGAAAAAATATTTCACTGCTTGAAAGGCCCTTCACGTACATGGTCACCTAACACAAAAGATGGGACATATGGAATACAGACATCTATGTTTCCACCAAAAGTCAAGGGTAACGAAATCTGAATACTTTCTATTGAGGACATCCAGTCCCTCACCCCTCTCCTCTGCAGGATGTGACTCTGGAGATTCTCAAGTAAGCAGAGTTTTCATAGACAGTCCCATTGCTTCTATGAAGTTCTTGAAGGATCCTCCCAAACTATTTCATCTTGGAAGGAATTTTCTGGAATCTAGAGAAAATTACATGTAATTAGGCTAGTGGGGAAATGATTATGAGCACTGTAACCCAAGACATGTGGAAAAACCCCCGGATCACATGCTACATTTCCACCATCCATTCCCTCCCACTCCCAAAACAAGCACTTACATTTTCACACACACAAGACATTTGCATTAGAAAGCTTCCAAAATTTAGTTTACTGTGTCTTCTTTGATCATTTGACCAATGAGTGAATCTGTGTTCAGGATGCTGAATACATAGGAAATCTTATAACAATTGGAGCCCATTTCTATCTTAACACATTAAAATTCTATTAACTTTAGTCATTATAGGACTATCCTTATAATTCTTATGTAATTAAATTATGAAAATTATTGACATCTTAAAATTGAAAATTATAAACACAAAACTTATAATCACACTGAGGAAATCTTTGAATGTACAGCATGCTAATTAAAACATTAAGCAAGGTTGATTGTCATTTCTTAGTAATCATTAGCCTCGACCTAGTGAGAGTAAAGGCTTATTAAAAGGAATTTAAAAAGATATTCCATTATTCCTTGGAAAGAGCATAACTTTGAACTCTGAAAATCTAGGTTCACATCTTGATCTTGTTATTTAGAAGCTGTGTCACTTCAAGCAAGGATTTAACCTCCCTGTTCCAGAGTGAGCTCAGCTGTAAAATAAGGATGATATTGTCCCTTAAGGTGTTGTAGTAAACAAATAAGATAAAAAATATGAAAATGCCTTACAAATTGTAAATCATTGTGTAAATGCAAAGAATTATTAGCATTTCTAGCCAAAATCATGCTTTTTCTTCAGTCCATTTCCTCAGATCACCTTCAGTCATGCCATGCTGTTGGCCACTTCCTCCTTGAAACGGTCTTCATTAGCTTTTATAAACTGTTCAACCCTGATGTTCTCACATGTCAATGGCCATTACTTTTCTGCTTTTTCGAAACCAAAAGTCCTTTTCCTTAATTCTCTTTTTACCCATTTCCTCTTCAAAATGACGACGGTACTTTGGTGAACCACCAAAGAATTGCCAAAAGTATATCAAGCTCTGAACCCTCTCTCCAAGCAGAATTCTATATTTCCATTGCCATTCCTGACACATCTACTTGAAAATTTACATGTACTCTGGTTCAATAAATCCACTGTTTCCCTCTCCCCAACCAAAAGTAGCTGTTTTAGTTTCCTGTGGCTGCCATAATGAAGTACCACCAACCGGGGTACTTAAAACAACAGAAATTTTTTCTCTCACGCTTCTGGAAACCAGAAGTCCAAAATCAAGCTGTCATCAGGAACACACTCTCTGAAGGTTCTAAAGGAAAATGTGTTCTATGCCTTTCTTTTAGCCTCTGTTGTTGCCAACAATCCTTCTCATTCCTTGGCTTGTACATTTATCTTTGTTCCAATCTTCGCCTCCATCATCATATGGTGTTCTCCCTGTCTGTGTCTTGTCTCTGTTTTCCCTTCCTAGAAGGACACCATCCATATCAGATTAGAGCCCACGTAATCAAGTATGGCATTATCTTAACTTGATTACATATGCAAAGAATCTATTTTCAAATAAGATAATATTCTTAAGTACCAGGGGTTATGACATATATTTTTTGGAGACACAATTCAAACCATAACAGCAGGTTGTCATCTTTAGCCTCTCCATTTTTAACAAAAGAATCAACCAATCTCTCAGTCTTTAAGACTGGAACCCTTTTTGATTTTAATTGAGATAAAATGACATGTCAAGTTGTATTGGTTTCCAGTGTACAGCATACCGATTCGATACATGTACATACTGCAGAGTGATCACCGCAGTAAATCTAGTTAACATCTATCACCACACACTGTTACAAATTGTTTTTCTAGCATTTGTTGAATTTGGTTGGCTAATATTTTATTGAGAATTTTTGCATCTATTTTCATCAGGGGTATTGGCACATAATTTTCTTTTCTTATAACATTCCCGTCTGGGTTTAGTATCAGGATAATGCTGGCCTCATAAAATGAGGTTGGAAGTATTACTTCCTCTTCTGTTTTTTGAAAAAGTTTGGAAAGCTTCACTCTTCAAATGTTCGGTAGAATTCACCAGTGAAGCCATCTGCTCCTGGACTTTTGTTTGTTGGGAGGTTTTTGATTACTGATTCAATCTTCTTACTAGTAATCAGTCTATTCAGTTTCCCATTTCTTCCTGATTCTATCTTGGTAGGTTGTATGTTTCTAGGAATTTATCCATTTCTTCTAGGTTGTCCAATTTGTTGCTATATAACTATTTAAGTAGTCTCTTATGATCCTTTGTGTTTTTGTGGTATCAGTTTTAATGTCACCTCTTTTGTTTATTATCTTATTTGTTTGAGTCCTCTCTTTTTCTTGGTGAGACTATCTAAATATTTCTCTATTTTGTTTATCTTCCCAAAAATCCAATACCTAATTACATTGATCTTTTCTATTGTCTTTTTAGTCTTTATTTCATTTATTTCCATTTTGATCTTGGTTATTTCCTTCCTTCTCCTGAGTTTTGGATTCATGTCTTTTTCTTTTTCTATGTCTTTGAGGTGTAAAGAAGTTAGGTTATTTATTTGAGATCTTTCTAGTGTATTCATATAGGCATTTATTGCTATGAACTTTCCTCTTAGAACTGTTTTTGCTACCTCCTATACATTTTGGTACATTGTACTTCCATTTTCAATTGTCTCAAGGTATCTTTGAATTCTCTCTTTATTTCTTCTTTGACCCTTGTGTTGTTCAAGAGCACACTCTCCACATGTTTGTGAATTCTCAAGTTTTCTTTCTGTAATTGATTTCTAGTTTCATACCATTAATATCATTGTGATCAGAAGTGACGCATGATAGGATTTCAATCTTCTTACATTTATTAAGACTTGTTTTGTGGCCTCACATGTGAGCTGTCCTGGAGAACGTTCTGTGCATACTTGGAGCAAAGTGTATTCTGCTGTTTTGGATGGAATGTTCTGTAAATATATCTTAAGACCATTTGATCTAACTAGTCATTTAACTGCAATGTTTCTTTATTGATTTTCTGTTTAAACATCTATCCTTTGATGAAAATGGAGAACTGAATTCCCCTGCTAATGAAGTATCATTGCATTGCTGTCCGTTTTTCCCTTTTGGTCTGATAAAATTTTCTTCACATATTTAAGTGCTCTGATGTTGATTGTATCAACATTCTTAAAAGTAATAGCCTGTTGGTGGATTGACTCCTTGTCTTCATACAATGACTTTTTAGTCTCTTATTACAATCTTTGTCTTCAAGTCTATTTTGTCTGACTTAAGAATAGCTACCCCAGCCTTCTTATCCATTGCGTGGACTATGTTTTTAGTTCCTGTGTTTTCAGTTCTGTACATTCATAAAGGTGAAGTAAGTCTCTTCCAGCAACATATAGTTGGGTCTTTTTGTTTTATCCATTCAGCCACTCTATGTCTTTGGATTAGAGCACTTAATCTGTCTACATTTAAAGTAATTTATGACTGGTATGGACTTATTCACATTTTGTTCATTAATTTCTGGCTGTTTTGTAATTTTTTTCTACCTTCTTGTCTGATTTCCTCTTTTGTGATTTGTTGATTTTTCTGAATTGATATGCTTTGATTCCTTTCTCTTTATTTTTGAATATCTAATATAGGTGTTTGCTTTGCAGTTACCAGGAGGCTCGCATAAAATATATTTTTTATAACAGTGAGTTTTCAATTGATAAGAATTTAAGTTCAAATGCATTCTAAAGTTCAACATTTTTGTTCCCTCTCGCACATGTTTTATGTGTTGATGTTACATTATACATCTTTTTATTTTTTGTAACTATTAACAAATTATTGTATTTATAGTTATATTTACTTCTTTTATCTCTTAAGCTTCATACTGCATTTATAAGTGATTAACTCATCACCGTTACAACATTAGGTTATTCTGAATTTTATTGCTGAGGACACTTGGAGGAAAATTATGTCTTGCTGAAGTTGTAGGGTAAACACTGTGTCCCTCAAGACGAAGCAGTGGAGAAGCTAGATCAGAATCCTCGCACTTTCTTTCCAGTTTTAACGACTACAATTGTGCTGGGAAGTCCTCTTCTTCAGCCCCTACTACCATCATACATGTAGACACCAATACCTCAGGATTTCTTACAGTTTCTCTATTTATCTTCTCTAAATTTTCTGGGATTTATCTTGGAAGAGAGATTCAGCTTCTTGTTTAGGACCAGACTCTGTTTTTTTGTTCCTTTTGTCCTTTATCTCTTGCTTATATTTTGAGAATTCTAAGTATTGAAAGATATTACTCATATTTATTGCATATTCCATGTCTAAAAATTCAAAAATCCAAAGTCTTTATGAATCTGATTCTGCTCCTTTGTTTATCCCTTGTGCTTACTCATGATATCTTATTTCCTTGTGTGTTGATATGATTTTTGACTGTGAATTGCTCATTCCATTGAAACTTTACCTGTGGGAAGGTGACATATAGCTGTGGTTCTACACATATGATTTGCATGTATTTGTTGATCTACTTAGATGCACTATCAAATACTTTCAAAGCAACACTGAATGAGAAAGGACAATGGAGGATTATTTCTTTTAAATTAAGGGGAAAAACTTCAACCCAGATGTTTTATCCAGTAAAATGGCCATTTAAATAGAGAAGCATGATAAAAACTTCTCAAATATATAAAGCCTCAGAAATCAGACAAGCAAATGCCTACGTTAAAAAGGAACAAACTAAAATAATGTTATGATTGAATCACATCTCAATAGTTAAAAGAGCTCTAAATGAACTAAGCAG
The DNA here is from genome assembly GCF_041296235.1 of Equus asinus. NCBI lineage: Eukaryota > Metazoa > Chordata > Mammalia > Perissodactyla > Equidae > Equus > Equus asinus. The sequence continues at coordinate 41,616,976 of NC_091797.1, forward strand.
TGCCTCTCCCAACCCCACATTTAAAAAACAAAGACCAATGGGGGAAAAATCTTCAAGTTTATACTGTTTAAAGAGAAACACCAAAACATAGGGTTATAAAAAAGATAAAAATAAGAAAATATTCCAGGCCGGTGTTATGATTTTAATATCTAATGTAAAGGAAAGAACGGGAATGCTTCTCCACCCGGTTCCAGGGCACCATTCTCTCTGTAGAGTAGACACAGTGAAGATAGCCTTTCTTCTGAAATATCTAAATTGCCACCACCTCAGTAAAGTATTGAACAAGCTATTTCTAGGCTCTGAATTATTCCAAACTCTCAGATCCTCTTCCTCACTGCTTGTCGTCTATCTGAGATAAGCGGAAGGGAAGGTCCACACTTCCTAAGTGAAATGTTATACCACCCTGTACTGCTGCTTCACTTTGGGATTTCTGTATTTATCACTAGATAAATGGATAAAGAGCCCAAGTGTGGAAAAGGAAAGGGAAAAGGGCAGAAACAAAATGAAAGATAGAGAAGACAAATACAGAATGACAAACAAGAACTGAGAGAGACAGTAGATATATACAGAGATTTCAGTTAAAAAGTACAGATACATACAGTAAATGTGAAAACAGAATGAAAATAATAGGGAAAACAATAAAATGATGGGAACAGGGATTCTCAAAAGCTCAAAATGCATTGAAGCAATTACAAGTAAAGTAAAATATAGGGCCAGACTGTACAGATGGCAGGTTGTTTAATTATTCTATATTGAAAAAATATTTCACTGCTTGAAAGGCCCTTCACGTACATGGTCACCTAACACAAAAGATGGGACATATGGAATACAGACATCTATGTTTCCACCAAAAGTCAAGGGTAACGAAATCTGAATACTTTCTATTGAGGACATCCAGTCCCTCACCCCTCTCCTCTGCAGGATGTGACTCTGGAGATTCTCAAGTAAGCAGAGTTTTCATAGACAGTCCCATTGCTTCTATGAAGTTCTTGAAGGATCCTCCCAAACTATTTCATCTTGGAAGGAATTTTCTGGAATCTAGAGAAAATTACATGTAATTAGGCTAGTGGGGAAATGATTATGAGCACTGTAACCCAAGACATGTGGAAAAACCCCCGGATCACATGCTACATTTCCACCATCCATTCCCTCCCACTCCCAAAACAAGCACTTACATTTTCACACACACAAGACATTTGCATTAGAAAGCTTCCAAAATTTAGTTTACTGTGTCTTCTTTGATCATTTGACCAATGAGTGAATCTGTGTTCAGGATGCTGAATACATAGGAAATCTTATAACAATTGGAGCCCATTTCTATCTTAACACATTAAAATTCTATTAACTTTAGTCATTATAGGACTATCCTTATAATTCTTATGTAATTAAATTATGAAAATTATTGACATCTTAAAATTGAAAATTATAAACACAAAACTTATAATCACACTGAGGAAATCTTTGAATGTACAGCATGCTAATTAAAACATTAAGCAAGGTTGATTGTCATTTCTTAGTAATCATTAGCCTCGACCTAGTGAGAGTAAAGGCTTATTAAAAGGAATTTAAAAAGATATTCCATTATTCCTTGGAAAGAGCATAACTTTGAACTCTGAAAATCTAGGTTCACATCTTGATCTTGTTATTTAGAAGCTGTGTCACTTCAAGCAAGGATTTAACCTCCCTGTTCCAGAGTGAGCTCAGCTGTAAAATAAGGATGATATTGTCCCTTAAGGTGTTGTAGTAAACAAATAAGATAAAAAATATGAAAATGCCTTACAAATTGTAAATCATTGTGTAAATGCAAAGAATTATTAGCATTTCTAGCCAAAATCATGCTTTTTCTTCAGTCCATTTCCTCAGATCACCTTCAGTCATGCCATGCTGTTGGCCACTTCCTCCTTGAAACGGTCTTCATTAGCTTTTATAAACTGTTCAACCCTGATGTTCTCACATGTCAATGGCCATTACTTTTCTGCTTTTTCGAAACCAAAAGTCCTTTTCCTTAATTCTCTTTTTACCCATTTCCTCTTCAAAATGACGACGGTACTTTGGTGAACCACCAAAGAATTGCCAAAAGTATATCAAGCTCTGAACCCTCTCTCCAAGCAGAATTCTATATTTCCATTGCCATTCCTGACACATCTACTTGAAAATTTACATGTACTCTGGTTCAATAAATCCACTGTTTCCCTCTCCCCAACCAAAAGTAGCTGTTTTAGTTTCCTGTGGCTGCCATAATGAAGTACCACCAACCGGGGTACTTAAAACCACAGAAATTTTTTCTCTCACGCTTCTGGAAACCAGAAGTCCAAAATCAAGCTGTCATCAGGAACACACTCTCTGAAGGTTCTAAAGGAAAATGTGTTCTATGCCTTTCTTTTAGCCTCTGTTGTTGCCAACAATCCTTCTCATTCCTTGGCTTGTACATTTATCTTTGTTCCAATCTTCGCCTCCATCATCATATGGTGTTCTCCCTGTCTGTGTCTTGTCTCTGTTTTCCCTTCCTAGAAGGACACCATCCATATCAGATTAGAGCCCACGTAATCAAGTATGGCATTATCTTAACTTGATTACATATGCAAAGAATCTATTTTCAAATAAGATAATATTCTTAAGTACCAGGGGTTATGACATATATTTTTTGGAGACACAATTCAAACCATAACAGCAGGTTGTCATCTTTAGCCTCTCCATTTTTAACAAAAGAATCAACCAATCTCTCAGTCTTTAAGACTGGAACCCTTTTTGATTTTAATTGAGATAAAATGACATGTCAAGTTGTATTGGTTTCCAGTGTACAGCATACCGATTCGATACATGTACATACTGCAGAGTGATCACCGCAGTAAATCTAGTTAACATCTATCACCACACACTGTTACAAATTGTTTTTCTAGCATTTGTTGAATTTGGTTGGCTAATATTTTATTGAGAATTTTTGCATCTATTTTCATCAGGGGTATTGGCACATAATTTTCTTTTCTTATAACATTCCCGTCTGGGTTTAGTATCAGGATAATGCTGGCCTCATAAAATGAGGTTGGAAGTATTACTTCCTCTTCTGTTTTTTGAAAAAGTTTGGAAAGCTTCACTCTTCAAATGTTCGGTAGAATTCACCAGTGAAGCCATCTGCTCCTGGACTTTTGTTTGTTGGGAGGTTTTTGATTACTGATTCAATCTTCTTACTAGTAATCAGTCTATTCAGTTTCCCATTTCTTCCTGATTCTATCTTGGTAGGTTGTATGTTTCTAGGAATTTATCCATTTCTTCTAGGTTGTCCAATTTGTTGCTATATAACTATTTAAGTAGTCTCTTATGATCCTTTGTGTTTTTGTGGTATCAGTTTTAATGTCACCTCTTTTGTTTATTATCTTATTTGTTTGAGTCCTCTCTTTTTCTTGGTGAGACTATCTAAATATTTCTCTATTTTGTTTATCTTCCCAAAAATCCAATACCTAATTACATTGATCTTTTCTATTGTCTTTTTAGTCTTTATTTCATTTATTTCCATTTTGATCTTGGTTATTTCCTTCCTTCTCCTGAGTTTTGGATTCATGTCTTTTTCTTTTTCTATGTCTTTGAGGTGTAAAGAAGTTAGGTTATTTATTTGAGATCTTTCTAGTGTATTCATATAGGCATTTATTGCTATGAACTTTCCTCTTAGAACTGTTTTTGCTACCTCCTATACATTTTGGTACATTGTACTTCCATTTTCAATTGTCTCAAGGTATCTTTGAATTCTCTCTTTATTTCTTCTTTGACCCTTGTGTTGTTCAAGAGCACACTCTCCACATGTTTGTGAATTCTCAAGTGTTCTTTCTGTAATTGATTTCTAGTTTCATACCATTAATATCATTGTGATCAGAAGTGACGCATGATAGGATTTCAATCTTCTTACATTTATTAAGACTTGTTTTGTGGCCTCACATGTGAGCTGTCCTGGAGAACGTTCTGTGCATACTTGGAGCAAAGTGTATTCTGCTGTTTTGGATGGAATGTTCTGTAAATATATCTTAAGACCATTTGATCTAACTAGTCATTTAACTGCAATGTTTCTTTATTGATTTTCTGTTTAAACATCTATCCTTTGATGAAAATGGAGAACTGAATTCCCCTGCTAATGAAGTATCATTGCATTGCTGTCCGTTTTTCCCTTTTGGTCTGATAAAATTTTCTTCACATATTTAAGTGCTCTGATGTTGATTGTATCAACATTCTTAAAAGTAATAGCCTGTTGGTGGATTGACTCCTTGTCTTCATACAATGACTTTTTAGTCTCTTATTACAATCTTTGTCTTCAAGTCTATTTTGTCTGACTTAAGAATAGCTACCCCAGCCTTCTTATCCATTGCGTGGACTATGTTTTTAGTTCCTGTGTTTTCAGTTCTGTACATTCATAAAGGTGAAGTAAGTCTCTTCCAGCAACATATAGTTGGGTCTTTTTGTTTTATCCATTCAGCCACTCTATGTCTTTGGATTAGAGCACTTAATCTGTCTACATTTAAAGTAATTTATGACTGGTATGGACTTATTCACATTTTGTTCATTAATTTCTGGCTGTTTTGTAATTTTTTTCTACCTTCTTGTCTGATTTCCTCTTTTGTGATTTGTTGATTTTTCTGAATTGATATGCTTTGATTCCTTTCTCTTTATTTTTGAATATCTAATATAGGTGTTTGCTTTGCAGTTACCAGGAGGCTCGCATAAAATATATTTTTTATAACAGTGAGTTTTCAATTGATAAGAATTTAAGTTCAAATGCATTCTAAACTTCAACATTTTTGTTCCCTCTCGCACATGTTTTATGTGTTGATGTTACATTATACATCTTTTTATTTTTTGTAACTATTAACAAATTATTGTATTTATAGTTATATTTAATTCTTTTATCTTTTAAGCTTCATACTGCATTTATAAGTGATTAACTCATCACCGTTACAACATTAGGTTATTCTGAATTTTATTGCTGAGGACACTTGGAGGAAAATTATGTCTTGCTGAAGTTGTAGGGTAAACACTGTGTCCCTCAAGACGAAGCAGTGGAGAAGCTAGATCAGAATCCTCGCACTTTCTTTCCAGTTTTAACGACTACAATTGTGCTGGGAAGTCCTCTTCTTCAGCCCCTACTACCATCATACATGTAGACACCAATACCTCAGGATTTCTTACAGTTTCTCTATTTATCTTCTCTAAATTTTCTGGGATTTATCTTGGAAGAGAGATTCAGCTTCTTGTTTAGGACCAGACTCTGTTTTTTTGTTCCTTTTGTCCTTTATCTCTTGCTTATATTTTGAGAATTCTAAGTATTGAAAGATATTACTCATATTTATTGCATATTCCATGTCTAAAAATTCAAAAATCCAAAGTCTTTATGAATCTGATTCTGCTCCTTTGTTTATCCCTTGTGCTTACTCATGATATCTTATTTCCTTGTGTGTTGATATGATTTTTGACTGTGAATTGCTCATTCCATTGAAACTTTACCTGTGGGAAGGTGACATATAGCTGTGGTTCTACACTTATGATTTGCATTTATTTGTTGATCTACTTAGATGCACTATCAAATACTTTCAAAGCAACACTGAATGAGAAAGGACAATGGAGGATTATTTCTTTTAAATTAAGGGGAAAAACTTCAACCCAGATGTTTTATCCAGTAAAATGGCCATTTAAATAGAGAAGCATGATAAAAACTTCTCAAATATATAAAGCCTCAGAAATCAGACAAGCAAATGCCTACGTTAAAAAGGAACAAACTAAAATAATGTTATGATTGAATCACATCTCAATAGTTAAAAGAGCTCTAAATGAACTAAGCAGTGCCTCTCCCAACCCCACATTTAAAAAACAAAGACCAATGGGGGAAAAATCTTCAAGTTTATACTGTTTAAAGAGAAACACCAAAACATAGGGTTATAAAAAAGATAAAAATAAGAAAATATTCCAGGCCGGTGTTATGATTTTAATATCTAATGTAAAGGAAAGAACGGGAATGCTTCTCCACCCGGTTCCAGGGCACCATTCTCTCTGTAGAGTAGACACAGTGAAGATAGCCTTTCTTCTGAAATATCTAAATTGCCACCACCTCAGTAAAGTATTGAACAAGCTATTTCTAGGCTCTGAATTATTCCAAACTCTCAGATCCTCTTCCTCACTGCTTGTCGTCTATCTGAGATAAGCGGAAGGGAAGGTCCACACTTCCTAAGTGAAATGTTATACCACCCTGTACTGCTGCTTCACTTTGGGATTTCTGTATTTATCACTAGATAAATGGATAAAGAGCCCAAGTGTGGAAAAGGAAAGGGAAAAGGGCAGAAACAAAATGAAAGATAGAGAAGACAAATACAGAATGACAAACAAGAACTGAGAGAGACAGTAGATATATACAGAGATTTCAGTTAAAAAGTACAGATACATACAGTAAATGTGAAAACAGAATGAAAATAATAGGGAAAACAATAAAATGATGGGAACAGGGATTCTCAAAAGCTCAAAATGCATTGAAGCAATTACAAGTAAAGTAAACTATAGGGCCAGACTGTACAGATGGCAGGTTGTTTAATTATTCTATATTGAAAAATATTTCACTGCTTGAAAGGCCCTTCACGTACATGGTCACCTAACACAAAAGATGGGACATATGGAATACAGACATCTATGTTTCCACCAAAAGTCAAGGGTAACGAAATCTGAATACTTTCTATTGAGGACATCCAGTCCCTCACCCCTCTCCTCTGCAGGATGTGACTCTGGAGATTCTCAAGTAAGCAGAGTTTTCATAGACAGTCCCATTGCTTCTATGAAGTTCTTGAAGGATCCTCCCAAACTATTTCATCTTGGAAGGAATTTTCTGGAATCTAGAGAAAATTACATGTAATTAGGCTAGTGGGGAAATGATTATGAGCACTGTAACCCAAGACATGTGGAAAAACCCCCGGATCACATGCTACATTTCCACCATCCATTCCCTCCCACTCCCAAAACAAGCACTTACATTTTCACACACACAAGACATTTGCATTAGAAAGCTTCCAAAATTTAGTTTACTGTGTCTTCTTTGATCATTTGACCAATGAGTGAATCTGTGTTCAAGATGCTGAATACATAGGAAATCTTATAACAATTGGAGCCCATTTCTATCTTAACACATTAAAATTCTATTAACTTTAGTCATTATAGGACTATCCTTATAATGCTTATGTAATTAAATTATGAAAATTATTGACATCTTAAAATTGAAAATTATAAACACAAAACTTATAATCACACTGAGGAAATCTTTGAATGTACAGCATGCTAATTAAAACATTAAGCAAGGTTGATTGTCATTTGTTAGTAATCATTAGCCTCGACCTAGTGAGAGTAAAGGCTTATTAAAAGGAATTTAAAAAGATATTCCATTATTCCTTGGAAAGAGCATAACTTTGAACTCTGAAAATCTAGGTTCACATCTTGATCTTGTTATTTAGAAGCTGTGTCACTTCAAGCAAGGATTTAACCTCCCTGTTCCAGAGTGAGCTCAGCTGTAAAATAAGGATGATATTGTCCCTTAAGGTGTTGTAGTAAACAAATAAGATAAAAAATATGAAAATGCCTTACAAATTGTAAATCATTGTGTAAATGCAAAGAATTATTAGCATTTCTAGCCAAAATCATGCTTTTTCTTCAGTCCATTTCCTCAGATCACCTTCAGTCATGCCATGCTGTTGGCCACTTCCTCCTTGAAACGGTCTTCATTAGCTTTTATAAACTGTTCAACCCTGATGTTCTCACATGTCAATGGCCATTACTTTTCTGCTTTTTCGAAACCAAAAGTCCTTTTCCTTAATTCTCTTTTTACCCATTTCCTCTTCAAAATGACGACGGTACTTTGGTGAACCACCAAAGAATTGCCAAAAGTATATCAAGCTCTGAACCCTCTCTCCAAGCAGAATTCTATATTTCCATTGCCATTCCTGACACATCTACTTGAAAATTTACATGTACTCTGGTTCAATAAATCCACTGTTTCCCTCTCCCCAACCAAAAGTAGCTGTTTTAGTTTCCTGTGGCTGCCATAATGAAGTACCACCAACCGGGGTACTTAAAACAACAGAAATTTTTTCTCTCACGCTTCTGGAAACCAGAAGTCCAAAATCAAGCTGTCATCAGGAACACACTCTCTGAAGGTTCTAAAGGAAAATGTGTTCTATGCCTTTCTTTTAGCCTCTGTTGTTGCCAACAATCCTTCTCATTCCTTGGCTTGTACATTTATCTTTGTTCCAATCTTCGCCTCCATCATCATATGGTGTTCTCCCTGTCTGTGTCTTGTCTCTGTTTTCCCTTCCTAGAAGGACACCATCCATATCAGATTAGAGCCCACGTAATCAAGTACGGCATTATCTTAACTTGATTACATATGCAAAGAATCTATTTTCAAATAAGATAATATTCTTAAGTACCAGGGGTTATGACATATATTTTTTGGAGACACAATTCAAACCATAACAACAGGTTGTCATCTTTAGCCTCTCCATTTTTAACAAAAGAATCAACCAATCTCTCAGTCTTTAAGACTGGAACCCTTTTTGATTTTAATTGAGATAAAATGACATGTCAAGTTGTATTGGTTTCCAGTGTACAGCATACCGATTCGATACATGTACATACTGCAGAGTGATCACCGCAGTAAATCTAGTTAACATCTATCACCACACACTGTTACAAATTGTTTTTCTAGCATTTGTTGAATTTGGTTGGCTAATATTTTATTGAGAATTTTTGCATCTATTTTCATCAGGGGTATTGGCACATAATTTTCTTTTCTTATAACATTCCCGTCTGGGTTTAGTATCAGGATAATGCTGGCCTCATAAAATGAGGTTGGAAGTATTACTTCCTCTTCTGTTTTTTGAAAAAGTTTGGAAAGCTTCACTCTTCAAATGTTCGGTAGAATTCACCAGTGAAGCCATCTGCTCCTGGACTTTTGTTTGTTGGGAGGTTTTTGATTACTGATTCAATCTTCTTACTAGTAATCAGTCTATTCAGTTTCCCATTTCTTCCTGATTCTATCTTGGTAGGTTGTATGTTTCTAGGAATTTATCCATTTCTTCTAGGTTGTCCAATTTGTTGCTATATAACTATTTAAGTAGTCTCTTATGATCCTTTGTGTTTTTGTGGTATCAGTTTTAATGTCACCTCTTTTGTTTATTATCTTATTTGTTTGAGTCCTCTCTTTTTCTTGGTGAGACTATCTAAATATTTCTCTATTTTGTTTATCTTCCCAAAAATCCAATACCTAATTACATTGATCTTTTCTATTGTCTTTTTAGTCTTTATTTCATTTATTTCCATTTTGATCTTGGTTATTTCCTTCCTTCTCCTGAGTTTTGGATTCATTTCTTTTTCTTTTTCTATGTCTTTGAGGTGTAAAGAAGTTAGGTTATTTATTTGAGATCTTTCTAGTGTATTCATATAGGCATTTATTGCTATGAACTTTCCTCTTAGAACTGTTTTTGCTACCTCCTATACATTTTGGTACATTGTACTTCCATTTTCAATTGTCTCAAGGTATCTTTGAATTCTCTCTTTATTTCTTCTTTGACCCTTGTGTTGTTCAAGAGCACACTCTCCACATGTTTGTGAATTCTCAAGTGTTCTTTCTGTAATTGATTTCTAGTTTCATACCATTAATATCATTGTGATCAGAAGTGACGCATGATAGGATTTCAATCTTCTTACATTTATTAAGACTTGTTTTGTGGCCTCACATGTGAGCTGTCCTGGAGAACGTTCTGTGCATACTTGGAGCAAAGTGTATTCTGCTGTTTTGGATGGAATGTTCTGTAAATATATCTTAAGACCATTTGATCTAACTAGTCATTTAACTGCAATGTTTCTTTATTGATTTTCTGTTTAAACATCTATCCTTTGATGAAAATGGAGAACTGAATTCCCCTGCTAATGAAGTATCATTGCATTGCTGTCCGTTTTTCCCTTTTGGTCTGATAAAATTTTCTTCACATATTTAAGTGCTCTGATGTTGATTGTATCAACATTCTTAAAAGTAATAGCCTGTTGGTGGATTGACTCCTTGTCTTCATACAATGACTTTTTAGTCTCTTATTACAATCTTTGTCTTCAAGTCTATTTTGTCTGACTTAAGAATAGCTACCCCAGCCTTCTTATCCATTGCGTGGACTATGTTTTCAGTTCCTGTGTTTTCAGTTCTGTACATTCATAAAGGTGAAGTAAGTCTCTTCCAGCAACATATAGTTGGGTCTTTTTGTTTTATCCATTCAGCCACTCTATGTCTTTGGATTAGAGCACTTAATCTGTTTACATTTAAAGTAATTTATGACTGGTATGGACTTATTAACATTTTGTTCATTAATTTCTGGCTGTTTTGTAATTTTTTTCTACCTTCTTGTCTGATTTCCTCTTTTGTGATTTGTTGATTTTTCTGAATTGATATGCTTTGATTCCTTTCTCTTTATTTTTGAATATCTAATATAGGTGTTTGCTTTGCAGTTACCAGGAGGCTCGCATAAAATATATTTTTTATAACAGTGAGTTTTCAATTGATAAGAATTTAAGTTCAAATGCATTCTAAAGTTCAACATTTTTGTTCCCTCTCGCACATGTTTTATGTGTTGATGTTACATTATACATCTTTTTATTTTTTGTAACTATTAACAAATTATTGTATTTATAGTTATATTTACTTCTTTTATCTCTTAAGCTTCATACTGCATTTATAAGTGATTAACTCATCACCGTTACAACATTAGGTTATTCTGAATTTTATTGCTGAGGACACTTGGAGGAAAATTATGTCTTGCTGAAGTTGTAGGGTAAACACTGTGTCCCTCAAGACGAAGCAGTGGAGAAGCTAGATCAGAATCCTCGCACTTTCTTTCCAGTTTTAACGACTATAATTGTGCTGGGAAGTCCTCTTCTTCAGCCCCTACTACCATCATACATGTAGACACCAATACCTCAGGATTTCTTACAGTTTCTCTATTTATCTTCTCTAAATTTTCTGGGATTTATCTTGGAAGAGAGAGTCAGCTTCTTGTTTAGGACCAGAGTCTGTTTTTTTTCTTCCTTTTGTCCTTTATCTCTTGCTTATATTTTGAGAATTCTAAGTATTGAAAGATATTAGTCATATTTATTGCATATTCCATGTCTAAAAATTCAAAAATCCAAAGTCTTTATGAATCTGATTCTGCTCCTTTGTTTATCCCTTGTGCTTACTCATGATATCTTATTTCCTTGTGTGTTGATATGATTTTTGACTGTGAATTGCTCATTCCATTGAAACTTTACCTGTGGGAAGGTGACATATAGCTGTGGTTCTACGCATATGATTTGCATTTATTTGTTGATCTACTTAGATGCACTATCAAATACTTTCAAAGCAACACTGAATGAGAAAGGACAATGGAGGATTATTTCTTTTAAATTAAGGGGAAAAACTTCAACCCAGATGTTTTATCCAGTAAAATGGCCATTTAAATAGAGACGCATGATAAAAACTTCTCAAATATATAAAGCCTCAGAAATCAGACAAGCAAATGCCTAGGTTAAAAAGGAACAAACTAAAATAATGTTATGATTGAATCACATCTCAATAGTTAAAAGAGCTCTAAATGAACTAAGCAGTGCCTCTCCCAACCCCACATTTAAAAAACAAAGACCAATGGGGGAAAAATCTTCAAGTTTATACTGTTTAAAGAGAAACACCAAAACATAGGGTTATAAAAAAGATAAAAATAAGAAAATATTCCAGGCCGGTGTTATGATTTTAATATCTAATGTAAAGGAAAGAACAGGAATGCTTCTCCACCCGGTTCCAGGGCACCATTCTCTCTGTAGAGTAGACACAGTGAAGATAGCCTTTCTTCTGAAATATCTAAACTGCCACCACCTCAGTAAAGTATTGAACAAGCTATTTCTAGCCTCTGAATTATTCCAAACTCTCAGATCCTCTTCCTCACTGCTTGTCGTCTATCTGAGATAAGCGGAAGGGAAGGTCCACACTTCCTAAGTGAAATGTTATACCACCCTGTACTGCTGCTTCACTTTGGGATTTCTGTATTTATCACTAGATAAATGGATAAAGAGCCCAAGTGTGGAAAAGGAAAGGGAAAAGGGCAGAAACAAAATGAAAGATAGAGAAGACAAATACAGAATGACAAACAAGAACTGAGAGAGACAGTAGATATATACAGAGATTTCAGTTAAAAAGTACAGATACATACAGTAAATGTGAAAACAGAATGAAAATAATAGGGAAAACAATAAAATGATGGGAACAGGGATTCTCAAAAGCTCAAAATGCATTGAAGCAATTACAAGTAAAGTAAAATATAGGGCCAGACTGTACAGATGGCAGGTTGTTTAATTATTCTATATTGAAAAATATTTCACTGCTTGAAAGGCCCTTCACGTACATGGTCACCTAACACAAAAGATGGGACATATGGAATACAGACATCTATGTTTCCACCAAAAGTCAAGGGTAACGAAATCTGAATACTTTCTATTGAGGACATCCAGTCCCTCACCCCTCTCCTCTGCAGGATGTGACTCTGGAGATTCTCAAGTAAGCAGAGTTTTCATAGACAGTCCCATTGCTTCTATGAAGTTCTTGAAGGATCCTCCCAAACTATTTCATCTTGGAAGGAATTTTCTGGAATCTAGAGAAAATTACATGTAATTAGGCTAGTGGGGAAATGATTATGAGCTCTGTAACCCAAGACATGTGGAAAAACCCCCGGATCACATGCTACATTTCCACCATCCATTCCCTCCCACTCCCAAAACAAGCACTTACATTTTCACACACACAAGACATTTGCATTAGAAAGCTTCCAAAATTTAGTTTACTGTGTCTTCTTTGATCATTTGACCAATGAGTGAATCTGTGTTCAGGATGCTGAATACATAGGAAATCTTATAACAATTGGAGCCCATTTCTATCTTAACACATTAAAATTCTATTAACTTTAGTTATTATAGGACTATCCTTATAATGCTTATGTAATTAAATTATGAAAATTATTGACATCTTAAAATTGAAAATTATAAACACAAAACTTATAATCACACTGAGGAAATCTTTGAATGTACAGCATGCTAATTAAAACATTAAGCAAGGTTGATTGTCATTTCTTAGTAATCATTAGCCTCGACCTAGTGAGAGTAAAGGCTTATTAAAAGGAATTTAAAAAGATATTCCATTATTCCTTGGAAAGAGCATAACTTTGAACTCTGAAAATCTAGGTTCACATCTTGATCTTGTTATTTAGAAGCTGTGTCACTTCAAGCAAGGATTTAACCTCCCTGTTCCAGAGTGAGCTCAGCTGTAAAATAAGGATGATATTGTCCCTTAAGGTGTTGTAGTAAACAAATAAGATAAAAAATATGAAAATGCCTTACAAATTGTAAATCATTGTGTAAATGCAAAGAATTATTAGCATTTCTAGCCAAAATCATGCTTTTTCTTCAGTCCATTTCCTCAGATCACCTTCAGTCATGCCATGCTGTTGGCCACTTCCTCCTTGAAACGGTCTTCATTAGCTTTTATAAACTGTTCAACCCTGATGTTCTCACATGTCAATGGCCATTACTTTTCTGCTTTTTCGAAACCAAAAGTCCTTTTCCTTAATTCTCTTTTTACCCATTTCCTCTTCAAAATGACGACGGTACTTTGGTGAACCACCAAAGAATTGCCAAAAGTATATCAAGCTCTGAACCCTCTCTCCAAGCAGAATTCTATATTTCCATTGCCATTCCTGACACATCTACTTGAAAATTTACATGTACTCTGGTTCAATAAATCCACTGTTTCCCTCTCCCCAACCAAAAGTAGCTGTTTTAGTTTCCTGTGGCTGCCATAATGAAGTACCACCAACCGGGGTACTTAAAACAACAGAAATTTTTTCTCTCACGCTTCTGGAAACCAGAAGTCCAAAATCAAGCTGTCATCAGGAACACACTCTCTGAAGGTTCTAAAGGAAAATGTGTTCTATGCCTTTCTTTTAGCCTCTGTTGTTGCCAACAATCCTTCTCATTCCTTGGCTTGTACATTTATCTTTGTTCCAATCTTCGCCTCCATCATCATATGGTGTTCTCCCTGTCTGTGTCTTGTCTCTGTTTTCCCTTCCTAGAAGGACACCATCCATATCAGATTAGAGCCCACGTAATCAAGTATGGCATTATCTTAACTTGATTACATATGCAAAGAATCTATTTTCAAATAAGATAATATTCTTAAGTACCAGGGGTTATGACATATATTTTTTGGAGACACAATTCAAACCATAACAGCAGGTTGTCATCTTTAGCCTCTCCATTTTTAACAAAAGAATCAACCAATCTCTCAGTCTTTAAGACTGGAATCCTTTTTGATTTTAATTGAGATAAAATGACATGTCAAGTTGTATTGGTTTCCAGTGTACAGCATACCGATTCGATACATGTACATACTGCAGAGTGATCACCGTAGTAAATCTAGTTAACATCTATCACCACACACTGTTACAAATTGTTTTTCTAGCATTTGTTGAATTTGGTTGGCTAATATTTTATTGAGAATTTTTGCATCTATTTTCATCAGGGGTATTGGCACATAATTTTCTTTTCTTATAACATTCCCGTCTGGGTTTAGTATCAGGATAATGCTGGCCTCATAAAATGAGGTTGGAAGTATTACTTCCTCTTCTGTTTTTTGAAAAAGTTTGGAAAGCTTCACTCTTCAAATGTTCGGTAGAATTCACCAGTGAAGCCATCTGCTCCTGGACTTTTGTTTGTTGGGAGGTTTTTGATTACTGATTCAATCTTCTTACTAGTAATCAGTCTATTCAGTTTCCCATTTCTTCCTGATTCTATCTTGGTAGGTTGTATGTTTCTAGGAATTTATCCATTTCTTCTAGGTTGTCCAATTTGTTGCTATATAACTATTTAAGTAGTCTCTTATGATCCTTTGTGTTTTTGTGGTATCAGTTTTAATGTCACCTCTTTTGTTTATTATCTTATTTGTTTGAGTCCTCTCTTTTTCTTGGTGAGACTATCTAAATATTTCTCTATTTTGTTTATCTTCCCAAAAATCCAATACCTAATTACATTGATCTTTTCTATTGTCTTTTTAGTCTTTATTTCATTTATTTCCATTTTGATCTTGGTTATTTCCTTCCTTCTCCTGAGTTTTGGATTCATGTCTTTTTCTTTTTCTATGTCTTTGAGGTGTAAAGAAGTTAGGTTATTTATCTGAGATCTTTCTAGTGTATTCATATAGGCATTTATTGCTATGAACTTTCCTCTTAGAACTGTTTTTGCTACCTCCTATACATTTTGGTACATTGTACTTCCATTTTCAATTGTCTCAAGGTATCTTTGAATTCTCTCTTTATTTCTTCTTTGACCCTTGTGTTGTTCAAGAGCACACTCTCCACATGTTTGTGAATTCTCAAGTTTTCTTTCTGTAATTGATTTCTAGTTTCATACCATTAATATCATTGTGATCAGAAGTGACGCATGATAGGATTTCAATCTTCTTACATTTATTAAGACTTGTTTTGTGGCCTCACATGTGAGCTGTCCTGGAGAACGTTCTGTGCATACTTGGAGCAAAGTGTATTCTGCTGTTTTGGATGGAATGTTCTGTAAATATATCTTAAGACCATTTGATCTAACTAGTCATTTAACTGCAATGTTTCTTTATTGATTTTCTGTTTAAACATCTATCCTTTGATGAAAATGGAGAACTGAATTCCCCTGCTAATGAAGTATCATTGCATTGCTGTCCGTTTTTCCCTTTTGGTCTGATAAAATTTTCTTCACATATTTAAGTGCTCTGATGTTGATTGTATCAACATTCTTAAAAGTAATAGCCTGTTGGTGGATTGACTCCTTGTCTTCATACAATGACTTTTTAGTCTCTTATTACAATCTTTGTCTTCAAGTCTATTTTGTCTGACTTAAGAATAGCTACCCCAGCCTTCTTATCCATTGCGTGGACTATGTTTTTAGTTCCTGTGTTTTCAGTTCTGTACATTCATAAAGGTGAAGTAAGTCTCTTCCAGCAACATATAGTTGGGTCTTTTTGTTTTATCCATTCAGCCACTCTATGTCTTTGGATTAGAGCACTTAATCTGTCTACATTTAAAGTAATTTATGACTGGTATGGACTTATTCACATTTTGTTCATTAATTTCTGGCTGTTTTGTAATTTTTTTCTACCTTCTTGTCTGATTTCCTCTTTTGTGATTTGTTGATTTTTCTGAATTGATATGCTTTGATTCCTTTCTCTTTATTTTTGAATATCTAATATAGGTGTTTGCTTTGCAGTTACCAGGAGGCTCGCATAAAATATATTTCTTATAACAGTGAGTTTTCAATTGATAAGAATTTAAGTTCAAATGCATTCTAAAGTTCAACATTTTTGTTCCCTCTCGCACATGTTTTATGTGTTGATGTTACATTATACATCTTTTTATTTTTTGTAACTATTAACAAATTATTGTATTTATAGTTATATTTACTTCTTTTATCTCTTAAGCTTCATACTGCATTTATAAGTGATTAACTCATCACCGTTACAACATTAGGTTATTCTGAATTTTATTGCTGAGGACACTTGGAGGAAAATTATGTCTTGCTGAAGTTGTAGGGTAAACACTGTGTCCCTCAAGACGAAGCAGTGGAGAAGCTAGATCAGAATCCTCGCACTTTCTTTCCAGTTTTAACGACTATAATTGTGCTGGGAAGTCCTCTTCTTCAGCCCCTACTACCATCATACATGTAGACACCAATACCTCAGGATTTCTTACAGTTTCTCTATTTATCTTCTCTAAATTTTCTGGGATTTATCTTGGAAGAGAGAGTCAGCTTCTTGTTTAGGACCAGAGTCTGTTTTTTTTCTTCCTTTTGTCCTTTATCTCTTGCTTCTATTTTGAGAATTCTAAGTATTGAAAGATATTAGTCATATTTATTGCATATTCCATGTCTAAAAATTCAAAAATCCAAAGTCTTTATGAATCTGATTCTGCTCCTTTGTTTATCCCTTGTGCTTACTCATGATATCTTATTTCCTTGTGTGTTGATATGATTTTTGACTGTGAATTGCTCATTCCATTGAAACTTTACCTGTGGGAAGGTGACATATAGCTGTGGTTCTACGCATATGATTTGCATTTATTTGTTGATCTACTTAGATGCACTATCAAATACTTTCAAAGCAACACTGAATGAGAAAGGACAATGGAGGATTATTTCTTTTAAATTAAGGGGAAAAACTTCAACCCAGATGTTTTATCCAGTAAAATGGCCATTTAAATAGAGAAGCATGATAAAAACTTCTCAAATATATAAAGCCTCAGAAATCAGACAAGCAAATGCCTACGTTAAAAAGGAACAAACTAAAATAATGTTATGATTGAATCACATCTCAATAGTTAAAAGAGCTCTAAATGAACTAAGCAGTGCCTCTCCCAACCCCACATTTAAAAAACAAAGACCAATGGGGGAAAAATCTTCAAGTTTATACTGTTTAAAGAGAAACACCAAAACATAGGGTTATAAAAAAGATAAAAATAAGAAAATATTCCAGGCCGGTGTTATGATTTTAATATCTAATGTAAAGGAAAGAACAGGAATGCTTCTCCACCCGGTTCCAGGGCACCATTCTCTCTGTAGAGTAGACACAGTGAAGATAGCCTTTCTTCTGAAATATCTAAATTGCCACCACCTCAGTAAAGTATTGAACAAGCTATTTCTAGGCTCTGAATTATTCCAAACTCTCAGATCCTCTTCCTCACTGCTTGTCGTCTATCTGAGATAAGCGGAAGGGAAGGTCCACACTTCCTAAGTGAAATGTTATACCACCCTGTACTGCTGCTTCACTTTGGGATTTCTGTATTTATCACTAGATAAATGGATAAAGAGCCCAAGTGTGGAAAAGGAAAGGGAAAAGGGCAGAAACAAAATGAAAGATAGAGAAGACAAATACAGAATGACAAACAAGAACTGAGAGAGACAGTAGATATATACAGAGATTTCAGTTAAAAAGTACAGATACATACAGTAAATGTGAAAACAGAATGAAAATAATAGGGAAAACAATAAAATGATGGGAACAGGGATTCTCAAAAGCTCAAAATGCATTGAAGCAATTACAAGTAAAGTAAACTATAGGGCCAGACTGTACAGATGGCAGGTTGTTTAATTATTCTATATTGAAAAATATTTCACTGCTTGAAAGGCCCTTCACGTACATGGTCACCTAACACAAAAGATGGGACATATGGAATACAGACATCTATGTTTCCACCAAAAGTCAAGGGTAACGAAATCTGAATACTTTCTATTGAGGACATCCAGTCCCTCACCCCTCTCCTCTGCAGGATGTGACTCTGGAGATTCTCAAGTAAGCAGAGTTTTCATAGACAGTCCCATTGCTTCTATGAAGTTCTTGAAGGATCCTCCCAAACTATTTCATCTTGGAAGGAATTTTCTGGAATCTAGAGAAAATTACATGTAATTAGGCTAGTGGGGAACTGATTATGAGCACTGTAACCCAAGACATGTGGAAAAACCCCCGGATCACATGCTACATTTCCACCATCCATTCCCTCCCACTCCCAAAACAAGCACTTACATTTTCACACACACAAGACATTTGCATTAGAAAGCTTCCAAAATTTAGTTTACTGTGTCTTCTTTGATCATTTGACCAATGAGTGAATCTGTGTTCAGGATGCTGAATACATAGGAAATCTTATAACAATTGGAGCCCATTTCTATCTTAACACATTAAAATTCTATTAACTTTAGTCATTATAGGACTATCCTTACAATTCTTATGTAATTAAATTATGAAAATTATTGACATCTTAAAATTGAAAATTATAAACACAAAACTTATAATCACACTGAGGAAATCTTTGAATGTACAGCATGCTAATTAAAACATTAAGCAAGGTTGATTGTCATTTCTTAGTAATCATTAGCCTCTACCTAGTGAGAGTAAAGGCTTATTAAAAGGAATTTAAAAAGATATTCCATTATTCCTTGGAAAGAGCATAACTTTGAACTCTGAAAATCTAGGTTCACATCTTGATCTTGTTATTTAGAAGCTGTGTCACTTCAAGCAAGGATTTAACCTCCCTGTTCCAGAGTGAGCTCAGCTGTAAAATAAGGATGATATTGTCCCTTAAGGTGTTGTAGTAAACAAATAAGATAAAAAATATGAAAATGCCTTACAAATTGTAAATCATTGTGTAAATGCAAAGAATTATTAGCATTTCTAGCCAAAATCATGCTTTTTCTTCAGTCCATTTCCTCAGATCACCTTCAGTCATGCCATGCTGTTGGCCACTTCCTCCTTGAAACGGTCTTCATTAGCTTTTATAAACTGTTCAACCCTGATGTTCTCACATGTCAATGGCCATTACTTTTCTGCTTTTTCGAAACCAAAAGTCCTTTTCCTTAATTCTCTTTTTACCCATTTCCTCTTCAAAATGATGACGGTACTTTGGTGAACCACCAAAGAATTGCCAAAAGTATATCAAGCTCTGAACCCTCTCTCCAAGCAGAATTCTATATTTCCATTGCCATTCCTGACACATCTACTTGAAAATTTACATGTACTCTGGTTCAATAAATCCACTGTTTCCCTCTCCCCAACCAAAAGTAGCTGTTTTAGTTTCCTGTGGCTGCCATAATGAAGTACCACCAACCGGGGTACTTAAAACAACAGAAATTTTTTCTCTCACGCTTCTGGAAACCAGAAGTCCAAAATCAAGCTGTCATCAGGAACACACTCTCTGAAGGTTCTAAAGGAAAATGTGTTCTATGCTTTTCTTTTAGCCTCTGTTGTTGCCAACAATCCTTCTCATTCCTTGGCTTGTACATTTATCTTTGTTCCAATCTTCGCCTCCATCATCATATGGTGTTCTCCCTGTCTGTGTCTTGTCTCTGTTTTCCCTTCCTAGAAGGACACCATCCATATCAGATTAGAGCCCACGTAATCAAGTATGGCATTATCTTAACTTGATTACATATGCAAAGAATCTATTTTCAAATAAGATAATATTCTTAAGTACCAGGGGTTATGACATATATTTTTTGGAGACACAATTCAAACCATAACAGCAGGTTGTCATCTTTAGCCTCTCCATTTTTAACAAAAGAATCAACCAATCTCTCAGTCTTTAAGACTGGAACCCTTTTTGATTTTAATTGAGATAAAATGACATGTCAAGTTGTATTGGTTTCCAGTGTACAGCATACCGATTCGATACATGTACATACTGCAGAGTGATCACCGCAGTAAATCTAGTTAACATCTATCACCACACACTGTTACAAATTGTTTTTCTAGCATTTGTTGAATTTGGTTGGCTAATATTTTATTGAGAATTTTTGCATCTATTTTCATCAGGGGTATTGGCACATAATTTTCTTTTCTTATAACATTCCCGTCTGGGTTTAGTATCAGGATAATGCTGGCCTCATAAAATGAGGTTGGAAGTATTACTTCCTCTTCTGTTTTTTGAAAAAGTTTGGAAAGCTTCACTCTTCAAATGTTCGGTAGAATTCACCAGTGAAGCCATCTGCTCCTGGACTTTTGTTTGTTGGGAGGTTTTTGATTACTGATTCAATCTTCTTACTAGTAATCAGTCTATTCAGTTTCCCATTTCTTCCTGATTCTATCTTGGTAGGTTGTATGTTTCTAGGAATTTATCCATTTCTTCTAGGTTGTCCAATTTGTTGCTATATAACTATTTAAGTAGTCTCTTATGATCCTTTGTGTTTTTGTGGTATCAGTTTTAATGTCACCTCTTTTGTTTATTATCTTATTTGTTTGAGTCCTCTCTTTTTCTTGGTGAGACTATCTAAATATTTCTCTATTTTGTTTATCTTCCCAAAAATCCAATACCTAATTACATTGATCTTTTCTATTGTCTTTTTAGTCTTTATTTCATTTATTTCCATTTTGATCTTGGTTATTTCCTTCCTTCTCCTGAGTTTTGGATTCATGTCTTTTTCTTTTTCTATGTCTTTGAGGTGTAAAGAAGTTAGGTTATTTATTTGAGATCTTTCTAGTGTATTCATATAGGCATTTATTGCTATGAACTTTCCTCTTAGAACTGTTTTTGCTACCTCCTATACATTTTGGTACATTGTACTTCCATTTTCAATTGTCTCAAGGTATCTTTGAATTCTCTCTTTATTTCTTCTTTGACCCTTGTGTTGTTCAAGAGCACACTCTCCACATGTTTGTGAATTCTCAAGTTTTCTTTCTGTAATTGATTTCTAGTTTCATACCATTAATATCATTGTGATCAGAAGTGACGCATGATAGGATTTCAATCTTCTTACATTTATTAAGACTTGTTTTGTGGCCTCACATGTGAGCTGTCCTGGAGAACGTTCTGTGCATACTTGGAGCAAAGTGTATTCTGCTGTTTTGGATGGAATGTTCTGTAAATATATCTTAAGACCATTTGATCTAACTAGTCATTTAACTGCAATGTTTCTTTATTGATTTTCTGTTTAAACATCTATCCTTTGATGAAAATGGAGAACTGAATTCCCCTGCTAATGAAGTATCATTGCATTGCTGTCCGTTTTTCCCTTTTGGTCTGATAAAATTTTCTTCACATATTTAAGTGCTCTGATGTTGATTGTATCAACATTCTTAAAAGTAATAGCCTGTTGGTGGATTGACTCCTTGTCTTCATACAATGACTTTTTAGTCTCTTATTACAATCTTTGTCTTCAAGTCTATTTTGTCTGACTTAAGAATAGCTACCCCAGCCTTCTTATCCATTGCGTGGACTATGTTTTTAGTTCCTGTGTTTTCAGTTCTGTACATTCATAAAGGTGAAGTAAGTCTCTTCCAGCAACATATAGTTGGGTCTTTTTGTTTTATCCATTCAGCCACTCTATGTCTTTGGATTAGAGCACTTAATCTGTCTACATTTAAAGTAATTTATGACTGGTATGGACTTATTCACATTTTGTTCATTAATTTCTGGCTGTTTTGTAATTTTTTTCTACCTTCTTGTCTGATTTCCTCTTTTGTGATTTGTTGATTTTTCTGAATTGATATGCTTTGATTCCTTTCTCTTTATTTTTGAATATCTAATATAGGTGTTTGCTTTGCAGTTACCAGGAGGCTCGCATAAAATATATTTCTTATAACAGTGAGTTTTCAATTGATAAGAATTTAAGTTCAAATGCATTCTAAAGTTCAACATTTTTGTTCCCTCTCGCACATGTTTTATGTGTTGATGTTACATTATACATCTTTTTATTTTTTGTAACTATTAACAAATTATTGTATTTATAGTTATATTTACTTCTTTTACCTTTTAAGCTTCATACTGCATTTATAAGTGATTAACTCATCACCGTTACAACATTAGGTTATTCTGAATTTTATTGCTGAGGACACTTGGAGGAAAATTATGTCTTGCTGAAGTTGTAGGGTAAACACTGTGTCCCTCAAGACGAAGCAGTGGAGAAGCTAGATCAGAATCCTCACACTTTCTTTCCAGTTTTAACGACTATAATTGTGCAGGGAAGTCCTCTTCTTCAGCCCCTACTACCATCATACATGTATACACCAATACCTCAGGATTTCTTACAGTTTCTCTATTTATCTTCTCTAAATTTTCTGGGATTTATCTTGGAAGAGAGAGTCAGTGTTCATCATAATTCAGCTTCTTGTTTAGGACCAGACTCTGTTTTTTTGTTCCTTTTGTCCTTTATCTCTTGCTTATATTTTGAGAATTCTAAGTATTGAAAGATATTACTCATATTTATTGCATATTCCATGTCTAAAAATTCAAAAATCCAAAGTCTTTATGAATCTGATTCTGCTCCTTTGTTTATCCCTTGTGCTTACTCATGATATCTTATTTCCTTGTGTGTTGATATGATTTTTGACTGTGAATTGCTCATTCCATTGAAACTTTACCTGTGGGAAGGTGACATATAGCTGTGGTTCTACACATATGATTTGCATTTATTTGTTGATCTACTTAGATGCACTATCAAATACTTTCAAAGCAACACTGAATGAGAAAGGACAATGGAGGATTATTTCTTTTAAATTAAGGGGAAAAACTTCAACCCAGATGTTTTATCCAGTAAAATGGCCATTTAAATAGAGAAGCATGATAAAAACTTCTCAAATATATAAAGCCTCAGAAATCAGACAAGCAAATGCCTACGTTAAAAAGGAACAAACTAAAATAATGTTATGATTGAATCACATCTCAATAGTTAAAAGAGCTCTAAATGAACTAAGCAGTGCCTCTCCCAACCCCACATTTAAAAAACAAAGACCAATGGGGGAAAAATCTTCAAGTTTATACTGTTTAAAGAGAAACACCAAAACATAGGGTTATAAAAAAGATAAAAATAAGAAAATATTCCAGGCCGGTGTTATGATTTTAATATCTAATGTAAAGGAAAGAACAGGAATGCTTCTCCACCCGGTTCCAGGGCACCATTCTCTCTGTAGAGTAGACACAGTGAAGATAGCCTTTCTTCTGAAATATCTAAATTGCCACCACCTCAGTAAAGTATTGAACAAGCTATTTCTAGGCTCTGAATTATTCCAAACTCTCAGATCCTCTTCCTCACTGCTTGTCGTCTATCTGAGATAAGCGGAAGGGAAGGTCCACACTTCCTAAGTGAAATGTTATACCACCCTGTACTGCTGCTTCACTTTGGGATTTCTGTATTTATCACTAGATAAATGGATAAAGAGCCCAAGTGTGGAAAAGGAAAGGGAAAAGGGCAGAAACAAAATGAAAGATAGAGAAGACAAATACAGAATGACAAACAAGAACTGAGAGAGACAGTAGATATATACAGAGATTTCAGTTAAAAAGTACAGATACATACAGTAAATGTGAAAACAGAATGAAAATAATAGGGAAAACAATAAAATCATGGGAACAGGGATTCTCAAAAGCTCAAAATGCATTGAAGCAATTACAAGTAAAGTAAAATATAGGGCCAGACTGTACAGATGGCAGGTTGTTTAATTATTCTATATTGAAAAATATTTCACTGCTTGAAAGGCCCTTCACGTACATGGTCACCTAACACAAAAGATGGGACATATGGAATACAGACATCTATGTTTCCACCAAAAGTCAAGGGTAACGAAATCTGAATACTTTCTATTGAGGACATCCAGTCCCTCACCCCTCTCCTCTGCAGGATGTGACTCTGGAGATTCTCAAGTAAGCAGAGTTTTCATAGACAGTCCCATTGCTTCTATGAAGTTCTTGAAGGATCCTCCCAAACTATTTCATCTTGGAAGGAATTTTCTGGAATCTAGAGAAAATTACATGTAATTAGGCTAGTGGGGAAATGATTATGAGCTCTGTAACCCAAGACATGTGGAAAAACCCCCGGATCACATGCTACATTTCCACCATCCATTCCCTCCCACTCCCAAAACAAGCACTTACATTTTCACACACACAAGACATTTGCATTAGAAAGCTTCCAAAATTTAGTTTACTGTGTCTTCTTTGATCATTTGACCAATGAGTGAATCTGTGTTCAGGATGCTGAATACATAGGAAATCTTATAACAATTGGAGCCCATTTCTATCTTAACACATTAAAATTCTATTAACTTTAGTTATTATAGGACTATCCTTATAATGCTTATGTAATTAAATTATGAAAATTATTGACATCTTAAAATTGAAAATTATAAACACAAAACTTATAATCACACTGAGGAAATCTTTGAATGTACAGCATGCTAATTAAAACATTAAGCAAGGTTGATTGTCATTTCTTAGTAATCATTAGCCTCGACCTAGTGAGAGTAAAGGCTTATTAAAAGGAATTTAAAAAGATATTCCATTATTCCTTGGAAAGAGCATAACTTTGAACTCTGAAAATCTAGGTTCACATCTTGATCTTGTTATTTAGAAGCTGTGTCACTTCAAGCAAGGATTTAACCTCCCTGTTCCAGAGTGAGCTCAGCTGTAAAATAAGGATGATATTGTCCCTTAAGGTGTTGTAGTAAACAAATAAGATAAAAAATATGAAAATGCCTTACAAATTGTAAATCATTGTGTAAATGCAAAGAATTATTAGCATTTCTAGCCAAAATCATGCTTTTTCTTCAGTCCATTTCCTCAGATCACCTTCAGTCATGCCATGCTGTTGGCCACTTCCTCCTTGAAACGGTCTTCATTAGCTTTTATAAACTGTTCAACCCTGATGTTCTCACATGTCAATGGCCATTACTTTTCTGCTTTTTCGAAACCAAAAGTCCTTTTCCTTAATTCTCTTTTTACCCATTTCCTCTTCAAAATGACGACGGTACTTTGGTGAACCACCAAAGAATTGCCAAAAGTATATCAAGCTCTGAACCCTCTCTCCAAGCAGAATTCTATATTTCCATTGCCATTCCTGACACATCTACTTGAAAATTTACATGTACTCTGGTTCAATAAATCCACTGTTTCCCTCTCCCCAACCAAAAGTAGCTGTTTTAGTTTCCTGTGGCTGCCATAATGAAGTACCACCAACCGGGGTACTTAAAACAACAGAAATTTTTTCTCTCACGCTTCTGGAAACCAGAAGTCCAAAATCAAGCTGTCATCAGGAACACACTCTCTGAAGGTTCTAAAGGAAAATGTGTTCTATGCCTTTCTTTTAGCCTCTGTTGTTGCCAACAATCCTTCTCATTCCTTGGCTTGTACATTTATCTTTGTTCCAATCTTCGCCTCCATCATCATATGGTGTTCTCCCTGTCTGTGTCTTGTCTCTGTTTTCCCTTCCTAGAAGGACACCATCCATATCAGATTAGAGCCCACGTAATCAAGTATGGCATTATCTTAACTTGATTACATATGCAAAGAATCTATTTTCAAATAAGATAATATTCTTAAGTACCAGGGGTTATGACATATATTTTTTGGAGACACAATTCAAACCATAACAGCAGGTTGTCATCTTTAGCCTCTCCATTTTTAACAAAAGAATCAACCAATCTCTCAGTCTTTAAGACTGGAATCCTTTTTGATTTTAATTGAGATAAAATGACATGTCAAGTTGTATTGGTTTCCAGTGTACAGCATACCGATTCGATACATGTACATACTGCAGAGTGATCACCGTAGTAAATCTAGTTAACATCTATCACCACACACTGTTACAAATTGTTTTTCTAGCATTTGTTGAATTTGGTTGGCTAATATTTTATTGAGAATTTTTGCATCTATTTTCATCAGGGGTATTGGCACATAATTTTCTTTTCTTATAACATTCCCGTCTGGGTTTAGTATCAGGATAATGCTGGCCTCATAAAATGAGGTTGGAAGTATTACTTCCTCTTCTGTTTTTTGAAAAAGTTTGGAAAGCTTCACTCTTCAAATGTTCGGTAGAATTCACCAGTGAAGCCATCTGCTCCTGGACTTTTGTTTGTTGGGAGGTTTTTGATTACTGATTCAATCTTCTTACTAGTAATCAGTCTATTCAGTTTCCCATTTCTTCCTGATTCTATCTTGGTAGGTTGTATGTTTCTAGGAATTTATCCATTTCTTCTAGGTTGTCCAATTTGTTGCTATATAACTATTTAAGTAGTCTCTTATGATCCTTTGTGTTTTTGTGGTATCAGTTTTAATGTCACCTCTTTTGTTTATTATCTTATTTGTTTGAGTCCTCTCTTTTTCTTGGTGAGACTATCTAAATATTTCTCTATTTTGTTTATCTTCCCAAAAATCCAATACCTAATTACATTGATCTTTTCTATTGTCTTTTTAGTCTTTATTTCATTTATTTCCATTTTGATCTTGGTTATTTCCTTCCTTCTCCTGAGTTTTGGATTCATGTCTTTTTCTTTTTCTATGTCTTTGAGGTGTAAAGAAGTTAGGTTATTTATCTGAGATCTTTCTAGTGTATTCATATAGGCATTTATTGCTATGAACTTTCCTCTTAGAACTGTTTTTGCTACCTCCTATACATTTTGGTACATTGTACTTCCATTTTCAATTGTCTCAAGGTATCTTTGAATTCTCTCTTTATTTCTTCTTTGACCCTTGTGTTGTTCAAGAGCACACTCTCCACATGTTTGTGAATTCTCAAGTTTTCTTTCTGTAATTGATTTCTAGTTTCATACCATTAATATCATTGTGATCAGAAGTGACGCATGATAGGATTTCAATCTTCTTACATTTATTAAGACTTGTTTTGTGGCCTCACATGTGAGCTGTCCTGGAGAACGTTCTGTGCATACTTGGAGCAAAGTGTATTCTGCTGTTTTGGATGGAATGTTCTGTAAATATATCTTAAGACCATTTGATCTAACTAGTCATTTAACTGCAATGTTTCTTTATTGATTTTCTGTTTAAACATCTATCCTTTGATGAAAATGGAGAACTGAATTCCCCTGCTAATGAAGTATCATTGCATTGCTGTCCGTTTTTCCCTTTTGGTCTGATAAAATTTTCTTCACATATTTAAGTGCTCTGATGTTGATTGTATCAACATTCTTAAAAGTAATAGCCTGTTGGTGGATTGACTCCTTGTCTTCATACAATGACTTTTTAGTCTCTTATTACAATCTTTGTCTTCAAGTCTATTTTGTCTGACTTAAGAATAGCTACCCCAGCCTTCTTATCCATTGCGTGGACTATGTTTTTAGTTCCTGTGTTTTCAGTTCTGTACATTCATAAAGGTGAAGTAAGTCTCTTCCAGCAACATATAGTTGGGTCTTTTTGTTTTATCCATTCAGCCACTCTATGTCTTTGGATTAGAGCACTTAATCTGTCTACATTTAAAGTAATTTATGACTGGTATGGACTTATTCACATTTTGTTCATTAATTTCTGGCTGTTTTGTAATTTTTTTCTACCTTCTTGTCTGATTTCCTCTTTTGTGATTTGTTGATTTTTCTGAATTGATATGCTTTGATTCCTTTCTCTTTATTTTTGAATATCTAATATAGGTGTTTGCTTTGCAGTTACCAGGAGGCTCGCATAAAATATATTTCTTATAACAGTGAGTTTTCAATTGATAAGAATTTAAGTTCAAATGCATTCTAAAGTTCAACATTTTTGTTCCCTCTCGCACATGTTTTATGTGTTGATGTTACATTATACATCTTTTTATTTTTTGTAACTATTAACAAATTATTGTATTTATAGTTATATTTACTTCTTTTATCTCTTAAGCTTCATACTGCATTTATAAGTGATTAACTCATCACCGTTACAACATTAGGTTATTCTGAATTTTATTGCTGAGGACACTTGGAGGAAAATTATGTCTTGCTGAAGTTGTAGGGTAAACACTGTGTCCCTCAAGACGAAGCAGTGGAGAAGCTAGATCAGAATCCTCGCACTTTCTTTCCAGTTTTAACGACTATAATTGTGCTGGGAAGTCCTCTTCTTCAGCCCCTACTACCATCATACATGTAGACACCAATACCTCAGGATTTCTTACAGTTTCTCTATTTATCTTCTCTAAATTTTCTGGGATTTATCTTGGAAGAGAGAGTCAGCTTCTTGTTTAGGACCAGAGTCTGTTTTTTTTCTTCCTTTTGTCCTTTATCTCTTGCTTCTATTTTGACAATTCTAAGTATTGAAAGATATTAGTCATATTTATTGCATATTCCATGTCTAAAAATTCAAAAATCCAAAGTCTTTATGAATCTGATTCTGCTCCTTTGTTTATCCCTTGTGCTTACTCATGATATCTTATTTCCTTGTGTGTTGATATGATTTTTGACTGTGAATTGCTCATTCCATTGAAACTTTACCTGTGGGAAGGTGACATATAGCTGTGGTTCTACGCATATGATTTGCATTTATTTGTTGATCTACTTAGATGCACTATCAAATACTTTCAAAGCAACACTGAATGAGAAAGGACAATGGAGGATTATTTCTTTTAAATTAAGGGGAAAAACTTCAACCCAGATGTTTTATCCAGTAAAATGGCCATTTAAATAGAGAAGCATGATAAAAACTTCTCAAATATATAAAGCCTCAGAAATCAGACAAGCAAATGCCTACGTTAAAAAGGAACAAACTAAAATAATGTTATGATTGAATCACATCTCAATAGTTAAAAGAGCTCTAAATGAACTAAGCAGTGCCTCTCCCAACCCCACATTTAAAAAACAAAGACCAATGGGGGAAAAATCTTCAAGTTTATACTGTTTAAAGAGAAACACCAAAACATAGGGTTATAAAAAAGATAAAAATAAGAAAATATTCCAGGCCGGTGTTATGATTTTAATATCTAATGTAAAGGAAAGAACAGGAATGCTTCTCCACCCGGTTCCAGGGCACCATTCTCTCTGTAGAGTAGACACAGTGAAGATAGCCTTTCTTCTGAAATATCTAAATTGCCACCACCTCAGTAAAGTATTGAACAAGCTATTTCTAGGCTCTGAATTATTCCAAACTCTCAGATCCTCTTCCTCACTGCTTGTCGTCTATCTGAGATAAGCGGAAGGGAAGGTCCACACTTCCTAAGTGAAATGTTATACCACCCTGTACTGCTGCTTCACTTTGGGATTTCTGTATTTATCACTAGATAAATGGATAAAGAGCCCAAGTGTGGAAAAGGAAAGGGAAAAGGGCAGAAACAAAATGAAAGATAGAGAAGACAAATACAGAATGACAAACAAGAACTGAGAGAGACAGTAGATATATACAGAGATTTCAGTTAAAAAGTACAGATACATACAGTAAATGTGAAAACAGAATGAAAATAATAGGGAAAACAATAAAATGATGGGAACAGGGATTCTCAAAAGCTCAAAATGCATTGAAGCAATTACAAGTAAAGTAAACTATAGGGCCAGACTGTACAGATGGCAGGTTGTTTAATTATTCTATATTGAAAAATATTTCACTGCTTGAAAGGCCCTTCACGTACATGGTCACCTAACACAAAAGATGGGACATATGGAATACAGACATCTATGTTTCCACCAAAAGTCAAGGGTAACGAAATCTGAATACTTTCTATTGAGGACATCCAGTCCCTCACCCCTCTCCTCTGCAGGATGTGACTCTGGAGATTCTCAAGTAAGCAGAGTTTTCATAGACAGTCCCATTGCTTCTATGAAGTTCTTGAAGGATCCTCCCAAACTATTTCATCTTGGAAGGAATTTTCTGGAATCTAGAGAAAATTACATGTAATTAGGCTAGTGGGGAACTGATTATGAGCACTGTAACCCAAGACATGTGGAAAAACCCCCGGATCACATGCTACATTTCCACCATCCATTCCCTCCCACTCCCAAAACAAGCACTTACATTTTCACACACACAAGACATTTGCATTAGAAAGCTTCCAAAATTTAGTTTACTGTGTCTTCTTTGATCATTTGACCAATGAGTGAATCTGTGTTCAGGATGCTGAATACATAGGAAATCTTATAACAATTGGAGCCCATTTCTATCTTAACACATTAAAATTCTATTAACTTTAGTCATTATAGGACTATCCTTACAATTCTTATGTAATTAAATTATGAAAATTATTGACATCTTAAAATTGAAAATTATAAACACAAAACTTATAATCACACTGAGGAAATCTTTGAATGTACAGCATGCTAATTAAAACATTAAGCAAGGTTGATTGTCATTTCTTAGTAATCATTAGCCTCTACCTAGTGAGAGTAAAGGCTTATTAAAAGGAATTTAAAAAGATATTCCATTATTCCTTGGAAAGAGCATAACTTTGAACTCTGAAAATCTAGGTTCACATCTTGATCTTGTTATTTAGAAGCTGTGTCACTTCAAGCAAGGATTTAACCTCCCTGTTCCAGAGTGAGCTCAGCTGTAAAATAAGGATGATATTGTCCCTTAAGGTGTTGTAGTAAACAAATAAGATAAAAAATATGAAAATGCCTTACAAATTGTAAATCATTGTGTAAATGCAAAGAATTATTAGCATTTCTAGCCAAAATCATGCTTTTTCTTCAGTCCATTTCCTCAGATCACCTTCAGTCATGCCATGCTGTTGGCCACTTCCTCCTTGAAACGGTCTTCATTAGCTTTTATAAACTGTTCAACCCTGATGTTCTCACATGTCAATGGCCATTACTTTTCTGCTTTTTCGAAACCAAAAGTCCTTTTCCTTAATTCTCTTTTTACCCATTTCCTCTTCAAAATGATGACGGTACTTTGGTGAACCACCAAAGAATTGCCAAAAGTATATCAAGCTCTGAACCCTCTCTCCAAGCAGAATTCTATATTTCCATTGCCATTCCTGACACATCTACTTGAAAATTTACATGTACTCTGGTTCAATAAATCCACTGTTTCCCTCTCCCCAACCAAAAGTAGCTGTTTTAGTTTCCTGTGGCTGCCATAATGAAGTACCACCAACCGGGGTACTTAAAACAACAGAAATTTTTTCTCTCACGCTTCTGGAAACCAGAAGTCCAAAATCAAGCTGTCATCAGGAACACACTCTCTGAAGGTTCTAAAGGAAAATGTGTTCTATGCTTTTCTTTTAGCCTCTGTTGTTGCCAACAATCCTTCTCATTCCTTGGCTTGTACATTTATCTTTGTTCCAATCTTCGCCTCCATCATCATATGGTGTTCTCCCTGTCTGTGTCTTGTCTCTGTTTTCCCTTCCTAGAAGGACACCATCCATATCAGATTAGAGCCCACGTAATCAAGTATGGCATTATCTTAACTTGATTACATATGCAAAGAATCTATTTTCAAATAAGATAATATTCTTAAGTACCAGGGGTTATGACATATATTTTTTGGAGACACAATTCAAACCATAACAGCAGGTTGTCATCTTTAGCCTCTCCATTTTTAACAAAAGAATCAACCAATCTCTCAGTCTTTAAGACTGGAACCCTTTTTGATTTTAATTGAGATAAAATGACATGTCAAGTTGTATTGGTTTCCAGTGTACAGCATACCGATTCGATACATGTACATACTGCAGAGTGATCACCGCAGTAAATCTAGTTAACATCTATCACCACACACTGTTACAAATTGTTTTTCTAGCATTTGTTGAATTTGGTTGGCTAATATTTTATTGAGAATTTTTGCATCTATTTTCATCAGGGGTATTGGCACATAATTTTCTTTTCTTATAACATTCCCGTCTGGGTTTAGTATCAGGATAATGCTGGCCTCATAAAATGAGGTTGGAAGTATTACTTCCTCTTCTGTTTTTTGAAAAAGTTTGGAAAGCTTCACTCTTCAAATGTTCGGTAGAATTCACCAGTGAAGCCATCTGCTCCTGGACTTTTGTTTGTTGGGAGGTTTTTGATTACTGATTCAATCTTCTTACTAGTAATCAGTCTATTCAGTTTCCCATTTCTTCCTGATTCTATCTTGGTAGGTTGTATGTTTCTAGGAATTTATCCATTTCTTCTAGGTTGTCCAATTTGTTGCTATATAACTATTTAAGTAGTCTCTTATGATCCTTTGTGTTTTTGTGGTATCAGTTTTAATGTCACCTCTTTTGTTTATTATCTTATTTGTTTGAGTCCTCTCTTTTTCTTGGTGAGACTATCTAAATATTTCTCTATTTTGTTTATCTTCCCAAAAATCCAATACCTAATTACATTGATCTTTTCTATTGTCTTTTTAGTCTTTATTTCATTTATTTCCATTTTGATCTTGGTTATTTCCTTCCTTCTCCTGAGTTTTGGATTCATGTCTTTTTCTTTTTCTATGTCTTTGAGGTGTAAAGAAGTTAGGTTATTTATTTGAGATCTTTCTAGTGTATTCATATAGGCATTTATTGCTATGAACTTTCCTCTTAGAACTGTTTTTGCTACCTCCTATACATTTTGGTACATTGTACTTCCATTTTCAATTGTCTCAAGGTATCTTTGAATTCTCTCTTTATTTCTTCTTTGACCCTTGTGTTGTTCAAGAGCACACTCTCCACATGTTTGTGAATTCTCAAGTTTTCTTTCTGTAATTGATTTCTAGTTTCATACCATTAATATCATTGTGATCAGAAGTGACGCATGATAGGATTTCAATCTTCTTACATTTATTAAGACTTGTTTTGTGGCCTCACATGTGAGCTGTCCTGGAGAACGTTCTGTGCATACTTGGAGCAAAGTGTATTCTGCTGTTTTGGATGGAATGTTCTGTAAATATATCTTAAGACCATTTGATCTAACTAGTCATTTAACTGCAATGTTTCTTTATTGATTTTCTGTTTAAACATCTATCCTTTGATGAAAATGGAGAACTGAATTCCCCTGCTAATGAAGTATCATTGCATTGCTGTCCGTTTTTCCCTTTTGGTCTGATAAAATTTTCTTCACATATTTAAGTGCTCTGATGTTGATTGTATCAACATTCTTAAAAGTAATAGCCTGTTGGTGGATTGACTCCTTGTCTTCATACAATGACTTTTTAGTCTCTTATTACAATCTTTGTCTTCAAGTCTATTTTGTCTGACTTAAGAATAGCTACCCCAGCCTTCTTATCCATTGCGTGGACTATGTTTTTAGTTCCTGTGTTTTCAGTTCTGTACATTCATAAAGGTGAAGTAAGTCTCTTCCAGCAACATATAGTTGGGTCTTTTTGTTTTATCCATTCAGCCACTCTATGTCTTTGGATTAGAGCACTTAATCTGTCTACATTTAAAGTAATTTATGACTGGTATGGACTTATTCACATTTTGTTCATTAATTTCTGGCTGTTTTGTAATTTTTTTCTACCTTCTTGTCTGATTTCCTCTTTTGTGATTTGTTGATTTTTCTGAATTGATATGCTTTGATTCCTTTCTCTTTATTTTTGAATATCTAATATAGGTGTTTGCTTTGCAGTTACCAGGAGGCTCGCATAAAATATATTTCTTATAACAGTGAGTTTTCAATTGATAAGAATTTAAGTTCAAATGCATTCTAAAGTTCAACATTTTTGTTCCCTCTCGCACATGTTTTATGTGTTGATGTTACATTATACATCTTTTTATTTTTTGTAACTATTAACAAATTATTGTATTTATAGTTATATTTACTTCTTTTACCTTTTAAGCTTCATACTGCATTTATAAGTGATTAACTCATCACCGTTACAACATTAGGTTATTCTGAATTTTATTGCTGAGGACACTTGGAGGAAAATTATGTCTTGCTGAAGTTGTAGGGTAAACACTGTGTCCCTCAAGACGAAGCAGTGGAGAAGCTAGATCAGAATCCTCACACTTTCTTTCCAGTTTTAACGACTATAATTGTGCAGGGAAGTCCTCTTCTTCAGCCCCTACTACCATCATACATGTATACACCAATACCTCAGGATTTCTTACAGTTTCTCTATTTATCTTCTCTAAATTTTCTGGGATTTATCTTGGAAGAGAGAGTCAGTGTTCATCATAATTCAGCTTCTTGTTTAGGACCAGACTCTGTTTTTTTGTTCCTTTTGTCCTTTATCTCTTGCTTATATTTTGAGAATTCTAAGTATTGAAAGATATTACTCATATTTATTGCATATTCCATGTCTAAAAATTCAAAAATCCAAAGTCTTTATGAATCTGATTCTGCTCCTTTGTTTATCCCTTGTGCTTACTCATGATATCTTATTTCCTTGTGTGTTGATATGATTTTTGACTGTGAATTGCTCATTCCATTGAAACTTTACCTGTGGGAAGGTGACATATAGCTGTGGTTCTACACATATGATTTGCATTTATTTGTTGATCTACTTAGATGCACTATCAAATACTTTCAAAGCAACACTGAATGAGAAAGGACAATGGAGGATTATTTCTTTTAAATTAAGGGGAAAAACTTCAACCCAGATGTTTTATCCAGTAAAATGGCCATTTAAATAGAGAAGCATGATAAAAACTTCTCAAATATATAAAGCCTCAGAAATCAGACAAGCAAATGCCTACGTTAAAAAGGAACAAACTAAAATAATGTTATGATTGAATCACATCTCAATAGTTAAAAGAGCTCTAAATGAACTAAGCAGTGCCTCTCCCAACCCCACATTTAAAAAACAAAGACCAATGGGGGAAAAATCTTCAAGTTTATACTGTTTAAAGAGAAACACCAAAACATAGGGTTATAAAAAAGATAAAAATAAGAAAATATTCCAGGCCGGTGTTATGATTTTAATATCTAATGTAAAGGAAAGAACAGGAATGCTTCTCCACCCGGTTCCAGGGCACCATTCTCTCTGTAGAGTAGACACAGTGAAGATAGCCTTTCTTCTGAAATATCTAAATTGCCACCACCTCAGTAAAGTATTGAACAAGCTATTTCTAGGCTCTGAATTATTCCAAACTCTCAGATCCTCTTCCTCACTGCTTGTCGTCTATCTGAGATAAGCGGAAGGGAAGGTCCACACTTCCTAAGTGAAATGTTATACCACCCTGTACTGCTGCTTCACTTTGGGATTTCTGTATTTATCACTAGATAAATGGATAAAGAGCCCAAGTGTGGAAAAGGAAAGGGAAAAGGGCAGAAACAAAATGAAAGATAGAGAAGACAAATACAGAATGACAAACAAGAACTGAGAGAGACAGTAGATATATACAGAGATTTCAGTTAAAAAGTACAGATACATACAGTAAATGTGAAAACAGAATGAAAATAATAGGGAAAACAATAAAATGATGGGAACAGGGATTCTCAAAAGCTCAAAATGCATTGAAGCAATTACAAGTAAAGTAAAATATAGGGCCAGACTGTACAGATGGCAGGTTGTTTAATTATTCTATATTGAAAAATATTTCACTGCTTGAAAGGCCCTTCACGTACATGGTCACCTAACACAAAAGATGGGACATATGGAATACAGACATCTATGTTTCCACCAAAAGTCAAGGGTAACGAAATCTGAATACTTTCTATTGAGGACATCCAGTCCCTCACCCCTCTCCTCTGCAGGATGTGACTCTGGAGATTCTCAAGTAAGCAGAGTTTTCATAGACAGTCCCATTGCTTCTATGAAGTTCTTGAAGGATCCTCCCAAACTATTTCATCTTGGAAGGAATTTTCTGGAATCTAGAGAAAATTACATGTAATTAGGCTAGTGGGGAAATGATTATGAGCACTGTAACCCAAGACATGTGGAAAAACCCCCGGATCACATGCTACATTTCCACCATCCATTCCCTCCCACTCCCAAAACAAGCACTTACATTTTCACACACACAAGACATTTGCATTAGAAAGCTTCCAAAATTTAGTTTACTGTGTCTTCTTTGATCATTTGACCAATGAGTGAATCTGTGTTCAGGATGCTGAATACATAGGAAATCTTATAACAATTGGAGCCCATTTCTATCTTAACACATTAAAATTCTATTAACTTTAGTCATTATAGGACTATCCTTATAATGCTTATGTAATTAAATTATGAAAATTATTGACATCTTAAAATTGAAAATTATAAACACAAAACTTATAATCACACTGAGGAAATCTTTGAATGTACAGCATGCTAATTAAAACATTAAGCAAGGTTGATTGTCATTTCTTAGTAATCATTAGCCTCGACCTAGTGAGAGTAAAGGCTTATTAAAAGGAATTTAAAAAGATATTCCATTATTCCTTGGAAAGAGCATAACTTTGAACTCTGAAAATCTAGGTTCACATCTTGATCTTGTTATTTAGAAGCTGTGTCACTTCAAGCAAGGATTTAACCTCCCTGTTCCAGAGTGAGCTCAGCTGTAAAATAAGGATGATATTGTCCCTTAAGGTGTTGTAGTAAACAAATAAGATAAAAAATATGAAAATGCATTACAAATTGTAAATCATTGTGTAAATGCAAAGAATCATTAGCATTTCTAGCCAAAATCATGCTTTTTCTTCAGTCCATTTCCTCAGATCACCTTCAGTCATGCCATGCTGTTGGCCACTTCCTCCTTGAAACGGTCTTCATTAGCTTTTATAAACTGTTCAACCCTGATGTTCTCACATGTCAATGGCCATTACTTTTATGCTTTTTCGAAACCAAAAGTCCTTTTCCTTAATTCTCTTTTTACCCATTTCCTCTTCAAAATGACGACGGTACTTTGGTGAACCACCAAAGAATTGCCAAAAGTATATCAAGCTCTGAACCCTCTCTCCAAGCAGAATTCTATATTTCCATTGCCATTCCTGACACATCTACTTGAAAATTTACATGTACTCTGGTTCAATAAATCCACTGTTTCCCTCTCCCCAACCAAAAGTAGCTGTTTCAGTTTCCTGTGGCTGCCATAATGAAGTACCACCAACCGGGATACTTAAAACAACAGAAATTTTTTCTCTCACGCTTCTGGAAACCAGAAGTCCAAAATCAAGCTGTCATCAGGAACACACTCTCTGAAGGTTCTAAAGGAAAATGTGTTCTATGCCTTTCTTTTAGCCTCTGTTGTTGCCAACAATCCTTCTCATTCCTTGGCTTGTACATTTATCTTTGTTCCAATCTTCGCCTCCATCATCATATGGTGTTCTCCCTGTCTGTGTCTTGTCTCTGTTTTCCCTTCCTAGAAGGACACCATCCATATCAGATTAGAGCCCACGTAATCAAGTATGGCATTATCTTAACTTGATTACATATGCAAAGAATCTATTTTCAAATAAGATAATATTCTTAAGTACCAGGGGTTATGACATATATTTTTTGGAGACACAATTCAAACCATAACAGCAGGTTGTCATCTTTAGCCTCTCCATTTTTAACAAAAGAATCAACCAATCTCTCAGTCTTTAAGACTGGAACCCTTTTTGATTTTAATTGAGATAAAATGACATGTCAAGTTGTATTGGTTTCCAGTGTACAGCATACCGATTCGATACATGTACATACTGCAGAGTGATCACCGCAGTAAATCTAGTTAACATCTATCACCACACACTGTTACAAATTGTTTTTCTAGCATTTGTTGAATTTGGTTGGCTAATATTTTATTGAGAATTTTTGCATCTATTTTCATCAGGGGTATTGGCACATAATTTTCTTTTCTTATAACATTCCCGTCTGGGTTTAATATCAGGATAATGCTGGCCTCATAAAATGAGGTTGGAAGTATTACTTCCTCTTCTGTTTTTTGAAAAAGTTTGGAAAGCTTCACTCTTCAAATGTTCGGTAGAATTCACCAGTGAAGCCATCTGCTCCTGGACTTTTGTTTGTTGGGAGGTTTTTGATTACTGATTCAATCTTCTTACTAGTAATCAGTCTATTCAGTTTCCCATTTCTTCCTGATTCTATCTTGGTAGGTTGTATGTTTCTAGGAATTTATCCATTTCTTCTAGGTTGTCCAATTTGTTGCTATATAACTATTTAAGTAGTCTCTTATGATCCTTTGTGTTTTTGTGGTATCAGTTTTAATGTCACCTCTTTTGTTTATTATCTTATTTGTTTGAGTCCTCTCTTTTTCTTGGTGAGACTATCTAAATATTTCTCTATTTTGTTTATCTTCCCAAAAATCCAATACCTAATTACATCGATCTTTTCTATTGTCTTTTTAGTCTTTATTTCATTTATTTCCATTTTGATCTTGGTTATTTCCTTCCTTCTCCTGAGTTTTGGATTCATGTCTTTTTCTTTTTCTATGTCTTTGAGGTGTAAAGAAGTTAGGTTATTTATTTGAGATCTTTCTAGTGTATTCATATAGGCATTTATTGCTATGAACTTTCCTCTTAGAACTGTTTTTGCTACCTCCTATACATTTTGGTACATTGTACTTCCATTTTCAATTGTCTCAAGGTATCTTTGAATTCTCTCTTTATTTCTTCTTTGACCCTTGTGTTGTTCAAGAGCACACTCTCCACATGTTTGTGAATTCTCAAGTTTTCTTTCTGTAATTGATTTCTAGTTTCATACCATTAATATCATTGTGATCAGAAGTGACGCATGATAGGATTTCAATCTTCTTACATTTATTAAGACTTGTTTTGTGGCCTCACATGTGAGCTGTCCTGGAGAACGTTCTGTGCATACTTGGAGCAAAGTGTATTCTGCTGTTTTGGATGGAATGTTCTGTAAATATATCTTAAGACCATTTGATCTAACTAGTCATTTAACTGCAATGTTTCTTTATTGATTTTCTGTTTAAACATCTATCCTTTGATGAAAATGGAGAACTGAATTCCCCTGCTAATGAAGTATCATTGCATTGCTGTCCGTTTTTCCCTTTTGGTCTGATAAAATTTTCTTCACATATTTAAGTGCTCTGATGTTGATTGTATCAACATTCTTAAAAGTAATAGCCTGTTGGTGGATTGACTCCTTGTCTTCATACAATGACTTTTTAGTCTCTTATTACAATCTTTGTCTTCAAGTCTATTTTGTCTGACTTAAGAATAGCTACCCCAGCCTTCTTATCCATTGCGTGGACTATGTTTTTAGTTCCTGTGTTTTCAGTTCTGTACATTCATAAAGGTGAAGTAAGTCTCTTCCAGCAACATATAGTTGGGTCTTTTTGTTTTATCCATTCAGCCACTCTATGTCTTTGGATTAGAGCACTTAATCTGTCTACATTTAAAGTAATTTATGACTGGTATGGACTTATTAACATTTTGTTCATTAATTTCTGGCTGTTTTGTAATTTTTTTCTACCTTCTTGTCTGATTTCCTCTTTTGTGATTTGTTGATTTTTCTGAATTGATATGCTTTGATTCCTTTCTCTTTATTTTTGAATATCTAATATAGGTGTTTGCTTTGCAGTTACCAGGAGGCTCGCATAAAATATATTTTTTATAACAGTGAGTTTTCAATTGATAAGAATTTAAGTTCAAATGCATTCTAAAGTTCAACATTTTTGTTCCCTCTCGCACATGTTTTATGTGTTGATGTTACATTATACATCTTTTTATTTTTTGTAACTATTAACAAATTATTGTATTTATAGTTATATTTACTTCTTTTACCTTTTAAGCTTCATACTGCATTTATAAGTGATTAACTCATCACCGTTACAACATTAGGTTATTCTGAATTTTATTGCTGAGGACACTTGGAGGAAAATTATGTCTTGCTGAAGTTGTAGGGTAAACACTGTGTCCCTCAAGACGAAGCAGTGGAGAAGCTAGATCAGAATCCTCACACTTTCTTTCCAGTTTTAACGACTATAATTGTGCAGGGAAGTCCTCTTCTTCAGCCCCTACTACCATCATACATGTAGACACCAATACCTCAGGATTTCTTACAGTTTCTCTATTTATCTTCTCTAAATTTTCTGGGATTTATCTTGGAAGAGAGATTCAGCTTCTTGTTTAGGACCAGACTCTGTTTTTTTGTTCCTTTTGTCCTTTATCTCTTGCTTATATTTTGAGAATTCTAAGTATTGAAAGATATTACTCATATTTATTGCATATTCCATGTCTAAAAATTCAAAAATCCAAAGTCTTTATGAATCTGATTCTGCTCCTTTGTTTATCCCTTGTGCTTACTCATGATATCTTATTTCCTTGTGTGTTGATATGATTTTTGACTGTGAATTGCTCATTCCATTGAAACTTTACCTGTGGGAAGGTGACATATAGCTGTGGTTCTACACATATGATTTGCATTTATTTGTTGATCTACTTAGATGCACTATCAAATACTTTCAAAGCAACACTGAATGAGAAAGGACAATGGAGGATTATTTCTTTTAAATTAAGGGGAAAAACTTCAACCCAGATGTTTTATCCAGTAAAATGGCCATTTAAATAGAGAAGCATGATAAAAACTTCTCAAATATATAAAGCCTCAGAAATCAGACAAGCAAATGCCTACGTTAAAAAGGAACAAACTAAAATAATGTTATGATTGAATCACATCTCAATAGTTAAAAGAGCTCTAAATGAACTAAGCAGTGCCTCTCCCAACCCCACATTTAAAAAACAAAGACCAATGGGGGAAAAATCTTCAAGTTTATACTGTTTAAAGAGAAACACCAAAACATAGGGTTATAAAAAAGATAAAAATAAGAAAATATTCCAGGCCGGTGTTATGATTTTAATATCTAATGTAAAGGAAGAACAGGAATGCTTCTCCACCCGGTTCCAGGGCACCATTCTCTCTGTAGAGTAGACACAGTGAAGATAGCCTTTCTTCTGAAATATCTAAATTGCCACCACCTCAGTAAAGTATTGAACAAGCTATTTCTAGCCTCTGAATTATTCCAAACTCTCAGATCCTCTTCCTCACTGCTTGTCGTCTATCTGAGATAAGCGGAAGGGAAGGTCCACACTTCCTAAGTGAAATGTTATACCACCCTGTACTGCTGCTTCACTTTGGGATTTCTGTATTTATCACTAGATAAATGGATAAAGAGCCCAAGTGTGGAAAAGGAAAGGGAAAAGGGCAGAAACAAAATGAAAGATAGAGAAGACAAATACAGAATGACAAACAAGAACTGAGAGAGACAGTAGATATATACAGAGATTTCAGTTAAAAAGTACAGATACATACAGTAAATGTGAAAACAGAATGAAAATAATAGGGAAAACAATAAAATGATGGGAACAGGGATTCTCAAAAGCTCAAAATGCATTGAAGCAATTACAAGTAAAGTAAACTATAGGGCCAGACTGTACAGATGGCAGGTTGTTTAATTATTCTATATTGAAAAAATATTTCACTGCTTGAAAGGCCCTTCACGTACATGGTCACCTAACACAAAAGATGGGACATATGGAATACAGACATCTATGTTTCCACCAAAAGTCAAGGGTAACGAAATCTGAATACTTTCTATTGAGGACATCCAGTCCCTCACCCCTCTCCTCTGCAGGATGTGACTCTGGAGATTCTCAAGTAAGCAGAGTTTTCATAGACAGTCCCATTGCTTCTATGAAGTTCTTGAAGGATCCTCCCAAACTATTTCATCTTGGAAGGAATTTTCTGGAATCTAGAGAAAATTACATGTAATTAGGCTAGTGGGGAAATGATTATGAGCACTGTAACCCAAGACATGTGGAAAAACCCCCGGATCACATGCTACATTTCCACCATCCATTCCCTCCCACTCCCAAAACAAGCACTTACATTTTCACACACACAAGACATTTGCATTAGAAAGCTTCCAAAATTTAGTTTACTGTGTCTTCTTTGATCATTTGACCAATGAGTGAATCTGTGTTCAGGATGCTGAATACATAGGAAATCTTATAACAATTGGAGCCCATTTCTATCTTAACACATTAAAATTCTATTAACTTTAGTCATTATAGGACTATCCTTATAATTCTTATGTAATTAAATTATGAAAATTATTGACATCTTAAAATTGAAAATTATAAACACAAAACTTATAATCACACTGAGGAAATCTTTGAATGTACAGCATGCTAATTAAAACATTAAGCAAGGTTGATTGTCATTTGTTAGTAATCATTAGCCTCGACCTAGTGAGAGTAAAGGCTTATTAAAAGGAATTTAAAAAGATATTCCATTATTCCTTGGAAAGAGCATAACTTTGAACTCTGAAAATCTAGGTTCACATCTTGATCTTGTTATTTAGAAGCTGTGTCACTTCAAGCAAGGATTTAACCTCCCTGTTCCAGAGTGAGCTCAGCTGTAAAATAAGGATGATATTGTCCCTTAAGGTGTTGTAGTAAACAAATAAGATAAAAAATATGAAAATGCCTTACAAATTGTAAATCATTGTGTAAATGCAAAGAATTATTAGCATTTCTAGCCAAAATCATGCTTTTTCTTCAGTCCATTTCCTCAGATCACCTTCAGTCATGCCATGCTGTTGGCCACTTCCTCCTTGAAACGGTCTTCATTAGCTTTTATAAACTGTTCAACCCTGATGTTCTCACATGTCAATGGCCATTACTTTTATGCTTTTTCGAAACCAAAAGTCCTTTTCCTTAATTCTCTTTTTACCCATTTCCTCTTCAAAATGACGACGGTACTTTGGTGAACCACCAAAGAATTGCCAAAAGTATATCAAGCTCTGAACCCTCTCTCCAAGCAGAATTCTATATTTCCATTGCCATTCCTGACACATCTACTTGAAAATTTACATGTACTCTGGTTCAATAAATCCACTGTTTCCCTCTCCCCAACCAAAAGTAGCTGTTTTAGTTTCCTGTGGCTGCCATAATGAAGTACCACCAACCGGGGTACTTAAAACAACAGAAATTTTTTCTCTCACGCTTCTGGAAACCAGAAGTCCAAAATCAAGCTGTCATCAGGAACACACTCTCTGAAGGTTCTAAAGGAAAATGTGTTCTATGCCTTTCTTTTAGCCTCTGTTGTTGCCAACAATCCTTCTCATTCCTTGGCTTGTACATTTATCTTTGTTCCAATCTTCGCCTCCATCATCATATGGTGTTCTCCCTGTCTGTGTCTTGTCTCTGTTTTCCCTTCCTAGAAGGACACCATCCATATCAGATTAGAGCCCACGTAATCAAGTATGGCATTATCTTAACTTGATTACATATGCAAAGAATCTATTTTCAAATAAGATAATATTCTTAAGTACCAGGGGTTATGACATATATTTTTTGGAGACACAATTCAAACCATAACAGCAGGTTGTCATCTTTAGCCTCTCCATTTTTAACAAAAGAATCAACCAATCTCTCAGTCTTTAAGACTGGAACCCTTTTTGATTTTAATTGAGATAAAATGACATGTCAAGTTGTATTGGTTTCCAGTGTACAGCATACCGATTCGATACATGTACATACTGCAGAGTGATCACCGCAGTAAATCTAGTTAACATCTATCACCACACACTGTTACAAATTGTTTTTCTAGCATTTGTTGAATTTGGTTGGCTAATATTTTATTGAGAATTTTTGCATCTATTTTCATCAGGGGTATTGGCACATAATTTTCTTTTCTTATAACATTCCCGTCTGGGTTTAGTATCAGGATAATGCTGGCCTCATAAAATGAGGTTGGAAGTATTACTTCCTCTTCTGTTTTTTGAAAAAGTTTGGAAAGCTTCACTCTTCAAATGTTCGGTAGAATTCACCAGTGAAGCCATCTGCTCCTGGACTTTTGTTTGTTGGGAGGTTTTTGATTACTGATTCAATCTTCTTACTAGTAATCAGTCTATTCAGTTTCCCATTTCTTCCTGATTCTATCTTGGTAGGTTGTATGTTTCTAGGAATTTATCCATTTCTTCTAGGTTGTCCAATTTGTTGCTATATAACTATTTAAGTAGTCTCTTATGATCCTTTGTGTTTTTGTGGTATCAGTTTTAATGTCACCTCTTTTGTTTATTATCTTATTTGTTTGAGTCCTCTCTTTTTCTTGGTGAGACTATCTAAATATTTCTCTATTTTGTTTATCTTCCCAAAAATCCAATACCTAATTACATTGATCTTTTCTATTGTCTTTTTAGTCTTTATTTCATTTATTTCCATTTTGATCTTGGTTATTTCCTTCCTTCTCCTGAGTTTTGGATTCATGTCTTTTTCTTTTTCTATGTCTTTGAGGTGTAAAGAAGTTAGGTTATTTATTTGAGATCTTTCTAGTGTATTCATATAGGCATTTATTGCTATGAACT
Source organism: Equus asinus (assembly GCF_041296235.1). Taxonomy (NCBI): domain Eukaryota; kingdom Metazoa; phylum Chordata; class Mammalia; order Perissodactyla; family Equidae; genus Equus; species Equus asinus. The sequence goes on from NC_091797.1 coordinate 41,661,424, forward strand.
TTCCTCTTAGAACTGTTTTTGCTACCTCCTATACATTTTGGTACATTGTACTTCCATTTTCAATTGTCTCAAGGTATCTTTGAATTCTCTCTTTATTTCTTCTTTGACCCTTGTGTTGTTCAAGAGCACACTCTCCACATGTTTGTGAATTCTCAAGTTTTCTTTCTGTAATTGATTTCTAGTTTCATACCATTAATATCATTGTGATCAGAAGTGACGCATGATAGGATTTCAATCTTCTTACATTTATTAAGACTTGTTTTGTGGCCTCACATGTGAGCTGTCCTGGAGAACGTTCTGTGCATACTTGGAGCAAAGTGTATTCTGCTGTTTTGGATGGAATGTTCTGTAAATATATCTTAAGACCATTTGATCTAACTAGTCATTTAACTGCAATGTTTCTTTATTGATTTTCTGTTTAAACATCTATCCTTTGATGAAAATGGAGAACTGAATTCCCCTGCTAATGAAGTATCATTGCATTGCTGTCCGTTTTTCCCTTTTGGTCTGATAAAATTTTCTTCACATATTTAAGTGCTCTGATGTTGATTGTATCAACATTCTTAAAAGTAATAGCCTGTTGGTGGATTGACTCCTTGTCTTCATACAATGACTCTTTAGTCTCTTATTACAATCTTTGTCTTCAAGTCTATTTTGTCTGACTTAAGAATAGCTACCCCAGCCTTCTTATCCATTGCGTGGACTATGTTTTTAGTTCCTGTGTTTTCAGTTCTGTACATTCATAAAGGTGAAGTAAGTCTCTTCCAGCAACATATAGTTGGGTCTTTTTGTTTTATCCATTCAGCCACTCTATGTCTTTGGATTAGAGCACTTAATCTGTCTACATTTAAAGTAATTTATGACTGGTATGGACTTATTAACATTTTGTTCATTAATTTCTGGCTGTTTTGTAATTTTTTTCTACCTTCTTGTCTGATTTCCTCTTTTGTGATTTGTTGATTTTTCTGAATTGATATGCTTTGATTCCTTTCTCTTTATTTTTGAATATCTAATATAGGTGTTTGCTTTGCAGTTACCAGGAGGCTCGCATAAAATATATTTCTTATAACAGTGAGTTTTCAATTGATAAGAATTTAAGTTCAAATGCATTCTAAAGTTCAACATTTTTGTTCCCTCTCGCACATGTTTTATGTGTTGATGTTACATTATACATCTTTTTATTTTTTGTAACTATTAACAAATTATTGTATTTATAGTTATATTTACTTCTTTTATCTTTTAAGCTTCATACTGCATTTATAAGTGATTAACTCATCACCGTTACAACATTAGGTTATTCTGAATTTTATTGCTGAGGACACTTGGAGGAAAATTATGTCTTGCTGAAGTTGTAGGGTAAACACTGTGTCCCTCAAGACGAAGCAGTGGAGAAGCTAGATCAGAATCCTCACACTTTCTTTCCAGTTTTAACGACTATAATTGTGCTGGGAAGTCCTCTTCTTCAGCCCCTACTACCATCATACATGTATACACCAATACCTCAGGATTTCTTACAGTTTCTCTATTTATCTTCTCTAAATTTTCTGGGATTTATCTTGGAAGAGAGATTCAGCTTCTTGTTTAGGACCAGACTCTGTTTTTTTGTTCCTTTTGTCCTTTATCTCTTGCTTATATTTTGAGAATTCTAAGTATTGAAAGATATTACTCATATTTATTGCATATTCCATGTCTAAAAATTCAAAAATCCAAAGTCTTTATGAATCTGATTCTGCTCCTTTGTTTATCCCTTGTGCTTACTCATGATATCTTATTTCCTTGTGTGTTGATATGATTTTTGACTGTGAATTGCTCATTCCATTGAAACTTTACCTGTGGGAAGGTGACATATAGCTGTGGTTCTACACATATGATTTGCATTTATTTGTTGATCTACTTAGATGCACTATCAAATACTTTCAAAGCAACACTGAATGAGAAAGGACAATGGAGGATTATTTCTTTTAAATTAAGGGGAAAAACTTCAACCCAGATGTTTTATCCAGTAAAATGGCCATTTAAATAGAGAAGCATGATAAAAACTTCTCAAATATATAAAGCCTCAGAAATCAGACAAGCAAATGCCTACGTTAAAAAGGAACAAACTAAAATAATGTTATGATTGAATCACATCTCAATAGTTAAAAGAGCTCTAAATGAACTAAGCAGTGCCTCTCCCAACCCCACATTTAAAAAACAAAGACCAATGGGGGAAAAATCTTCAAGTTTATACTGTTTAAAGAGAAACACCAAAACATAGGGTTATAAAAAAGATAAAAATAAGAAAATATTCCAGGCCGGTGTTATGATTTTAATATCTAATGTAAAGGAAGAACAGGAATGCTTCTCCACCCGGTTCCAGGGCACCATTCTCTCTGTAGAGTAGACACAGTGAAGATAGCCTTTCTTCTGAAATATCTAAATTGCCACCACCTCAGTAAAGTATTGAACAAGCTATTTCTAGCCTCTGAATTATTCCAAACTCTCAGATCCTCTTCCTCACTGCTTGTCGTCTATCTGAGATAAGCGGAAGGGAAGGTCCACACTTCCTAAGTGAAATGTTATACCACCCTGTACTGCTGCTTCACTTTGGGATTTCTGTATTTATCACTAGATAAATGGATAAAGAGCCCAAGTGTGGAAAAGGAAAGGGAAAAGGGCAGAAACAAAATGAAAGATAGAGAAGACAAATACAGAATGACAAACAAGAACTGAGAGAGACAGTAGATATATACAGAGATTTCAGTTAAAAAGTACAGATACATACAGTAAATGTGAAAACAGAATGAAAATAATAGGGAAAACAATAAAATGATGGGAACAGGGATTCTCAAAAGCTCAAAATGCATTGAAGCAATTACAAGTAAAGTAAACTATAGGGCCAGACTGTACAGATGGCAGGTTGTTTAATTATTCTATATTGAAAAAATATTTCACTGCTTGAAAGGCCCTTCACGTACATGGTCACCTAACACAAAAGATGGGACATATGGAATACAGACATCTATGTTTCCACCAAAAGTCAAGGGTAACGAAATCTGAATACTTTCTATTGAGGACATCCAGTCCCTCACCCCTCTCCTCTGCAGGATGTGACTCTGGAGATTCTCAAGTAAGCAGAGTTTTCATAGACAGTCCCATTGCTTCTATGAAGTTCTTGAAGGATCCTCCCAAACTATTTCATCTTGGAAGGAATTTTCTGGAATCTAGAGAAAATTACATGTAATTAGGCTAGTGGGGAAATGATTATGAGCACTGTAACCCAAGACATGTGGAAAAACCCCCGGATCACATGCTACATTTCCACCATCCATTCCCTCCCACTCCCAAAACAAGCACTTACATTTTCACACACACAAGACATTTGCATTAGAAAGCTTCCAAAATTTAGTTTACTGTGTCTTCTTTGATCATTTGACCAATGAGTGAATCTGTGTTCAGGATGCTGAATACATAGGAAATCTTATAACAATTGGAGCCCATTTCTATCTTAACACATTAAAATTCTATTAACTTTAGTCATTATAGGACTATCCTTATAATTCTTATGTAATTAAATTATGAAAATTATTGACATCTTAAAATTGAAAATTATAAACACAAAACTTATAATCACACTGAGGAAATCTTTGAATGTACAGCATGCTAATTAAAACATTAAGCAAGGTTGATTGTCATTTGTTAGTAATCATTAGCCTCGACCTAGTGAGAGTAAAGGCTTATTAAAAGGAATTTAAAAAGATATTCCATTATTCCTTGGAAAGAGCATAACTTTGAACTCTGAAAATCTAGGTTCACATCTTGATCTTGTTATTTAGAAGCTGTGTCACTTCAAGCAAGGATTTAACCTCCCTGTTCCAGAGTGAGCTCAGCTGTAAAATAAGGATGATATTGTCCCTTAAGGTGTTGTAGTAAACAAATAAGATAAAAAATATGAAAATGCCTTACAAATTGTAAATCATTGTGTAAATGCAAAGAATTATTAGCATTTCTAGCCAAAATCATGCTTTTTCTTCAGTCCATTTCCTCAGATCACCTTCAGTCATGCCATGCTGTTGGCCACTTCCTCCTTGAAACGGTCTTCATTAGCTTTTATAAACTGTTCAACCCTGATGTTCTCACATGTCAATGGCCATTACTTTTATGCTTTTTCGAAACCAAAAGTCCTTTTCCTTAATTCTCTTTTTACCCATTTCCTCTTCAAAATGACGACGGTACTTTGGTGAACCACCAAAGAATTGCCAAAAGTATATCAAGCTCTGAACCCTCTCTCCAAGCAGAATTCTATATTTCCATTGCCATTCCTGACACATCTACTTGAAAATTTACATGTACTCTGGTTCAATAAATCCACTGTTTCCCTCTCCCCAACCAAAAGTAGCTGTTTTAGTTTCCTGTGGCTGCCATAATGAAGTACCACCAACCGGGGTACTTAAAACAACAGAAATTTTTTCTCTCACGCTTCTGGAAACCAGAAGTCCAAAATCAAGCTGTCATCAGGAACACACTCTCTGAAGGTTCTAAAGGAAAATGTGTTCTATGCCTTTCTTTTAGCCTCTGTTGTTGCCAACAATCCTTCTCATTCCTTGGCTTGTACATTTATCTTTGTTCCAATCTTCGCCTCCATCATCATATGGTGTTCTCCCTGTCTGTGTCTTGTCTCTGTTTTCCCTTCCTAGAAGGACACCATCCATATCAGATTAGAGCCCACGTAATCAAGTATGGCATTATCTTAACTTGATTACATATGCAAAGAATCTATTTTCAAATAAGATAATATTCTTAAGTACCAGGGGTTATGACATATATTTTTTGGAGACACAATTCAAACCATAACAGCAGGTTGTCATCTTTAGCCTCTCCATTTTTAACAAAAGAATCAACCAATCTCTCAGTCTTTAAGACTGGAACCCTTTTTGATTTTAATTGAGATAAAATGAAATGTCAAGTTGTATTGGTTTCCAGTGTACAGCATACCGATTCGATACATGTACATACTGCAGAGTGATCACCGCAGTAAATCTAGTTAACATCTATCACCACACACTGTTACAAATTGTTTTTCTAGCATTTGTTGAATTTGGTTGGCTAATATTTTATTGAGAATTTTTGCATCTATTTTCATCAGGGGTATTGGCACATAATTTTCTTTTCTTATAACATTCCCGTCTGGGTTTAGTATCAGGATAATGCTGGCCTCATAAAATGAGGTTGGAAGTATTACTTCCTCTTCTGTTTTTTGAAAAAGTTTGGAAAGCTTCACTCTTCAAATGTTCGGTAGAATTCACCAGTGAAGCCATCTGCTCCTGGACTTTTGTTTGTTGGGAGGTTTTTGATTACTGATTCAATCTTCTTACTAGTAATCAGTCTATTCAGTTTCCCATTTCTTCCTGATTCTATCTTGGAAGGTTGTATGTTTCTAGGAATTTATCCATTTCTTCTAGGTTGTCCAATTTGTTGCTATATAACTATTTAAGTAGTCTCTTATGATCCTTTGTGTTTTTGTGGTATCAGTTTTAATGTCACCTCTTTTGTTTATTATCTTATTTGTTTGAGTCCTCTCTTTTTCTTGGTGAGACTATCTAAATATTTCTCTATTTTGTTTATCTTCCCAAAAATCCAATACCTAATTACATTGATCTTTTCTATTGTCTTTTTAGTCTTTATTTCATTTATTTCCATTTTGATCTTGGTTATTTCCTTCCTTCTCCTGAGTTTTGGATTCATGTCTTTTTCTTTTTCTATGTCTTTGAGGTGTAAAGAAGTTAGGTTATTTATTTGAGATCTTTCTAGTGTATTCATATAGGCATTTATTGCTATGAACTTTCCTCTTAGAACTGTTTTTGCTACCTCCTATACATTTTGGTACATTGTACTTCCATTTTCAATTGTCTCAAGGTATCTTTGAATTCTCTCTTTATTTCTTCTTTGACCCTTGTGTTGTTCAAGAGCACACTCTCCACATGTTTGTGAATTCTCAAGTGTTCTTTCTGTAATTGATTTCTAGTTTCATACCATTAATATCATTGTGATCAGAAGTGACGCATGATAGGATTTCAATCTTCTTACATTTATTAAGACTTGTTTTGTGGCCTCACATGTGAGCTGTCCTGGAGAACGTTCTGTGCATACTTGGAGCAAAGTGTATTCTGCTGTTTTGGATGGAATGTTCTGTAAATATATCTTAAGACCATTTGATCTAACTAGTCATTTAACTGCAATGTTTCTTTATTGATTTTCTGTTTAAACATCTATCCTTTGATGAAAATGGAGAACTGAATTCCCCTGCTAATGAAGTATCATTGCATTGCTGTCCGTTTTTCCCTTTTGGTCTGATAAAATTTTCTTCACATATTTAAGTGCTCTGATGTTGATTGTATCAACATTCTTAAAAGTAATAGCCTGTTGGTGGATTGACTCCTTGTCTTCATACAATGACTCTTTAGTCTCTTATTACAATCTTTGTCTTCAAGTCTATTTTGTCTGACTTAAGAATAGCTACCCCAGCCTTCTTATCCATTGCGTGGACTATGTTTTTAGTTCCTGTGTTTTCAGTTCTGTACATTCATAAAGGTGAAGTAAGTCTCTTCCAGCAACATATAGTTGGGTCTTTTTGTTTTATCCATTCAGCCACTCTATGTCTTTGGATTAGAGCACTTAATCTGTCTACATTTAAAGTAATTTATGACTGGTATGGACTTATTAACATTTTGTTCATTAATTTCTGGCTGTTTTGTAATTTTTTTCTACCTTCTTGTCTGATTTCCTCTTTTGTGATTTGTTGATTTTTCTGAATTGATATGCTTTGATTCCTTTCTCTTTATTTTTGAATATCTAATATAGGTGTTTGCTTTGCAGTTACCAGGAGGCTCGCATAAAATATATTTCTTATAACAGTGAGTTTTCAATTGATAAGAATTTAAGTTCAAATGCATTCTAAAGTTCAACATTTTTGTTCCCTCTCGCACATGTTTTATGTGTTGATGTTACATTATACATCTTTTTATTTTTTGTAACTATTAACAAATTATTGTATTTATAGTTATATTTACTTCTTTTATCTTTTAAGCTTCATACTGCATTTATAAGTGATTAACTCATCACCGTTACAACATTAGGTTATTCTGAATTTTATTGCTGAGGACACTTGGAGGAAAATTATGTCTTGCTGAAGTTGTAGGGTAAACTCTGTGTCCCTCAAGACGAAGCAGTGGAGAAGCTAGATCAGAATCCTCACACTTTCTTTCCAGTTTTAACGACTATAATTGTGCTGGGAAGTCCTCTTCTTCAGCCCCTACTACCATCATACATGTATACACCAATACCTCAGGATTTCTTACAGTTTCTCTATTTATCTTCTCTAAATTTTCTGGGATTTATCTTGGAAGAGAGATTCAGCTTCTTGTTTAGGACCAGACTCTGTTTTTTTGTTCCTTTTGTCCTTTATCTCTTGCTTATATTTTGAGAATTCTAAGTATTGAAAGATATTACTCATATTTATTGCATATTCCATGTCTAAAAATTCAAAAATCCAAAGTCTTTATGAATCTGATTCTGCTCCTTTGTTTATCCCTTGTGCTTACTCATGATATCTTATTTCCTTGTGTGTTGATATGATTTTTGACTGTGAATTGCTCATTCCATTGAAACTTTACCTGTGGGAAGGTGACATATAGCTGTGGTTCTACGCATATGATTTGCATTTATTTGTTGATCTACTTAGATGCACTATCAAATACTTTCAAAGCAACACTGAATGAGAAAGGACAATGGAGGATTATTTCTTTTAAATTAAGGGGAAAAACTTCAACCCAGATGTTTTATCCAGTAAAATGGCCATTTAAATAGAGAAGCATGATAAAAACTTCTCAAATATATAAAGCCTCAGAAATCAGACAAGCAAATGCCTACGTTAAAAAGGAACAAACTAAAATAATGTTATGATTGAATCACATCTCAATAGTTAAAAGAGCTCTAAATGAACTAAGCAGTGCCTCTCCCAACCCCACATTTAAAAAACAAAGACCAATGGGGGAAAAATCTTCAAGTTTATACTGTTTAAAGAGAAACACCAAAACATAGGGTTATAAAAAAGATAAAAATAAGAAAATATTCCAGGCCGGTGTTATGATTTTAATATCTAATGTAAAGGAAGAACAGGAATGCTTCTCCACCCGGTTCCAGGGCACCATTCTCTCTGTAGAGTAGACACAGTGAAGATAGCCTTTCTTCTGAAATATCTAAATTGCCACCACCTCAGTAAAGTATTGAACAAGCTATTTCTAGGCTCTGAATTATTCCAAACTCTCAGATCCTCTTCCTCACTGCTTGTCGTCTATCTGAGATAAGCGGAAGGGAAGGTCCACACTTCCTAAGTGAAATGTTATACCACCCTGTACTGCTGCTTCACTTTGGGATTTCTGTATTTATCACTAGATAAATGGATAAAGAGCCCAAGTGTGGAAAAGGAAAGGGAAAAGGGCAGAAACAAAATGAAAGATAGAGAAGACAAATACAGAATGACAAACAAGAACTGAGAGAGACAGTAGATATATACAGAGATTTCAGTTAAAAAGTACAGATACATACAGTAAATGTGAAAACAGAATGAAAATAATAGGGAAAACAATAAAATGATGGGAACAGGGATTCTCAAAAGCTCAAAATGCATTGAAGCAATTACAAGTAAAGTAAAATATAGGGCCAGACTGTACAGATGGCAGGTTGTTTAATTATTCTATATTGAAAAATATTTCACTGCTTGAAAGGCCCTTCACGTACATGGTCACCTAACACAAAAGATGGGACATATGGAATACAGACATCTATGTTTCCACCAAAAGTCAAGGGTAACGAAATCTGAATACTTTCTATTGAGGACATCCAGTCCCTCACCCCTCTCCTCTGCAGGATGTGACTCTGGAGATTCTCAAGTAAGCAGAGTTTTCATAGACAGTCCCATTGCTTCTATGAAGTTCTTGAAGGATCCTCCCAAACTATTTCATCTTGGAAGGAATTTTCTGGAATCTAGAGAAAATTACATGTAATTAGGCTAGTGGGGAAATGATTATGAGCACTGTAACCCAAGACATGTGGAAAAACCCCCGGATCACATGCTACATTTCCACCATCCATTCCCTCCCACTCCCAAAACAAGCACTTACATTTTCACACACACAAGACATTTGCATTAGAAAGCTTCCAAAATTTAGTTTACTGTGTCTTCTTTGATCATTTGACCAATGAGTGAATCTGTGTTCAGGATGCTGAATACATAGGAAATCTTATAACAATTGGAGCCCATTTCTATCTTAACACATTAAAATTCTATTAACTTTAGTCATTATAGGACTATCCTTATAATTCTTATGTAATTAAATTATGAAAATTATTGACATCTTAAAATTGAAAATTATAAACACAAAACTTATAATCACACTGAGGAAATCTTTGAATGTACAGCATGCTAATTAAAGCATTAAGCAAGGTTGATTGTCATTTGTTAGTAATCATTAGCCTCGACCTAGTGAGAGTAAAGGCTTATTAAAAGGAATTTAAAAAGATATTCCATTATTCCTTGGAAAGAGCATAACTTTGAACTCTGAAAATCTAGGTTCACATCTTGATCTTGTTATTTAGAAGCTGTGTCACTTCAAGCAAGGATTTAACCTCCCTGTTCCAGAGTGAGCTCAGCTGTAAAATAAGGATGATATTGTCCCTTAAGGTGTTGTAGTAAACAAATAAGATAAAAAATATGAAAATGCCTTACAAATTGTAAATCATTGTGTAAATGCAAAGAATTATTAGCATTTCTAGCCAAAATCATGCTTTTTCTTCAGTCCATTTCCTCAGATCACCTTCAGTCATGCCATGCTGTTGGCCACTTCCTCCTTGAAACGGTCTTCATTAGCTTTTATAAACTGTTCAACCCTGATGTTCTCACATGTCAATGGCCATTACTTTTCTGCTTTTTCGAAACCAAAAGTCCTTTTCCTTAATTCTCTTTTTACCCATTTCCTCTTCAAAATGACGACGGTACTTTGGTGAACCACCAAAGAATTGCCAAAAGTATATCAAGCTCTGAACCCTCTCTCCAAGCAGAATTCTATATTTCCATTGCCATTCCTGACACATCTACTTGAAAATTTACATGTACTCTGGTTCAATAAATCCACTGTTTCCCTCTCCCCAACCAAAAGTAGCTGTTTTAGTTTCCTGTGGCTGCCATAATGAAGTACCACCAACCGGGGTACTTAAAACAACAGAAATTTTTTCTCTCACGCTTCTGGAAACCAGAAGTCCAAAATCAAGCTGTCATCAGGAACACACTCTCTGAAGGTTCTAAAGGAAAATGTGTTCTATGCCTTTCTTTTAGCCTCTGTTGTTGCCAACAATCCTTCTCATTCCTTGGCTTGTACATTTATCTTTGTTCCAATCTTCGCCTCCATCATCATATGGTGTTCTCCCTGTCTGTGTCTTGTCTCTGTTTTCCCTTCCTAGAAGGACACCATCCATATCAGATTAGAGCCCACGTAATCAAGTATGGCATTATCTTAACTTGATTACATATGCAAAGAATCTATTTTCAAATAAGATAATATTCTTAAGTACCAGGGGTTATGACATATATTTTTTGGAGACACAATTCAAACCATAACAGCAGGTTGTCATCTTTAGCCTCTCCATTTTTAACAAAAGAATCAACCAATCTCTCAGTCTTTAAGACTGGAACCCTTTTTGATTTTAATTGAGATAAAATGAAATGTCAAGTTGTATTGGTTTCCAGTGTACAGCATACCGATTCGATACATGTACATACTGCAGAGTGATCACCGCAGTAAATCTAGTTAACATCTATCACCACACACTGTTACAAATTGTTTTTCTAGCATTTGTTGAATTTGGTTGGCTAATATTTTATTGAGAATTTTTGCATCTATTTTCATCAGGGGTATTGGCACATAGTTTTCTTTTCTTATAACATTCCCGTCTGGGTTTAGTATCAGGATAATGCTGGCCTCATAAAATGAGGTTGGAAGTATTACTTCCTCTTCTGTTTTTTGAAAAAGTTTGGAAAGCTTCACTCTTCAAATGTTCGGTAGAATTCACCAGTGAAGCCATCTGCTCCTGGACTTTTGTTTGTTGGGAGGTTTTTGATTACTGATTCAATCTTCTTACTAGTAATCAGTCTATTCAGTTTCCCATTTCTTCCTGATTCTATCTTGGTAGGTTGTATGTTTCTAGGAATTTATCCATTTCTTCTAGGTTGTCCAATTTGTTGCTATATAACTATTTAAGTAGTCTCTTATGATCCTTTGTGTTTTTGTGGTATCAGTTTTAATGTCACCTCTTTTGTTTATTATCTTATTTGTTTGAGTCCTCTCTTTTTCTTGGTGAGACTATCTAAATATTTCTCTATTTTGTTTATCTTCCCAAAAATCCAATACCTAATTACATTGATCTTTTCTATTGTCTTTTTAGTCTTTATTTCATTTATTTCCATTTTGATCTTGGTTATTTCCTTCCTTCTCCTGAGTTTTGGATTCATGTCTTTTTCTTTTTCTATGTCTTTGAGGTGTAAAGAAGTTAGGTTATTTATTTGAGATCTTTCTAGTGTATTCATATAGGCATTTATTGCTATGAACTTTCCTCTTAGAACTGTTTTTGCTACCTCCTATACATTTTGGTACATTGTACTTCCATTTTCAATTGTCTCAAGGTATCTTTGAATTCTCTCTTTATTTCTTCTTTGACCCTTGTGTTGTTCAAGAGCACACTCTCCACATGTTTGTGAATTCTCAAGTGTTCTTTCTGTAATTGATTTCTAGTTTCATACCATTAATATCATTGTGATCAGAAGTGACGCATGATAGGATTTCAATCTTCTTACATTTATTAAGACTTGTTTTGTGGCCTCACATGTGAGCTGTCCTGGAGAACGTTCTGTGCATACTTGGAGCAAAGTGTATTCTGCCGTTTTGGATGGAATGTTCTGTAAATATATCTTAAGACCATTTGATCTAACTAGTCATTTAACTGCAATGTTTCTTTATTGATTTTCTGTTTAAACATCTATCCTTTGATGAAAATGGAGAACTGAATTCCCCTGCTAATGAAGTATCATTGCATTGCTGTCCGTTTTTCCCTTTTGGTCTGATAAAATTTTCTTCACATATTTAAGTGCTCTGATGTTGATTGTATCAACATTCTTAAAAGTAATAGCCTGTTGGTGGATTGACTCCTTGTCTTCATACAATGACTTTTTAGTCTCTTATTACAATCTTTGTCTTCAAGTCTATTTTGTCTGACTTAAGAATAGCTACCCCAGCCTTCTTATCCATTGCGTGGACTATGTTTTTAGTTCCTGTGTTTTCAGTTCTGTACATTCATAAAGGTGAAGTAAGTCTCTTCCAGCAACATATAGTTGGGTCTTTTTGTTTTATCCATTCAGCCACTCTATGTCTTTGGATTAGAGCACTTAATCTGTCTACATTTAAAGTAATTTATGACTGGTATGGACTTATTAACATTTTGTTCATTAATTTCTGGCTGTTTTGTAATTTTTTTCTACCTTCTTGTCTGATTTCCTCTTTTGTGATTTGTTGATTTTTCTGAATTGATATGCTTTGATTCCTTTCTCTTTATTTTTGAATATCTAATATAGGTGCTTGCTTTGCAGTTACCAGGAGGCTCGCATAAAATATATTTCTTATAACAGTGAGTTTTCAATTGATAAGAATTTAAGTTCAAATGCATTCTAAAGTTCAACATTTTTGTTCCCTCTCGCACATGTTTTATGTGTTGATGTTACATTATACATCTTTTTATTTTTTGTAACTATTAACAAATTATTGTATTTATAGTTATATTTACTTCTTTTATCTTTTAAGCTTCATACTGCATTTATAAGTGATTAACTCATCACCGTTACAACATTAGGTTATTCTGAATTTTATTGCTGAGGACACTTGGAGGAAAATTATGTCTTGCTGAAGTTGTAGGGTAAACACTGTGTCCCTCAAGACGAAGCAGTGGAGAAGCTAGATCAGAATCCTCACACTTTCTTTCCAGTTTTAACGACTATAATTGTGCTGGGAAGTCCTCTTCTTCAGCCCCTACTACCATCATACATGTATACACCAATACCTCAGGATTTCTTACAGTTTCTCTATTTATCTTCTCTAAATTTTCTGGGATTTATCTTGGAAGAGAGATTCAGCTTCTTGTTTAGGACCAGACTCTGTTTTCTTGTTCCTTTTGTCCTTTATCTCTTGCTTCTATTTTGAGAATTCTAAGTATTGAAAGATATTAGTCATATTTATTGCATATTCCATGTCTAAAAATTCAAAAATCCAAAGTCTTTATGAATCTGATTCTGCTCCTTTGTTTATCCCTTGTGCTTACTCATGATATCTTATTTCCTTGTGTGTTGATATGATTTTTGACTGTGAATTGCTCATTCCATTGAAACTTTACCTGTGGGAAGGTGACATATAGCTGTGGTTCTACGCATATGATTTGCATTTATTTGTTGATCTACTTAGATGCACTATCAAATACTTTCAAAGCAACACTGAATGAGAAAGGACAATGGAGGATTATTTCTTTTAAATTAAGGGGAAAAACTTCAACCCAGATGTTTTATCCCGTAAAATGGCCATTTAAATAGAGACGCATGATAAAAACTTCTCAAATATATAAAGCCTCAGAAATCAGACAAGCAAATGCCTACGTTAAAAAGGAACAAACTAAAATAATGTTATGATTGAATCACATCTCAATAGTTAAAAGAGCTCTAAATGAACTAAGCAGTGCCTCTCCCAACCCCACATTTAAAAAACAAAGACCAATGGGGGAAAAATCTTCAAGTTTATACTGTTTAAAGAGAAACACCAAAACATAGGGTTATAAAAAAGATAAAAATAAGAAAATATTCCAGGCCGGTGTTATGATTTTAATATCTAATGTAAAGGAAAGAACAGGAATGCTTCTCCACCCGGTTCCAGGGCACCATTCTCTCTGTAGAGTAGACACAGTGAAGATAGCCTTTCTTCTGAAATATCTAAATTGCCACCACCTCAGTAAAGTATTGAACAAGCTATTTCTAGGCTCTGAATTATTCCAAACTCTCAGATCCTCTTCCTCACTGCTTGTCGTCTATCTGAGATAAGCGGAAGGGAAGGTCCACACTTCCTAAGTGAAATGTTATACCACCCTGTACTGCTGCTTCACTTTGGGATTTCTGTATTTATCACTAGATAAATGGATAAAGAGCCCAAGTGTGGAAAAGGAAAGGGAAAAGGGCAGAAACAAAATGAAAGATAGAGAAGACAAATACAGAATGACAAACAAGAACTGAGAGAGACAGTAGATATATACAGAGATTTCAGTTAAAAAGTACAGATACATACAGTAAATGTGAAAACAGAATGAAAATAATAGGGAAAACAATAAAATGATGGGAACAGGGATTCTCAAAAGCTCAAAATGCATTGAAGCAATTACAAGTAAAGTAAAATATAGGGCCAGACTGTACAGATGGCAGGTTGTTTAATTATTCTATATTGAAAAATATTTCACTGCTTGAAAGGCCCTTCACGTACATGGTCACCTAACACAAAAGATGGGACATATGGAATACAGACATCTATGTTTCCACCAAAAGTCAAGGGTAACGAAATCTGAATACTTTCTATTGAGGACATCCAGTCCCTCACCCCTCTCCTCTGCAGGATGTGACTCTGGAGATTCTCAAGTAAGCAGAGTTTTCATAGACAGTCCCATTGCTTCTATGAAGTTCTTGAAGGATCCTCCCAAACTATTTCATCTTGGAAGGAATTTTCTGGAATCTAGAGAAAATTACATGTAATTAGGCTAGTGGGGAAATGATTATGAGCACTGTAACCCAAGACATGTGGAAAAACCCCCGGATCACATGCTACATTTCCACCATCCATTCCCTCCCACTCCCAAAACAAGCACTTACATTTTCACACACACAAGACATTTGCATTAGAAAGCTTCCAAAATTTAGTTTACTGTGTCTTCTTTGATCATTTGACCAATGAGTGAATCTGTGTTCAGGATGCTGAATACATAGGAAATCTTATAACAATTGGAGCCCATTTCTATCTTAACACATTAAAATTCTATTAACTTTAGTCATTATAGGACTATCCTTATAATTCTTATGTAATTAAATTATGAAAATTATTGACATCTTAAAATTGAAAATTATAAACACAAAACTTATAATCACACTGAGGAAATCTTTGAATGTACAGCATGCTAATTAAAACATTAAGCAAGGTTGATTGTCATTTCTTAGTAATCATTAGCCTCGACCTAGTGAGAGTAAAGGCTTATTAAAAGGAATTTAAAAAGATATTCCATTATTCCTTGGAAAGAGCATAACTTTGAACTCTGAAAATCTAGGTTCACATCTTGATCTTGTTATTTAGAAGCTGTGTCACTTCAAGCAAGGATTTAACCTCCCTGTTCCAGAGTGAGCTCAGCTGTAAAATAAGGATGATATTGTCCCTTAAGGTGTTGTAGTAAACAAATAAGATAAAAAATATGAAAATGCCTTACAAATTGTAAATCATTGTGTAAATGCAAAGAATTATTAGCATTTCTAGCCAAAATCATGCTTTTTCTTCAGTCCATTTCCTCAGATCACCTTCAGTCATGCCATGCTGTTGGCCACTTCCTCCTTGAAACGGTCTTCATTAGCTTTTATAAACTGTTCAACCCTGATGTTCTCACATGTCAATGGCCATTACTTTTCTGCTTTTTCGAAACCAAAAGTCCTTTTCCTTAATTCTCTTTTTACCCATTTCCTCTTCAAAATGACGACGGTACTTTGGTGAACCACCAAAGAATTGCCAAAAGTATATCAAGCTCTGAACCCTCTCTCCAAGCAGAATTCTATATTTCCATTGCCATTCCTGACACATCTACTTGAAAATTTACATGTACTCTGGTTCAATAAATCCACTGTTTCCCTCTCCCCAACCAAAAGTAGCTGTTTTAGTTTCCTGTGGCTGCCATAATGAAGTACCACCAACCGGGGTACTTAAAACAACAGAAATTTTTTCTCTCACGCTTCTGGAAACCAGAAGTCCAAAATCAAGCTGTCATCAGGAACACACTCTCTGAAGGTTCTAAAGGAAAATGTGTTCTATGCCTTTCTTTTAGCCTCTGTTGTTGCCAACAATCCTTCTCATTCCTTGGCTTGTACATTTATCTTTGTTCCAATCTTCGCCTCCATCATCACATGGTGTTCTCCCTGTCTGTGTCTTGTCTCTGTTTTCCCTTCCTAGAAGGACACCATCCATATCAGATTAGAGCCCACGTAATCAAGTATGGCATTATCTTAACTTGATTACATATGCAAAGAATCTATTTTCAAATAAGATAATATTCTTAAGTACCAGGGGTTATGACATATATTTTTTGGAGACACAATTCAAACCATAACAGCAGGTTGTCATCTTTAGCCTCTCCATTTTTAACAAAAGAATCAACCAATCTCTCAGTCTTTAAGACTGGAACCCTTTTTGATTTTAATTGAGATAAAATGACATGTCAAGTTGTATTGGTTTCCAGTGTACAGCATACCGATTCGATACATGTACATACTGCAGAGTGATCACCGCAGTAAATCTAGTTAACATCTATCACCACACACTGTTACAAATTGTTTTTCTAGCATTTGTTGAATTTGGTTGGCTAATATTTTATTGAGAATTTTTGCATCTATTTTCATCAGGGGTATTGGCACATAATTTTCTTTTCTTATAACATTCCCGTCTGGGTTTAGTATCAGGATAATGCTGGCCTCATAAAATGAGGTTGGAAGTATTACTTCCTCTTCTGTTTTTTGAAAAAGTTTGGAAAGCTTCACTCTTCAAATGTTCGGTAGAATTCACCAGTGAAGCCATCTGCTCCTGGACTTTTGTTTGTTGGGAGGTTTTTGATTACTGATTCAATCTTCTTACTAGTAATCAGTCTATTCAGTTTCCCATTTCTTCCTGATTCTATCTTGGTAGGTTGTATGTTTCTAGGAATTTATCCATTTCTTCTAGGTTGTCCAATTTGTTGCTATATAACTATTTAAGTAGTCTCTTATGATCCTTTGTGTTTTTGTGGTATCAGTTTTAATGTCACCTCTTTTGTTTATCTTATTTGTTTCAGTCCTCTCTTTTTCTTGGTGAGACTATCTAAATATTTCTCTATTTTGTTTATCTTCCCAAAAATCCAATACCTAATTACATTGATCTTTTCTATTGTCTTTTTAGTCTTTATTTCATTTATTTCCATTTTGATCTTGGTTATTTCCTTCCTTCTCCTGAGTTTTGGATTCATGTCTTTTTCTTTTTCTATGTCTTTGAGGTGTAAAGAAGTTAGGTTATTTATTTGAGATCTTTCTAGTGTATTCATATAGGCATTTATTGCTATGAACTTTCCTCTTAGAACTGTTTTTGCTACCTCCTATACATTTTGGTACATTGTACTTCCATTTTCAATTGTCTCAAGGTATCTTTGAATTCTCTCTTTATTTCTTCTTTGACCCTTGTGTTGTTCAAGAGCACACTCTCCACATGTTTGTGAATTCTCAAGTTTTCTTTCTGTAATTGATTTCTAGTTTCATACCATTAATATCATTGTGATCAGAAGTGACGCATGATAGGATTTCAATCTTCTTACATTCATTAAGACTTGTTTTGTGGCCTCACATGTGAGCTGTCCTGGAGAACGTTCTGTGCATACTTGGAGCAAAGTGTATTCTGCTGTTTTGGATGGAATGTTCTGTAAATATATCTTAAGACCATTTGATCTAACTAGTCATTTAACTGCAATGTTTCTTTATTGATTTTCTGTTTAAACATCTATCCTTTGATGAAAATGGAGAACTGAATTCCCCTGCTAATGAAGTATCATTGCATTGCTGTCCGTTTTTCCCTTTTGGTCTGATAAAATTTTCTTCACATATTTAAGTGCTCTGATGTTGATTGTATCAACATTCTTAAAAGTAATAGCCTGTTGGTGGATTGACTCCTTGTCTTCATACAATGACTTTTTAGTCTCTTATTACAATCTTTGTCTTCAAGTCTATTTTGTCTGACTTAAGAATAGCTACCCCAGCCTTCTTATCCATTGCGTGGACTATGTTTTTAGTTCCTGTGTTTTCAGTTCTGTACATTCATAAAGGTGAAGTAAGTCTCTTCCAGCAACATATAGTTGGGTCTTTTTGTTTTATCCATTCAGCCACTCTATGTCTTTGGATTAGAGCACTTAATCTGTCTACATTTAAAGTAATTTATGACTGGTATGGACTTATTCACATTTTGTTCATTAATTTCTGGCTGTTTTGTAATTTTTTTCTACCTTCTTGTCTGATTTCCTCTTTTGTGATTTGTTGATTTTTCTGAATTGATATGCTTTGATTCCTTTCTCTTTATTTTTGAATATCTAATATAGGTGTTTGCTTTGCAGTTACCAGGAGGCTCGCATAAAATATATTTTTTATAACAGTGAGTTTTCAATTGATAAGAATTTAAGTTCAAATGCATTCTAAAGTTCAACATTTTTGTTCCCTCTCGCACATGTTTTATGTGTTGATGTTACATTATACATCTTTTTATTTTTTGTAACTATTAACAAATTATTGTATTTATAGTTATATTTACTTCTTTTATCTTTTAAGCTTCATACTGCATTTATAAGTGATTAACTCATCACCGTTACAACATTAGGTTATTCTGAATTTTATTGCTGAGGACACTTGGAGGAAAATTATGTCTTGCTGAAGTTGTAGGGTAAACACTGTGTCCCTCAAGACGAAGCAGTGGAGAAGCTAGATCAGAATCCTCACACTTTCTTTCCAGTTTTAACGACTATAATTGTGCTGGGAAGTCCTCTTCTTCAGCCCCTACTACCATCATACATGTAGACACCAATACCTCAGGATTTCTTACAGTTTCTCTATTTATCTTCTCTAAATTTTCTGGGATTTATCTTGGAAGAGAGAGTCAGTGTTCATCATAATTCAGCTTCTTGTTTAGGACCAGACTCTGTTTTCTTGTTCCTTTTGTCCTTTATCTCTTGCTTCTATTTTGAGAATTCTAAGTATTGAAAGATATTAGTCATATTTATTGCATATTCCATGTCTAAAAATTCAAAAATCCAAAGTCTTTATGAATCTGATTCTGCTCCTTTGTTTATCCCTTGTGCTTACTCATGATATCTTATTTCCTTGTGTGTTGATATGATTTTTGACTGTGAATTGCTCATTCCATTGAAACTTTACCTGTGGGAAGGTGACATATAGCTGTGGTTCTACGCATATGATTTGCATTTATTTGTTGATCTACTTAGATGCACTATCAAATACTTTCAAAGCAACACTGAATGAGAAAGGACAATGGAGGATTATTTCTTTTAAATTAAGGGGAAAAACTTCAACCCAGATGTTTTATCCAGTAAAATGGCCATTTAAATAGAGACGCATGATAAAAACTTCTCAAATATATAAAGCCTCAGAAATCAGACAAGCAAATGCCTATGTTAAAAAGGAACAAACTAAAATAATGTTATGATTGAATCACATCTCAATAGTTAAAAGAGCTCTAAATGAACTAAGCAGTGCCTCTCCCAACCCCACATTTAAAAAACAAAGACCAATGGGGGAAAAATCTTCAAGTTTATACTGTTTAAAGAGAAACACCAAAACATAGGGTTATAAAAAAGATAAAAATAAGAAAATATTCCAGGCCGGTGTTATGATTTTAATATCTAATGTAAAGGAAAGAACAGGAATGCTTCTCCACCCGGTTCCAGGGCACCATTCTCTCTGTAGAGTAGACACAGTGAAGATAGCCTTTCTTCTGAAATATCTAAATTGCCACCACCTCAGTAAAGTATTGAACAAGCTATTTCTAGGCTCTGAATTATTCCAAACTCTCAGATCCTCTTCCTCACTGCTTGTCGTCTATCTGAGATAAGCGGAAGGGAAGGTCCACACTTCCTAAGTGAAATGTTATACCACCCTGTACTGCTGCTTCACTTTGGGATTTCTGTATTTATCACTAGATAAATGGATAAAGAGCCCAAGTGTGGAAAAGGAAAGGGAAAAGGGCAGAAACAAAATGAAAGATAGAGAAGACAAATACAGAATGACAAACAAGAACTGAGAGAGACAGTAGATATATACAGAGATTTCAGTTAAAAAGTACAGATACATACAGTAAATGTGAAAACAGAATGAAAATAATAGGGAAAACAATAAAATGATGGGAACAGGGATTCTCAAAAGCTCAAAATGCATTGAAGCAATTACAAGTAAAGTAAAATATAGGGCCAGACTGTACAGATGGCAGGTTGTTTAATTATTCTATATTGAAAAATATTTCACTGCTTGAAAGGCCCTTCACGTACATGGTCACCTAACACAAAAGATGGGACATATGGAATACAGACATCTATGTTTCCACCAAAAGTCAAGGGTAACGAAATCTGAATACTTTCTATTGAGGACATCCAGTCCCTCACCCCTCTCCTCTGCAGGATGTGACTCTGGAGATTCTCAAGTAAGCAGAGTTTTCATAGACAGTCCCATTGCTTCTATGAAGTTCTTGAAGGATCCTCCCAAACTATTTCATCTTGGAAGGAATTTTCTGGAATCTAGAGAAAATTACATGTAATTAGGCTAGTGGGGAAATGATTATGAGCTCTGTAACCCAAGACATGTGGAAAAACCCCCGGATCACATGCTACATTTCCACCATCCATTCCCTCCCACTCCCAAAACAAGCACTTACATTTTCACACACACAAGACATTTGCATTAGAAAGCTTCCAAAATTTAGTTTACTGTGTCTTCTTTGATCATTTGACCAATGAGTGAATCTGTGTTCAGGATGCTGAATACATAGGAAATCTTATAACAATTGGAGCCCATTTCTATCTTAACACATTAAAATTCTATTAACTTTAGTCATTATAGGACTATCCTTATAATTCTTATGTAATTAAATTATGAAAATTATTGACATCTTAAAATTGAAAATTATAAACACAAAACTTATAATCACACTGAGGAAATCTTTGAATGTACAGCATGCTAATTAAAGCATTAAGCAAGGTTGATTGTCATTTGTTAGTAATCATTAGCCTCGACCTAGTGAGAGTAAAGGCTTATTAAAAGGAATTTAAAAAGATATTCCATTATTCCTTGGAAAGAGCATAACTTTGAACTCTGAAAATCTAGGTTCACATCTTGATCTTGTTATTTAGAAGCTGTGTCACTTCAAGCAAGGATTTAACCTCCCTGTTCCAGAGTGAGCTCAGCTGTAAAATAAGGATGATATTGTCCCTTAAGGTGTTGTAGTAAACAAATAAGATAAAAAATATGAAAATGCCTTACAAATTGTAAATCATTGTGTAAATGCAAAGAATTATTAGCATTTCTAGCCAAAATCATGCTTTTTCTTCAGTCCATTTCCTCAGATCACCTTCAGTCATGCCATGCTGTTGGCCACTTCCTCCTTGAAACGGTCTTCATTAGCTTTTATAAACTGTTCAACCCTGATGTTCTCACATGTCAATGGCCATTACTTTTCTGCTTTTTCGAAACCAAAAGTCCTTTTCCTTAATTCTCTTTTTACCCATTTCCTCTTCAAAATGACGACGGTACTTTGGTGAACCACCAAAGAATTGCCAAAAGTATATCAAGCTCTGAACCCTCTCTCCAAGCAGAATTCTATATTTCCATTGCCATTCCTGACACATCTACTTGAAAATTTACATGTACTCTGGTTCAATAAATCCACTGTTTCCCTCTCCCCAACCAAAAGTAGCTGTTTTAGTTTCCTGTGGCTGCCATAATGAAGTACCACCAACCGGGGTACTTAAAACAACAGAAATTTTTTCTCTCACGCTTCTGGAAACCAGAAGTCCAAAATCAAGCTGTCATCAGGAACACACTCTCTGAAGGTTCTAAAGGAAAATGTGTTCTATGCCTTTCTTTTAGCCTCTGTTGTTGCCAACAATCCTTCTCATTCCTTGGCTTGTACATTTATCTTTGTTCCAATCTTCGCCTCCATCATCATATGGTGTTCTCCCTGTCTGTGTCTTGTCTCTGTTTTCCCTTCCTAGAAGGACACCATCCATATCAGATTAGAGCCCACGTAATCAAGTATGGCATTATCTTAACTTGATTACATATGCAAAGAATCTATTTTCAAATAAGATAATATTCTTAAGTACCAGGGGTTATGACATATATTTTTTGGAGACACAATTCAAACCATAACAGCAGGTTGTCATCTTTAGCCTCTCCATTTTTAACAAAAGAATCAACCAATCTCTCAGTCTTTAAGACTGGAACCCTTTTTGATTTTAATTGAGATAAAATGACATGTCAAGTTGTATTGGTTTCCAGTGTACAGCATACCGATTCGATACATGTACATACTGCAGAGTGATCACCGCAGTAAATCTAGTTAACATCTATCACCACACACTGTTACAAATTGTTTTTCTAGCATTTGTTGAATTTGGTTGGCTAATATTTTATTGAGAATTTTTGCATCTATTTTCATCAGGGGTATTGGCACATAATTTTCTTTTCTTATAACATTCCCGTCTGGGTTTAGTATCAGGATAATGCTGGCCTCATAAAATGAGGTTGGAAGTATTACTTCCTCTTCTGTTTTTTGAAAAAGTTTGGAAAGCTTCACTCTTCAAATGTTCGGTAGAATTCACCAGTGAAGCCATCTGCTCCTGGACTTTTGTTTGTTGGGAGGTTTTTGATTACTGATTCAATCTTCTTACTAGTAATCAGTCTATTCAGTTTCCCATTTCTTCCTGATTCTATCTTGGTAGGTTGTATGTTTCTAGGAATTTATCCATTTCTTCTAGGTTGTCCAATTTGTTGCTATATAACTATTTAAGTAGTCTCTTATGATCCTTTGTGTTTTTGTGGTATCAGTTTTAATGTCACCTCTTTTGTTTATTATCTTATTTGTTTGAGTCCTCTCTTTTTCTTGGTGAGACTATCTAAATATTTCTCTATTTTGTTTATCTTCCCAAAAATCCAATACCTAATTACATTGATCTTTTCTATTGTCTTTTTAGTCTTTATTTCATTTATTTCCATTTTGATCTTGGTTATTTCCTTCCTTCTCCTGAGTTTTGGATTCATGTCTTTTTCTTTTTCTATGTCTTTGAGGTGTAAAGAAGTTAGGTTATTTATTTGAGATCTTTCTAGTGTATTCATATAGGCATTTATTGCTATGAACTTTCCTCTTAGAACTGTTTTTGCTACCTCCTATACATTTTGGTACATTGTACTTCCATTTTCAATTGTCTCAAGGTATCTTTGAATTCTCTCTTTATTTCTTCTTTGACCCTTGTGTTGTTCAAGAGCACACTCTCCACATGTTTGTGAATTCTCAAGTTTTCTTTCTGTAATTGATTTCTAGTTTCATACCATTAATATCATTGTGATCAGAAGTGACGCATGATAGGATTTCAATCTTCTTACATTCATTAAGACTTGTTTTGTGGCCTCACATGTGAGCTGTCCTGGAGAACGTTCTGTGCATACTTGGAGCAAAGTGTATTCTGCTGTTTTGGATGGAATGTTCTGTAAATATATCTTAAGACCATTTGATCTAACTAGTCATTTAACTGCAATGTTTCTTTATTGATTTTCTGTTTAAACATCTATCCTTTGATGAAAATGGAGAACTGAATTCCCCTGCTAATGAAGTATCATTGCATTGCTGTCCGTTTTTCCCTTTTGGTCTGATAAAATTTTCTTCACATATTTAAGTGCTCTGATGTTGATTGTATCAACATTCTTAAAAGTAATAGCCTGTTGGTGGATTGACTCCTTGTCTTCATACAATGACTTTTTAGTCTCTTATTACAATCTTTGTCTTCAAGTCTATTTTGTCTGACTTAAGAATAGCTACCCCAGCCTTCTTATCCATTGCGTGGACTATGTTTTTAGTTCCTGTGTTTTCAGTTCTGTACATTCATAAAGGTGAAGTAAGTCTCTTCCAGCAACATATAGTTGGGTCTTTTTGTTTTATCCATTCAGCCACTCTATGTCTTTGGATTAGAGCACTTAATCTGTCTACATTTAAAGTAATTTATGACTGGTATGGACTTATTCACATTTTGTTCATTAATTTCTGGCTGTTTTGTAATTTTTTTCTACCTTCTTGTCTGATTTCCTCTTTTGTGATTTGTTGATTTTTCTGAATTGATATGCTTTGATTCCTTTCTCTTTATTTTTGAATATCTAATATAGGTGTTTGCTTTGCAGTTACCAGGAGGCTCGCATAAAATATATTTTTTATAACAGTGAGTTTTCAATTGATAAGAATTTAAGTTCAAATGCATTCTAAAGTTCAACATTTTTGTTCCCTCTCGCACATGTTTTATGTGTTGATGTTACATTATACATCTTTTTATTTTTTGTAACTATTAACAAATTATTGTATTTATAGTTATATTTACTTCTTTTATCTTTTAAGCTTCATACTGCATTTATAAGTGATTAACTCATCACCGTTACAACATTAGGTTATTCTGAATTTTATTGCTGAGGACACTTGGAGGAAAATTATGTCTTGCTGAAGTTGTAGGGTAAACACTGTGTCCCTCAAGACGAAGCAGTGGAGAAGCTAGATCAGAATCCTCACACTTTCTTTCCAGTTTTAACGACTACAATTGTGCTGGGAAGTCCTCTTCTTCAGCCCCTACTACCATCATACATGTAGACACCAATACCTCAGGATTTCTTACAGTTTCTCTATTTATCTTCTCTAAATTTTCTGGGATTTATCTTGGAAGAGAGATTCAGCTTCTTGTTTAGGACCAGACTCTGTTTTTTTGTTCCTTTTGTCCTTTATCTCTTGCTTCTATTTTGAGAATTCTAAGTATTGAAAGATATTAGTCATATTTATTGCATATTCCATGTCTAAAAATTCAAAAATCCAAAGTCTTTATGAATCTGATTCTGCTCCTTTGTTTATCCCTTGTGCTTACTCATGATATCTTATTTCCTTGTGTGTTGATATGATTTTTGACTGTGAATT
Source organism: Equus asinus (assembly GCF_041296235.1). Taxonomy (NCBI): domain Eukaryota; kingdom Metazoa; phylum Chordata; class Mammalia; order Perissodactyla; family Equidae; genus Equus; species Equus asinus. Next base: position 41,686,533 of record NC_091797.1, read on the forward strand.
GCTCATTCCATTGAAACTTTACCTGTGGGAAGGTGACATATAGCTGTGGTTCTACACTTATGATTTGCATTTATTTGTTGATCTACTTAGATGCACTATCAAATACTTTCAAAGCAACACTGAATGAGAAAGGACAATGGAGGATTATTTCTTTTAAATTAAGGGGAAAAACTTCAACCCAGATGTTTTATCCAGTAAAATGGCCATTTAAATAGAGAAGCATGATAAAAACTTCTCAAATATATAAAGCCTCAGAAATCAGACAAGCAAATGCCTACGTTAAAAAGGAACAAACTAAAATAATGTTATGATTGAATCACATCTCAATAGTTAAAAGAGCTCTAAATGAACTAAGCAGTGCCTCTCCCAACCCCACATTTAAAAAACAAAGACCAATGGGGGAAAAATCTTCAAGTTTATACTGTTTAAAGAGAAACACCAAAACATAGGGTTATAAAAAAGATAAAAATAAGAAAATATTCCAGGCCGGTGTTATGATTTTAATATCTAATGTAAAGGAAAGAACAGGAATGCTTCTCCACCCGGTTCCAGGGCACCATTCTCTCTGTAGAGTAGACACAGTGAAGATAGCCTTTCTTCTGAAATATCTAAATTGCCACCACCTCAGTAAAGTATTGAACAAGCTATTTCTAGGCTCTGAATTATTCCAAACTCTCAGATCCTCTTCCTCACTGCTTGTCGTCTATCTGAGATAAGCGGAAGGGAAGGTCCACACTTCCTAAGTGAAATGTTATACCACCCTGTACTGCTGCTTCACTTTGGGATTTCTGTATTTATCACTAGATAAATGGATAAAGAGCCCAAGTGTGGAAAAGGAAAGGGAAAAGGGCAGAAACAAAATGAAAGATAGAGAAGACAAATACAGAATGACAAACAAGAACTGAGAGAGACAGTAGATATATACAGAGATTTCAGTTAAAAAGTACAGATACATACAGTAAATGTGAAAACAGAATGAAAATAATAGGGAAAACAATAAAATGATGGGAACAGGGATTCTCAAAAGCTCAAAATGCATTGAAGCAATTACAAGTAAAGTAAACTATAGGGCCAGACTGTACAGATGGCAGGTTGTTTAATTATTCTATATTGAAAAAATATTTCACTGCTTGAAAGGCCCTTCACGTACATGGTCACCTAACACAAAAGATGGGACATATGGAATACAGACATCTATGTTTCCACCAAAAGTCAAGGGTAACGAAATCTGAATACTTTCTATTGAGGACATCCAGTCCCTCACCCCTCTCCTCTGCAGGATGTGACTCTGGAGATTCTCAAGTAAGCAGAGTTTTCATAGACAGTCCCATTGCTTCTATGAAGTTCTTGAAGGATCCTCCCAAACTATTTCATCTTGGAAGGAATTTTCTGGAATCTAGAGAAAATTACATGTAATTAGGCTAGTGGGGAAATGATTATGAGCACTGTAACCCAAGACATGTGGAAAAACCCCCGGATCACATGCTACATTTCCACCATCCATTCCCTCCCACTCCCAAAACAAGCACTTACATTTTCACACACACAAGACATTTGCATTAGAAAGCTTCCAAAATTTAGTTTACTGTGTCTTCTTTGATCATTTGACCAATGAGTGAATCTGTGTTCAGGATGCTGAATACATAGGAAATCTTATAACAATTGGAGCCCATTTCTATCTTAACACATTAAAATTCTATTAACTTTAGTCATTATAGGACTATCCTTATAATTCTTATGTAATTAAATTATGAAAATTATTGACATCTTAAAATTGAAAATTATAAACACAAAACTTATAATCACACTGAGGAAATCTTTGAATGTACAGCATGCTAATTAAAGCATTAAGCAAGGTTGATTGTCATTTGTTAGTAATCATTAGCCTCGACCTAGTGAGAGTAAAGGCTTATTAAAAGGAATTTAAAAAGATATTCCATTATTCCTTGGAAAGAGCATAACTTTGAACTCTGAAAATCTAGGTTCACATCTTGATCTTGTTATTTAGAAGCTGTGTCACTTCAAGCAAGGATTTAACCTCCCTGTTCCAGAGTGAGCTCAGCTGTAAAATAAGGATGATATTGTCCCTTAAGGTGTTGTAGTAAACAAATAAGATAAAAAATATGAAAATGCCTTACAAATTGTAAATCATTGTGTAAATGCAAAGAATTATTAGCATTTCTAGCCAAAATCATGCTTTTTCTTCAGTCCATTTCCTCAGATCACCTTCAGTCATGCCATGCTGTTGGCCACTTCCTCCTTGAAACGGTCTTCATTAGCTTTTATAAACTGTTCAACCCTGATGTTCTCACATGTCAATGGCCATTACTTTTCTGCTTTTTCGAAACCAAAAGTCCTTTTCCTTAATTCTCTTTTTACCCATTTCCTCTTCAAAATGACGACGGTACTTTGGTGAACCACCAAAGAATTGCCAAAAGTATATCAAGCTCTGAACCCTCTCTCCAAGCAGAATTCTATATTTCCATTGCCATTCCTGACACATCTACTTGAAAATTTACATGTACTCTGGTTCAATAAATCCACTGTTTCCCTCTCCCCAACCAAAAGTAGCTGTTTTAGTTTCCTGTGGCTGCCATAATGAAGTACCACCAACCGGGGTACTTAAAACAACAGAAATTTTTTCTCTCACGCTTCTGGAAACCAGAAGTCCAAAATCAAGCTGTCATCAGGAACACACTCTCTGAAGGTTCTAAAGGAAAATGTGTTCTATGCCTTTCTTTTAGCCTCTGTTGTTGCCAACAATCCTTCTCATTCCTTGGCTTGTACATTTATCTTTGTTCCAATCTTCGCCTCCATCATCATATGGTGTTCTCCCTGTCTGTGTCTTGTCTCTGTTTTCCCTTCCTAGAAGGACACCATCCATATCAGATTAGAGCCCACGTAATCAAGTATGGCATTATCTTAACTTGATTACATATGCAAAGAATCTATTTTCAAATAAGATAATATTCTTAAGTACCAGGGGTTATGACATATATTTTTTGGAGACACAATTCAAACCATAACAGCAGGTTGTCATCTTTAGCCTCTCCATTTTTAACAAAAGAATCAACCAATCTCTCAGTCTTTAAGACTGGAACCCTTTTTGATTTTAATTGAGATAAAATGACATGTCAAGTTGTATTGGTTTCCAGTGTACAGCATACCGATTCGATACATGTACATACTGCAGAGTGATCACCGCAGTAAATCTAGTTAACATCTATCACCACACACTGTTACAAATTGTTTTTCTAGCATTTGTTGAATTTGGTTGGCTAATATTTTATTGAGAATTTTTGCATCTATTTTCATCAGGGGTATTGGCACATAATTTTCTTTTCTTATAACATTCCCGTCTGGGTTTAGTATCAGGATAATGCTGGCCTCATAAAATGAGGTTGGAAGTATTACTTCCTCTTCTGTTTTTTGAAAAAGTTTGGAAAGCTTCACTCTTCAAATGTTCGGTAGAATTCACCAGTGAAGCCATCTGCTCCTGGACTTTTGTTTGTTGGGAGGTTTTTGATTACTGATTCAATCTTCTTACTAGTAATCAGTCTATTCAGTTTCCCATTTCTTCCTGATTCTATCTTGGTAGGTTGTATGTTTCTAGGAATTTATCCATTTCTTCTAGGTTGTCCAATTTGTTGCTATATAACTATTTAAGTAGTCTCTTATGATCCTTTGTGTTTTTGTGGTATCAGTTTTAATGTCACCTCTTTTGTTTATTATCTTATTTGTTTGAGTCCTCTCTTTTTCTTGGTGAGACTATCTAAATATTTCTCTATTTTGTTTATCTTCCCAAAAATCCAATACCTAATTACATTGATCTTTTCTATTGTCTTTTTAGTCTTTATTTCATTTATTTCCATTTTGATCTTGGTTATTTCCTTCCTTCTCCTGAGTTTTGGATTCATGTCTTTTTCTTTTTCTATGTCTTTGAGGTGTAAAGAAGTTAGGTTATTTATTTGAGATCTTTCTAGTGTATTCATATAGGCATTTATTGCTATGAACTTTCCTCTTAGAACTGTTTTTGCTACCTCCTATACATTTTGGTACATTGTACTTCCATTTTCAATTGTCTCAAGGTATCTTTGAATTCTCTCTTTATTTCTTCTTTGACCCTTGTGTTGTTCAAGAGCACACTCTCCACATGTTTGTGAATTCTCAAGTTTTCTTTCTGTAATTGATTTCTAGTTTCATACCATTAATATCATTGTGATCAGAAGTGACGCATGATAGGATTTCAATCTTCTTACATTCATTAAGACTTGTTTTGTGGCCTCACATGTGAGCTGTCCTGGAGAACGTTCTGTGCATACTTGGAGCAAAGTGTATTCTGCTGTTTTGGATGGAATGTTCTGTAAATATATCTTAAGACCATTTGATCTAACTAGTCATTTAACTGCAATGTTTCTTTATTGATTTTCTGTTTAAACATCTATCCTTTGATGAAAATGGAGAACTGAATTCCCCTGCTAATGAAGTATCATTGCATTGCTGTCCGTTTTTCCCTTTTGGTCTGATAAAATTTTCTTCACATATTTAAGTGCTCTGATGTTGATTGTATCAACATTCTTAAAAGTAATAGCCTGTTGGTGGATTGACTCCTTGTCTTCATACAATGACTTTTTAGTCTCTTATTACAATCTTTGTCTTCAAGTCTATTTTGTCTGACTTAAGAATAGCTACCCCAGCCTTCTTATCCATTGCGTGGACTATGTTTTTAGTTCCTGTGTTTTCAGTTCTGTACATTCATAAAGGTGAAGTAAGTCTCTTCCAGCAACATATAGTTGGGTCTTTTTGTTTTATCCATTCAGCCACTCTATGTCTTTGGATTAGAGCACTTAATCTGTCTACATTTAAAGTAATTTATGACTGGTATGGACTTATTCACATTTTGTTCATTAATTTCTGGCTGTTTTGTAATTTTTTTCTACCTTCTTGTCTGATTTCCTCTTTTGTGATTTGTTGATTTTTCTGAATTGATATGCTTTGATTCCTTTCTCTTTATTTTTGAATATCTAATATAGGTGTTTGCTTTGCAGTTACCAGGAGGCTCGCATAAAATATATTTTTTATAACAGTGAGTTTTCAATTGATAAGAATTTAAGTTCAAATGCATTCTAAAGTTCAACATTTTTGTTCCCTCTCGCACATGTTTTATGTGTTGATGTTACATTATACATCTTTTTATTTTTTGTAACTATTAACAAATTATTGTATTTATAGTTATATTTACTTCTTTTATCTTTTAAGCTTCATACTGCATTTATAAGTGATTAACTCATCACCGTTACAACATTAGGTTATTCTGAATTTTATTGCTGAGGACACTTGGAGGAAAATTATGTCTTGCTGAAGTTGTAGGGTAAACACTGTGTCCCTCAAGACGAAGCAGTGGAGAAGCTAGATCAGAATCCTCACACTTTCTTTCCAGTTTTAACGACTACAATTGTGCTGGGAAGTCCTCTTCTTCAGCCCCTACTACCATCATACATGTAGACACCAATACCTCAGGATTTCTTACAGTTTCTCTATTTATCTTCTCTAAATTTTCTGGGATTTATCTTGGAAGAGAGATTCAGCTTCTTGTTTAGGACCAGACTCTGTTTTTTTGTTCCTTTTGTCCTTTATCTCTTGCTTCTATTTTGAGAATTCTAAGTATTGAAAGATATTAGTCATATTTATTGCATATTCCATGTCTAAAAATTCAAAAATCCAAAGTCTTTATGAATCTGATTCTGCTCCTTTGTTTATCCCTTGTGCTTACTCATGATATCTTATTTCCTTGTGTGTTGATATGATTTTTGACTGTGAATTGCTCATTCCATTGAAACTTTACCTGTGGGAAGGTGACATATAGCTGTGGTTCTACACTTATGATTTGCATTTATTTGTTGATCTACTTAGATGCACTATCAAATACTTTCAAAGCAACACTGAATGAGAAAGGACAATGGAGGATTATTTCTTTTAAATTAAGGGGAAAAACTTCAACCCAGATGTTTTATCCAGTAAAATGGCCATTTAAATAGAGAAGCATGATAAAAACTTCTCAAATATATAAAGCCTCAGAAATCAGACAAGCAAATGCCTACGTTAAAAAGGAACAAACTAAAATAATGTTATGATTGAATCACATCTCAATAGTTAAAAGAGCTCTAAATGAACTAAGCAGTGCCTCTCCCAACCCCACATTTAAAAAACAAAGACCAATGGGGGAAAAATCTTCAAGTTTATACTGTTTAAAGAGAAACACCAAAACATAGGGTTATAAAAAAGATAAAAATAAGAAAATATTCCAGGCCGGTGTTATGATTTTAATATCTAATGTAAAGGAAAGAACAGGAATGCTTCTCCACCCGGTTCCAGGGCACCATTCTCTCTGTAGAGTAGACACAGTGAAGATAGCCTTTCTTCTGAAATATCTAAATTGCCACCACCTCAGTAAAGTATTGAACAAGCTATTTCTAGGCTCTGAATTATTCCAAACTCTCAGATCCTCTTCCTCACTGCTTGTCGTCTATCTGAGATAAGCGGAAGGGAAGGTCCACACTTCCTAAGTGAAATGTTATACCACCCTGTACTGCTGCTTCACTTTGGGATTTCTGTATTTATCACTAGATAAATGGATAAAGAGCCCAAGTGTGGAAAAGGAAAGGGAAAAGGGCAGAAACAAAATGAAAGATAGAGAAGACAAATACAGAATGACAAACAAGAACTGAGAGAGACAGTAGATATATACAGAGATTTCAGTTAAAAAGTACAGATACATACAGTAAATGTGAAAACAGAATGAAAATAATAGGGAAAACAATAAAATGATGGGAACAGGGATTCTCAAAAGCTCAAAATGCATTGAAGCAATTACAAGTAAAGTAAACTATAGGGCCAGACTGTACAGATGGCAGGTTGTTTAATTATTCTATATTGAAAAAATATTTCACTGCTTGAAAGGCCCTTCACGTACATGGTCACCTAACACAAAAGATGGGACATATGGAATACAGACATCTATGTTTCCACCAAAAGTCAAGGGTAACGAAATCTGAATACTTTCTATTGAGGACATCCAGTCCCTCACCCCTCTCCTCTGCAGGATGTGACTCTGGAGATTCTCAAGTAAGCAGAGTTTTCATAGACAGTCCCATTGCTTCTATGAAGTTCTTGAAGGATCCTCCCAAACTATTTCATCTTGGAAGGAATTTTCTGGAATCTAGAGAAAATTACATGTAATTAGGCTAGTGGGGAAATGATTATGAGCACTGTAACCCAAGACATGTGGAAAAACCCCCGGATCACATGCTACATTTCCACCATCCATTCCCTCCCACTCCCAAAACAAGCACTTACATTTTCACACACACAAGACATTTGCATTAGAAAGCTTCCAAAATTTAGTTTACTGTGTCTTCTTTGATCATTTGACCAATGAGTGAATCTGTGTTCAGGATGCTGAATACATAGGAAATCTTATAACAATTGGAGCCCATTTCTATCTTAACACATTAAAATTCTATTAACTTTAGTCATTATAGGACTATCCTTATAATTCTTATGTAATTAAATTATGAAAATTATTGACATCTTAAAATTGAAAATTATAAACACAAAACTTATAATCACACTGAGGAAATCTTTGAATGTACAGCATGCTAATTAAAACATTAAGCAAGGTTGATTGTCATTTCTTAGTAATCATTAGCCTCGACCTAGTGAGAGTAAAGGCTTATTAAAAGGAATTTAAAAAGATATTCCATTATTCCTTGGAAAGAGCATAACTTTGAACTCTGAAAATCTAGGTTCACATCTTGATCTTGTTATTTAGAAGCTGTGTCACTTCAAGCAAGGATTTAACCTCCCTGTTCCAGAGTGAGCTCAGCTGTAAAATAAGGATGATATTGTCCCTTAAGGTGTTGTAGTAAACAAATAAGATAAAAAATATGAAAATGCCTTACAAATTGTAAATCATTGTGTAAATGCAAAGAATTATTAGCATTTCTAGCCAAAATCATGCTTTTTCTTCAGTCCATTTCCTCAGATCACCTTCAGTCATGCCATGCTGTTGGCCACTTCCTCCTTGAAACGGTCTTCATTAGCTTTTATAAACTGTTCAACCCTGATGTTCTCACATGTCAATGGCCATTACTTTTCTGCTTTTTCGAAACCAAAAGTCCTTTTCCTTAATTCTCTTTTTACCCATTTCCTCTTCAAAATGACGACGGTACTTTGGTGAACCACCAAAGAATTGCCAAAAGTATATCAAGCTCTGAACCCTCTCTCCAAGCAGAATTCTATATTTCCATTGCCATTCCTGACACATCTACTTGAAAATTTACATGTACTCTGGTTCAATAAATCCACTGTTTCCCTCTCCCCAACCAAAAGTAGCTGTTTTAGTTTCCTGTGGCTGCCATAATGAAGTACCACCAACCGGGGTACTTAAAACAACAGAAATTTTTTCTCTCACGCTTCTGGAAACCAGAAGTCCAAAATCAAGCTGTCATCAGGAACACACTCTCTGAAGGTTCTAAAGGAAAATGTGTTCTATGCCTTTCTTTTAGCCTCTGTTGTTGCCAACAATCCTTCTCATTCCTTGGCTTGTACATTTATCTTTGTTCCAATCTTCGCCTCCATCATCATATGGTGTTCTCCCTGTCTGTGTCTTGTCTCTGTTTTCCCTTCCTAGAAGGACACCATCCATATCAGATTAGAGCCCACGTAATCAAGTATGGCATTATCTTAACTTGATTACATATGCAAAGAATCTATTTTCAAATAAGATAATATTCTTAAGTACCAGGGGTTATGACATATATTTTTTGGAGACACAATTCAAACCATAACAGCAGGTTGTCATCTTTAGCCTCTCCATTTTTAACAAAAGAATCAACCAATCTCTCAGTCTTTAAGACTGGAACCCTTTTTGATTTTAATTGAGATAAAATGACATGTCAAGTTGTATTGGTTTCCAGTGTACAGCATACCGATTCGATACATGTACATACTGCAGAGTGATCACCGCAGTAAATCTAGTTAACATCTATCACCACACACTGTTACAAATTGTTTTTCTAGCATTTGTTGAATTTGGTTGGCTAATATTTTATTGAGAATTTTTGCATCTATTTTCATCAGGGGTATTGGCACATAATTTTCTTTTCTTATAACATTCCCGTCTGGGTTTAGTATCAGGATAATGCTGGCCTCATAAAATGAGGTTGGAAGTATTACTTCCTCTTCTGTTTTTTGAAAAAGTTTGGAAAGCTTCACTCTTCAAATGTTCGGTAGAATTCACCAGTGAAGCCATCTGCTCCTGGACTTTTGTTTGTTGGGAGGTTTTTGATTACTGATTCAATCTTCTTACTAGTAATCAGTCTATTCAGTTTCCCATTTCTTCCTGATTCTATCTTGGTAGGTTGTATGTTTCTAGGAATTTATCCATTTCTTCTAGGTTGTCCAATTTGTTGCTATATAACTATTTAAGTAGTCTCTTATGATCCTTTGTGTTTTTGTGGTATCAGTTTTAATGTCACCTCTTTTGTTTATTATCTTATTTGTTTGAGTCCTCTCTTTTTCTTGGTGAGACTATCTAAATATTTCTCTATTTTGTTTATCTTCCCAAAAATCCAATACCTAATTACATTGATCTTTTCTATTGTCTTTTTAGTCTTTATTTCATTTATTTCCATTTTGATCTTGGTTATTTCCTTCCTTCTCCTGAGTTTTGGATTCATGTCTTTTTCTTTTTCTATGTCTTTGAGGTGTAAAGAAGTTAGGTTATTTATTTGAGATCTTTCTAGTGTATTCATATAGGCATTTATTGCTATGAACTTTCCTCTTAGAACTGTTTTTGCTACCTCCTATACATTTTGGTACATTGTACTTCCATTTTCAATTGTCTCAAGGTATCTTTGAATTCTCTCTTTATTTCTTCTTTGACCCTTGTGTTGTTCAAGAGCACACTCTCCACATGTTTGTGAATTCTCAAGTTTTCTTTCTGTAATTGATTTCTAGTTTCATACCATTAATATCATTGTGATCAGAAGTGACGCATGATAGGATTTCAATCTTCTTACATTTATTAAGACTTGTTTTGTGGCCTCACATGTGAGCTGTCCTGGAGAACGTTCTGTGCATACTTGGAGCAAAGTGTATTCTGCTGTTTTGGATGGAATGTTCTGTAAATATATCTTAAGACCATTTGATCTAACTAGTCATTTAACTGCAATGTTTCTTTATTGATTTTCTGTTTAAACATCTATCCTTTGATGAAAATGGAGAACTGAATTCCCCTGCTAATGAAGTATCATTGCATTGCTGTCCGTTTTTCCCTTTTGGTCTGATAAAATTTTCTTCACATATTTAAGTGCTCTGATGTTGATTGTATCAACATTCTTAAAAGTAATAGCCTGTTGGTGGATTGACTCCTTGTCTTCATACAATGACTTTTTAGTCTCTTATTACAATCTTTGTCTTCAAGTCTATTTTGTCTGACTTAAGAATAGCTACCCCAGCCTTCTTATCCATTGCGTGGACTATGTTTTTAGTTCCTGTGTTTTCAGTTCTGTACATTCATAAAGGTGAAGTAAGTCTCTTCCAGCAACATATAGTTGGGTCTTTTTGTTTTATCCATTCAGCCACTCTATGTCTTTGGATTAGAGCACTTAATCTGTCTACATTTAAAGTAATTTATGACTGGTATGGACTTATTCACATTTTGTTCATTAATTTCTGGCTGTTTTGTAATTTTTTTCTACCTTCTTGTCTGATTTCCTCTTTTGTGATTTGTTGATTTTTCTGAATTGATATGCTTTGATTCCTTTCTCTTTATTTTTGAATATCTAATATAGGTGTTTGCTTTGCAGTTACCAGGAGGCTCGCATAAAATATATTTCTTATAACAGTGAGTTTTCAATTGATAAGAATTTAAGTTCAAATGCATTCTAAAGTTCAACATTTTTGTTCCCTCTCGCACATGTTTTATGTGTTGATGTTACATTATACATCTTTTTATTTTTTGTAACTATTAACAAATTATTGTATTTATAGTTATATTTACTTCTTTTATCTCTTAAGCTTCATACTGCATTTATAAGTGATTAACTCATCACCGTTACAACATTAGGTTATTCTGAATTTTATTGCTGAGGACACTTGGAGGAAAATTATGTCTTGCTGAAGTTGTAGGGTAAACACTGTGTCCCTCAAGACGAAGCAGTGGAGAAGCTAGATCAGAATCCTCGCACTTTCTTTCCAGTTTTAACGACTATAATTGTGCTGGGAAGTCCTCTTCTTCAGCCCCTACTACCATCATACATGTAGACACCAATACCTCAGGATTTCTTACAGTTTCTCTATTTATCTTCTCTAAATTTTCTGGGATTTATCTTGGAAGAGAGAGTCAGCTTCTTGTTTAGGACCAGACTCTGTTTTTTTGTTCCTTTTGTCCTTTATCTCTTGCTTCTATTTTGAGAATTCTAAGTATTGAAAGATATTAGTCATATTTATTGCATATTCCATGTCTAAAAATTCAAAAATCCAAAGTCTTTATGAATCTGATTCTGCTCCTTTGTTTATCCCTTGTGCTTACTCATGATATCTTATTTCCTTGTGTGTTGATATGATTTTTGACTGTGAATTGCTCATTCCATTGAAACTTTACCTGTGGGAAGGTGACATATAGCTGTGGTTCTACACTTATGATTTGCATTTATTTGTTGATCTACTTAGATGCACTATCAAATACTTTCAAAGCAACACTGAATGAGAAAGGACAATGGAGGATTATTTCTTTTAAATTAAGGGGAAAAACTTCAACCCAGATGTTTTATCCAGTAAAATGGCCATTTAAATAGAGAAGCATGATAAAAACTTCTCAAATATATAAAGCCTCAGAAATCAGACAAGCAAATGCCTACGTTAAAAAGGAACAAACTAAAATAATGTTATGATTGAATCACATCTCAATAGTTAAAAGAGCTCTAAATGAACTAAGCAGTGCCTCTCCCAACCCCACATTTAAAAAACAAAGACCAATGGGGGAAAAATCTTCAAGTTTATACTGTTTAAAGAGAAACACCAAAACATAGGGTTATAAAAAAGATAAAAATAAGAAAATATTCCAGGCCGGTGTTATGATTTTAATATCTAATGTAAAGGAAAGAACAGGAATGCTTCTCCACCCGGTTCCAGGGCACCATTCTCTCTGTAGAGTAGACACAGTGAAGATAGCCTTTCTTCTGAAATATCTAAATTGCCACCACCTCAGTAAAGTATTGAACAAGCTATTTCTAGGCTCTGAATTATTCCAAACTCTCAGATCCTCTTCCTCACTGCTTGTCGTCTATCTGAGATAAGCGGAAGGGAAGGTCCACACTTCCTAAGTGAAATGTTATACCACCCTGTACTGCTGCTTCACTTTGGGATTTCTGTATTTATCACTAGATAAATGGATAAAGAGCCCAAGTGTGGAAAAGGAAAGGGAAAAGGGCAGAAACAAAATGAAAGATAGAGAAGACAAATACAGAATGACAAACAAGAACTGAGAGAGACAGTAGATATATACAGAGATTTCAGTTAAAAAGTACAGATACATACAGTAAATGTGAAAACAGAATGAAAATAATAGGGAAAACAATAAAATGATGGGAACAGGGATTCTCAAAAGCTCAAAATGCATTGAAGCAATTACAAGTAAAGTAAACTATAGGGCCAGACTGTACAGATGGCAGGTTGTTTAATTATTCTATATTGAAAAATATTTCACTGCTTGAAAGGCCCTTCACGTACATGGTCACCTAACACAAAAGATGGGACATATGGAATACAGACATCTATGTTTCCACCAAAAGTCAAGGGTAACGAAATCTGAATACTTTCTATTGAGGACATCCAGTCCCTCACCCCTCTCCTCTGCAGGATGTGACTCTGGAGATTCTCAAGTAAGCAGAGTTTTCATAGACAGTCCCATTGCTTCTATGAAGTTCTTGAAGGATCCTCCCAAACTATTTCATCTTGGAAGGAATTTTCTGGAATCTAGAGAAAATTACATGTAATTAGGCTAGTGGGGAAATGATTATGAGCTCTGTAACCCAAGACATGTGGAAAAACCCCCGGATCACATGCTACATTTCCACCATCCATTCCCTCCCACTCCCAAAACAAGCACTTACATTTTCACACACACAAGACATTTGCATTAGAAAGCTTCCAAAATTTAGTTTACTGTGTCTTCTTTGATCATTTGACCAATGAGTGAATCTGTGTTCAGGATGCTGAATACATAGGAAATCTTATAACAATTGGAGCCCATTTCTATCTTAACACATTAAAATTCTATTAACTTTAGTCATTATAGGACTATCCTTATAATTCTTATGTAATTAAATTATGAAAATTATTGACATCTTAAAATTGAAAATTATAAACACAAAACTTATAATCACACTGAGGAAATCTTTGAATGTACAGCATGCTAATTAAAACATTAAGCAAGGTTGATTGTCATTTCTTAGTAATCATTAGCCTCGACCTAGTGAGAGTAAAGGCTTATTAAAAGGAATTTAAAAAGATATTCCATTATTCCTTGGAAAGAGCATAACTTTGAACTCTGAAAATCTAGGTTCACATCTTGATCTTGTTATTTAGAAGCTGTGTCACTTCAAGCAAGGATTTAACCTCCCTGTTCCAGAGTGAGCTCAGCTGTAAAATAAGGATGATATTGTCCCTTAAGGTGTTGTAGTAAACAAATAAGATAAAAAATATGAAAATGCCTTACAAATTGTAAATCATTGTGTAAATGCAAAGAATTATTAGCATTTCTAGCCAAAATCATGCTTTTTCTTCAGTCCATTTCCTCAGATCACCTTCAGTCATGCCATGCTGTTGGCCACTTCCTCCTTGAAACGGTCTTCATTAGCTTTTATAAACTGTTCAACCCTGATGTTCTCACATGTCAATGGCCACTACTTTTCTGCTTTTTCGAAACCAAAAGTCCTTTTCCTTAATTCTCTTTTTACCCATTTCCTCTTCAAAATGACGACGGTACTTTGGTGAACCACCAAAGAATTGCCAAAAGTATATCAAGCTCTGAACCCTCTCTCCCAGCAGAATTCTATATTTCCATTGCCATTCCTGACACATCTACTTGAAAATTTACATGTACTCTGGTTCAATAAATCCACTGTTTCCCTCTCCCCAACCAAAAGTAGCTGTTTTAGTTTCCTGTGGCTGCCATAATGAAGTACCACCAACCGGGGTACTTAAAACAACAGAAATTTTTTCTCTCACGCTTCTGGAAACCAGAAGTCCAAAATCAAGCTGTCATCAGGAACACACTCTCTGAAGGTTCCAAAGGAAAATGTGTTCTATGCCTTTCTTTTAGCCTCTGTTGTTGCCAACAATCCTTCTCATTCCTTGGCTTGTACATTTATCTTTGTTCCAATCTTCGCCTCCATCATCATATGGTGTTCTCCCTGTCTGTGTCTTGTCTCTGTTTTCCCTTCCTAGAAGGACACCATCCATATCAGATTAGAGCCCACGTAATCAAGTATGGCATTATCTTAACTTGATTACATATGCAAAGAATCTATTTTCAAATAAGATAATATTCTTAAGTACCAGGGGTTATGACATATATTTTTTGGAGACACAATTCAAACCATAACAGCAGGTTGTCATCTTTAGCCTCTCCATTTTTAACAAAAGAATCAACCAATCTCTCAGTCTTTAAGACTGGAACCCTTTTTGATTTTAATTGAGATAAAATGACATGTCAAGTTGTATTGGTTTCCAGTGTACAGCATACCGATTCGATACATGTACATACTGCAGAGTGATCACCGCAGTAAATCTAGTTAACATCTATCACCACACACTGTTACAAATTGTTTTTCTAGCATTTGTTGAATTTGGTTGGCTAATATTTTATTGAGAATTTTTGCATCTATTTTCATCAGGGGTATTGGCACATAATTTTCTTTTCTTATAACATTCCCGTCTGGGTTTAGTATCAGGATAATGCTGGCCTCATAAAATGAGGTTGGAAGTATTACTTCCTCTTCTGTTTTTTGAAAAAGTTTGGAAAGCTTCACTCTTCAAATGTTCGGTAGAATTCACCAGTGAAGCCATCTGCTCCTGGACTTTTGTTTGTTGGGAGGTTTTTGATTACTGATTCAATCTTCTTACTAGTAATCAGTCTATTCAGTTTCCCATTTCTTCCTGATTCTATCTTGGTAGGTTGTATGTTTCTAGGAATTTATCCATTTCTTCTAGGTTGTCCAATTTGTTGCTATATAACTATTTAAGTAGTCTCTTATGATCCTTTGTGTTTTTGTGGTATCAGTTTTAATGTCACCTCTTTTGTTTATTATCTTATTTGTTTGAGTCCTCTCTTTTTCTTGGTGAGACTATCTAAATATTTCTCTATTTTGTTTATCTTCCCAAAAATCCAATACCTAATTACATTGATCTTTTCTATTGTCTTTTTAGTCTTTATTTCATTTATTTCCATTTTGATCTTGGTTATTTCCTTCCTTCTCCTGAGTTTTGGATTCATGTCTTTTTCTTTTTCTATGTCTTTGAGGTGTAAAGAAGTTAGGTTATTTATTTGAGATCTTTCTAGTGTATTCATATAGGCATTTATTGCTATGAACTTTCCTCTTAGAACTGTTTTTGCTACCTCCTATACATTTTGGTACATTGTACTTCCATTTTCAATTGTCTCAAGGTATCTTTGAATTCTCTCTTTATTTCTTCTTTGACCCTTGTGTTGTTCAAGAGCACACTCTCCACATGTTTGTGAATTCTCAAGTTTTCTTTCTGTAATTGATTTCTAGTTTCATACCATTAATATCATTGTGATCAGAAGTGACGCATGATAGGATTTCAATCTTCTTACATTTATTAAGACTTGTTTTGTGGCCTCACATGTGAGCTGTCCTGGAGAACGTTCTGTGCATACTTGGAGCAAAGTGTATTCTGCTGTTTTGGATGGAATGTTCTGTAAATATATCTTAAGACCATTTGATCTAACTAGTCATTTAACTGCAATGTTTCTTTATTGATTTTCTGTTTAAACATCTATCCTTTGATGAAAATGGAGAACTGAATTCCCCTGCTAATGAAGTATCATTGCATTGCTGTCCGTTTTTCCCTTTTGGTCTGATAAAATTTTCTTCACATATTTAAGTGCTCTGATGTTGATTGTATCAACATTCTTAAAAGTAATAGCCTGTTGGTGGATTGACTCCTTGTCTTCATACAATGACTTTTTAGTCTCTTATTACAATCTTTGTCTTCAAGTCTATTTTGTCTGACTTAAGAATAGCTACCCCAGCCTTCTTATCCATTGCGTGGACTATGTTTTTAGTTCCTGTGTTTTCAGTTCTGTACATTCATAAAGGTGAAGTAAGTCTCTTCCAGCAACATATAGTTGGGTCTTTTTGTTTTATCCATTCAGCCACTCTATGTCTTTGGATTAGAGCACTTAATCTGTCTACATTTAAAGTAATTTATGACTGGTATGGACTTATTCACATTTTGTTCATTAATTTCTGGCTGTTTTGTAATTTTTTTCTACCTTCTTGTCTGATTTCCTCTTTTGTGATTTGTTGATTTTTCTGAATTGATATGCTTTGATTCCTTTCTCTTTATTTTTGAATATCTAATATAGGTGTTTGCTTTGCAGTTACCAGGAGGCTCGCATAAAATATATTTCTTATAACAGTGAGTTTTCAATTGATAAGAATTTAAGTTCAAATGCATTCTAAAGTTCAACATTTTTGTTCCCTCTCGCACATGTTTTATGTGTTGATGTTACATTATACATCTTTTTATTTTTTGTAACTATTAACAAATTATTGTATTTATAGTTATATTTACTTCTTTTATCTCTTAAGCTTCATACTGCATTTATAAGTGATTAACTCATCACCATTACAACATTAGGTTATTCTGAATTTTATTGCTGAGGACACTTGGAGGAAAATTATGTCTTGCTGAAGTTGTAGGGTAAACACTGTGTCCCTCAAGACGAAGCAGTGGAGAAGCTAGATCAGAATCCTCGCACTTTCTTTCCAGTTTTAACGACTATAATTGTGCTGGGAAGTCCTCTTCTTCAGCCCCTACTACCATCATACATGTAGACACCAATACCTCAGGATTTCTTACAGTTTCTCTATTTATCTTCTCTAAATTTTCTGGGATTTATCTTGGAAGAGAGAGTCAGCTTCTTGTTTAGGACCAGACTCTGTTTTTTTGTTCCTTTTGTCCTTTATCTCTTGCTTCTATTTTGAGAATTCTAAGTATTGAAAGATATTAGTCATATTTATTGCATATTCCATGTCTAAAAATTCAAAAATCCAAAGTCTTTATGAATCTGATTCTGCTCCTTTGTTTATCCCTTGTGCTTACTCATGATATCTTATTTCCTTGTGTGTTGATATGATTTTTGACTGTGAATTGCTCATTCCATTGAAACTTTACCTGTGGGAAGGTGACATATAGCTGTGGTTCTACACTTATGATTTGCATTTATTTGTTGATCTACTTAGATGCACTATCAAATACTTTCAAAGCAACACTGAATGAGAAAGGACAATGGAGGATTATTTCTTTTAAATTAAGGGGAAAAACTTCAACCCAGATGTTTTATCCAGTAAAATGGCCATTTAAATAGAGAAGCATGATAAAAACTTCTCAAATATATAAAGCCTCAGAAATCAGACAAGCAAATGCCTACGTTAAAAAGGAACAAACTAAAATAATGTTATGATTGAATCACATCTCAATAGTTAAAAGAGCTCTAAATGAACTAAGCAGTGCCTCTCCCAACCCCACATTTAAAAAACAAAGACCAATGGGGGAAAAATCTTCAAGTTTATACTGTTTAAAGAGAAACACCAAAACATAGGGTTATAAAAAAGATAAAAATAAGAAAATATTCCAGGCCGGTGTTATGATTTTAATATCTAATGTAAAGGAAAGAACAGGAATGCTTCTCCACCCGGTTCCAGGGCACCATTCTCTCTGTAGAGTAGACACAGTGAAGATAGCCTTTCTTCTGAAATATCTAAATTGCCACCACCTCAGTAAAGTATTGAACAAGCTATTTCTAGGCTCTGAATTATTCCAAACTCTCAGATCCTCTTCCTCACTGCTTGTCGTCTATCTGAGATAAGCGGAAGGGAAGGTCCACACTTCCTAAGTGAAATGTTATACCACCCTGTACTGCTGCTTCACTTTGGGATTTCTGTATTTATCACTAGATAAATGGATAAAGAGCCCAAGTGTGGAAAAGGAAAGGGAAAAGGGCAGAAACAAAATGAAAGATAGAGAAGACAAATACAGAATGACAAACAAGAACTGAGAGAGACAGTAGATATATACAGAGATTTCAGTTAAAAAGTACAGATACATACAGTAAATGTGAAAACAGAATGAAAATAATAGGGAAAACAATAAAATGATGGGAACAGGGATTCTCAAAAGCTCAAAATGCATTGAAGCAATTACAAGTAAAGTAAACTATAGGGCCAGACTGTACAGATGGCAGGTTGTTTAATTATTCTATATTGAAAAATATTTCACTGCTTGAAAGGCCCTTCACGTACATGGTCACCTAACACAAAAGATGGGACATATGGAATACAGACATCTATGTTTCCACCAAAAGTCAAGGGTAACGAAATCTGAATACTTTCTATTGAGGACATCCAGTCCCTCACCCCTCTCCTCTGCAGGATGTGACTCTGGAGATTCTCAAGTAAGCAGAGTTTTCATAGACAGTCCCATTGCTTCTATGAAGTTCTTGAAGGATCCTCCCAAACTATTTCATCTTGGAAGGAATTTTCTGGAATCTAGAGAAAATTACATGTAATTAGGCTAGTGGGGAAATGATTTTGAGCTCTGTAACCCAAGACATGTGGAAAAACCCCCGGATCACATGCTACATTTCCACCATCCATTCCCTCCCACTCCCAAAACAAGCACTTACATTTTCACACACACAAGACATTTGCATTAGAAAGCTTCCAAAATTTAGTTTACTGTGTCTTCTTTGATCATTTGACCAATGAGTGAATCTGTGTTCAGGATGCTGAATACATAGGAAATCTTATAACAATTGGAGCCCATTTCTATCTTAACACATTAAAATTCTATTAACTTTAGTCATTATAGGACTATCCTTATAATTCTTATGTAATTAAATTATGAAAATTATTGACATCTTAAAATTGAAAATTATAAACACAAAACTTATAATCACACTGAGGAAATCTTTGAATGTACAGCATGCTAATTAAAGCATTAAGCAAGGTTGATTGTCATTTCTTAGTAATCATTAGCCTCGACCTAGTGAGAGTAAAGGCTTATTAAAAGGAATTTAAAAAGATATTCCATTATTCCTTGGAAAGAGCATAACTTTGAACTCTGAAAATCTAGGTTCACATCTTGATCTTGTTATTTAGAAGCTGTGTCACTTCAAGCAAGGATTTAACCTCCCTGTTCCAGAGTGAGCTCAGCTGTAAAATAAGGATGATATTGTCCCTTAAGGTGTTGTAGTAAACAAATAAGATAAAAAATATGAAAATGCCTTACAAATTGTAAATCATTGTGTAAATGCAAAGAATTATTAGCATTTCTAGCCAAAATCATGCTTTTTCTTCAGTCCATTTCCTCAGATCACCTTCAGTCATGCCATGCTGTTGGCCACTTCCTCCTTGAAACGGTCTTCATTAGCTTTTATAAACTGTTCAACCCTGATGTTCTCACATGTCAATGGCCATTACTTTTCTGCTTTTTCGAAACCAAAAGTCCTTTTCCTTAATTCTCTTTTTACCCATTTCCTCTTCAAAATGACGATGGTACTTTGGTGAACCACCAAAGAATTGCCAAAAGTATATCAAGCTCTGAACCCTCTCTCCCAGCAGAATTCTATATTTCCATTGCCATTCCTGACACATCTACTTGAAAATTTACATGTACTCTGGTTCAATAAATCCACTGTTTCCCTCTCCCCAACCAAAAGTAGCTGTTTTAGTTTCCTGTGGCTGCCATAATGAAGTACCACCAACCGGGGTACTTAAAACAACAGAAATTTTTTCTCTCACGCTTCTGGAAACCAGAAGTCCAAAATCAAGCTGTCATCAGGAACACACTCTCTGAAGGTTCCAAAGGAAAATGTGTTCTATGCCTTTCTTTTAGCCTCTGTTGTTGCCAACAATCCTTCTCATTCCTTGGCTTGTACATTTATCTTTGTTCCAATCTTCGCCTCCATCATCATATGGTGTTCTCCCTGTCTGTGTCTTGTCTCTGTTTTCCCTTCCTAGAAGGACACCATCCATATCAGATTAGAGCCCACGTAATCAAGTATGGCATTATCTTAACTTGATTACATATGCAAAGAATCTATTTTCAAATAAGATAATATTCTTAAGTACCAGGGGTTATGACATATATTTTTTGGAGACACAATTCAAACCATAACAGCAGGTTGTCATCTTTAGCCTCTCCATTTTTAACAAAAGAATCAACCAATCTCTCAGTCTTTAAGACTGGAACCCTTTTTGATTTTAATTGAGATAAAATGACATGTCAAGTTGTATTGGTTTCCAGTGTACAGCATACCGATTCGATACATGTACATACTGCAGAGTGATCACCGCAGTAAATCTAGTTAACATCTATCACCACACACTGTTACAAATTGTTTTTCTAGCATTTGTTGAATTTGGTTGGCTAATATTTTATTGAGAATTTTTGCATCTATTTTCATCAGGGGTATTGGCACATAATTTTCTTTTCTTATAACATTCCCGTCTGGGTTTAGTATCAGGATAATGCTGGCCTCATAAAATGAGGTTGGAAGTATTACTTCCTCTTCTGTTTTTTGAAAAAGTTTGGAAAGCTTCACTCTTCAAATGTTCGGTAGAATTCACCAGTGAAGCCATCTGCTCCTGGACTTTTGTTTGTTGGGAGGTTTTTGATTACTGATTCAATCTTCTTACTAGTAATCAGTCTATTCAGTTTCCCATTTCTTCCTGATTCTATCTTGGTAGGTTGTATGTTTCTAGGAATTTATCCATTTCTTCTAGGTTGTCCAATTTGTTGCTATATAACTATTTAAGTAGTCTCTTATGATCCTTTGTGTTTTTGTGGTATCAGTTTTAATGTCACCTCTTTTGTTTATTATCTTATTTGTTTGAGTCCTCTCTTTTTCTTGGTGAGACTATCTAAATATTTCTCTATTTTGTTTATCTTCCCAAAAATCCAATACCTAATTACATTGATCTTTTCTATTGTCTTTTTAGTCTTTATTTCATTTATTTCCATTTTGATCTTGGTTATTTCCTTCCTTCTCCTGAGTTTTGGATTCATTTCTTTTTCTTTTTCTATGTCTTTGAGGTGTAAAGTTAGGTTATTTATTTGAGATCTTTCTAGTGTATTCATATAGGCATTTATTGCTATGAACTTTCCTCTTAGAACTGTTTTTGCTACCTCCTATACATTTTGGTACATTGTACTTCCATTTTCAATTGTCTCAAGGTATCTTTGAATTCTCTCTTTATTTCTTCTTTGACCCTTGTGTTGTTCAAGAGCACACTCTCCACATGTTTGTGAATTCTCAAGTTTTCTTTCTGTAATTGATTTCTAGTTTCATACCATTAATATCATTGTGATCAGAAGTGACGCATGATAGGATTTCAATCTTCTTACATTTATTAAGACTTGTTTTGTGGCCTCACATGTGAGCTGTCCTGGAGAACGTTCTGTGCATACTTGGAGCAAAGTGTATTCTGCTGTTTTGGATGGAATGTTCTGTAAATATATCTTAAGACCATTTGATCTAACTAGTCATTTAACTGCAATGTTTCTTTATTGATTTTCTGTTTAAACATCTATCCTTTGATGAAAATGGAGAACTGAATTCCCCTGCTAATGAAGTATCATTGCATTGCTGTCCGTTTTTCCCTTTTGGTCTGATAAAATTTTCTTCACATATTTAAGTGCTCTGATGTTGATTGTATCAACATTCTTAAAAGTAATAGCCTGTTGGTGGATTGACTCCTTGTCTTCATACAATGACTCTTTAGTCTCTTATTACAATCTTTGTCTTCAAGTCTATTTTGTCTGACTTAAGAATAGCTACCCCAGCCTTCTTATCCATTGCGTGGACTATGTTTTTAGTTCCTGTGTTTTCAGTTCTGTACATTCATAAAGGTGAAGTAAGTCTCTTCCAGCAACATACAGTTGGGTCTTTTTGTTTTATCCATTCAGCCACTCTATGTCTTTGGATTAGAGCACTTAATCTGTTTACATTTAAAGTAATTTATGACTGGTATGGACTTATTAACATTTTGTTCATTAATTTCTGGCTGTTTTGTAATTTTTTTCTACCTTCTTGTCTGATTTCCTCTTTTGTGATTTGTTGATTTTTCTGAATTGATATGCTTTGATTCCTTTCTCTTTATTTTTGAATATCTAATATAGGTGTTTGCTTTGCAGTTACCAGGAGGCTCGCATAAAATATATTTTTTATAACAGTGAGTTTTCAATTGATAAGAATTTAAGTTCAAATGCATTCTAAAGTTCAACATTTTTGTTCCCTCTCGCACATGTTTTATGTGTTGATGTTACATTATACATCTTTTTATTTTTTGTAACTATTAACAAATTATTGTATTTATAGTTATATTTACTTCTTTTATCTTTTAAGCTTCATACTGCATTTATAAGTGATTAACTCATCACCGTTACAACATTAGGTTATTCTGAATTTTATTGCTGAGGACACTTGGAGGAAAATTATGTCTTGCTGAAGTTGTAGGGTAAACACTGTGTCCCTCAAGACGAAGCAGTGGAGAAGCTAGATCAGAATCCTCACACTTTCTTTCCAGTTTTAACGACTATAATTGTGCTGGGAAGTCCTCTTCTTCAGCCCCTACTACCATCATACATGTATACACCAATACCTCAGGATTTCTTACAGTTTCTCTATTTATCTTCTCTAAATTTTCTGGGATTTATCTTGGAAGAGAGATTCAGCTTCTTGTTTAGGACCAGACTCTGTTTTTTTGTTCCTTTTGTCCTTTATCTCTTGCTTATATTTTGAGAATTCTAAGTATTGAAAGATACTAGTCATATTTATTGCATATTCCATGTCTAAAAATTCAAAAATCCAAAGTCTTTATGAATCTGATTCTGCTCCTTTGTTTATCCCTTGTGCTTACTCATGATATCTTATTTCCTTGTGTGTTGATATGATTTTTGACTGTGAATTGCTCATTCCATTGAAACTTTACCTGTGGGAAGGTGACATATAGCTGTGGTTCTACACATATGATTTGCATTTATTTGTTGATCTACTTAGATGCACTATCAAATACTTTCAAAGCAACACTGAATGAGAAAGGACAATGGAGGATTATTTCTTTTAAATTAAGGGGAAAAACTTCAACCCAGATGTTTTATCCAGTAAAATGGCCATTTAAATAGAGAAGCATGATAAAAACTTCTCAAATATATAAAGCCTCAGAAATCAGACAAGCAAATGCCTACGTTAAAAAGGAACAAACTAAAATAATGTTATGATTGAATCACATCTCAATAGTTAAAAGAGCTCTAAATGAACTAAGCAGTGCCTCTCCCAACCCCACATTTAAAAAACAAAGACTAATGGGGGAAAAATCTTCAAGTTTATACTGTTTAAAGAGAAACACCAAAACATAGGGTTATAAAAAAGATAAAAATAAGAAAATATTCCAGGCTGGTGTTATGATTTTAATATCTAATAAACAGACTTTAATCCATTTTAAGACAAAAAGCAATATTAGATATGGAGATTTTACTAACCAAAGATAAAAGTGTAAAAGTTCAAGGGGCCGGCCCTGTGGCTGAGTGGTTCAGATCACACACACTGCTCCTGTGGCCCAGGGTTTCGCTGGTTTGGATCCTGAGCGTGGTCATGGAATCACTCATCAAGCCATGCTGACGTGGTGTCCCTCAGAGCTGAGTCAGAAGGACCTACAACTAGAATGTACAGCTATGTACTGGAGGGCTTTGGGGAGAAAAAGAAAAAAAGAAGAAGATTGGCAGTAGATGTTAGCTCAGGCGCCAAGTTTTTAAAAAATGAAAAAAGTTGAATTCATTATGAATTTAAAACATAAATGCCCCTATTAAAATAGCCCTGAAATATATAGATAGAAATTCAAGAAGAAAGAGTTAAATCCACCATCAGAGTATAAGATTTCAACACACTACTTTAGACATTTCGTAAAAAGACAAAATAAAAATAAACAAAGATATAAAAGATCTTATAACAAAATTCATCTAAAGAAAACTATAGTTTCTGTATCCAAAATAGAAAAGACCCTTTTTTCCCAGGCATGGAAGGAATATTACACAAAGAAAGCCTCAAACATATTTTAAAGAGAGTTGTCATCCAGTCCATGATCTCTTGCCAAAACACATTAGAAATTAACATCAAGGTATACATAAAACGATCTTCTGTTTAGAAATTTGTGTTTTTTCAGACATATATATTGCATATATCTTCTTCCAAATTGTAGCTGGTCCATCAATTTTCTAAGTGTTGTCTTTTGAGGAGCATAAATTTTTAATTTTGATAAAGTCCAATTTGTAATTTTTTTATGGTTAATGCCTCTAATGTCCTAAGAGATATCTCTTTGCCAGAAAGGAGGGATATTCTCTTATATTTTTTCCTGTATGCTACAAAGCTGTACCTCTTCTGTCTAAGATTTTGATCCATCTCTAATTAATTTGGGGGTCTGGTATGAGATATGTCCCGGTTCATTTTTTAAATATGTGTATTCAGATATGTATAAATATGATGTTCTAGTGCCATCTGGTAAAAAGTTATTTTCTTCATTGAATTTTCTTCATGATTTTATCAAATTCAATTGACACAGCTGTGGGACTCTTTCTGGACTCTCTATTTTGATAGTACATTTATTTGTCTGTCCTTAGGACAATTCCATACTGTTTGATTATATAGCTGTACAGTATGTCTTGAAGTAGCTAGTTCAAGTCATCCACCTTTGTCTTTATCCTTTGCATTTTTACATAAAATTTACAATCTGTTTGCCAATTTCTAAATAATAAAAACAAAGCTAGCTGAGATGTTGATTGTAACCACGTTGGATCTACAGATCAATTTGGGAAGATTCCCATCATAACAACATTTAGCCTTCCAACCCATGAGCACAGTATATCTCTCTTTATTTAGGTCTTTAATTTCACTTAGCAATGTTTTAGTATTTTCAGGATAGAAGTCTTGAATATATTGCAATAAATTTATTTTAATCATTTTGTTTTTGACACTACTGTAGACTGGATTGTATTTCATTTCCCAGTTGTTTGTTGTGAATCTGTAGAAAGAGAATCTATTTTAATAAATTGACCTTGTATCCTACAATCTTGATAAATTCACTTTAAATTTTAATGTTTTGGGAATTCCTTAGGTTTTTCTACACAAAAGCACTTTGTTTCCAAATACTCGCTTTCAAATTTGTTTTGTTTTCTTTTTCCAACTGATTTCGTTGATTAGAATATATAATGTTGATAAAAGGATGAAAATAGATTTATTTGCTCTATTCTCAAATTTAGAGGGAATTCATTTATCACTTCACTGTTAAGTATGATTTTAATTCTAGGTTTTTCGTAGATGCCCTTTAACAGATTAAAGAAGTTTCCTTCTGTTTCTGGTTTTTATCATGAATAGTTTTTAATTTTACCAAGTTATTTTTCTGAGCCTATTGAGATGATTATATATTTATCTTTTGTTCTATCAATGTGGTGAATTCCATTAATTGATTTTTGAATGTTAAATAAACAACCTTACATTCTGGGATAAAAATCACTACGTCATGATGTACTATGCTTTTTATATCTTGTTCAATTTTTCTGCTAATATTCTGTCAAGATTTTTGCATCTATATTCATGGAAGATTTGATTCTGAACTTTATTTTCTTATAACGCTCTCCTTCGTTCATGACATTAGTAATGTGTCCTTTCTCTCTTTTTTCCTTTTTTCTTTGTTTTTTTCTTTGAGGAAGATTAACCCTGAGCTAACATTTGCCACCAATCTTCCTCCTTTTGCTGAGGAAGACTGGACCAATTGTTGTTTTTGATCAGGAAGGATAAGAGGACTGCATCTGTCCTTCAAACATATTTCCAATTTAAGGAGTAACTTCAGAACACTGATAAATAATTCTCTCTCATCTTTTTCTGACATGAACTTCATGACTATTTACCTAAATCTATTTATGCATCCATTTATCTATCATTTCCCCTATCTAGGAATGCATATCTATGTATTCCGACAAATTAAAATGCCTTTCTAATATCTAATATTCAACTTAAATAACTCCTACTCATAAATGCTATATTCAGATAAATCATTATAACTATGTGTGCAATCACTACAAAGTTTTATGGGCACCTAAATCCCTCTAATTTAGCGTTTTCCTCCAAAATTATTCTCTTACATGGAACATTTCCTGCATTTCCTTTTACTTTTCCATAAATGTCCTTTTCTTATCTACATATAAAATGGTTTATTACTTTTTTCATTAAGTGTGTCTCACAAAAAGTAAATTATTTCATCTGGAAACTCAGTTCTTCAACTTGAGGAATGTATTTCTATTTAATACCTTGAATCTGCACAAAACTGTTACGTTCAGGCTGAAATCTGAGGTGCTCTTTGTAAAATTAAAGCTGCTAGAACTAATAAGAAAATTAAGTAAAGTCACAGAATATAAAATCAACATACAGAAATCAGTTGCTTTTCTATACTCTAACAGTGAGATAACTGAAAAATAAAGAAAACAGTATCCTTCACAATAGCATCAAAAACAATAAAAGATTTCTAATTTAACCAAGAAAAAGGCAAAAGATCTGTACACTGAAAACTGCTAGACATTGATGAAAGAAATTGAAGAAACAAATATAAGTAAAGATATTCCACATTCATAGATTGGAAGAATTAATATCGTTAAAATGTCCATACTACCCAAAGTCATTTAGAGATCTAGTGCAATCTCTATCAAAATTCCAATGACATTTTTCACAGAAATAGAAAAGTAATTCTAGAATTTGTATATAGCCACAAAAGACCTCGAATAGCTAAAGCAATCCTGAGAAAGAAAATCAAAGCTGCAGACATCACACTTCCTGATTTCAACTTTATTACAAAACTGTATTCATCACAACAGTAGGGTACTGGCATAAAAATAGACACATAGACGAATGGAACAAAATTGACAGCCCAGGAAAAAACCCCTGTATATACAGTCAACTAATATTTGACAAGAGAGCCAAGAATACACAATAGGGAAAGATAGTCTCTTCAATAAATAGTGTTGGGAAAACTGTATAAACACATGCAGAAGGATGAAATTGGATGCCTACACCAATCACAAAAATTAACTCGAAATAAATTAAGGCTTCAACATAAGACCTGAAACTGTGAAATTCCTAGAAGACAACATGGGGAAAAGCTTCTTGATATTGTTCTTGGCAATGATTTTTGGATATGACATCAACAGCACAACAAAACAAATGCAAAAGTTAATAAGTGCAACTTCATCAAACTAAAAGTCTTCTGCACAGCAAAACAAACAATGAACAAAACGAAAACGAACTTATGGATTGGAAGAAAATATTTGCAAACTACCTATCTAATAAGAGATTAATATTCAAAATATATAAGGAATTCATAATACTCAATGGCAAAAAAAAAATTCTGATGAAAAAACGGATGAGGGGCTGGCCCAGTGGCATAGTGGTTAAGTTTGTGCACACTGATTCGGCGGCCCAGGGTTCATGGGTTCAGATCCCAGGCGCCAACCTCTGTATCGCTCATAAGCCATCCTGCAGAGGCATCCCACATACAAAGTAGAGGAAGATTGGCAGAGATGTTAGCTCAGGGACAACCTCCCTCAAGCAAAAAGAGGAAGATTGGCAACTGAGATACTACCTCACACCTGTTAGAAGGGTTATTATCAAAAAGACAAGAGATAATAAGTGTTAGGGAGGATGTGGAGGAAAGGGAAGTTTTGTACATTGTTGGTGTGAATGTGAATTGGTACAGCCACTATGGAAAATAGTATGGAGGTTCCTCAAAAAATTAAGAATAGAACTGCCATATGATCCAGCAAACCCACTTCCATTTATATATTCAAAGGAAATAAAATCAGGATCTTAAATGTCCACACTCCCATGTTCATTGCAGCATTGTTCACAATAGCCAAGATATGAAAACAACCTGAATGTCCATCTACAGATATGTGAATAAAGAAGAGGTGGTATATTCCATGTATCTATGTGGTATGGAATATTATTCAGCCACAAGAAAGAAGGATATCCTGCCATTTGAGACAGCATGGATGGACATTGTGGGCCTTAGGCTGAGTGAGATAAGTCAGACAGAGAAAGACTGATACTCTATGATATCACTTATATGTGTAATCTAAAAAAGCCAGACTCACAGAAACAGAGAGCAGAATGGCAGTTGCCAGTGCCTGGGAGGTAGGGGAAATGGGGAGATGTTGGTAAAAGGGTACAAAGTACCAGTTATACGTTGAATAATTTCTGGGGATCTGCTGTGCAGCATGGTGACTATAGTTAACAACACTACAATATCCTTGAAAGTTGTTCAGAAAGTAGATCTTAAATGTTCTCACCACAAAATTTAAAAAAAATAATTATGTGAGGTGATAGGGTGTTAACTAAGACTATTGGTAATCATTTTGGAGGCCCAGGGTATCAAATCATCACATGGTACACCTTAAACTTACGCAATGTTATGTGTCAATTATATTTCAATAAAGCTAGAGGAAAAAGTTAAAAATAAATATTGTACCTCACATTGAAATAATTTTGGAGAAGAAAACACATCCTTTCTGGTTCCAAATTTTTTTAAAAGCAGGAATGGACAACAAAAAACTATAAATAAAAATTTCTGTTCACCAATTTGAATTGTAAAATGCTTTAATTACATCATATTTAAGTTTTGGTAGTTGGTATTTCTTATACCTGGCCCGATTTATTTTGTCAATAACCTATCCTCTGTAGTGGTTTGAGTTCAAGATTCCTCCTCAAACTTCTTTCCCTTCTTCAATTTCTCTATCTCCCTTCTTTGTTTCCTCCCATTTCCTTTCAATGTTTGTTCTTTTGTGTTTTACTCACCTTGTCCCCTAATCCACCATAACAAGAATGATTTATATCATTCTCCAATCAAAGAATATATTTTGCAATTATATTGCCAATACTTACCGAATACTGTGTACATATGTATGAATGTATGTGTGTATGTTTGTATATATCACCAATCCAATTATTTGTTATGAATACCATATGCTATTTTCTCTCCCCTAGTCCCTTTACACATGCAACCTACAGAAACATTAAGTACAAAATGAAGACACATTTTTCCAAAACGTTGAATCATTTCAGATTTATTAAGTTGCTGACATTTCCAATAATATTTCTTTTTCTAATATCACAGAGCTGCTACCTTCTTTTAAAGCCCTTCTGAGCTACAATTTCTGCCCTAAACACTTGTCCACATGTTACCATTTGACGCCATCAGGAATTACAAGAGTGATGGAATTTCCTGTTCTTTGGTGAGCTGAAGCTCCAAAAGGAAAAAACTCTATTCTCTTACATGCATTACAACTACACTTTATCACTGAGAAAAGAATGCTGACATTTGTACTAAATAAAATAATAAATTTCTTAGACAGAAAAAGGCTGCAGATTGCCATCTTATACAATTCCTACGTATGTCAGGTGCTATATTGTTTGCTGCTGTTATATCTAAGATCTTCTATCACACTATATTCTCCAACAGATTATCCTTTGGATGTGTTAAAATTATTGATTTTGAACCATAATTTGGTATTCCATAAGCTTGTTAACCAAATTGCTGCGGAAAAATTTTTATAGCTCTGGTGTTTTGATTGTACAATCATATTTGCTGCAATATTTAGTATTTTGTTCCTTCTTTTCCAATACTTATAGCTTTTTTTATTCCTCTCTAATTTTATTGGCCAACACTACCAGAACAAGGTTAATTAACACAAAGAGTAGCAACAACATTTCCTGTTCCTAACATTTATGGGTTTGGTTCTGGTAAGACTAATGTGTTTACTTTTTAAATTGATTTTATAAGCAAGAGAATGTTCCTATATAAGGAAACAATATGTAGGTGCTTGTTTATAGCATATGCCCATTTTTTTCTATTTAAGGAAGCAGGCAATCATTTTAATTAGACAACTAACCCCAGAATAAGTAGTAACTACATCAAAAACAGGAAGTGCTGATTGATAATCTCCAATGGGGAAAAAACAGAGAAGAGGTTTAACAGCTGACTAACCAAAACAGGCACATCAAGTGACTCAATACAATTGAGTTGTAACAGTTCCATGGTGCTAAATTAAACAAATTGTTCTAAAGAAGAACGTTAATTGCTTAGATTTGATTTCTCATTTCTTGAGAGGGGAACTCTCTATGTGTCTCTGTTAATTAAAATGAAGAATTGATAAAGCAGCAGTAAGTTTTCCACAATTCTAACAGATCACAGTATATATAAAAATGACAAGCTAGTAGGTATATAATATTGACCAAGAAAGTGAAATTATAAAATTATTTAGAGAGATGTTCTAGATTTAAAGAAGTAAAAATCTAAGTTAAAGGAATGGACTTTTAAAAGCCTCATTTATGTAACAAATAACTGTAACTCTAGAGAATACTCATTGCTTATTAGTATCTTGGCTTTAAAAGCCATACCAGACCCATTTCCTGAACAAGAATCAATCCCAATTCTTTTTAACTAATTGATACTGATATTTTTCTTTATTAACACTTTCTCTTTTATTTCTTCGGGTTCCTTTCTCTTTTTTTTTCAATTATTTTGTTGAGATTATAATGGTTTACAACATTGTGTAATTTCAGGTGTGCATTATTATTTATCAGTTCCTTTTAATGCTATCTTATAATGGGTGCTTATATGACTTATTTTAATTCTTTGTTTAATAAAAATGGTTTGACTTCTGGGGGCACAAAACAGAGCATTGTCTTCCCTGCTGGAAGAAGAAAGCATGCTTCATAGAGTAAGAAACTTAACTATGACTACTGAAAAAACATCCACTACATAAAAACATTCAAAGTGAAAGGAGCATCACAGGGAAAATCTGATCTGTGAAACTAGAAAAACAGGGAAACACTAAATCAAGAAGGACCTTGACAACCATGTTTAAGAGTTTACACTTTATTCTGAAGACAATGGTGCACTGTCAAAGAAGTTTAAGCAGAAAAGTAAATTATCATTTTTACATATTAAGAAGATTCCTCAAATCCACTTTCATAGTCTCACCACTTAAATCAACATCCAGTTGTGGAGGATGTACACACGCATTCAACATATATAGAGAGAATAAGATAATTCACATATTTCTTTCAATCAACAACAGTTAGAGTTTACACTGAAACTACTTTCAGATTTTCAGAATTCCAGCTCATTTGTATAATATTTGTTAAGCATAAAGTTTTGAGAACATAGAATGCATAAGACATAGAATTACCCTGGGAATAGAAAGATGAAAAAGAAATAGGTCCATCCTGAAGGAGTTCACATTCTAGTATGGAACATACGCA
The DNA here is from genome assembly GCF_041296235.1 of Equus asinus. Classification (NCBI taxonomy): domain Eukaryota; kingdom Metazoa; phylum Chordata; class Mammalia; order Perissodactyla; family Equidae; genus Equus; species Equus asinus. The sequence goes on from NC_091797.1 coordinate 41,718,217, forward strand.
GCCAAGAATTAATTACCATGGCCACTGATTAGTAATATTAATAATTAGGTAGGAAGCGTTACAAGACCTCAAAGAAGAGAGCAAGTGGGGATTTTTTGGCCTTCATAAAGAATATGATCCTTGAGAAAAGTCTTTAATTAGAATGGGCCATACTATATGGAAAAATAGGACAAGATTTACCTTTCAGATGAAACAGCATATTAGAGCAAAAGAATACATAATAGAATGGCCCCAAACTGGAATGCATACACAGTGAATAGCAAATTGTGGACATCTTCCCACAACTATGGGGTCCATAGAATAAATGCAGTTTCGTCTGTTAGAGGTGTGCTTTTTATATAATATTGTAGACATAGTAACCAAAACTATTTTTAAGCAAAGAAGTGATGTGGTTATGTAGTTTAGGAAAAATAATTCAGATAACACTAGAGAAACTGGGAGTTGATTTCGTTGGAAGATCTCCTAGATGAATTAAATGGTTCACACAAGATTAAAAAGATTAATAACTTGATAACAAATGGAAAATGTATGCTGGAAAGTGAATGCATTCTAAAAAACATGTCAGAAAGAGAATCATCAAAGCTTTGATTCAGTATTGGGACCAAAACAAAGAGAAGAACCAAGGATAATTCAGGGAGTTCTCACTGGGATTACTGAGGGTTTGGAAGTGAGATTATGGAAATTTGATATGCAAAGGCAGGAGCTATTTTCAGAAGAGGATAGATTACATTGTAAAGTAATTGAAACTTTAAAGTTCACAAATAATCCATGTGTATGTAGCCAAGATTTCATTTGCTTTAATATGCAACTCAAGAGGGGGTCTAAATTGTAGATATGGAATAAAGATTTATCATACAGATAGGTGGTAGTTCGAGCCATGGAAATGGCAAAGTCTCTCAGGAACAGTGTGAAGAGACAAAAGAGAGTCAAGGATAGAATTTGGGAGATCTACACATTGAAGTTGATGCCAATGAGAAAGAAAAGTGAGACTCAGGGAGCCAAGAAATAGTAGAAAAACAAATAGAAGTCAGTAAATAGCATAATTTCTTGAAGGAGAGGAACATGATCGGTACCAAGTTACATCAAGTAAGATAACGGCTCATCTACCTTGTATGATGGGAAAGATTTTGTGTATTGAAGATTTCACAGAAAGTAGCTTCATAAGAGTAGTAGGGGAAGAATACAAATAAGAGCACTTCGAAGTGTTGATGCGAGGAGAACACACGTGGCTATTTTGTGTACCATCAAAAAGATTCTAAGTGAATGAAGGAGAGAGCTAGAAGAGTGTCTGGTGTGGGCGGAGGGGCTAAATTCTAATTTTATTTTTCAGATAGGATACACGAACATACCTTTAGGCTATGGATAAATAGATAATGGGATACAAGAAGCTGAAGATGGGATAGATTATAACTGAGTAACCAAGTCTCCTAAAAGTGGAAGGTAATAGAGTTAGTAGTACCATTGGGAAGCATTTTTTTTATCGAATCAGTAATAGTGGTGGGATATAACAAATATGGGAAAAAACAGGCTCAGAGACGTATGTTTAGTGGATACTTTTTTCCCTTTTAAGTAAGAAAAAATATTTCTGAAGACAGGGATGAAGAATTTAAAGACTAGTCATGAGGATGTAATGTACACTGGGGAGACTATAGTTAATAATTCCATATTGTATATTTAAAAGTTGCTAGAGAGTAGATCTTAAAGTTCTCATCACAAGAAAAAAGTTTGTGACTATGTGTGGTGAGGGATGTTAACTAGACTTATCGTGGTGATCACTTCACAATATATACAAATATTGAATCATATGTAGTACACCTGAAACTAATGTAATGTTATATGTCAATAATATCTCAATTAAAAGAATAATTTAAAGACTAGCTGAAAATGCAATCAATACTATTAAATTTGGGAGATGGAAGTTAAGCAGAGACAATAGGTTCACTCCTAGTCAACTTGGCAGGATAGGATTGACCATCTGTTGATGTCACCTCTCCAGAGCCCTCCTGTTTGGCTGCTCCCCAGAGGCAGCCAAACTCTGGATACCTGAACTGAAGCTAATGAGTTACATGGGACAGGACACTCTTAGAGCCACTAGAAAAAACACATCTTCAAATGTCTCAGTCCCTAAAGCATATACTTTGACTTTGGGGACTTATTAATATAACCCTCAGATGTAGTATTAGCCCTTTTATTCATGGACAGATTCCATAGAATTCATAGATTCAAACTTCTGTTTAGCTATAGATTCAATTGTCCACTCTAATTTATACTCACTCTTATGCAGTGAAACACTTTATAAAATGAGTGAACAACCTTCCTGGGAAAACCCTGGCAATGACACAGTTATGCTAACACTAATTATAAAAAGAATTGGTAATGCCTTTAACAGCCTGATGGCATAGCAATTTGCACTTTCCTTGCCTTTGATGATTAACCAATCTTACAGATTATCCTGCCCAAGATTGGCATAATTTAAAGCACTTTTTAAATACATGGATCTGTATTTATTCTAAGGATTCTGTTCTATCTATTTCATCCTCTAACATGTTTCTCTAGTTCCACAACCACGTACGACTTAGTAATCGCTGAACATACCAGCATTCATGGGAGACCAGCAGTCAGGTGGTTTCATCTGCCACATATTAACTTTCCCATCAATATGTCAATCTTCTAGTTTCATAAAACTATAGCGGTCCTTCAAAGACCATCTTGCTTCTTTTAGAAGGTTGCTGTATATCTGCATAGGCTGTATATCTGTAATCTTTGTTATTCTTCGATGGAAGAAGATGCCATAGTCTTAGCCCAACACCCATTCAAATGTTTCTAAGTCCAGCTAAGGTTGTTCCTTTCTCCTGATTCTTTAGACCCAAAAAGGTGGTGGTGCTACCTGCAGAATTGGCATCTATGCATTGGTGAGCTCTTCACTTAGAGTAAGTTCTAGACTCGAAGAGGAATCTGAACTCCAGATTAGCTAAATATCACTTCAGTGGAGAAGTAGAAGGACGTAAGTATTATCTCCTCCAATTCAAACCAAGTCTTCGGTGCTAGGTCTTAGATGCACACCATCTGTATTTATGTTTTAGATGTAAGGGGTAACAAAGGTATACTTGTATAGGAGAGAAGCCTTCATTGGATATTCATACCAAGTAAGGGAAATCAGTTTTTCCTCTTACTGTGGACTTCTGCTATCTACATACCAATCGGAGCATGAGAAATAGCAACATTATCAATAAAAACCTTAGCAATTATCATGCTCACAATGTACCTTATTTATGAACTTGGAATAAAATAGAACTAATACCTGCATCTTAGGCTTACTGTTGCATAGCAGGCATTTCTAATAAAGAACTGTTAGAATTTGACAGGCAAGGTTACATTATACTACTGAAATTGGTAGAATTGTGTTGCCCCCCAAAAATATGTTGAAATCCTAACCCCTGGTTCCTATTAATGCGACCTTATTTGAAAACAGGGTCTTCGAAGATGTAACCAAGTTAAGATGAGGTTATTCTCAGTTATGATGGGTCCTAACCCAATATGACTGGTATTCTTAAAAGAAAAAGAGAAAGACAGACAGGCAAGGGAGAATGCTGTGGACAACTGAGACAGTAATTGAAGTGCTGCAACTGCAACCCCAGGAAGCCCCAAAATTGCCATTAAACCACCAGAAGCCAGGTTGCAAGGATTGTCTTTCCCCTACACGTTTCAGAGGTCCTGCAAACACCTTTGTGTGGGACTTCTAACCTCAACAACTGAGAGACAATAAATTTCTGGTGTCTTAAACCACCTAGTTTCTAGTACTGTCTTATGGGACACTAGGAAATAATACAACGTAATGAAATTTATATTAAAATATCCATGTCAATTTAATTTGACTTTTGTAGTTACAATGAATTTTACATGTTTTTTTATCAGAATATATGCTTTCTTGATTCAGATCACTTTGACATCATATTCCAGACTGAGTCATGAGATATTTCAGTGATCTCTGAGAAATGACAGCCTATTTGAGAGCATTTTAAGAGCCTTCAACTGGCACCGTGGTGGACTGGAGAAGCTCCTTTTCTCTGACTCTTAAAGCACAAGGATAGAGAGAAGAAGCAGAGGTAAGCACCAACATGTGATAAAGCAAATTCTGGCCACTAATGACAGTTTTATGATTCTGAATATTTTGAAGCAAGGCCTGATAATCTGGAAACTATAGAAATTAAGAACCATGCTGTCACTAAAGGATGTGCAGGGAGTGAGGAGAGTATATTCAAAATACGACAGTAGATCTATTGGAACATAAACCTACCAGGATTCAGTAAAGAACTGCAAACATTATGACTTTTATTTGTTAAAATCTACATATATTATCTCTTTTATTTGGAAGGAGAGAAGGTCAGGAAGTAGGGGAGGGGGAGCAGCCTTTAGCTAATTAGTGGGAGATTTGTGCTTAGAATCCATGTATCTTGATTCCCATTTTATTGCATTTTAGAACTTATTATTCCAAATTAATTTCACCCTTTGGAAACACAGGAACAGCAGCTACCAAAACAATCACTGAAAGGATTTAGGAATAAAAGAATTAGGGGTACCAAGAACCCAACAGGAAAGGCATAATAGAGAGGTGGCAGAATATCCTCTTGCCTGGTCATGGATTTTGCTAATAGAAAAGTGACGTTTACAAAAGATTAACAGAGTCCTGCAAGGGGCAACACAGCATTTAAAAAAAATCTAAAATTTGAATGGTCAAGACCGTTTATTAACTGTTGTTCAAGATTTCTTTTGTTTTGCCCCTGTACACATAAATGTCCATAACCCCCAAATTCACTTTATGTAACTTATTACAGATTTTAAACTTCTTCCATATTTTCAATTATTCAACAGATATTTTTTGTGAATCTACCACAAGCCAGACTCTTTTCTAGGCTGTGCTGATATTACGAAATATTACTGTTGTTTAGGTATTTTTTATTGTTAAACTTGCCTCGTGGAGGGTGTGTATGTGTGTTCGTGTGTGCAAGAGAGACAGAGTAGTTTATTTCCGAGAATAACCTCTATGATTTTAATGGAAAATGTTTCAGATGAGGTTGGTATTTATAGGAAGAGCTGAGTGACAAGTATAAATTAATTACTCTATTACATTGAAGAATTTAAAAAGAGAATTATGAAGTGAAAGAAAAGAAAAGAGTAAACATTGTCTTGGTGGTTTCCTGAGTTTTTCCTGAAAGTGGTATCATTGCTGATGACTGAAGATCCATCCTCTGAAATATGAGGTTTGGATACAATGAATTCTTAAATTATTTCCAGTCTTTAAACATGATTTCAGGCTCCATACTCAAATGTTCCATTGGTGTATGTATTAAAATGTATTGTTCCCTTTGAATAAAATTGGTAATGGTAAATGCTATTATTTATGCTTCTTCAGGAAATATACTTTTTCTCCACAAAACAGAAATAAGAAAGCCAGTCTGAAATATTTCAGTTCTTCACGGAAAACAAAGAGAGAGGGATTAGGGGAGTACACATTTGCAACTAATTCAAGACAATTAGATTAGGTTTAATTTTTGGAGAAACTTGGATTATCTTTAGAGGTCATGCAATCATAAAATGACAGTGTCCCCTAGCAGTAGAGAATTCATGTCAGGGAGTCAGTTTTGAATCCTGCTTCTGCCATTTATTTGGTGAGTCACCCGGGAAAATTACTGAACATCTGTAACCCTCAGTTACAGGTCAGCAGAGATCACGATAACACCAGCTCATAGAGTTGTGAGAAAATGCATAGAAATTTTAGACCAGTGCCTGAAACATAGAAGATACTCATATATAGTACCTATTTATTGCTCCCTTTCTCACCAACAAGGAAGTGACTGTGAAAACGCTTCAAGCTAAGTGGTGGATTGAACAAGCAAGATAACAGTATCGAGTCCTCTTAATTCCAATTGACAGAGTAAAATGGAAAAAACTAATGACAGCACCTTCTCTGGATTCATTCTCCTGGGCTTCTCCGGCAGGCCTCAGCTAGAAACTACTCTCTTTGTGGTCATATTGGTCATCTACTTTTTGAGCTTTCTAGGTAATGGCACAATTATCCTTTTGTCAGTTTTGGATCCTCGCCTCCATACCCCTATGTATTTCTTCCTCTCCAACCTCTCTTTCATGGATCTTTGTTTGACTACTTGCACTGTCCCTCAGACACTGGCCAACTTTAAGGGGAAAGACAAGATCATCACCTATGGTGGCTGTGTGACCCAACTTTTCATTTCCTTGGGACTCGGGGGAACAGAATGTGTCCTCCTGTCTGTCATGGCCTATGACCGCTATGCAGCTGTGTGCCGCCCACTCCACTACATGGTGATCATGCATCCCCAACTTTGCTTGAAGCTTACTGTAACTGCTTGGTTTACAGGACTTGGTAGTTCTGTAGTACAGACGGCATTGACCATGACTCTCCCCCTCTGTGGTAAAAACCAAGTAGATCATTTCTTCTGTGAAGTTCCAGTGATGCTGAAACTGGCCTGCACCGAGACCTCCATCCACGAGACTGAAATGTTTACCGTCAGTGTCTTCTTCTTGGTGGTGCCTCTGTCATTCATCTTAATATCCTATGGTCACATCACCAGTGCAGTCCTGAAGATGAAGTCAGCCCAGGGGAGGCGGAAGGCTTTTGGAACCTGTGGCTCTCACCTAATGGTAGTGATCATTTTCTTTGGTACACTCATCTCCATGTACCTCCAGCCTCCCTCCAGTTATTTGAAGGATATGAACAAAAGCATTGCCCTCTTCTATACTCTGGTGACTCCCCTGCTGAATCCCCTGATTTACTCTCTCAGGAACAAGGATGTCAAAGGGGCGCTAAGGAGACTAGTGAGGACAACCATAGATTGAGAAAGAGCTAATGCAGGGCTTGCAGGCCAAAGCGCTTGTGCACCAAACTTCTCAGTGACTAGAAACTAGTTTTAACTTAATTTAAGAAATTCTTATAACACACCTACTATGTACAAAGTGCTATTCTAGGTACATAGGATATATCAGTGATCGAAACAGAGACCCTTGTCCCCATGGAGCTAAACCTTCTAGTGGGGAAAATATAAGTTAAATAAGATAAGCTAAAAACAAACTGCAGTATATCATGAACTAGAATACTATACAACAATAAGCATAAACAAATTATAAGTAGGTACCACAACGTGAAGGATTCTCACAAACACAATGTTGATTGAAATGAGCCAGGTACAATTCATACTGTATGATTGCATTTCTATAAACTTCAAAATGAGGTACAGTGGGGGGTGGGGGGAGGGCACTAGGAGTGAAGTGGTGCACCTACAACATGACTAATAATGATGTACAACTGTAATTTCTCAAGGTTGTTAACTATCATAATCTTAATTAAAAATAAGAAAAGAAGAAGAAGAAGAAAAAAATTCAAAAGGTGGTAGTTAACATATAGACAAAGAGAACTGATCAGTGGTTAACAGGAGAAGGGGGTGTGGGGGAAGGGCACTAGGGGTGAAGTGGTGCACCTACAACATGACTAATAATGATGTACAACTGTAATTTCTCAAGGTTGTTAACTATCATAATCTTAATTAAAAATAAGAAAAGAAGAAGAAGAAGAAAAAAATTCAAAAGGTGGTAGTTAACATATAGACAAAGAGAACTGATCAGTGGTTAACAGGAGAAGGGGGTGTGGGGGAAGGGCACTAGGGGTGAAGTGGTGCACCTACAACATGACTAATAATGATGTACAACTGTAATTTCACAAGGTTGTTAACTATCATAATCTTAATAAAAAAAGAAAGAAAAAAAGAAAAAAATTGAAACTTGCAGATAAAAAAATGAGGTACAGTAAATCTGTGTTTATTGGAAGTCAGAATAGTCGTTCCTCTGGGGAGTAGTGATTGGAAGGAAAAATGACCCGGGGTGCTCCTGAGGTTTCAGTCATGTTCTGATTCTTGACCTTGCTGCTAGTCATATAAGGTATACAATTTGCAAGACTTCATCATGCTTTTCACTTAAGGTACTTGCACTTTTTTGTACATATGTTGTATTTCAATATCATTTACTTTTAAAAAGTTTAAATAAGCCAGAAATTAACAGAATAATATGATACTAAATACTTGTATTAAGTATGGACTGTCTGATCTATGGGATATCTTACGTAAGCTTCATGGTAACCACAAAGCCAAAATCTAGAGCAGTTACACTAAAGATAACAACAGAAGAAACAGAGTATACCACCACACAAAATCACCAATTTACAACATTAGGGAGAAACAATGAAAATAGAAAACAATTAATAAGGAGGTATTAGTAAGTCCTCTTATTTCAACAATATCTCTAAATGTAAACACGTTGAATTCATCATTCAAAAGGCACGGAGTGACAAGATAGCTTTTAAAAAATAATCCAACTATATGCAGCCTAGAAGAGACTCACTTCAGATGTAAAGACACACATAGACTGAAAGTGAAGGGATGGAAAAAAATAATCCATGGAAGTGGAAACCGAAAGAAAGTAGGGATAGATATAGATAAATCAGACAAAATAGACTTTCCACCAAAAAATGGTAACAAGAGACAAAGTCATTGTATAATGGTAAAGAGGTCAATTCATCAAAAATATATAACAGTTATAAGTATGTATATACCCAACATTGGAGCACATAAATATACTAAGTAAATACTAACAGATGTGAAAGGAAAAATAGACAGTACAGTAACAGTAGGGGACTTCAATATCCCACTTTCAGCCATGGATAAATCATCTAGACAGAAAAATCAACAAAGAGACAATGGTCTTCAACCATACATTAGACCAAAAGGACCTAACAAATATTGATAGAACATTCCACCCAAAGAAGCAGAACACACATTACTCTCAAGTGCACACGAAACATTCTCCCGGATAGACCATATAATAGGGCACAAAACAAGTCTTAATACATTTTAAAAGATTAAAATCATACCGAGTATTTTTTCTGACCACAATGATATGAAACTAGAAATCAGCAACAAAAGAAAAGCTAGCAAACTCTACAAATATGTATAAATTAAACTAAACACTCCCAAATAACCAATGAGTCAAAGACAATTAAAAGAGAAATCAAAGATATCTTGAAATAAATGAAAGTGGAAACATACCAAAACCTGTGGGATTCTGGAAAAGCAGTTCTGAGAGGGAAGTTTCTAGTGAAAAAAGCATATATTAAGAGAATAGAAAGATTTCAAATAAACAATCTAACTTTACTTATCAAGGAACTAGAAAAGAAACAAACTAAGCCCAAAGTTGGCAGAAAGAAGGAAAAATGAAGATCAGAGTGAAAATAAAGGAAATAAATAGCAGAAAAACTATAGAAAAAATCAGAGAAACTCAGAGCTGGTTTTTCAAAAAGGTAAAACTGACGAATTTTTAGCTAGACTCACTAAGAAAAAAAGACAGAGGACTCAAATGAATAAAATCAGAAATGAAAGAGGAGACATTACAAATGATACTTAAGAAATACATAGGATCATAAGTGACCACTATGAAAAATTATAGGTCAACAAATTGTATAACCTAGAAGAAATGGATAAATTCCTAGAAGCATACAATCTACTAAGACTGAATCAGGAAGAAAGAGAAGCCTGAATAGACTAATAATGAGTAAGGAGATTGAATCAGTCATCAAAAACCTCCCAACAGACAAAAACCCAGGACCAGATGGCTTCACTGATGACTTCTAAAAACACTTAAAGAAGAATTAATGCCAGTCCTTCTCAAACTCTTCCAAAAATTTGAAGAGAAAGAATACTTCCAAATTCATTTTATGAGGCCTGCATTTCCCTACTTCCAAATCCAGATAAGAACACTACACAAAAAAGGAAACTATAGACAATATCCCTAATGAATATAGATGCAAAACTTATCAACAAAATATTAGCAACCCAAATTCAAAAACACAGTTAAAGGATTATACGCCATGACCAAGTGGGCTTTACCCCTGGGATCCAGAATGTCTCAACATATGCAAATCAATAAATGTGATACTTCATATTAACAGAATGAAAGAGAAAAATCAAATGATCATCTCAATAGACGCAAAAACAATTATTTGACAAAATACAACATTCTTGCAGGATTAAAAACCTCAACAAATTGGGTATAGAAGCAACTAGTTTAACATAACAAAGGCCATATATGACAAACCCACGGCTAACATTATACTCCAGGGTGAAAAATAGCTATCATCAGGAATACAAGAGACAATGAGCGTTGGTGAGGATGTGGAGATAAGGGAACCCTTGTGCGCAGTTGGTAGGAATGTAAATTGGTACAGCCACTATGGAAAACATATGGAGTTCCTCAAAAACTTAAACATGGAACTACCATATTGTCCAGCAATTCCACTTCTGCATATATATCCAAAGGAAATGACAGCAGGATACTGAGGAGCACATGTGTACTCCCAGGCTTATTGCAGCATTATTCACAATAGCCAAGATATGGAAACATTATAAGCATCCATCAACAGATAAATGGATAAAGAGGATGTGGTATATATGTATCTTTACAATGGAATAGTATTCAGTCATGAGAAAGAAGGAAATCTTGCCATTGTAACACATGGATGGACCTTGAGGCATTATTGTTAGTGAAATGTCAGACAGTGAAAGACAAATACTGTACAATATTATATATATGTGAAATCCAGAAAGACTGAACTCATAGAAACTGAGAGTGGATGGTGGTTCTCAGGGGTTGGGGGTGGGAGAAATGAGGTAATGGTCAAAGGATACAAACTTCCAGTTATAAGACGAATAAGCTCTGGGGATCTAATGTGCGGTACTGTGACTATATTTAACGCTATTGTATTATGCACTTGAAAGTTGCTAAAAGAGTAGATCTTAAATGTCGTCACCACAAAAACAAAATGGTAATTATGCGACGTGATGGAGGTGTTAGCTAACACTATGCTAGTAATCATGTCTCAATATATACACATATCAAATCACACTGTACACCTTAAACTTAATGTCATATGCCAATTATATATCTATAAAGTTTGAAAAAAATTAAAACAAGACATATTATTTATTTCTTTCATCTCACTTATTCTTCCTCTCCTAAGGCCAGAGTTTTACTACTGGTTAATACAAAATCTCTCTACACATCCTAAATGAGCGTGTTCCAGCATTATTCTATCGACAAACACAGCTCACTCTCTGTGATTCAAGTTGTAATCCAGGGCCTGAAAGAATGGCACTTTCAAATTTTCTAACCTATGTTTACGTATTATGACAGCAAAAGGGGTATAATCTGCTCCATGGAACTCGTGAGTAAGGCAAGAGTCTGTCACAGCAGGTACTCATACCATCTACAGGTTAGCTGTTTTTCTTTATAATGTGATTCCCAGGAATAAACTGTGGTATGATATTCACTTGTGTATATTTTTACTTACTTTGGAAAACATTGGGATTACACCACTTATAAACCTGTACCTTCTAAGTGGTGTGAACTAAAGGAAGCATATTTTCTTCTACTATTCATCTTCAGGAAAGAGTTAAGAGATTGATCTACAAGAGATTGTATGTGGAGTACATGCTTAGTGCATGTGTGTGTGTATGTGTGTAATAACATATTAACATATAATATTTTAATAAAAAGGTAATATAGAGGGGGCTGGCCCCGTGGCCGAGTGGTTAAGTTCGCGCGCTCCACTGCAGGCGACCCAGTGTTTCATTGGTTCGAATCCTGGGCGCGGACATGGCACTGCTCATCAAACCACGCTGAGGCAGTATCCCACATGCCACAACTAGAGGGGCCCAGAACGAAGAATATACAACTATGTACTTGGGGGCTTTGGGGAGAAAAAGGAAAAATTTTTTAAAAATCTTAAAAAAAAAGGTAATATAGATGTTACTTCAATTCAAATTCAAGCCAAAATATAACACGTCATGACAAAATATAAGGAGAACTATTGTTTGGGAAGTATGGGATGCTTTTTCTTTGAGGGGAGTGAATCCAGAGAGAGGTGGATTTAATACTAAAATTGACACGTTGTTGGCCAAGATGCTCTTTTAAATACTTTAAACAATAAGGTTCTCGGTCCCGCATATAAATTAATAAAGCAACATTCCAAAGAGAATCTTGCAAGACTAACAAACAGTTTTCAAGTACCTAAAATAGAGCCTTAAAAATACTTGGTAAGCACCATCACTTGCCTAACAGTACAGGATCAGGAGTGAGCTTCTGAGAAAGACTTTGACAACTGACAGTGACATCCCAGTGAACGTGAGTATCTCAAATAACCCAATCATTAGAAGTGTCCAGGATGCTTCATTGAGACTACAGCGACAGGTACCACAACTGATCAGGTTCACCTTCAAAAGAGATTAAAACTGTCCTCAGAAATGGTTGTCTAATTAGAAGAACTTGCAACAGATTTTATTCAGTTCAGAATGGTTGAAATAAATCCCACCAATGTAAATCAATAGAATTGATTTTCTTAAAAAGGAACAAGAGGGGTCGGCCTGTGGCTGAGTTGTCAAAGTTCCGCTAGCTCTGCTTGGGCAGCCGGGGTTCACGGGTTCAGATCCCAGGCATGAACCTACTCCACTCATCAGCCACACTATGGAGGCATCCCACATAAAAAGTGGAGAAGGATTGGTACAGATCTTAGCTCAGAGCTAATCTCCTTCAAGCAAAAAAAAAGAGGAAGATTGGCAATGGATGTTAGCTCAGGGCAAATCTTCCTCACCAAAAAAAGAAAAAAGAGCAAGAGTGTCCAGTCCCTACAGCTATCTCAGGGATGCTATCCTCTTATCCCTCTTATTTGAGAGAAATTCATCTTCTCATTTCTGCATTTACAGGAGCCCATCTTCCCAGAAAACCACATTCCTAAGACATTTCCATGTGCACTGGTTCCAAGAGTTTGAAAATCAGGTTTGATATATGCTACAATACCAAAATGATGGGAAAAAGCTCTCATCTATACTACACACTAGGATCAGATCAGAAGTCACTCACAAAGGAAAGAGTTGACAGGGATCTGTAACCTGTTCCTCCCTCAAAGTGAGCCTAGTCAGAGAAGAACTCCGGCAAACAGTAACTGCTGAAATGTCCTAACTAGGAGGTGCATGGGGGTCTTACAGGGTTGCTATATACTGATTGCTGATCTAGTAATTTTATAGCAGGATGTATCAATCTGTTTAGAATGTAGTAAACCTACAATATAGAGACTGCAGTTGTACTAACAAATAGTAGGTAGTCCTAAATCCAGAGCAATGCCACAATGGATGCATATAAACTTAGAAACTCCTAAGCTTTCTCTGTGCTGACTTGTACCACACAAGTTAGTGCCCCACATTCCAAAACAAAAAGCATTCCACTATAGAAAGGGGGACTCAGGAAGCTGTGTCTGACTAGATCAGGGACTCATAGATATTGCGTGTGTCATTGGTCCTGTTTTGTACATTTGCTATTGTTAATAAATTTTGTGCCACTTAAAAATTGTGTTTCAAAGATTGCTGGGAATATGTCAGCATACGAGGACTCTGAACTCACTTCCTGCCACAGACACAACCAATTTTCAACTGCTCTTGGAACAATTACTCCTGAGAGAGAACTGAAAACAGGATAAAAAGAACCCCCACAACAAGGGACAGTTCTGACTGAGGTGGAAGATGCAGAAATTCCTTTCTGGAGAGGAAAAAGCCACATTCTACCCATGCCACTTCATGGCCCAGAGCAATCTTAAGGTACAAAGCATTCTCTGGAGAAATGGGGAATCTGAGTAGGAGAGCTAAGCTGCTGTCAAACTCAAAAGAACCAAGATGACTGTCATAATATTTGGCTTTGCTGGTTATTAACAATGGGTAATACCCCCAGAAAAGCTATAGGACATAAGGGAAAGAAAAGCCTACTCTTAAAGGGCCCATGCAAAAATTCACCTGTTTCAGAAAGCAACCTAAAATCACCAGAAAGAAAGGTGCATTGTCTTTCGTGAAAAGAGAACCACTTGATAAGCTTTGGGCACATCTCAGCAAGAGATGGAACCTCCCCAGCCTGGGTCCACCTCCCCAGGAACTGAGACGTTGGTGGCAGCCTTTATTGTGACCTAATACAAGCATACTGACACAGACCTGGCAGAAGTCATTGGAGTTCCTCCCCTGGCCTGTTAGCCCAGGGATTTGCCCCAGTCACTAGAGCACAGACTTAATCCAGCTCAGACTGGGCAAGCAGCCTGCCCTAGGGACTAGCCCCACCCAACAGTAAGCCCTTGAGCAACTTGTGGGTCCTCATAGGCACAGTGGGTGGGACCTCTGCATTTGGGTGAGTGGGTCTGCCTCTGCAAGACAGGTCATGTGCAAGGGGCAGAGTGTGCATGAGGGATGTGCCTGCCTTGGCAGCATGGGGCCTCTGCAGCAGGATGCATGGGTCCACTACAGTGTCTCAGGGCATGAACATGGGGCAGGACTGTGTTACTGGGTTCATGGGTCTGGGGGTAGCGGGTCTTGTCAGCTGCAGCAGACTTGTGTTTCTCAAACATCCCCATAGGGATTGACCCCACCTTCCAATGCCTGAAACAATTGTGTGCTGCCACTCCTGGGGCTGGTGCCACCCAGGTGCAATCCTGAGAGAGCCAAGAACAGGCTTGAAGGTCAGAGGCCTACAGCAATTGTAAGCCCTTGAACCTAGCAACAAGTCATGCTGGGAGAATATTCACTTAACAGAAAAGCTGCACAAGGGTTGTGCTATTAAACCTTGCAGCCAACTGTACTAGGGCTACTCACCCCAAAAAAACTGACTAAAGGGACCACAGCAGCCACACACAGCTGAGCATTATAACCTTTCAGCCAAGGAGACAGCCTAGCCTCCCCGTGCACCTGCAGCGAGAGCAACGTTGCCACAACTGAAGGAAACATGTAGCGCACACAGGGGACATTCCTGGAGAATTTGGAATTGGTGATGAGAGGTAGGCACACTGCTGGGCCTCGTAAAGCATCTCTTACAAAAGCCCACCTCTCCAAGATGAGGAGATGCAACTGACCTATGTAATATGTAGATATAAACACAGAGAAAGAGACAAAATGAGGAGACAAAGGATATGTTCCAAATAAGAGAACAAGGCAAATCCTCAGAAAAAGAACTAAACAAAACAGAAATAAACAATCTACCAGACAAAGAGTACAACGTCATAGGCATAAGGATGCTCACTGATCTTGGGAGAACAACAGATGAATTCCATGAGAACTTCAGTAGATAATCGTAAAATATAAAAAAGAACCTATCACAACTGAAGAATACAATAACAGACATGAAAAATTCACTAGAATTCAATAGCAGAGTAGATGATACAGAAGAACAGATCAGTAAACTAGACGAAAGACTAGAGGAAGTCACTAAAGAGGAACGGAAAAAGGAAAAAAGAATGAAAAAGAATGAGGACAATCTAAGGGACCTCTGGAACAACATCAAGCACACGAACATTTATATAATAAGTGTCCCAGAAGAAGAAGACAGAAAGGGGCAGAGAATCCATTTGAAGAAATAGTAGTTGAAAACTTTCATAACCTAAGGAAGGAAACAGACATCCAGGTATGGGAAGAACAGGGAACATCAAACAAGATAAACCCAAAGAGGCCCACACCAAGACACATTATAATTAAAATGTCAAGAATTAAACATAAAGAGAGAATCTTAAAAAATGCAAGAGAAAGGCAGCAAGTGACATAAAAATGAAACCCCATAAGGCTATCAGCTGACTTCTCAGCTGAAACCTCACATGCTAGAAGGGAGTGGCATGATATATTTAAAGTGTTGAAAAGAAAAAACCTAGAGCTAAGAAAACTCTGCCAGGCAAGGTTATCCTTCAGAATGGAAGGAGAAATAAAGAGTCTCCCAGACAAGTAAAAACTAAAGGAGTTTATCACCAAGAAGCCAGCCTTACAAGAAATGCTAAGGGGACTTATTAAGTGGAAAAGAAAGACCACAAATAGAAATTATAAAGTTTTCAAAAACAATAACAATAAAATCACTGGGAAAGGCAAATATACAGTAAAGATAGCAGAGCAACAAACTATGAAGCTAATATGAAGGTCAAAAGACAAAAGTACCAAAGTTATCAATTTCCATGATAAGAGGGTAATGAATACACACAAAGAAAAGTGGATAATTATGATATCAGAAACATAAAATGTGGGAAGAGGAGAGTAACAGAGTAGAGCTTTTAGCAAGAGGTCAAACTTAAGAGAACATCAACTTAATATAGATTGCTAGTCACATAGATTATTATATATGAACCTCATGGTAATAACAAACCAGGACCCTATAATAAGTACACAGAAAATTTTGAGAAAGGAACTCAAAAATAATACTAAAGAAAGCCATCAAACCACAGTGGAAGAGAGCTAAGAGAAGAAGAAAGGAACAGAGAACTACTAAAACACTCAGAAAAAAGGTAATGAAATGGCAATAAGTACATACTGATCAATAGCTACTTTAAATGTCAATAGACTAAATCCATCAATCAAAAGACATAGGGTGGCTGATTGGATAAAAAAAACAAGACGCATATATATGTTGCATACAAGAGACACACTTCAGACCTAAAGACAGCCACAAACTGGAAGTGAATGGATGGAAAAACTACTCCATGAAAATGGCACGAAAAAAAAGCTGGGGCAGCAATATTTATATCAAACAGAACAGACTTTAAAACAAAAACTGTAACAAGAGACAAAGAAGGGCACTACATAATGACAAAGGGAACAATTCAACGAGAGGATATAACACTTGTAATTATCTATGCACACAACATAGCAGCACCTAAATATATAAAGCAATTATTAACAGATGTAAAAGGAGAAATAGACAGTAACAATAATAGTAGGGGACTTTGACACTTCTCTTACATCAATGGATAGATCAACCAAAACAGAAGATCAATAAGGAAACCTTGGCCTTAAATGACACATTAGACCAGAAGGACTTCGTAGATATACATAAAACATTCCATTCAAAAACCACAGAACACACATTGTTTTTGAAAGCACATGGAACATTCTCCAAGATAGGTCACATGTTAGTCCACAAACAAGTCTCAATAAATTTAAGTTGATTGAAATAATACCAAATATCTTTTCTGACTTCAATGCTATGAAACTAAAAATCAACTACAGGAAGAAAATGGGAAAAGCCACAAATATGTGCAGGTTAACCAAATGCTACTGGACAACTATTGGTGCATGAAGAAATGAAAGGAGAAATCAAAAAATACTTGGTGACAAACGAAAATACGACACACCAAAATTTATGGGATACAGCAAAACTAGTTCTAAGAGAAAAGTTTATAACAATAAAGCCCTATATCAACAAACAAGAAAAATCTCAGATAAAATATCTAACCATGCACCTATGGGATCTCGAGAAACAACAAATGAAGCCCAAAAGCAGTAGAAGTAAGGACATAAATAAAAGAAAGACTTAAAAAAATCAACAGGAAAGAAATAAATGAAACTAATAGCTGGTTCTTTGAAAGGATAAACAAAATTGACAAACCTTTAGGTACACTCACCAAGATAAAAAGGGAGAAGACTCTAATAAATAAATAAAATCAGAAACGAAAAAAGAGAAATTACAATGGACACCTCAGAAAAAAAGATTATAAGAGAATACTACAAAGCTATATGCCAACAAATTGAATAATCTAGAAAAAAGGATAAATTCTTATAATCATACAACCTTCAAAAACTGAATCAAGAAGAAATGGAGAATTTGAATAGACCAGTCACCAGCAAGGAGATTGAAACAGTAATCAAAAACCCTCCCCAAAAATAAAAGTCTGGAACCAAATGTCTTCCCTGGTGAATTCTACCAAACATCCAAAGAAGACTTAATACCTATCCTTCTCAAACACTTCCAAAAAACGAAGAGAAAGGGAACCTTGCAACCTCACTCTATGAGGTGAACACTACCATGATACGAAAACCAGACAAGGATAACATAAAAAAAGAAAATTACAGCCCAATATCACTGATGAGCATCAATGCAAAAATCCTCAACAAAATACTAGCAAATCGAATACAACAGTACATTTAAAAGATCATTCACTCTGATCAAGTTAGATTTATTCCAGGAATTCAGGGATGGTTCAACATTAGGACATCAATCGACATGATACTCCACATTAACAAAATGAAGAATAAAAACCACATGATCACGTCAACAGATGATGAAGAGAATGCATTTAACAAGATACAGCAAGATTTATGATAACCACTCTGAATAAAATGGATATAGAAGCAAAGTACCTCAACATAATGAAGGCCGTATATGACAAACTCACAGCCAATATCATACTCAACAGAGATAAACTTAAAGCTATCCCTCTAAGAACAGGAACCAGACAAAGATGCCTATTTTCACCACTCTTATTTAACATAGTATTGGAAGTCCTAGAAAGAAGAATCAGGCAAGAAAAAGAAGTAAAAGGGATCCAAATTGGAAAGAAAGAAGTAAACGTGTCACTATTTGCAGAGGCCATGATTTTATATGTAGAGAACCCAAAAGAGTCCATTTCTGAAAGAAACTTTCAGAAATAATAAATGAATACAGTAAAGTTGCAGGATACAAAATCAACATGCAAAAATCAGTTGCATTTCCATACACTAACAACTAAGCAACAGAAAGAGAAATTAAGAATACAATCCCATTTGCAAGTACAAAAAAAGAATAAAATATCTAGGAATTAATTTAACCAAAGAAATGAAAGATCTGTACACTGAAAACTATAAAACATTGTTGGTAGAAATTGAAGAAGACACAAAGAATGGAAAGATATTCCGCACTCTTGCATTGGAAGAATTAACATAGTTAAAATGTCTATACTTCCTAAAGCAACCTACAGATTCAACATAATCCCTATCAGAGTTCCAATGATATTTTTCACAGAAATAGAACAAACAATCTTAAAATTTGTATGGAACAAGAAAAGACCCCAAATAACCAAAGGAATCCTGAGAAAAAAGAACAAATCTACAGGTATCACACTCCCTGATTTCAAAATATACTACAAAGCTATAGGAATCAAAACAGCATGGTACTCGCACAAAAACAGACACACAGATCAATGGAACAGAATTGAGAGCCCAGAAATAAACACACACACCTAGGCATAGCTAATTTTCGCCAAGGGAGCCAAGAACATACAATGGAGAAAGGAAAGCACCTTCAGTAAATAGTGTTGGGAAAACTGGATGCTCACGTGCAAAAGAATGAAAGTAGACCATTATCTCACACAATACACAAAAATCAACTCAAAGCGTATTAAAGAATAGAAAAAAGAAACACATGGGACTACATCAAACTGAAAAGCTTCTGCACAGCAAAGGAAACTATCAAAAAAATGAGAAGATAACCTCACAATCGGGAGAAGATATTTGCAAATCATGTGTCTGATAAGGGGTTAATATCCAAAATTTATTTTTTTAAAAAAAGAACACATACATTTCTACAACAAGAAAACTAAGACCCCAATGAAAGATTGGGCAAAAGATCTGAACAGACATTTTTCCAAAGATATACAGATGGCCAACAGGCACATGAAAAGATGTCCAACATCACTAATTTAAATTATCAGGGAAGTGAAAATCAAAACTACAATGAGATATAATCTCATGCCCATCAGAATGACTATAATTAACAAGACAAGAAATAACAAGTGTTGGAGAGGATGTGGAGAGAAGGGAACTCTCACACACTGCTGGTGGGAGTGCAAACTGGTGCAGCCACTATGGAAAACAGTATGGAGATTCCTCAAAAGCTTAAGAATAGAACTACCATAAGATCTAGCTATTCCACTGATGAGTGTTTATCCAAATACATGAAAACATGAATGTGTAAAGATACGTTCACCCCTATGTTCATTGCAGCATTATTCACAATAGCCAAGATTTGGAAGAAACCTACGTGCTCATCAAGAGATAAAGATAAGGAAGATGTGGTATATAGACACAGTAGAATCCTATTCAGCTGTAAAAAAGATGAAATCTTGCCATTTGTGACAACACGGATGGACCGTGAGGGTATTATGCTAAGCCAAATAAGTAATAGGGAGAAAGTCAAATACTCACGACCTCACTTATAAGTAGAAGATTAAAAACAACAAAAAACAAATACATAGAGACAGAGATTGGATTGGTGGTTCCCAAAGGGGAAGTGGGGAAGGAGGAGAGTGAAAAGGGTGATTAGGCACATGTGTATGGTGATGGATGGTAATTAGTATTTGGGTGGTGAACATGATATAATCTATAAGAAATCAAAATATGAAGTACATCTGAAATTTATATACTGTTATAAAGTGATGTTATCTCAATAAAAAAATTTTAAAACAGAATTCACTTTAAGTGATGATACTCAAAAGAAAATGTGTTTCTTGTGAGTTTGACTCACATTTGGGGTCTCTGAGATCACTCACCACTTGAGCCAGTTGTGTGTCCTGTTGCTCAGAGGACGCAAGGCCTGGAAAAATCCATGAATTGCTCTAGGGCATAATGATACTCGGGAACTCCAGATGCTCAACACAGATGGGACAAAAGAATTTAGCCTAGCCCTGGGTACTATCACTACTGCCTTACCACAGTTGTTGGTGAGAATTCAAAAGGAAACAGTCCAAATAATTTTGGGGGCCATTGACACAATCCTGTAGTCTGTTATAGACAAAGCATGGAGAGCATGAGAAGGTAGAGTTCTTCGATCCCATTTGAAAAATGTTACAGCACAATACTGAACTTGTGTTTGGTCTCTTGTTCAATTTTTTTTTTTTTAATTTTATCATGGGGCTTAGAGATCTTTATTATCGGTAATTCATTTCCAAGTAATGTAACTATTCAAGTGCGATTCACGTGTTTACTTAAAGGAAATAAATCCATTTGGTGGCAGCATTTTGTGTGTCATTAAGAGCACAGAAGTAGTTTTTCAGCCAGAACAATAGTCTCTGTAGTGTCGACGCAAATAACCAATAATTATTTCAATGCAAAAGAAAAGAAAAGAGTTTTATTTGAAACAAACCAACAACTATATCCTGGGAGTCTCAGCCATCACAGGGGAAGCAAAGGGCCTGGAGAAAAGTGATTTTTAGCATAGATATATACCTTTTCGAAACAAAGATACATACATCAAACATGACAAGGGTTCATTGCTGCAAGGGTTCAAGGAGATGTTTGTGACAGATTAGCACATACACAGCGGGTCAGCATGACCGTGGCATTATGGGAAGGGATACTTACCTTCAAAGAGTGCTGGTGTCATTAGAAGGGAGACCTTAATTCTTATCTTCAAAAGAGTACAATATTTTGCTTTTAGGTAATGATTAAAGCAGACGTACCATACACATTTGACAGGCCAAAAGTCAGGCTTCTTTGGTTCAAATAAAATTCAGGTGAGATAAGTTCAAACCTGAATGGCTTCCCCATATACTTCAAAGGATAAAAATTTTCTTATATCAGTGGCTTCAGGAGACCTTAAAGTTTTCTGCAGCAAAGAAAGTTCATTTAAAGGATTTGAAAGTGACCATTTGGGTCTACTTATCAAGGTGCTGTTGAGCAATAACAGAGAGTGGGAAATTTGTCACCACGGGGGGTAAACAGTATTCCAAAACTGTTTTTATACTGGTATACATTAAGAATTACTATGGTGCCAAAATATATGGTTTCCCAAGTGTTGACTTCAAGTGTGAATGCTGGGATGCTATTAAGGATATAGATAGAATCTTGATCGTGTGTATAACTTCTCTTAGCTGTCATTTCTGCCTCGCCAACCTGTGTCTCATGCAAGATCAATTCTCATGAGCATGACCGACTGAGGGGGTTCAAGGCCTGGGAGGATGCAGGTAGTTGTCAGGACAAGAGACTATATAATAAGTTTTTACATATGTCTCCACCCAGAGACACACATGTACTTATCTGCACTGTACTACATATTGGAAAAATCTACTAAAAATCATAAACATTTCTGTGATGATACCACTGTCAAAGTTATAACCTCCGCAGAAAAATACACTGTGCATGACATTAAAGATATACAAACACTAGGATTCATATCCCAAAACAAATTTACACTGAAAACTGAGCTTTGAAGGGGATCTGAGGGCTAGAATGTCAGATTCAATTTTTCTGGAATGTTTATACTTACTACATAATTCAGAATTGAATGACGATTATTTCACGAGATGGCTGTTTATAAAGTTTAGGTATATAGAGATTTTTAAAAATTAATACGCACATTATTCTTTCAATTTCCTCCAGATGAATCTGAGTAAGCTTCCACAAAACATGAGGTTTCCTGGGAATAAGGGGCCACTACTTACATCTGTATAATATGTCACCAATTCAAATTATGTGCAGTTTTGCCAGATGTGAGATACAAACGCCATGAGCAATAGATGCCTGAATCAAAGAATTTTATAAAATGGTAAGAAGAGAGAAATTTAAACGTATTTTTACCCTTTGGAAATTTTGCTGCATTACTGGAAGTAAAATATGTATAATATGAAATAGAACTTGGGTCACGTGCTATTCATATATGATAACATCCCCCCAAGTCAGATTTAAAAAACAGAATGGGGCTCACAAATTTAATATAATCAACATCCATACCTCACATCCATGTTTTTTATGGCTATGTACCAAATTATAGGGAAGCACTACCAGCTAATGGCTACCATTGTCACCGGCAACATCGTATCCCTCCCTCACCCAGTGATCCTGTGTACAGCCTTCTATGAAATGAATGCTGCATAATATGGCTGCCACGGTGGTGAGTTCACTGTATGGACTAACTTCAGAATGACTTTATCAGGATTGATGTTAGCAACTCTTTCTTTGAACTTAAAGTTTGTTTTTCTTACAGCTTCCCCCACCTACTTCTGTGAAAAACCTCTGATGGAGTCAACCTACGGACTTTGTAGGAGAGCCCTGATCAAAGTGCCAGACTAAGTGATATCCCTCCAGCAATTGCTAGAAAATGCTAACAAGTTAATATTTCTTACAGTGTTTCAGTGGTTTTATGCTCTTATTTGGCTGTGTCTTTACAGTATGTACTTAAATGTCTTTTTGCAAGAGAAGCAGAATAATGTTTCCAAATGGGGTTGCAAATAAGAAAACTTCATAGAGCTTTTAAAAATAATAAATGTAACACAGATCTTCTAGAGACACTGAATCACCATCTCTGGAAGCTGGAATGAATCTATGAATGTTGATTTGAACACACGGTTTCATAGGACAATGAGGTAAGAAAATTCCCTTGAGAGTTCTTAGGGAAAATTTTAGCTGACACATGGAAGACAAAAACATCTTAAGGGCTCTGGTATTCAAAGACCTTCCATTAAACTGTTTTCCTCACCCAGTTATCTGGAGTCATGACCATTCCAAAGAACATTCTTCATTGCTCCCTTCACATCCTTGTTCCGCAGAGTATATATGAGGGGGTTGATCATGGGAGTAACGATGGTGTAGAAGAGAGCTATGAACTTGCCCTGATCCTGAGAGTAGTTGTTGCTGGGCTGGAGATAAGCATACATGGCTGTGCCATAGAACAGGGTGACCACTGTGAGGTGGGATCCACATATCCCAAATGCTTTTCTCTGCCCTGCTGCAGACTTTATCCTTAAGATGGCCCTGACAATCCCACCATAGGAGAACATGATAAATGCAACCAGTATGAGAAGTATGAAGACACCTACAAAGAAGAGCTCAGACTCATTCATAGTGGTGTCAACACAGGCAAGCTTGAGCAATGCAGGTACTTCACAGAAAAAGTGGTCTAATTTATTTCTCCCACAAAGCGGTAAAAGGAAGATGAGTACCGTTTGGAATAAGGAGTTGGCAAAACCAATGAACCATGAAGCAGAAGCCATCAGGGCACAGAGATGGGGAGGCATGATTACTGTGTAATGAAGGGGTCTGCAAACAGCTACATAACGGTCAAATGCCATAACTCCTAAGAGAACGCATTCAGTGCATCCGAATCCTAGAGAGATATACAGCTGAACTACACAACCACCAAAGGAGATAGATTTGTCTATTCCCCTGAGATTGACCAGGAGCTGGGGAACAATGCTGGTAGTGTAACACAGGTCCAGAAAGCTGAGGTTGGAGAGGAAAAAGTACATAGGGGTGTGAAGACGTGGGTCCAGGTGGGACAATGCAATGATGGTTGTGTTTCCCAGCAAAGTGAAGATATATAATATCAAAAGAACCACAAAGAGGACCAGCTCCAGTTGAGGCCTGTCAGAGAAAGCCAGCAGGATAAACCCAGTGAGGGAGCTTGCATTTTTCTCTTCCATCCTTGCTAGCACATGGTTCTTATCAAGACCAAGCATTTAGAAATTTTTAGAAGGTGTCTTAAAAGAAAAGGAGAGAGGAAGAGGTGAATCTATCATGTTAAAAGACACAGTCATGGGATTTTTATATGCAATTTTTTTCAGAAATGATGTACTCATTGAGATGGACATATCTTATACCAATGTAGTTCCACATTATCACAAAAAGTTATATCATTGATATTTAATGTAAGAAAAATCAAATAATAGACCTTGTGTTCCCATGATTCATGGGTATGAAAGGTCTGTTTCAGATTGAGTTTCATAAGATTTAAAGTACTATAAGAATACATGTACATTAGAGAAAATGAGAATGAGGGAAATACTGGAGCACGATCAGAAAGAATAAGAAAAAGAAGCAGACAGAGACAGAGAGATTATTTGAAACATATATCTCAAAATTCTACACAATTGTACATACCTCACATGCAATAGAATATAAAGCAAGATAATCTCTAAAATACATTCAGATATTGGAATTCGTGATCTAGAATGTACTTATACAGAGGATTAAATTATATTAAAAATATCACTTACAGCGCTGACTCTACATATTTTGGAAGTTTTGCTCTGTACTCTACCTAATCCATTATATTTGTGAAGACTACCCTGGTCCTTTTTATGGTAGTCAAACAATTAAATACTCAGTCAGACACCATTCAATCACCATTATTCTGTTACAGTGTTGAACTCTTGCCCTCAAGATGCTTGAAATTACCAGACCAACTTTACAAGTCCTCTGAAAATTCACTGGCTATGCAGAGTCAGTTGGAATCAGAACTCTAAAATCCAGTGGCCAACAGTTTCCTTTTCCTTTTGCTGATTTCATTTTCAAATATTACCAACAACTAGAGTGTGTGGATTCCGGAAAGAGGTGGGATTATTTTCTATGAACATTCTAATCAGGGTAAACATTTTTAAAAGTGATCCAATTGTGTAACCTATGTACAAACTGTAATGCTTTACATCACTCCCTGTGATAAAGTAAAAAAGATAAATACATAGAGATAAAGACAGACACATCATCACAGCAACGATAGGTCAAAGACATATATTGTAAAACAAAAAGAAATACAAGGAAAGGCATAAAAAACGAGATTTTGGTATTATAAAAATCTAAGAACATCCATCTACATTCAGTTAATTTTATATACACAGCTTTCTGGAAGCTATCTTGAAGAGTGAGTTACACTGGACCACACATGTTGCCAGCTCTAAGGATGGTTGACTGCCGTTTTCATCCAGTTATTTAGTATTGCATAGCATGGTCATACCCCAACTTAAGTGGCATCAGGAAATGAATATTTCAGTTCTAGCATATTCAAATGGATAATCACAGTAAATTTTTAATCTTTCTAAAACTTTTAAAATCTGAATCAAGTTAGTGTATAGATACACTGATGTGCAAAATAAATTGGTACAAAGTGGTAGAAAATAAATATTAACAAAATCTGAATAAGGGAAAAGTAAAGATCAAGGGAAACAAGAGTTAGTGGTAGAGAGGCCACTGGGAAATATCCTCTATCACAGACATAAATGCCCTCCTTGTCCCATAATTTACTTCCAAGGAAAGCAAACAACCAAAAGATTGATGTTTTGAAAAATAAAAGCATTCCCAGCAGAAATGTAATACATCATACATGAGAAGGATTAGTTAAACTAAATTAAATTTATACTCAATCAGAAAACAACAGTATGTTAAAGTACTATTTCACATGTCTATCAAATACAATATTTAATTTGTACAAAATGTTTTCACATTTAAAGTTTGAAAAATTAATGTATCCAAAGGTTGAAGGTTAAACTGATATGCTACTTACATTAATAATGTTAATGCTGGCTGGTATTACTGACGGCTTGATATGCTCTAAAATATTAACATGCATAATCTCAACTAATCTTTTAAAAACTTTTTGAAATGTATTACCGTCCCCTTTAAACATAAGAAATTGATTAAAGTGGTTAAATAGCTTACCCAAGATCCTTAAACTCCTAAATATTTTAACATAAAGCCAGGTCCCTTTGATATCAAAGTTCATACTTTCAACCACATTACTTTATCGTCAATCAAATGGATTTAATAAAATTCAAAGGAATCGTCACGTGTGACATAGAAGATGTAGCATTTCACAATATTTCATAATTTCTTTGATTTCTTATAAGAATGTGATCAGTGATATCCACACAAAAATCTATGCACAGAAAAATTCATAATAGAAATAATTATAAACGTATGAGAGACAGTATAAATGAGAAACGAAAGGATACATCCTCTGACTCACACCTGTTCAGAAGAGCAAACCAAAACAAACCATGGTCAGTCTCATGCATGCACACACAAATATAGAGGCACTCATTGAAATGAACTGCTGGCTAATTTTTAAATTGTATCTAATAAAGAAAGCATTCCTGAAAGTGGAGAGCAAACATAAAATGCTAACTCATCCAAGGAAAACACCAAAATAATAATGCACCATTAAAATTAATTTATATGATTTCCATTTTATCATCTAAATAAGGACCAAGATGGCAATTGATAAAAGATAAAACCCCAGTGAGATCACGTTGTACAAAATATGTGTTGCTTTACATGATAATACATATATGAATAAAAATGAATGCTGAAAGTCTACCTATCTGACAGATATAAAAATGAATGATTTCAGGTTGAAAAATAAAATATCAGGCACAGGAGATGCCCACTAAAACAGAAAAGAATGTGATTGTCTCCGTGTGTGATCATTGCTTCCAATGTCATGCAGGAGCGCATACTGGGAGGTATTAGGATACTAATGTCATATTCTATCTTCTTACTTTGAATGTTTTTCTCATTACAATTCTGGAAAATTATTATCTTTAGTAAGACTGGACATGGGAAAGATCTAATTGCAAAATGCATTATCCCATTGATTCTCAAGAGTATGTTCGGCTGGTCTAGGTTACTTTGTTCTGTTCATCTTTTCTTACTTGGAATCCAACCTTTCTAAAGCTGCTTGCACCACCACAAAGGCAATCTTCCAAGAGAAAGAATTCTTTTTGGCTAAGGTCAAATGAGAAATTTTACTTCATTTCCTTCCTACCACATTTGAAGCATTGTGTAATTTGACTGGGAATCATCATCTCTGTTTAGACAAGCATCATTTGACTCAATGCAGCAAGAAAGATTGATTCATTAGACAAACTAAATAAATAATAGCGACTGGAAATATTATTCCTTAGGTACAGGAACAAAGGATGGTATCCTTAGTAGCCATCACAATATGACGTGATATAGGAAAGTTCTGTTATAAAAATTACACATAAATTATTACTTTGGGTGCAAAAAAATAAATAATTTTTTTAAGTGAAGATTATATATGAAGGAAAAAATTTAAATAGGTAAAATAAAACATATCTACAAAACAAAGATGGCATTCTATATAAAAATTACTATCAATAAAAGAATATACAGGGAAACAACATCTCACAAGCTGAGTACTGTATACATATTTTAGATATTTTTGTGCTTCTTTAAGAGAGGAAATAAACTGTTTAATACTAACAATACTGATGATGCATTTTAAACATAGAGAATAAATATTGTTTCACAGAGACTAAGAAGCCAAAGGGAAAGAATGAAAGCATATTGTCTAATACTTTCAATACACACGTACACTATTTTTCTGTTACTGAAGGGCATATTTTATTACACCTAAATATGTTATATTTAAATTACTTTCCATGTGTACATACTGAGGTACAATGAATGTACTACAATCGGATGAAACGTCTAGGAATAAATCATTAGCTTCTAAAATGAACAACTAATTTAGTTCTAATATTTGGTGAATTCTGTAGTCTGTTCCTTTTGCCAATGGACATATATGCACACCGACTGAGCTTTTTGTGGCAACAACAATTGCAACTGAAAATAAACTAACTTGCCAATTCCAAAAGCAACGCAGAGATCAAGTTCCATTCTACTCACCTTTATTCGTCTTATCTGTGCTTCCTAAGCTACTTTCCTACCTCATCTCCAGGTTATAGCCTTTAACAGAGTACTGGGGTTGGAACTCTGATATGTAGAATCAGGAATCAGGTTGTGCGGAGTGAGTGCAAAGGTTGATTATATCAGCATTGGATTATCCAGAAATTTTTCTTAAGCAAGAAGACACTTTCTCATGATGAGTTCACTTGTTTTCACGTGGTACTAGACCTGCTTTTGCCTCTAGGTGGTAGGAAGATGAAGAAAAGCAATTTCGAACTCTCAGTACTATTTCCCCAAATACAATGACTTGGCTTTATGACAGAGGGACTCTATGAGCAACATGAGAGGGTGAGATGGCGCTACGCTGTGACTGGGCTGGCACAGATGGAGACTCAAACCTGTTTACCTGGCTGAAGTCTCAAGGGAATGTATGTTCTACACTGTTGATTAGCTGATGTCACCAAGCTGTCCAGAGATGACAATCCTCAGGGAAAATGGGCAGCAAGGAGAATGTCTCTTCTTTAATTTCATATATTTGACAGAGGATGGGTAACACCCTCTACCTCTCTAGTTACCTTAGTTCTCAACTTTCGATGACTTGGATGTTTTCCAAAACCCTTAGATTTTTTTCTCACAATTACAAAAACTTTTTATGTATAGATAGATAAATCAATCATTCGGTTACTTAATTGTAAAAGTATACATGTAAATAAATTTTTCATTTAAATTCATTCATCACCAACTTATAAGAGATCACAAAACTAATAATTAAGCACACCTTAATCATTAAGGGAAATATAATGGAGAGCAACCATCACTTTTATTCACAAACTCCTAATGTGGCTAATGAGTAACATTTCATATCCTCTATAACATTCTTCAGTTTATATACAAAGGTTTTAATGATTTACTCAAGTAATAAAAAGAAAATTCTTTAATGACATTTACATGGTTGGTTATCTTGAATTTCACTAGTTTTTGCATTTAAATTCCAAATGATTTTTAGTTCACCAGGATAGTTACAAATATGTGCTAAAGAAAAATGGAAGAAAGTAGATGGAGGTTTCACGTGTTAAAGTCAAGTTTGAAGATCAACCAATTTATTTAAAAACATCTTTACTTGACTATACAGGCAACAGACAGCTATAAATAACAACATTTGACTTTGGCAAGCTTGGGCCCTAAACATCAAATGAAACTTCAAAAAAGATAAAATCCCTTTATCCACACTGGAACACCTTTTGTTTCAGAGTAATAGACAACTGCTAAATAGTGGTATAACCTAGCTCAGAGAAAGCCATTTAGGCTTGACGCACCTTGGTTTTTATACGTCATTAGTGACACAAGTACAGAGAGCGTCTGTGATTAACTTCCATTCTATAGTCAATTGTTTCCCATATATCGACAAATTCTACTTTTATTTGCAAGATTCAGCTAGTGAGATAAACTATCTTTCTCCTCCTAAAAACATTCTTAGGTTAGAATTTTCTCAGTTACAGCCCTACTGGTTAAAATCCCATCATAATATTTAAAGGAGGTCTAGTGAAGACTAATACTGCTTAGGGTGTCAAAGGAAGGAGGGAATTACAGAGCTACTATTAATGCTTTTCTTCCCTGTTCACTCTTGCAGTTGTAAGTATTAATTGGTAAAATCACTTAGGTAGGATAATAGTTTTACTTTATCTGGGAATGCTGACCTGCAATAACATTCCTCAGTTTAATATTCTCTCAAGTAGTTCATGGTCATGTTCCCCAAACACATGAATAAGAATGCTCATAGCAGCGCTGTTTGTATTAACCCAAACCTGTAAATAATTCAAATGCTCATCAACAGTAAAATGGCAAAACTGTGAGCTATTCATACAACACAGTACTTTACAAAAGAAAGGAATAAACTACAGCAAAACAAATTGGAACATTGTCCTTCACACAAAAATGCTGAACAAAACATGCCAGTCACAAAGGAATCAATCTGTCTACATAAAGTTCAAAAACAGGTAAAATAAACTGTTGTTTATGAATGCAAACATAGGTGGTGAAACTATAGTTATAATCAAATATTATAGCCAAAACTAAAAAGAATATCGAAAGGCTGATTATAACAAAGTCAAGATCAATGAAGAGAGAAAGGGATGCAATTGGGTAGAGGCTGTCTGAGGTACTGTCCAGGTTCTAGTTTACAAGGGTGTAAATATCATGACTATTTACTTAATTATTCTTTAAAATGAACATTTTTATACAGGTATAGAGAGAGACACGCAGACAGACAGACAGAGACAGAGAGAGATGGCCAGAGGAAATAAGAAATAACACATAGGACAATGTTATACTCATGTTATACCCAAACTATAACTATGACTATAAGAAAGCAGGATACAAAGCAGCTATATAAAAATAGCAAAGATGATTAGGACTATTTTTAAATGAATAAGGCTGATAAAAATCACATTTGGAAAAGCTAAGTTCTGAAAAAAGGAAAAATTATTAGGGATTTGTAAGGAGTCAAATTGGTGGACTAAAAGGAATACAAGTCTGGAAACAATCAATACCGATCTGAGGAAAAGTACCATTAATGTAAAGGAAAGAACAGGAATGCTTCTCCACCTGTTTCCAGGACACCATTCTCTCCGTAGAGTAGACACAGTGAAGATAGCCTTTCTTCTGAAATATCTAAATTGCCACCACCTCAGTAAAGTATTGAACAAGTTATTTCTAGGCTCTAAATTATTCCGAACTCTCAGATTCTCTTCCTCACTGCTTGTCGTCTATCTGAGATAAGTGGAAAGGAAGGTCCACACTTCCTAAGTGAAATGTTATACCACCCTGTACTCCTGCTTCGCTTTTGGATTTCTGTATTTATCACTAGATAAATGGATAAAGAGCCCAAGTGGGGAAAAGGAAAGGGAAAAAGGCAGAAACAAAACGAAAGATAGAGAAGACAAGTACAGAATGACAAGAACTGAGACAGTAGATATATACAGAGATTTCAGTGAAAAAGACTACAGATACATACACTAAATGTGAAAACAGAAGGAAAGTAATAGGGGAAACAATAAAATTATGTGCACAGGGATTCTCAAAAGCTCAAAATGCATTAAAGTAATTACAGGTAAAGTAAAATATAGTGCCAGACTGTAAAGCCAGCAGGTTGTTTAATTACTCTATAGTGGAAAATATTTCACTTCTTGAAAGGACTTTCACATACATGGTCATCTTACACAGAATGTGGGATGTATTGAATATAGACTCTATGTTTCCACCAAAAGTCAATGGTAATAAAATCTGATTACTTTCTATTGAGCACAACATCCAGTCCCTCACCCCTCTCCTCTGCAGGATGTGACTCTGGAGAGCCTCAAGCAGAGTTTTCATAGACTGGAGCTAGACAGTCCCATTGCTTCTAAGAAGTTCTTGAAGGATCCTCCCAAACTATTTCATCTTGGAAGGAATTTTCTGGAATCTAAAGAAAATTAGATATAATTAGTCTTCTGGGGAAATGATTATGAGCACTATAACCCAAAACCTGTGGAAAAACCCCCAGATCACATGCTGCATTTCCATCATCCATTCCCTCCCACTCCCAAAACAAGCACTTACATTTTCACACACACAAGACATTTGCATTAGAAAGCTTCCAAAGTTTAGTTTACTATGTCTTCTTTGATCGTTTGACCAATGAGAGAATCTGTGTTCAGGATGCTGAATATATAGGAAATCTTATAACAATTTGAACCAATTTCTATCTTAACATATTAAAATTCTATTAACTTTAGTCGTTATAGGACTATCCTTATAATTCTTATGTAATTAAACTATGAAAATTATTGACATCCTAAAATTGAAAATTATAAACTCAAAGCTTATAATCACACTGAGGAAATCTTTGAATGTACAACATGCTAATGAAAACATTAAGAAAGGTTGATTGTCATTTCTTGGTAATCATTAGCCTCTACCTAGTGAGAGTAAAGGCTTATTAAAAGGAATTTAAAAAAGATATTCCATTATTCCTTGGAAAGAGCATAACTTTGAACTCTGAAAAATCTGGGTTCACATCTTGATCTCGTCATTTAGAAGCTGTGTCACTTCAAGCAAGGATTTAACCTCCTGTTCCAGAGAGTGCTCAGCTGTAAAATAAGGATGATATTGTCCCTTAAGGTGTTGTAGTAAACAAATAAGATAAAAAATATGAAAATGCATTACAAATTGTAAATCATTGTGTAAATGCAAAGAACTACTAGCATTTCTAGCCAAAATCATGCTTTTTCTTCAGTCCATTTCCTCAGATTACCTTCAGTCATGCCATGCTATTGGCCACTTCCTCCTTGAAATGGTCTTCATTAGCTTTTATAAATTGTTCAATCTTGATGTTCCCACATGACAATCACCATTACTTTTGCACTTTTTCTGAAACCCAAAATCCTTTTCCTTTAATTCTCTTTTTACCCATTTACTCTTCAAAATGATGGTACTTCAGTGAACCACAAAAGAATTGCCAAAAGTATATCAAGCTCTGAACCCTCTCCCCAAGCAGAATTCTACATTTCCATTGCCATTCCTGACACATGTACTTCAAAATTTACATATACTATGGTTCTATAAATCCACTGTTTCCCTCTCCCCAACCAAAAGTAGCTGTTTTAGTTTCCTGTGGCAGCCATAATGAAGTACCACCAACTGGGGTATTTAAAAGAACAGAAATTTATTCTCTCACACTTCTGGAAACCAGAAGTCCAAAATCAAGTTATCATCATCAACACGCTCTCTCTCTGAAGCTTCTAAGGGAGAATGTGTTCTATGTCTTTCTTTGAGCCTCTGGTGTTGCCAGCAATCCCTCACATTCCTTGCCCTGCAGACTCATCTTTGTTCCAATCTTTGGCTCTGTCAGCACATAGTGTTCTCTCTGTGTGTCTGTGTCTTGTCTCTGTTTTCCCTTCCTAGAAGGACATCAGCCATATTGGATTAGTACCCATTTAATAAAGTATGGCATCATCTTAACTTAATTACATCTGCAAAGAATCTATTTTCAAATAAGGTCACATTCATAGACACCAGGAATTAGGACTTTTTTTTTTTGGAGGTACAATTCATACCATAGCAGGAGCTTTTCATCTAGGCCCCTCCATTTCTAACAAAGGGATCAACCAATCTCTCAGGGATCAACCAATCTCTCATTCATCAAGCAGCTTTTAAATACACAATACAGTTTTATTAACTATAGTCACCATGCTCTACGTTAAATCCCCTCAACTTATTTATTCTATATGTGGAAGTTATACCTTTTGTCCACCTTCACTCATTTGGCCCACTCCCAGACCCACCCCTGGCAACCACTAATCTATTAGCTGTGTCTATGAGTTTGATTTTGTTTGTTTTAGATATCACACATAAGTGAGATCATATGGTATTTGTCTTTCTCTGTCAGACTTTTTTCACTTAGCATAATGCCCTCATGGTCCATCTGAGTTGTCACAAATGGCGGGATATCCTTCTTTTTCATGGTAGAAAAATAGTCCATTCTGTATATATACCACATTTCGTAATCCTTCATCCATCCATGAACACAGATTGTTTCCATGTCTTGGCCGTTGTACAAAATGCTGCAATGGACATGGCAGCGCAAAATCTTTTTTGTTACTGTTTTTGTTTCTTTTGCATAAATACCCAGAAGTGGAATTGCTGGATCATATGGTAGTTCTATTTTTAATTTTTGAGAAACTCCGTACTGTTTTCATAGTGGCTACCAATTTATCACCAACAGTGCACAAGGATTCCCTTTACTCTACAGCCTTGCCAAGACTTATTTCTTGTCTTTTTTTTTAATTTCAGGTGTACATCATTATATTTCAATTTCTGTTTAGATTACATCCTGTTCACTATCCACCACCATACACTTGTGCCTAATCACCCCTGTGCCCTCCTCCCTCTGTCCTTTCCCTCTGGGAACCACCAGTCCAATCTCTGTCTCATTGTACTTGTTTATTGTTGTTTTTATCTTCTATTTATGAGTGAGATCATATAGCATTAGACTTTTTCCCTCTGACTTATTTGGCTTAGCATAATACCCTCAGGATGCATCCACGTTGTCGCAAATGGCAAGCTTTCATTTTTTTATGGCTGAATAGTATACCACTGTGTATACATACTACATCTTCTTTATCCATTCATCCCTTGATGGGCACCTAGGTTGCTTCCAAGTATTGGCTATTGTGAATAATGCTGCAATGAACATGGGAGTGCATATATCTCTACGCATTCATGTTTTCATGTTCTTTGGATAAATACCCAGCAGTGGAATAGCTGGATTGTATAGTAGTTCTATTCTTAAGTTTTTGAGGAATCTCCATACTGTTTTCCATAGTGGCTGCACCAGTTTGCACTCTCACCAGCAGTGTGTGAGACTTCCCTTTTCTCCACATCCTCTACAACACTTGTTATTTCTTGCCTTGTTAATTATGGTCATTCTGATGGGCATGAGATGATGTCTCATTGTAGTTTTGATTTTCATTTCCCTG
Organism: Equus asinus; assembly: GCF_041296235.1. NCBI lineage: Eukaryota > Metazoa > Chordata > Mammalia > Perissodactyla > Equidae > Equus > Equus asinus. Next base: position 41,753,048 of record NC_091797.1, read on the forward strand.
ATAATTTAAATTAGTGATGGTGAACATCTTTTCATGTGCCTGTTGGCCACCTGTTTATCTTCTTTGGAAAAATGTCTGTTCAGATCTTTTGCCCAGTTTTTAATTGGGTTGTTTGGTTTTTTGTTGTTGAGATATATGAGTTCTTTATATATTTTGGATATTAACTCCTTGTCAGATATATGGTTTGCAAATATCTTCTCCTAATTGTTAGGCTGTCTTTTTGTCTTGTTGATGGTTTCCTTCGATATAGTCCCATGTGTCTATTTTTTCTTTTGTTTCTCTTGCCCGGTCAGACATGGTATTTGAAAATATGCTGCTAAGACCGACGTCAAGGAGTGTACCGCCTATGTTTTCTCCTAGAAGTTTAATGGTTTCAGGTCTTACATTCAAGTCTTTCATCCATTTTGAGTTCAGTTTTTGTGTATGGTGTAAAATAACAGTCGACTTTCATTCTCTGCTTGTGGCTGTCCAGTTTCCCCAACACCATTTATTGAAGAGACTTTCCTTGCTCCATTGTATTTTCTTAGTTCCTTTGTTGAAATTTAACTGTCCAAGGATGTGTGGGTTTATTTCTGGGCCCTCGATTCTGTTCCATTGATCTGTGTGTCTGTTTTTGTGCCAATAATATGCTTTTTTGATTACTATAGTTTCATAGTATATTTTGAAATCAGGAAGTGTGATACCTCCAGCTTTGTTCTTTTTTCTCGGGATTCCTTTGGCTATTCAGAGTCTTTAGTTGTTCAAAATAAATTTAGGAGTTTTTGCTCTGTTTCTGTGAAAAATGTCATTGGAACTTTGACATAGATCGCATTGAATCAGTAGATTGCTTTGGGAAGTATGGACATTTTCACTATGTTAATTCTTCCGATCCAAGAGCATGGAATCTCTTTCCATTTCTCTGTGTCTTGTTCAATTTATTTCAACAAGGTTGTATAGTTGTCAGTGGACAAATCTTTCACCTCTTTGGTTAAATTTATTTCTACATATTTTATTCTTTTTGTTGTAATTGTAAATCGGATTGTATTATTAACTTCTCTTTCTGCTACTTTACTTTTAGTGTATAGAATTGCAATTGATTTTTGTATGTTGATTTTGAATCCTACAACTTTACTGTATTCATTTATTATTTCTAAAATCTTTTTAGTGGATTCTTTAGGTTTTTCTGTATATAAAGTCACGACATCTGCACATAGTGACAGTTTCACTTCTTCCTTTTCAATTTATCCCTTTTATTTCTTTTTCTTGCCTGATTGCTCTCGCTAGGACTTCCAATACTATGTTAAGTAAGAGTGGGGAAAGTGAACATCCTTGTCTGGTTCCTGTGCTTAGAGGTATAGCTTTCAGTTTTTCTCCATTGAGAATGATATTAGCTGTAGGTTTATCACATGTGGTTTTTATGATATTAAGGTACTTTCCTTCTGTACCCATTTTATTCAGTTTTTATCATAAATAGATGCTGTATCTCATCAAATGCTTTTTCTGCCTCTATTGACATGATCATTGGTTTCTATTTGTCATTTTGTTAATGTGGAGTATCACATTGATTGAGTTGTGCATGTCAAACCATCCCTGCATTCCTGGAATAAATCCCACTTGATCATAGTGTATGATCCTTTTAATGTATTATTGTCTTCAATTTACTGGTATTTTTCTGAGGATTTTTGCATCGATGTTCATCAGTCATATTGGCCTGTAATTTTCTTTTTTTGTGTTGTCTTTGTCTGGTTTTGGTATCAGGGTCATGTTGGCTTCATAGAACGAATTAGGGACTTTCCCCTTCTCTTAAAATTTTGGAAGAGTTTGAGAAGGATAGGTATTAAGTATTCTTTGAATGTTTGATAGAATTCACCAGGGAAACCATCTGGTCGAGGACTTTTATTTGGGGGAGGTTTTTGATTACTGTTTCAATCTCCTTACTGGGGACTGTGCTATTCAAATTCTCTATTTCTTGTTGATTCAGTTTTGGAAGGATGTGTGATTCTAAGAATTTATCCATTTCTTTAAAATTTTCCAATTTGTTGGTGTATAGCTTTTTGTAGTAGCCTCATATTCTTTTGATTTCTGACTTGTCCATTGTAATTTCTCTTCTTTCATTTCTCATTTTATTTGTTAGAGCTTTCTCTGTTTTTTTCTTAGTGAGTCTAGCTAAAGGTTTGTCAATTTTGTTTATCTTTTCAAAGAACTAGCTCTCGATTTCATTGATTTTTAATATTTTTTAGTCTCAATTTCACTTATATCTGCTCTGTGTTTTATTATTTTCTTCCTTCTACTGATTTGGGGCTTTGTTTGTTCATCTTTTTCAGCTCCTTTATGTGCAGTCTTATATTGTTTGAGACTTTTCTTGTTTGTTTAGGTAGGCCTGTATTGCTATAAACTTCTCTATTAGAACCACTTTTGTTGTATCCCATGAATTTTGGCATGTCATATTTTCCTTTTCATTTGTCTCCAAGTGTTTTTTTATTTCCCCTTTGATTTCTTAATTGAGCCAATCATTGCTCAGTAGCGTTCAGTTTAATCTCCACATTTTTGTGGCTTTTCTGATTTTCTTCCTGTAGTTGATTTCTAGTTTCATACCATTCCAGTCAGAAAAGATGCTTGGAATTATTTCAATCTTCTTAAATTTATTGATACTTGTTTTGTGGACTAATATGTAATCTATCCCAGAGAATGTGCCATGTGAAAAGAATGTGTATACTGCCATTTTTGGATGGAATGTTCTGTGTATATCTACTAAGTCTATCTGGTCTAATGTGTCATTTAAGGCCAATGTTTCCTTATTGATCTTCTATTTGGATGATCTATCCATTGATATAAGAGGAGTGTTAAAGTAGGGGTACTATTATTGTGTTACTATTTCTCTTTTCATGTCTGTTAATAATTGCTTTATATATTTAGTGCTTCTATGTTGGGTGCGTAGACATTTACAAGTGTTATATCCTCTTGTTGGCTTGTTCCCTTTATTATTATGTAGTGTCCTTCTTTGTCTCTTATTACAGTTTTGTTTTAAAGTCTATTTTGTCTGATATAAGTGTTGCTACTCCAGCTTTCTTTTCATTCCCATTTCCATAAAGTATCTTTCTTCATCCCTTCACTTTCAGTTTGTGATTGTCTTTAGGTCTGAAGTGTGTCTCTTATATGCAGCATATATACAGGTCTTTTTTTTTTTCAATTGGCCACCCTATGCCTTTTAATTGGAGCATTTAGCCCATTTACTTATTTAAAGTAGCTATTGATAAGAATGTACTTATTCCCATTTTGCTACTTTTTTCCAGGGGTTTTAGTAGTTCTTCTCTGTTCCTTTCTTCTTCTCTTGCTCTCTTCCCTTGTGGTTTGATGGCTTTCTTTATTATTATGTTTGGGTTTCTTCCTCTTGCTTTTTTCTGTGTTCATTATAGATTTCTGGTTTGTGATTACCATGAGGTTCAGCTATAATAATCCAGGCATATAGCAATCTTTATTAGCTTGATGGTCTCTTTAGTTTGGCCTCTTGCTAAAAGTCCTGCTCTTTTACTCCCCTCCTCCCACATTTTGTTTATGATATCATATCTACCCTCTTTATTGTGCATATGTGTCTGTTACCCTCTTATCATGGAAATATACAATTTTAGTACTTTTGTCTTTTGACCTTCATATTAGCTTCATGGGTAGTGGATCTGCTACCTTCACTGTATTTTTCCCTTTACCAGGTTTTAATATTTTTCTTATTTTTTTTAATAATTTTTTTATTCCTTCTTTGTGGTCTTCTTTTTTCCACTTAAATAAGTCCCTTTAGGATTTCTTGTAAGGCTGATTTCTCAGTGATAAACTCCTTTAGTTTTTGCTTGTCTGGGAAACTCTTTATCTCTCCTTCCATTCTGAATGGTAACCTTTCCAGGTAGAGTATTCCTGGCTGTGGACTTTTTCCTTTCAGTACTTTAAATATATCATACCACTCCCTTCTAGCCCATAGGGTTTCAGCTGAGAAGTCAGCTGATAGCCTTATGGGGTTTCCTTTGTACGAATCTTGTTGCCTTTCTCTTGCATCCTTTTAGGATCCTCTCTTTATGTTTAATTCTTTTTTCTTTTTCTTTTTTTTTGAGGAAGATTGGCTCTGAGTTAACATCTGCTGCCAATCCTCCTCTTTTTGCTGAGGAAGACTGGTCCTGAGCTAACATCTGTGACCATCTTCCTCTACTTTATATGTGGGACATCGGCCACAGCATGGCTTGACAAGCGGTACAAAGATCCACACCCAGAATCCAAACTGGCAAACCCTGGGCCACCAAAGCAGAACGTGCGAACTTAACCACTGCATGACTGGGCCAGCCCCTTTATGTTTAATTCTTGACATTTTAATTATAACGTGTCTTAGCATGGGCCTCTTTGGGTTTATATTTCTTGGTGCTCTGTGTGCTTCCTGTACCTGGATGTCTGTTTCCTTCCTTAGGTTAGGAAACTTTCCAGCTATTATTTCTTCAAATAGATTCTATGCTCCTTTGTCTCTCTCTTCTCCTTCTGGACACCTATAATACAGGTGTTAGTGTGCTTGATGTTGTCCCAGAGGTTCCTTAGACTGTCTTTGTTCTTTTTAATTCTCTTCTCTTTTATTTGCTCAGCTTGGGTGGTTTCCTCTAATCTTTAGTCCAGCTCACAAGTCCATTCTTCTGTATCATCTACTCTCTGCTATTGAGTCCCTCTAGTGATTTTTTCATTTCCAGTATTATATTCTTCAGTTCTGATTGGTTCCTTTTTATATTTTCCAGTTCTTTGTTGAAGTCATCACTGAGTTCATTCATTCTTCTCCCAAGATCAGTAAGCATCCTTATGACTACTAGTTTGTCCTCTTTGTCAGGTAGATTGTTTATCCCTGTTATGTTTAGTTCTTTATTGGTTTTTTTTCCTGTTCCCTTGCTTGGAACATATTCCTTTGTCTCCTCTCTGTGCTATATCTATGTATTAGGTAGGTCAGCTACATCTCCTGATCTTGGAGAGGTGGTCCTCCAAGAACTGATATAACAGTTGCCCCATGAAGCCCAGCAATGTTCTTCCCTCTTGTCACCAGTTCCAAATGTTCCAGGATTCTCCCCTGTGGGCTACATGTGTCCTTCTGCTGGAGCAGAGTTACGCTTGCCACAGGTACCCAGGAAGGCTAGGCTGTGCCCCAGGGGAGCTGGTCACAATACTCAGCTGCACATGGTTGCTATGATCCCTTCTGTCACTTTATCAGGTGTGGTGAGCCCCAGTACAGTTGGCTGCAAGGTTTAGTAGCACATTCTTTTTGCAGTTTTTCTGTTAACAATGTAGACCTCCAGCATGGCTCGTTGCTCGGCTCAGGGGCTTACAATTGCTGTAGGCCTATGGCCTACAAGGCTGTTGTCAGCTCTCAGGATTGCAGTGGAGTCAGGCTGGCCCCAGGCATGAGAGCACCCAATTTTTTTCTGGCTTTGGAGGATGGGGCCGATTCCCTATGTGGCTCTTTGAGAAGACAAGTCTGCTGCAACTCACAAGCCTCACAGCCAGAAGGGACACACACCACGTCAACACAGTCTTGCTCCATGCCCACACCCTGACCCACTGAAGCAGACCCTTCCATCCTGCTGCAGAGGTCCTGCACACTCCACCAATGCAGGCCCACCCCTCACACACGCCCTGCCCCACAGAGGCAGACCCACTCGCCCACCTGCAGAGGTTCCAGGTTCCCCACTTATGCAGGCCCACAAGTTGCCTGAGGGCTTGCGGTTGGCTAGGCCCAGTCCCTAGGGCAGGCTGTCTGCCCTGGCTGAGCTGGATTAAATTGGTGCCCTAGTGGGTGGGGCAGATCCTGGCCTAACAGGCCAGGGGAAGAACTCCAATGGCTCCTGCCAGCATCTGTATCAGCACACCTGCACTAGGTGACAATAATGGCTGCCGCCAATGTCTCCATCCCTTGGGAGGTAGTTCCAGCCAGGGGAGGTCTCACCCCTCACTGAGAGGCACCCAGAGCCTATCAAGTGAATCTGTTTTCATCAGAGGACTGTGTACCTTTCTTTCTGGTGATTTTAGGTTGCTTTTCAAAAATGGGTGAGTTTGTGCATGGGCTGTTTAAGAGCAGGCTTTCTTTTTTCCCTTGTGTCCAATAGCTTTTCTGGGAGTATTCTCCATTGTAGTTAATAACCAATAAAGCCAGATATTATGACACTTGTCTCAGTTATGCTGAATCCAAAAGCTGCTTATTGTGATAATGTTCCCCCACTCAGATCCCCTACTCCTCCAGGGAAGGCTTTATACCTTAGGATTGCTCCCAGCTGGTCGAAAAGCACCACAGCTGGAAGGTGGCATTTTTCCCTCCAGAAAGGAATTTCTGCCTCTCCCACCTCAGCCAGTACTGTCCCTTGTTGTGGGGGTTCTTGTTATCTGGTTTTCAGTTCTCTCTCAAGGATAACTTTTCCAAGAGTAGTTGAAAATTAGTTATGTCATGGCAGGAAGTGAGTTCAGAGTCTGCCTATGCTACCATCTTGACACCAGATCTCCCAGAGAATCATTTTAACTAGACAACTAACTCCAGAATAAGTAGTAACTATACCCAAAACAGTAAGTTCTGATTGATAATCTCCAATGGGGAAAAAACAAAGAAGAGGTTTAACAGCTGATTAACCCAAGCAGGCACCTTAGGTGACTAAATAGAATTGGACTTTAACAGTTCCAAGGTGCTAAATTAAACAAATTATCTTAAAGAAGAACACTTAATGCTCAAATTCGATTTCTCATTTCTTGTGAGGAGTATTCTCTAGGTGTACCTACTAACTATAATGAAGCATTAATAAAGCGGGTGTAAGTTTTCCATGATTCTAAAAGACTGCAGTAATACATAAAAGTGACAGTCAATGAGTATATAATATTGACAAAGAAAGTAAAATTATAAAATAATTTAGAGAGATATTCTAGATTTAAAGGAGTAATATTTAAGAGAAAGGAATTGACTTAAAGTTCTTATTTATAAAACAAGTAAATATAACTCTAGAGAGCACTCGTAGTCTTAATGGTAGCTTGGCTTTAAAAAACATACCAGATCCATTTCCTGAACAAGAATCAATCCTAATCTCTTTTTAGCTAATTGATTCTGATATTTTTTTATTTCTTTGCATTCCTTTTAATGATATCTTAAGATGGGTGCTTATGTGACAGTTTAATTCTTTGTTTAATAAAAATGGTTTGACTTCTGGGGCATAAAATAGCACATTATCAACCTTACCTGGAAGAAGAAGACACACTTCACAGAGTAAGAAATGCTTTAACTTAACTATGATGTCTGAAAAGACATCCACTATATAAGAACATTCAAAGTGAAAGGAGCATCAGAGGGAAAAGCTGATCTGTGAAACTAGAAAAACAAAGAAACACAACATGAACAAGGACCTTGACTGCTATGCTTAAGAGTTAACACTTTATTCTGAAGACAATGGTGCACTGCCAAAGAAATTTAAGCAGAAAAGTAAGTTATCATTTTTACATATTAATAAGATTCCTCAAATCCACATTCATAACCTCACCTCTTAAATCAATATCTACTTGTGAAGGATGTACATGTACCTTTAACATATACAGAGAGAACAAGATAATTCTCAGATTCTTTTTCAATCCACTACAATTACAGCTTACATTGAAATTACATTCATTGTTTCAGAATTTCAGCTCATTAACTTAATATTCATTAAGAATAAAAATTTGAAAACATAGAATGCATAGGACATAGAATTACACTGGGGATAGAAAGGTGAAGAAGAAATAGGTCCATCCTGAAGGAATTCACATTCTACATGGAATATAGGCAGCCAAGAATAAATACCATGGCCACTGATTAGTAATAATAATAATTAGGTAGAACATGTTACAAGACCTCAAAAAAGAGAGCAAGTGGGGATTTTATGGTCTTCATAAAGAATATGATCCTTGAGCAAAGAATTCAATTAGAAATACCTTTCAGATGAAACAACATGTTAGAGTGATAGAACGCCTAATATATTGGCCCCAAACTGGAATGTGTATGCAGTGAAAAGCAAGTTGTGGATTTCTTCCCACAACTACAGGGTCCATGGAATAAATACAGTTTCATATGTTAAAGTTGTACTTTTTATTTAATCTTGTAGAAGATAGCTATCTTTAAGCAAAGAAGTGATGCGATTATGTAGTTTAGGAAAAAAATTCGATAAAACTAAAGAAACTGCGAGTCGATTTGGTTGGAAGTTCTCCTAGGAGATGAATTAAATAGTTCTTGCAAGAATAAAAAGATCTTAATTAATATGTTGATAACAAGCGGAAAATGTGTGCTAGAGGGTGAATGTATTCTAAAAACATGTCAGAAAGAGAATCAACAAAGCTTAGGTTCAATGTTGTGACCCAAACAAAGGGCAGAGTCAAGGAAAATTCAGGAGTCTCAAAGTGGTTACTGAGGGTTTGGTAAGGAGATTATGGAAATTTGACATGTTTTCTTACATGATTTACATGACTTACATGGAGCTAATTTCATAAAATGATAAATTAGATTGTAAAACTATTGAAATTTTCGAGTTCATAAATAGTCCACGTGTATATAGCCAAGATTCCATTTGCTTTAGTATTGAACTCAAGAGTAGGTCTACATTGTAGATATGGAAAGAAGATTTATCATATACATAGATAGTAGTTTGAGCCATGGAAACAGCAAAGTATCTCAGGATCAGTATGGAGACAAAAGACAGCCAAGGATAGAATTTTAGGAAATCTAAACATTGAAGCTTATGTCCAATGAGAAAGAAGAGTGAGAATCAGGGTTCCAAGAAATAATAGATAACAAACACAGAGAAGCTATTAGCATAATTTCTTGAAGGAGGGAACATCATCAATGCCAAATTACGTCAAGTAAGATGATGATTAGTTTGTCGACCTTGTTGACTGGAAAGGTATTGAAGATTTCACAGAAAGCAGCTTCACAACAGCGGCAGGGCAAGAATACAAATAAGAGTATTTAAAAGTGTTGACGAGAGGAGAACAAACATGGGTATTTTGTGTACTATCAAGATGATTCTAAGTTAATGAAAGGGAGAGCTAGAAGAGTGTGGGGTTGGGGAAGAGCAACTTAATCTTAATTTTATTTTTCTGATAGGGCACACTTCAGCATATTTTAGGCTACGGATAAACAGATAATGGGATATAAGAAGCTGAAGATGGAATAGATTAGATATGTCTGAGTAACAAAGTCTCAAAAAATGTGGAAGGTAAAAGTTGATAGCACCATTAGAAAACACTTTTTTTAAGTGAGTCATTAATAGTGGAAGAATATAACTAATATGAAAAAAGTCGCAGAAGTTTATACTTACTGAAAATTTTTTTACTCTTTTAAGTAGGAAAAAATAATATTTCTGAAAATAGGATGAAGAATTTAAAGACTAGCCATGGGGATGTAATGTACAGTGTAGAGACTATAGTTAGTAAACATTGTATATTTCAAAGTTGCCAGAAAGTAGATCTTAAAAGTTCTTATCACAAGAAAAAAAAATTTTAACTGTGTGCGGTGATGGATGTTAACTAGACTTATTGTGGTGATCGTTTTGCAATATATACAAATATTGAATCACTATGTAGTACACTTTAAACTAAATAGTATTATACATCAATCATGTCTCAAATAAACAAAAGGATTTAAAGTCTAGCAGAAAAATTTGCAATCAATACTACTAGATTTGAGAAATGGAAATTAAGTAGACAATAGGTTCACTCCTAGTCAATTTGGCAGGAAGAGATGGACAACCTGTTGCTGTCACCTCTCTAGAGCCTTCCTGCTTGGCTGCTCCCAAGAGGCAGCCAAACTCTGGATGCCTGAACTGAGGCTAATGAGTTACACAGGGCAGGGCACTCTTGGTACCGCTAAAAATAAACACATCCTCATGTATTTCAGTCCCTAAAGCATGTACTTTGACTTTGTGACTTATAAATATATCCTTCAGATGTAGTATTAGCCCTTCTTTCATGGGCAGATTCCATAGAATTCACAGATTCCAACTTCTGTTTAGCTACAGACTCAATTGTCCATTCTAATTTATTTTTCCTCTTTTGCACTGGAACACTCTATAAAATGAGTGGACAATCTTCCTGGAAAATCCTGAGGATGACATGTTATGCTAGCAATAATTATAAAAAGAGTTGGTACTACTTTTGACTATCCTGAAGTACCAACAATTTCCATTTTCCTTGACTTTGATGATTAACAATTTTCAAGGATTATCCTGCCCAAGGTTGGCATATTTTAAGGCATTTTTAAAATATATGGATCTGTATTTATTTTAAGAATTCTGTTCTATCTACTTCAGCCCCTAACACATTTCTGCAGTTCCAAGACCACACACGGCTTAGTAATTACTGAATGTATCAGCATTCATGGGGAACTATTAATCATGTGGTTTCAGCTGCTAGATATTAACTTTCCCAACAATATGCCAATCTTCTAGTTTCGCAGAACTGCAGTGGTCCTTCAAAGACCATCTTGCTTCTTTGAGAAGGTAATTGGATAGCTATAATCTTTCTTATTCTTCTATGAAAGAAGATGTCATATTTTTAACCCAACATCCATTCAAATGTTCCAAAGGCCAGCTGAGATTGCTCCTTTTGCTCCTGATTCCTTAGATCCAAATGTGGTGGTGCTTCGTGCAGAACTGGTGTCTGTGCATGAGTTTGCTTTATACATCGATTAAACTCTAGACTGAAAGAGTAGTCTAAACTCCACATACCACTTCAATAAAGAAGTGAAAGGACATAAGTATTTTCTCTTTCAATTCAAACCAAATGCTTAGTGCTAAGTCTTATAGGCATGCAACCTGTATTTATGTTTCAGATCCCTAAAGTGTAACAAGGTGTGTATAGAAGAAAAGCCTTCATTGGATATTCATGCTTACTAAGGGGAATCAGTTTTTCCTATTACTGTGGACTTCTGCTATCTACACACCAATTGGAATAACAGAAATAGCAATTTTATCGATAATAATCTTAGCAATTATCATAGCCACATTGTACCTCGTTTATGAACTTGGAATAAGATAGAACTAGTATCTGCATCTTAGGCTTATCACTGCATAGCACGCATTTATAATAAAGAACTCTTATAATTTGACAAGCGTGATTACACTATTCTATTGGTATGGGTTGAATAGTGTTCCCCCAAAAAGATGTGTTGAAATCCTAATCATTGGTTCCCGTTCATATGACCTTGTTTGGAAATAGGGTCTTTGCAGATGTAATCAAGTGAAGGGAAAGTTATACTCAGTTAGGGTGGGCCCTATTCCAATATGACTGGTACTCTTATAGAAAAACAGAAAAGACAGACAGGCAAGGGGAGACTGCTGTGTGATTACCGAGGCAGTAATTGAAGTGCTTCAGCTGCAAGCCCAGGAACCCCCAAAATTGACAGCAAACCATCAGCAGCTGGAAAATCGCAAGGATTTATTCTCTCCTACAGGATTCAGAGACCCTGCCAACACCTTTATTTTGGACTTCCAGCCTCCACAACTGAGACAATAAATTTCTGTTGTCTTAAACCATCTAGTTTGTGGTACTCTGTTATGGCAGGCCAGGAAAAGAATATAACATACAGAAATCTATATTAAAATGCCTATGTCAATTTAATTCTACTTTTGTAGTTACAATGAACTTTATGTCTTTTTTATTAGAATATGTGCTTTCTTGGTTCAAATCACTTTCTGTGCATCAGTAAGAAGAATAAAATCACTTCAAATCATGTTCTAGACTGAGTCATGAGATAGTTCAGTGATCTCTGAGAAACAACAGCCTATTTGAAAGCATTTTAAGAGCCTTTAACTGGCACCGTGATGGACTGGAGACGCTCCTTCTCTGTGACTCTTAAAGCACAAGGATAGAGAGAAGAAGCAAAGGTAAGCACCAACAACATTTGATAAAACAAATTCTGGTGACTAAATGCCAGTTTTATGATTCTGGATATTTTGAAACAAGGCCTGATAATCTGGAAGCTATAGAAATTAAGAACCGTCTTGTCACTAAAGGGTGTGGAAGGACTGAGGAGAGTATATTTAAAGTACAACAGTAGGGGGCCAGCCCCATGACGTAATGGTTAAGTTCAGTTGCTCCTCTTCAGCAGCCGGGGGTTCTTGGGTTTGGATCCTGGGCACAGACCCACACACCACTCATCAAGCCATGCTGTGGCTTGATGTGGCCCACATATAAAGTAGAGGAGTATTGGCACAGGTGTTAGCTCAGAGTCAATCTTCCTCAAGCAAAAAGAGGATAATTGGCAACAAATGTTAACTCAGGGCCAGTGTTCCTCACCAAAAAAAAAAAAAAAAAATTCCACAATAGATCTATTGGAACATAAACCTACCAGCTTTCAGTAAAGAGCTAAAAACATTGTCTTTCTTTGGTTAGTAAAAGCTGACAACAGTATCTCTTTTATTTTGAAGGAGAGAAGGCCAGGAAGCAGGGGTGGGGGGAGCAGCCTTTAGAATCTCAGAGCTTATTAGTCGTAGATTTGTATTAGAATTCAAGCATCCTGATTCCCACTTTATTGCATTTTATAACTTACTATTCCAAATTAATTTCACTCTTTGAAAACACAGTAACAACAGCCACCAAAACAATCAATATCCTCTTGCCTGGTCATGGGTTTTGCTAACAGAAAAGTGACATTTACAAAAGATTAACAGTCCTGAAAGGGTCCATACAACACAGCATTTTACAAAAATCTAAAGTTTGAATGGTAAAGACTGCTTATTAACTGTTGTTTGAGATTCCTTTTTTTTTTTTTGCCCTTGTACACTTATAGATTTCAATAACCCTTAAATTCACTTTCTATAACCTATTACAGATTTTAAACTTCTACCGTATTTTCATTTATTCAACATATCTTTTGTGAATCTACCATATACCAGACTCTTTTCTAGGCTGTTGTGATATTATGAAATATTTCTCTTCCTTACGTATTATTTACTACTAAACTTGCATCATGGAGGGTGTGTATGTGCGTGTGTTTGTGTGTGAGAGAGAAGTTTATTTCCAAGAAAATGCCTGCTGATTTTAATAAAAAAAGGAATGATTTGATATTTATAGGAAGAGCAGAGTGAAAGGTGGAAAAAAATAAATTACTCTACCACATTGAAGAATTTAAAAAGAGAATTACAAAGTAAAAGAAAAGGAAAGAGTAAACATTGTGTTGTTCGTTCCCTGAGTTTTTGCTGAAAGTGGTATCAATGGTGATTCTTCAGGATTAGTCCTCCAAAACATGAGATTTTGGACACAATGAATTCTTAAATCATGTCCAACCTTTAAACATGATTTCAGGCTCCGTAACCAAAGGTTCCTTTGGTGTAGGCATTAACACGTATTATTCTCTTTGAATAAAATTGGTGATGGTAAATTTTATTGTTTATGAAACTTCAGATAATATATTTTTTCTCTACACAAAACAGAAGAAAGGCAGTCTGAAATATTTCAATTCTTCATGGAAAACAAAACTAGAGGGACTGGGGAGCACATATTTGCAAAATATTCAAGACAATTAGATTTAATTTTTTGAGAAACTTGGATTATCTTTAGAGTTCATGCAATTATAAAAAGGCAGTGTCCCTAGCAGTAAAGAACTCATGTCGTGGCGTCAGTTTTAATCCTGCCTCTGCTATATATATATACATATTTTTTTTTGAGGAAGATTAGCCCTGAGTTAACATCTACTGCCAATCCTCCTCTTTTTGCTGAGGAAGACTGGCCCTGAGCTCACATCCGTGCCCAACTTCCTCTACTTTATATGTGGGACTCCTGTCACAGCATGGCTTGCCAAGTGGTGCCATGTCGGCACCCGGATCCAAACCGGCAAACCCCAGGCCGCCGAAGCTGAACTTGCACTCTTAACCGCTGAGCCAGCCCCTCTGCCATTCATTAGATGAGTCACTCTGGGAAAATTACTGAACCTCTTTAAGACTCAGTTCCTTCTTCTATTCAGTGGAGATCATGGTAATGCCAAGCTCATAGAGTTGTTTTGAGAAAATGCATAGGAAGTTTAGGCCAGTGCCTGAAGCATAGAAGATACTCATATACAGTACCTATTTATCACTCCCTTTCTTGCCAACCAGGAAGTGTTGTGAAAATGCTTCAAGCTCCCAACCAAACTTTATTTACCCACTCTAGGAAAAAAGAGGTGGATTAAACATGGAAAGTAAAAGCATAGAGTCCTCTTAATTCCAACTGGCAGAGTGCAATGGAAAGAGCTAATGACAGCACCTTCTCTGGATTCATTCTCCTGGGCTTCTCCAACAGACCTCAGCTAGAAACGGCTCTCTTTGTGGCCATCCTGATCATCTACTTTTTGAGCTTTCTAGGTAATGGCACAATTATCCTTTTGTCAGTTTTGGATCCTCGCCTCCATACCCCTATGTATTTCTTCCTCTCCAACCTCTCTTTCATGGATCTTTGTTTGACTACTTGCACTGTCCCTCAGACAGTGGCCAACTTTAAGGGGAAGGACAAGACCATCACCTATGGTGGCTGTGTGACCCAGCTCTTCCTTGCCTTGGGACTCGGGGGAGTGGAGTGTGTCCTCCTGTCTGTCATGGCCTATGACCGCTATGCGGCTGTGTGCCGCCCACTCCACTACATGGTGATCATGCATCCCCAGCTTTGCTTGCAGCTTGTTGTGACTGCTTGGCTTACAGGGTTTGGCAATTCTGTAGTACAGACGGCATTGACCATGACTCTTCCCCTCTGTGGTAAAAACCGAGTAGACCACTTCTTCTGTGAAGTTCCAGTGATGCTAAAACTGGCCTGCACCAACACCTCCATCAATGAGGCTGAACTCTTTGCTGTCAGTGTCTTCTTCTTGGTGGTGCCCCTGTCATTAATCTTAGTATCCTATGGTCACATTCCCCGTGCAGTCCTGAAGATAAAATCAGCCCATGGAAGGTGGAAGGCTTTTGGAACCTGTGGCTCTCACCTAATGGTAGTGATCATTTTCTTTGGCACACTCATCTCCATGTACCTCCAGCCTCCCTCCAGTTATTCGCAGGATGTGAACAAAAGCATTGCCCTCTTCTATACTCTGGTGACTCCCTTGCTGAATCCCTTGATTTACCCTTTGAGGAACAAGGAAGTTAAAGGGGTGCTAAGGAGACTAGTGAGGAGAACCAGAGACTAGAGAGAGAGCTAATACAGGGCGTGCAGGCCCAAGCACTTGTGCACTGGAAGACTTCTGAGTGACTAAAATCTAGTCATATCTTAATTCAACAAATTCTTGCAAAGCACCTGCTGTGTACAAGATGCTATTCTAGGTATCTGGGATATATCAGTGATGGAAACAGAGATCCCTGGCCCCATGGAGCCAACCATCCAGTGAGGAGCAAATAAGTTATATAAGATAGCTAAAAGCAAACTGTGGTCTTCTGTGTATTGGAATACTATACAATAATGAGAGTAAACAAATTTTAAGTACCTACAACATGAGTGATTTTCATAAACACAATGTTGAGTGAAAGAAGCCAGACACAAAATAGTTCATACTGTATGATTCCGTTTACATAAGATACAAAACCAGACAAAATGAATCTGTGATGCTGGAAGTCAGAATACTGGTTCCTTGGGGCCGGCCCAGAGGCATAGTGGTTAAGTTCGTGTGCTCTGCCTGGGCAGCTCGGCGGATTCACAGGTTTAGATCCCAGATACACCACTTGTCAAGCCATGCTGTGGTGGCATCCCAGGTACAAAATAGAGTGAGACTGGCACACATATTAGCTCAGTGACAATCTTACTCAAACAAAAAAAGGATGATAGGCAACAGATGTTAGCTCAGGGCCAATCTTCTTCAACAGCAACCAAAAAAAGAATAGTGGTTCCTCTAGGGAGTAATGATTAGAAGGAGAAATAGAGGGAGGGGGCTTCTGGGCTTCTGCTTACGTTCTGATTCTTGACATGGATGCTGGTTACATAAGGTATACAATTTGTGAAAATTCATCAAACTTTCCACTTAAGGCACTTGCACTTTTTGTACGTATATTGTACTTCAATATCATTTACTTTTAAAAAGGTTTAAAGAAGCTGAAAATTAATAGAATAGTATGACACTAAATAACCACATTAAGTATTTTTTGCTCCTTTCACACAAAATTTGGGTTTATATTGTGATCTCAGTTACTTCTCTCCATTGAACTGAACTAGTAGATTCCAAAGTGGTTTTGATATTAGTAATATTTAGCCAATTAGAATGAATCCTAATTCTCTTTTGAAGATCTCAATCAAAGATAATTTGTACAGTGAGTGTCTGATCGCTTATTCATTCCACATAGATACCTAGTGGCCAGTTCTTAAGGTAAAAATACTGATAATTTTCAAAAGAAAATTTTACTACTGAGTATTGTATTGCTGTGAATTAACTATATTTTGACTGAAAAAGATGTTTAGTGTGTGTGTGTTTGTATATCTGTGTGTATTTTCATGTATGTAGTCTACAAAAATCCACAGTTTAGTAGAAACCTAAAAATATTTTCAATCAACAGAGATTTCAAGATATTTAATATTTCATGGCATACTAGTAAAATAGCAGATTTTGAAGGGGATTTATAAAATAAAGTAAAAAATAGAATCAAATAATTGGTAAACTCAATGTGCAGTTAGTTTAAATATTTTCATCTTAAATGTTTATTAAACTATGACAAGTTTGAAGCTTTGTTCATTTATTATTATGCTAATTAAAGTATAGAAGAGCAAGGATTTATTCTGTTTACTTAAAATAAAATTGATTAGTGAATTGTTGAGTTCCATAATGATTTTGTCTCTGCTTGTGTTGAATAAATTGAGTGCTTTCTGATTGTATTCTGGATATAACAGAGAAGATATGATTTTTTTAACTATTTGTTCAAGGTCATATTCGTTTACAACATTGTGTAAATTTCAGGTGTATGTTATTATATATCAGTTTCTGTAAAGACTGCATCAGCGTCTGGCCTCATGGCTGAGTGGTTAAGTTCACAAACCCTGCTTTGGCAGCCAAGAGTTTCACTGGTTCGGATCCTGGGTGCAGACCTATGACTGCCCATTAAGCCATGCTGAGACAGAGTCCCACACAGCACAACTAGAAGGACCTAAAACTAGAATATACAACTATGTACGGGGGGGCTTTGGGGAAAAGAAGAAAAAAAAAAGATTGGCAACAGATGTTAGCTCAGGGCCAACCTTTAAAAAAAAAGAGAGAGATTGCATCAGGTTCAACATCAATAGTCTAGTTTTATCCATCACCATACATATGTGCTCCTTTACCCCTTTCACCCACCACTGAACCCCCTTCCTCTCTGGTAACCACTAATCTGTTCTCTTTATCCATCTTTTTGTTCATCTTCCACATATAAGTGAAATCATGTGGTGTTTGTCTTTCTCTGTCTGGCTTATTTGGCTTAACATCATATCCTCAAGGTCCACTTATGCTGTTGTAAATGGGACAATTTTGTCTTTTTTATGGCTAAGTAGTATTCCATTGTATATACGTATATACGTGTGATATGTGATATATATCACATCTTCTTTATCCATTCATCAGTTGAAGGGCACTTGAGTTGCTTCCACATTTTGGCTATTGTGAATAATGCTGCAATGAATGTAGAGGTGCATAAATATCTTTGAATAGTTGATTTCAAGTTCTTTGGATAAATACCCAGTAATGGGATAGCTGGATCATATGATATTTCTATTTTTAATCTTGTGAGAAATCTCCATACTGTTTTCCACAGTGGCCTCACCAGTTTTCAATCTCACCATGAGGGTGCTCTTTTCTCCACATCTTCTCCAACATTTGTTTTTCTTTGTCTTGTTAATTACAGCCATTCTGACAGTTATAAGGTAATATTTCTGTAGGTTTGATTTGCAGTTCCCTAATAATTAGTGATGTTGAACATCTTTTCACGTGCCTGTTGGCCATATGTATGTCTTCTTTGGAAAAATGTCTGTTCATATCCTGTGTCCATTTTTTGATTGAGTTGTTTGCTTTTTTCTTGAGTTATATGAGTTCATTTTATATTTTGGAAATTAATCCCTTATTGGACATATGATTTGCAAATATATTCTCCCAGTTGTTGAGTTGTCCTTTCATTTTGTTCATGGTTTCCTTTGCCGTGAAAAAGCTTTCTAGTCTGATGTAGTCCCATTTATTTATTTCTTCTTCTGTTTCCCTTGCGTGAATACACATTGTATTCAGATAGATGCTGCTAAGATTGATGCCTAAGACTGATGCCTAAGACTTGTGCCAGTACCATGCTGTTTTGATTACTATAGCTTTGTAGTATATTTTGAAGTCAGGGACTGTAATGCTTCTAGCTTTAGTTCTTTTTCTCAGGATTGCTTTGGCTATTCAGGGTCATTTGGTTTTCCATATAAATTTTAGGATTCTTTGTTCTATTTCCATGAAGAATGTCATTGGGATTATGATTGCAATTACATTGAATCCATAGATTGCTATAGGTAATATGGACAGTTTAACTAACTTTATGCCTCCAATGAATGAGCATGGGATATCTTTCCATTACTTTCTATCTTCTTCAATTTCTTACAATAATGTCTCGTAGTTTTCAGTGTATAGGTCTTTCACCTCGTTGGTTAAATTTATTCCTAGATATTTTATTCTTTTTGTTGGGATCGTAAATGGGATTGTATTCTTGACTTCTCTTTCTCCAAGTTCAGTATTAGTGTGTAGAAATGTAACCAACTTTTGTATGTTGATTTTGTACCCTGCAACTTTGCTGTAGTTGATTATTTCTAATAGTTTTCTGGTGGATTCTATAGGGTTTCCTACACATAGAAACAAGTCATCCACAAAGAGTGAAAGGTTTACTTCTTCCTTCCAATTTGCATCCCTTTTATTTCTTTTTCTTTGCCTAATTCCTCTGGCCAAAACCTCCAGTACTATGTTGAATAGGAGTACTGAGAGTGGGCACTCCGTCTTGTTCCTGTTCTCAGAGGGCTGGCTTTCAGTTTTCACCATTAAGTATGATATTGGCTATGGGTTTGTCATATATGGCTTTTATTATGTTGAGGTACTTTCCTTCTATACCCATTTTATTGAGAGTTTTTTTAATCATAAATGGATGTTGGATCTTGTCAAATGCTTTCTCTTCATCTATTGTAAGGATCATGTGAATTTTATACCTCATTTTGTTAATGTGGTGTATCACTTTGGTTGATTTGTGGACGTTGAAACATCCTTGCATATGTGGAGTAAATTTCACTTGATCATGGTGTGTGATCCTTTTAAGGAATTTTTGTATTCGAGTTACTAATATTTTGTTGAGGATTTTTGCATCTATGTTCATCAGGAATATTGACCTATAATTTTCCTTTTTTGTGTTGTCCTTTTCTGGTTTTGGTAACAGGGTAATGTTGACCTTGTAGAATGAGTTCAGAAATGCCCATATGCTTCCCTATTTTGAAATAGTTTGAGGAGGATGAGTATTAAATCTTCTTTGAATGTTTGGTAGAATTCACCAAGAAATCATCTTGTCCTAGACTTTTATTTTTGGGGAGGTTTTTGATTACATTTTCAATCTCTTTACTTGTGATTGGTCTATTCAGATTCTCTGTTTCTTCTTGATTCAGTTTTGGGAAGTTGTATGATTCTAAAAATTTATCCATTTCTTCTAGGGTATCCAATTTGTTGGCATATAGCTTTTCATAATCTTATATTCCTTTGCATTTCTGTGGTGTCCATTGCAATTTCTCCTCTTTCATTTCTGATTTTATTTACTTAAGTCTTCTCTCTTTTTTTCTTAGTGAGTCTGGCTAAGGTTTTGTCAATTTTTTTTGTCTTCTCAAAGAACCACCTCTGAGTTTCATTGTCCTTTCTTTTCATTTATTTCTGTTCTGAATTTTATTGTTTCCCTCCTTCTATTGACTTTGGGCTTTTTTTGTTCTTCTTTTTCTAGTTCTTTTAGGTTTAGTTTAAGATTACTTATTTCAGATTTTTGTTTGTTGAGATATACCTCTATTGCTCTTAATTTCCCCCTTTGTATCACTTTTGATGCATCCCATAAGAGTTGGTTGGTTGTGTTTTCATTTTATTTGTCTCCAGATATTCTTTGATTTCTCCTTTGATTTCATCCTTAATCCAATGGTTGTTCAGTAGCACGTAGTTTAGTCTCCACATATTTGTGACTTTCCCAACTTTTTTCTTGAAGTTAATTTCCTGTTTCATAGCACTGTGGTCAGAAACGACGCTTGATATGATTTCAACCTTCTTAAATTTATTACGTCTTGCCTTGTTTCCTAACATGTGGTCTATTTGAGAATGTTCCATGTGCACTTGAGAAGAATGTGTATTCTTCTGCTTTTGGATGGAATGTTCTGTATATATCTATTAAGTCCATCAGTCTAGTGTTTAATTTAAGGTTACTGTTTCCTTGTTGACTTTCTGTCTGGATGATCTACCCATTGATGTAAGTGGGGTATTAAGGTCCCCTACTGTTACTGTGTTGCTTTCCATTTCTCCTTTTAGTTGCTTTATATTCTTTGATGCTCCTGTGTCAGGTGCATGTATATTCATAAGTGTTATGTCTTCTTAGTGGAATGTCCCTTTTATCATTCTATAATGCCCATCTTTGTCTCTCATTATCTTTTTTATCCTGAAGTCTGCTTTATCTGATATAAGTATGTCTACACTCATTTTCTTTTGCTTGCCATTTGCTTGGAGTATCATCTTCCATTCCTTCACTCTGAGCCTATGTTTGTCTTTAGAGCTGAGATGTGCTTCCCGGAGGCAGAATACTGTTGGGTCTTGTTTTTTAATCCATCCAGCCATTCTGTGTCTTTTGAGTGGAGAATCCAATCAGTTTACATTTAGAGTGATTATTGATACATGAGGGCTTAACAATGCCATTTAATCTCTTATTTTCCAGTTTTTCTATATTTCCATTGTTACTTTTCCCTTGTATTTCTGACTGCCATTTCAATTTGGTGGCTTTCTGTGATAGTTTCTCAGTTTTATCTTTATTTATGATTTGTGACTCTGCTCAGATTTTTTGTTTAATGGTTACCATGATGTTTGTATAGAAGATCTCGTAGATGAGACAGTCCATTTTCTGATATCCTCCTCTCCCCATTAACCTGAGCAGATTCCATCCCTTTCCTCTTCTCCTTCTAATTTTTGTTTTCACAGATTACTCTGTTTTGTGTTGTGAGCTTGTGACTAAGTTGAAGAGTTTATAGTTATTTTTAATGCTTTCTTTCCCTTTATACTCTGTGTTATAACTAAATGTTTGCTAACCTATTCTGACATAGAGTGGCAATTTTCAGATTTTGTCTGACTATTATCTCCTAGCTTGAAGCTTTGTAAACTTTTGCCTTTTTATTTCAAACAGGAGTGCTCCCTTCAACATTTCTTGTAAGGCAGGTCTGGTGGAAATGAACTCCCTCAGCTTTCGTTTGTCTGGGAAAGCTTTTATTTCTCCATGATATCTGAAATATAATTTCATCAGATAGACTATTCTTGGTGATAGTTTTTGTGTTTCAGTATTTTGAATATATTGTTCCATTCTCTCCTAGCCTGTAAGTTTTCTGAGGAGAAATCTGCTGAAAGTATGATGGAGGTTCATTTGCAGGTTATTTTCTTTGCTCTTGCTGCCCTTAATATTTTTTCTTTGTCATTGACTTTTGACAGTTTTAATCTTATATGCCTTGGAGAACGTCTTTTGGCATTGATGTAATTAGGAGTTCTCTTGTCTTCATGTACTTGTAAGTCCAGTTTTTTTCCCAGGCTTGAGAATTTCTCAGCTATTGTTGCTTTGAACAAGTTCTCCGTTCCTTTCTCCTTCTCATCTCCCTCTGGGATACCTACAATACTTATGTTACTTTTCCTAATTAAGTTGGATATTTCTCAAAGAATTTCTTCATTTTTTAAAAATCTTAGTTCTGTCTCCTCCTCCACCTGAAGCATTTCTATATTTCAATCTTTGAGCTCACTAATTGTCTCCTCCATAAGGTCTGCTTTCTACATTATTTTTCTACTTTATTATGCTTTCTACATTATCTTTTACTTCATTAATTGTTATTCATTTCCAGAATTTCTGTTTGCTTTTTTTTTAAGCTTCAATCTCTTTGATGAAGTGTTCTTTCTGTTCATTAATTTTATTCCTGAGCTCTTGAACTGTCTTTCTGAGTTTTCTTGTAACTCGTTGAGTTCCTCTATGACTACTATTTTGATTTCTCTATCAGTTAGATTGTAAACTTCAGTGACTTCAAATGTGCTTTCTGGAGAGTTATAATTTTCCTTCTGTTCTGCAGTGTTACTGTAGTTCTTCATGGTGTTTGAGCAATTGATCCTCTGCCAGCACATTTGTGGTAGTAATCACCTTTTCTTATTTGGGTACAGCTGTTGTTGCTTTGGTTCTAATCACCTGGCTCTTGTGTTCCTCCACTGGCTCTTTGCAGGCTCAGATGCTACTTTCCCAAGAACCACCTACACTGCTGTTCCTGGGTTATCTTGGGTTGCTCATTGCACCACTGCCAGGGTTGCTTCATTCAGGTGCCACAGTCACTGGCAGGGGCTGAGGAACCCAGAGACCTGTACACAGCTCCCGCTGCTGCTGGAGCTGGTGTTTGGGTTCCTGCCACTGGAAGCCGAGTCACCAGTTCTGCTGTGGTTCTTGTTGCTTCTGGTTGGAGGTTCTACTTGCCACAGACATGATTATTTTAATAATAATTCCTTAGACTTTTCTTTCAAACATAACAACTAACTTCACTGATAACCATATCATTTTTATGACACAAAGGTTCCATACTCTATATCCATCTAGGTGTTTACTTTTGCCTTTTCAGCAAATAAACATTGCTTCCATTCACTAACTCAATTTATTATCCCATTCAAGGTAGCCTTGTGTGACTTCCACTTCCAGATAGGATGTATTAGGTTGTAACAGGCCAATATTCCCACTGAAATTACTTGAAAAAGCCAGATGAACTTTTAGCAATCATACTTTTGAAGTCATTAGAGAGCTGCGGAAGTGACAAGAGTGATGTAGATGAGACTTACAGAGGACAGAACCTTCTGAACTGAACTGATGAGTGCCAGTATTCTTTTTCCCAGGGAGCATTTGCAGAGCCTGAATGTGAGCTGACGATTGGTCTTGGCCCAGAGAGAAGGCCTTTGCCAGAAGGAAAAGAAACCATCATAACAGTCATGTAAGGCTGAAGTGACAAATGGAAACCTAAGAGACTTCAAATACATGGCCAGATGTTTCCAGTGGAAATTTCCATTATCAGTGGACCATGTGGGAAACCAGAGAGTTAGACCAATAGCTTCAAAAATACAAAATAAAACATCTTGCACTTTTATTGTGCTTGAGAAATGCATACCCACTAGGGAGAGTCCTATCTCTACCACACAGCTCTCTTTATTAAGGCATTTGCCAAATTTTGAGCTGCACAGAGCAGGGGACTAAGTAGCTAAGCTGAAGGGCAGAACATAATCTTCCAGAGTCTTTCTGGACCGATAAAAGACTTTCCAGACTTTCAGTCAAAATCCCAGGAGGACCAAGCCCTAGAAATAGGAGAGAACAAGAGGTAGACTGAATATAAGTCTGCAGTCCAGCCTGACCAACTTAGTCTTAATCAAAGAAAGGGAAAACGCTCCCTGGGGGAAGATAACATCCTCTAGGATCCGCTATGGTTCTTTTATACATCACATCTGGTATATCATTAAAAATTAAAAGACATTAAAAGAAGGAACATTATATGACTGACAATTGAGGGGAGAAAATGATACTAGAAGCAGGGGGACAAATGATCTAGATAGTGGATTTAGCAGCCCAAGACATTAAGATAGCTGTGATTAATACTTTCGACAAAAATGGAGGAAAAGATGGGAAAAAGTGATGAAAGGAAATAGAATTTCAACATAAAATTGGAATCTATGTGAAAGAATTAAGCAGACATTATAGAAATTAAAAATACAACTTCTATCACTAGAACCTCTCCAAATGTGCACACGTAATGAGTGTAAGACTCATATATATGCCTTTGGAACATTCTTCTCATGATTAGGCACACAAGTCTTAAAGGTATTCTCAACAGGCAAGGGTATGGACTAGTTTTGTGAGGTTTTCTGTTTTTTAATCACAGCAATAGTGAGCAGGATTTAAAGCTTTCCTTACTTTAGAAGTAAGTGGATGTGTGATGGAATGGAGATAAACAGAAAATTGCTTCCCTGTGACGTGCAGAAAAAAAAAGAGGGTGGAACTCATGAAACAATAAAAAGTCTCGTTAGAAATCAAATGTCAATAAAAAATTATAGGTTTCTTAATGCAAATTTAATCTGAACATCCAAGGTTTTTATAGAAAAACAACAGCACTGAAAGTTCAGAATCTTATCCACTAATTAAGGATAGCACTTGATTTTGGAAGTTCCATGCTTTAAGAGTAGGATTTCACGCTACAGGACCTTGGATTGGAATCCAGGCCCCAGAAATATGACTGTTTGACTCTGAAGAGTCAGTTACACTTTCAGTGCCATGGATTACTGATCTATAAATAACAGTTAATGTCATTTAAAAAGAAACAAAATTTTTAAAAAAGAAGGATTGGCATTATTCTTTAAATATTTGGTAAAATTCACCAGTGAAACCATCTGATCCTCAGCTTTTGTTTCTTAGAAGGTATCTGACTACCGATGCAACCTCCTTACTTGTTATTGGTTTCTTCAAATTTTCTATTTCTTCATGATTCAGTCTTGGTAGGTTGTATATTTCTAGATATGTATCCATTTCTTCTAGGCTATCCAACCTGTTGGCATATAATTGTTCATATTAGTCTCTTGTGATCCTAGGTGTTTTTGTGATGTCAATTGCAATGTCTCCTCTTTCATTTCTGATTTTATTTATTTGAGTCTTCTTTTTTGTTTTCTTAGTCTAGCTGTAGTTTTGTCAATTTTTTTTATCTTTTCAAAAAACCAGTCTTAGTTTGGTTGATCTTTTCTATCATTTTTCTGGTCTCTATTTCCTTTATTTCTGCTCTGATCTTTATTATTTCTGTCCTACTGCTAACTTTGAGTTTTATTTGTCCTTTTTCTAGTTCCTTGAGGTGTAAAATAAGGTTGTTTATTTGAGATCTTTTTTTCCTTAATGTAGGCATTTATTGCTATTAATTTCCTCCTTAGAACTGCCTTCTCAGCATCCCATAGGTTTTGATATGTTGTGTTTCCATTTCATTTGTTTTAAGATACAAGCATACCTCATTTTATTGTGCTTTGCTTTACTGCACTTCACAAATAATGTTTTTTACAAGACCCTCCACCAGCAAAAACATTACAACTCACTGAAGGCTAAGATAATGGTTAGCATTTTTTAGCAATAAAGTATTTTTTTAATTAAGCTATGCACATTTTTTAGACGTAATGCTATTGCACACAATAAATTACAATATGGTGTAAACATGACTTCTATATGCACTGGGAAGAAAATCATGTGACTTGCTTTATTGAGATATTTGTGCAATTGCAGTGGACTTGGACAAAACCCACAATATCTCTGAGATATGCCTGAATTTTTTTACTTCCCTTTAATTTTTTTTGGCTTCAGAAGTGAGTTGTTTAATTTCCGCGTATCTGTGAATTTTCCAGCTTTCCTGCTATTATTGATTTCTAATTTTATACCATTGCAATTAAAAAAGATGTTTGGTATTCTTACAATCTTCCTAAATTTGCTAAGATTTCTTTTTTAAATTATCATATGTTCTATCCTGGAGAATGTTCCTTGTGTGCTTGAGAAAATATGCATTCTGCCACTGTTGGATGAAATGTTCTGTGTATATCTATTGGGTCTTTCGGTCTAAATTACGGCTCAAATCCAATGTTCCTCTGTTGATTTTCTGTATGGATGATTTATCCGTTGTTGAAGTCAAAGTATTGAAGTCCTGTGCTGTTATTGTCTTGTTGTTTATTTCTCCCTTCAGATCTGTTAGTATTTGCTTAATATATTTATTTGCTCCTGTTTTGGGTCCAACATATTTACTATTGTTGTGTCTTCTTAAAGAATTGACCCTTTGATCATTATATAATGAAGTTCTTTGTCTCTTGTTACCATTTTTGCCTTAAAGTTTATTTTGCCTAACATAAGTGTAGCTACCCCTTCTCTCCCAAACATTTAAAGAACTAATGCCAATCCTTCTCAAGCTCTTCAAAACACTTGAAGATGAAGGACGTTCCAGAACTCATTTTACAAGACTAGCATAACCCCGAAACCAAACCCAGATAAACACTAAAAAAAAAAAAAAAACCCTACAAATCAATGTCCCTCATGAATATACATGCAAAATTGCTCAACAAAATATTAGCAAACCAAATTCAACAGCATATTAAAAGATTCATACGCCATGAGTAAGTGAGATTTATACCAGGGATGCAGGATGGTCCAACATACACAAATCAATAACTGTGATGCATGGGCTGGCCTGGCGGCACAGCAGTTAAGTGCGCACCTTCCGCTTCAGCGGCCAGGGTTCCCCGGTTTGGATCCCAGGTGCGGACATGGCACCGCTTGGCTATGCACAAAATTCTACATAAGCACTACCTAGTGTTATTGCCAGCTAATGGCTACCATTGTCACTGGCAGCATTGCATCACATCCTTCATCCAGTGATCGTGTGCACAGCCTACAATGAAATTAATGCTACATAATATGGCTGCCACATTGGTCAGGTCACTGTAGGACCTAATGTCGAAATGGCTTTATCAGGATTGTTGTTAGCAAGTTTTTTTTGAGCTTAGAGCTCGTTTTTCCAGTTTCCCCACCTACTTCTGTGAAAGGCTCAGATAAGTCAACCTGCGGACTTTGTAATAGACCATGATCAAAATGCAAGAATAAGTGATATCCCTCAGGCAATTACCAGAAAATGCTAAAATATTAATATTTCTTACAGCGTTTCAGTGGCTTACACTCTTATTTGGCTGTGCCTTTATGATATGTACTTAAATGTCTTTTTCCAAGTAGAAAAGGGATAATGTTTCTAAATGCTAGTGTAAATGAGAAAGCTCTATAGAGCTATTGAAAATGATAAATATAATGCAGATGCTTAAGGAACAGAGAATGAGCATCTCTGGATGTTGGAATGAATTCAAGGTTTATAATAACTTACTTTCATAGGAGAATGAAGCGAGAAATTCCCTTGAGAGCTGTCAGGGGAAATTAGGGTGACACACGCAGGACGCAAACATCTTAAGGACTCTCGTATTCAAAGTTCTTGCATTAACACATCTTCCTTAACCAGTTATATAGAGTCACAGTCCTTCCAAAGCACCTTCTTCATTGCTCCTTTCATATCCTTGTTCTGCAGCATATACATAACGGGGTTGACCATGGGATGGTGTAGAAGAGAGATATGAACTTGCCCTGATCCTGAGAGTAGTTGTTGCTGGGCTAGAGATAGGCATAGATGCCTGTCCCACAGAACAGGGTGACCGCTGTGAGGTGGGAAACACATGTCCCAAATCTTTTCTCTGGCCGGCTGCAGACTTTACTCTTAAAGATGGCCCTGAAAATCCGACCATAGGAGAACGTGATTAATGCAACAGGTATAAGAAGAGTGATAACACTGACAAGAAGAGCTCAGATGCATTCATAGTGATGCCACACAAGCAAGCTTGAACAAGAGGGGCCTCACAAAGGAAGTGGTCTAATCTATTTCTCCCACAAAGTGATAAAAGGAAGATGAGCACCCACTCCCATAAGGAGTTGGCAAAACCAACGAACAATGAAGCAGAAGCCATCAGGGCACAGAGACGGGGGTGCATGATTACTGTGTAGTGGAGGACCCTGCAAACAGCTGCAGAGCAGTCAAATGCCATAAATCATAAGAGGATGCATTCTGTACTTCCCAAACCTACAGAGATATAACAGCTGAACTGCACAACCACCAAAGGATATACATTTGTCTTCTTTACTGAGATTAACCAGGAGCTGCAGAACAATGCTGGTAGTGTCACACAGGTCCAGAAAGCTGAGGTTGGAGAGGAAAAAAAAGTACATAGGGGTGTGAAGATGTGGGTCCAGGTGGGACAATGCGATGATGGTTGTGTTTCCCAGCAAAGTGAAGATATAGAAGATCAAAAGAACCACAAAGAGGACCAGCTCCAGTTGAGGCCTGTCAGAGAAAGCCAGCAGGACAAAGCCAGTGAAAGAACTTCCGTTTTTCTTTTCCGTCCTTTGTTAGCACATGGTTCCTGTCAAGACCAAGCATTTAGGAATTTTTTTAATTCCTAATTCCAAAAAAAGGGATGAGGGATCTATCATGTTAAAAGACATGCCCAAGATGTTTTATATGTAACTATTTGAATAAATGATGTGCTCATTGAAGTAGACATATCTTAGACCAATTTAGTTTTGCATCATCACAAAAAGTAATATCATTGATATTTAATATACAAAAATCAAATCATGGACCTTGTGTTTGCATCAATCATGGATCTGTTTCAGATTGAGTTTAATAGGATTTAAAGTACTGAAAGAATATATGTATGTTTTTGAGAAAATGAAAATGAGGGGAAAACAGAGAGATTGATCAGAAAGAATAAGAGATGCAGACAGAGGGAAAGGACTTATTTTAAATATGTATCTCAAAATTCTACACAACTGAATTTGCACATACCTCACATGCAATAGAATATAACAGGATAATCTCAAAAATTCATTCAGATATACAAATTTATGATCTGGAATGTACTGATACAAAGGATTAAATTATATTCAAAATGTCACTAATAGTGCTGACTATATATATTTTGGTAGTTTTGCCTGTCTACTCTACATAACATATTATATTTGTGAATGCTACCCTGGTCTTTTAGTAGGTAGTAAAACAATTAAATAATCAGATATGGGGCCGGCCCGGTGTCTCAGGGGTTAAGTTGGCACATCTCGCTTCAGTGGCTGGGGGTTCACCGGTTCGGATCCTGGGTGCAGACATGGCACCGGTTGGCATGCCATGCTGTGGTAGGCATGCCACATATAAAGTAGAGGAAGATGGGCACAGATGTTAGCTCAGGGCCAGTCTTCCTCAGCAAAAAGAGGAAGATTGGCAGCAGATGTAAGCTCAGGGCTAATCTTCCTCAAAAAATATCAGATACAACAGGAAAATATCACCTTTCAATTACAATACTTAACTCCTTCCTTTCCTCAAGATGCCTAAAATTACTGTACTAATTTAACAAGGACTCTGAAAACTCATTGGCTGTGCATAGTTAGGTTTTTTTACATTCAAATTGTATTTATTCGTTGTTTAGGAAATACGCATCAAATTCCTATTATGATCTAGGTGTCTTTTTTTTTTTAGAGTATTGTGGTATTTATTTCTTTTTTCCAAGTAATTTTACTGGGATCATAATGGTTTATAACATTGTGTAATTTGGGGTGTACATTATTTTTATCAATTTCTGAATACACTTCATCATGCTCACCCCCAGTAGTCTAATTTTTATCCATCATCATACTTACGTGCCCCTTTATCCCTTTCACCAACCCCTCCACTGCCTTCCCCTCTGGTAACCACTAATCTATTCTCTTTATCCTGTATTTGTTATCTTCCACATATGAGTGAAATCATGCAGTATTTGTCTTTCTCTATCTGGCTTATTTCGCCTAACATCATACTGTCAAGGTCCATCCATGTTGTTGCAAATGGGACAATTTTTTAATCAGAACTCTGTAATCCAGTGGCCAACACTTGCCTTTTTCTGTTGTTGATTTCGTTTTCAATACTACCAACAACTAGCGTGCCTGGAATTTTTGAAAAAGGTAGAATTATTCACTATCAACACTTTAATCAGGATAAACATTTTGAGAAATTATCCAATTGTGCAGTCTATATATAAAGTGATTGCTTTACCTCACTCCCTGTGATAAAATAAATAAATAAACATACAGAAATAAAGATAGACACATTGTCAAAGCAATGACAGGTCAAAGAGATACATTGCAAAACTAAAGGTAATACCAGGAAACATATAAAGAAAACGATATTTTGGAAATATAAAAATCTAAGAACATCCATCTACATTCAGTTAATTTTATATATACACTTTTCTGGGAGCTACCTTGAAGAGTTAGTTACACTGGACCAAATGCATTGCCAGCTCTAAGGTTAGTTGATTGCCATTTTCACCCAGCTATTTAGTGTTACACAAGCGTGGTCACATGCAGACCTAAGTAGCATCAGAAAATAAATAATTCATTTCTATTATACTCAAATCGTTAGGCATACAATAAATTTTTCATTTTCTAAGACCTTTAAAATCTGAATCAGGTTTGGATATAGACCTATTGATGTATCAAATAAATTGGTACAAAATTGGCATAAAATAAATGTTAAGGGGCCGGCCCCATGGCCGAGTGGTTAAGTTCGCGCCCTCCGCTGCGGCGGCCCAGGGTTCGGATCCTGGGCATGGACATGGCACCACTCGTCAGGCCACGTTGAGGTGGCATCCAACATCCCACAACTAGAAGGACCTGCAACTAAGATATATAACTATGTACGGGGGGGGGGGTTGGGGAGATAAAGCCGAAAAAAAAAAAAAGATTGGCAGCGGTTGTTAGCTCAGGTGCCGATCTTTAAAGAAAAAAAAATGTTAATAAAATCTGAATAAGGGAAAAGTAAAGGTCAAATGAAAGAAGAGTCAGTAGGAGAGAGGTCACTAGGAAATATTTCTCCATCACTGACATAAATGTCCTCCTTGTCCCAAACTTAGTTTCAAGGAAAATAAACAACAAAAAAATCAAGTGTCTTGAAATATAAAAGCACACATAATAGAAATTTGATACATCATATATGAGAAGCATTAGTTAAACTAATCTACATTTACACTCAATCCCCAAACAACAGTATGGCGAGTACTAGTTCACAAATCTGGCAAAAACAATAATATTAAATTAATAAAAATTTTTTCACATTTAAAGTTTGGAAAATTAAAGTATCCAAAGGTTGAAGGCTGAACTGATATGTTCCTTACACTTAATAATATTAATACGAGCTGGTACGATTGAGTGTTTATAAATTCTAAGACATAAACAAGCATAATCTCAACTAAGCTTTCAAAAAATTTTTGAAATTAATTTCTGTCTCCTTTTTCATAGCTTCTTTTTAGCATATTGTTGTATTCTATTTGGCTAGTATTTTGTCCTTTTTACATATGAAGAAGAAGGTTAAAGTGGTTAAACAGCTTACCCAAGATCATTAAAATCCTAAATGTTTTAACACAAGCCAAGTCTCTTTGATGTCAGACTTCATACGTTTAACCACCACATTACTTTATCATCAATGAAATGAATGTATTAAAATTCAGAGCAAGTCACCACATGTGACATAGAGGATGTCGTATTCACAATATTTCACACTTCCTTTAATTTCTTACGAGGATGTGATCAGTGGTATCTGCAAAAATTTCATAATAGAATTCATTATAAAAGCATGAGAGATAGTCTAAATGTGCAGTTCCAGGAGACATCCCCTGACTCACGTCTGCTCAGAAGAACAAATAAAAACAAACCATAGTTCAGTTTCATGCACACATACATACACAAATATAGTGACTGTTCTGAAACGAATTGCTGGCAAATTTTTAAAATGCACTAATAAAGGAAGCATTCACCAAATTGAAGGAGGGCCAAAAAAATGCTAACATCCAAAGAAAATGCCAATATAATAATGCACATTTATAATAAAATAATGTTATATTTTAACATTTTCATATCAATAAGGACAAAGAAGGCAGTTGATAAAAGATAAAACCCTGTTGAAATGAAGTTGTTCAAAAGATTTGCTGCTTTACAGGATTATATAGATAGATAGCTACAGATATATACAGATATATAAATGCTGAATGGCTAACTATCTGACAGATATAAAAATGAATATGATTTTCAGTTGAAAAATAAAACATTAGGCAAAGGAGATGCCCACCAAACAGAAGTAAAAATGTAATTGTCTCCATGTGTTACAACTGCTTCCAGTGCCACACTGGAGTGCACACTGGGAGGTAATTAGGATACTAATGTCGTATTCTATCTTCTTACTTTTAATTTTTTTCTCTTTACAATTCAGGAAAATGATTATCCTTTAGGAAGATTGGATATGGGAAAGATCTAGCTGCAAGATGCGTTATCCCATTGATTCTCAAGAGTGTGTTCTGCTGATCTGGGTCACTTTGTTCCCTTCCTCCTTTCCTACTCGGCATCCATCCCTCCTAAGGTTGTTTGCACCACCGCAAAAGCAATCTTCCAAGAGAAGGATTTTTTTTTTTTTTTGAGGAAGATTAGCCCTGAGCTAACTACTGCCAGTCTTCCTCTTTTTGCTGAGGAAGCCTGGCACTGAGCTAACCTCTATGCCCATCTTCCTCTACTTTATATGTGGGACGCCTACCACAGCATGGTGTGCCAAGCAGTGCCATGTCCGCACCCGGGATCCGAACCAGTGAACCCTGGGCGCCCCCCCCAAAGAAGTGGAAAGTCGGAACTTAACAGCTGCACCACCGGGCCGGCCCCCAAGAGAAGGAATTGTTTTGGCTAATGTCAAATGAGAAATTCTACCTCATTTCCTTCCTACCACATTTAAAGAATTGTGTAATTTGACTGGGAATCATCATCTCTGTTTAGATAAGCATCAGTTGACTCAATGCAGTAAAAAAAGATTGATTCATTTTAGATAAACTATATAAATAATAATGACTGGAAATATTAGACACAGTCATCCTAGGTATAGGAAGAAAGAATGGCATCCTTAGTAACTATCACAATATGACACGATATGGGAAAACCCCATTACAAAAATCACACATAAATTATTACTTTGGATAGAAAAAATAATTTAAAAAATGAAGATTATATATTCCAAATAGGTAAAATAAAAATAGATTCTACAAAACAAAGATGGAAGTCTATGTAACAATTACCATCAAAAAAAGAATATAATGGGAAATGACATCTCACAAGAACACAATTATACAATTATAAAGAGAACAGGCATCAAATGAAACAAGTTAAATGCTTAGAATTGACACATATCAGGTGGTGGAGGTAGTATTTTACAATTACAATAATTGTACAATAATTGTACAATATTGACAATTAATCTAACTCTTTATCCAATACTCAGTATGCAAACTACACATTTTAAAGAGAAAAGATCTCAAGATAATGTTTGTATATAAGATATTTCAAATTATACAATATTCACTGAAATATTTAACATACAAACTCTGCCCTGTCCAGTTCCTGAATAAATTCTGAAAAGTGCTCGCAAAATTTCCACAGCCTTAGTCCTATGACTGAATTGCTATTGCTTTAACAATGCTTCTGTCTCATAGGTCTAAGTTGACTCAAATATATTAGGACTGGCTCCTAATGGCAATGGAGGATGTATGAATGAGGGGGAAATATATCTACCATTCTATTGGTAATGACAGGTCTACTGAACATGGACAGTGTTTTAGTCCAGGTTCTATGAAAAAAGAGGCTGAAGTAGGAATTCCATTACATGTTGTTTTTTGAGGGAATATTCTCAGGATAAAGGGAGTGAGAGCAGAAAAACAGAGCAGAGAATGTTGCTACGATGTGATCTAAAGTGGACTATAGCATGAGCCTGATCCCATAAGAAGCTGGAGCAGGACTCTGCAATAGAACTATCTGTGATGGTAGAAATATTCTGTCTTCACTGTCTGATACAGTAACCACTATCCATATGTTGCCACCTGAGCATTTGCAATGTGGTAGCTAAGAAACTGAATTTTAAATTTTATTTGATTTTAATTAATTTAAATTTAAATAGCTACATGTGGCTAGTTACTGCTGTATTGGACAGCACACCTCTGGAGCATGAATTGCAGGAGAATTGTTCTCATCTCAAGGCAAAGGCAGCCTTTTGTATATCCCAAGAGTCATTTGTTGTGAGCTGCCCTGACCAGGTTGCAGAGACCTCCTGGCAATGAGGCTCCTTTTCAGCTGACAACAATTCTCTGAAAAAGGGAATGGCTGGGAATCTAGCAGTCAATACTTATAATAAGTAAGGGATGGATGGAGGCTCCAGCCAAATATAAAGGATCTGAGCAAGGCGCCAACAGCATTCATACAAAGGAGTCCTTTCATAGAGTACTAGGGTTGGAACTTGGATATGTAGAGTCAGGAAGTAGGTTATGTGGAGTGAGTGCCAAGATTCATTATACCAGCGTTGGATTATCCAGAAATTTTCCTGAAGCAAGGGGATTCTTTCTCATGACTTCATATATCTTCACATGGTACAAGAGATCTGCTTTCTATCTCTGGGTGGTAGAAAGACAAAGAAAGGCAATTTCTAAATTTCAGTATTATTTCCCAAATACAATGACCTGGCTATGTGTCAGTGAGACCTTAAGAGCAACATGAGAAGATGGTGTGAAACTGTCCTGTGACGGGTCTAGCACAGATGGTGAACCAAATCTGTCCACCTGGCTGAAGTCTCTGGGGAATGTATGTCCTGTACTGTTGATTGGCTGATGTCCCCCAGATGTTCAGAGATGACAACCCTCGGGGAAACTGAATATCAAGGAAGATGCCAGAGGATGCCTAATCTGTCTCTGTTATTCATTTCATACATTTAAGAGAGGACAGATAACTCTCTAGATCCCCCTATAATTACTTTTTCTTTATGTGTGTGTGGAAGATTGCCCTGAGCTAACATCTGTTCCCAATCTTCCTCTTTTTGCTTGAAGAAGATTGTCACTGAGCTAACATCTGTGCCAATCTTCCTCTATTTTATGTGGGATGCCGCCACAGCATGGCTTGAAGAGGCGTGCTGGATCCACATCTGCAAACCCCTTCCACTGAAGCAGATCATGCACTTAACCACTACACCACCAGGCTTCCCTCCCCCACCAATTACTTTTGCTTTCATCTTTGAGTGACTTTGATGTTTTACAAAAAACTTGATTATTTTTCTCAAATTGAAAAATAATTTTACATATAAACATACAAATATATAAATAAAAATTTATTCCGTTTCTCAATTTTAAATGTAAATATGTAAATTAACTTCTCAATTCCATTCATAACCAACTTACAAAGGATCACAGAGCTAATAATTGGGCACATTCTAATCTTTAAGCTTAGGAATATAAGGTTCTATAAGGTTAGGGACTATAATGGAGGACAACCACTACATTTATTACCAAACTTCAAATAGGCTAAGGAATAAAATCTCACATCCTCTACACCATTGTTCAGTTTATATCCAAAAGTTTTAAGGGTTCACACAAACAATAAAAAGAAAAATTATTGATTTTTTAATGGAACTTACATGGTTTGTTTGAATTCAACTAGTCTTTGCATTTACATTTCAAATGATTTAGAGTATACCAGGATAGTTATAAATAATCACTAAAGAAAAATGGAGGATTATGAGGGGTACTTTGGCTGTTGAAGTCAAGTTTGAAGATCAATTAATTTATTTCAAAACAACTTATCTTCACTTGACTACACAGGCAAAAGGCAAGCATAAATACCATCTGAGTTTGGCAAGTTTGGGCCCTAAATATAAAATGCAACTTCAAAAAAAAAGTCTCTTCTTTCAGACTGGAACACATTTGGTTTCAGAGTAATAGACAACTGCTAAGTAGCAGCATAAGCTGGCTCAGAGAAAGCCATTGAAGTTTGAAACATCCTGGTTTTTATATGCCATTAGTCACACAAGTATAGAGAGCTTCAGTGATTAACTTCCATTCTATAGTCAACTGTTTCCCATATATCCATAAACTCCAGTTTTATTTATAAACTTCAGCATAGAGAGGTAAATTATCTATTTCCTACTAAAAACATTCTTAGCTTAGATTTTCTCAGATATCTCCCTACTAGTTAAATCCCATATGATATTTATAAGGAGGATGAGGCAAGACTAATACTGCTTAAGGTGTCCAGCGGAGAGAGGGAATTACAGACCTGCTATTGACACTTTTCTTCCCAATTCACTCTTGCTGCTCAAAGTATTAATTGGTAGAATTACTTTGATAATAGTTTGACATTATCTGGGAATGCTAACCTGCAATTAACATTACTAGGTTAAATATTCTCTAGAGTAATTCTTGGCCATGTGACTCAAGAGACAGAGACATGTATAAGAATGCTCATAGCAGCATTATTTGTATTAACCAAAACCTGGAAACAATCCAAATGCTCATCAACAGTAAAGAGGGAAAATTGTGGCCTACTGATGTAACTGATATAACTATGCAACAACATATGTGAAAAAACTACAGCTAGACAAATCAAAATGACGTCCTCAGAGAAATACTGAGCAAAAGATGAAGATCACAAAGCAGTCAATGCTTCCAGATTAAGTTCAAAAACAGGTTAAAAAAAAACTGTTGTTTATGAATGCAAGCATAGGTGGTAAAACTACAGCTATAGTGAAATATTGTAGTCAAGGGGCCAGCACAGCGGTTAAGCTCGTGCCCTCGGCTTCAGTGGCCCGGAGGCTCGCCAGCCCAGATCCTGGGCCTAGACCTACACATCACTTATCAAGCCATGCTGTGGCAGGTGGTCCACATAGAAAACGGAAGAGGATGGGTACAGGTGTTAGCTCAGGGCCAATCTTCCTCAGCAAAAAGAGAAGGACTGGCAGCAGATGTTAGCTCAGGGCTGACCTTCCTAAAAAAAATTATAGTCAAAACTAAAAAGAATATCGAAAGCCTGATCATAACAAAATCAAGGGGAGAGGAAAGGATGCAATTGGGGAGAGGCTGTCCAAGGTACTGTCCAGGTTCTAGTTCTTAACAAGGATGGTGATATTATGACAATTCCCTTATTAATTATTCTCTAAACTGGCCATATTTTTATACAGATATATAGAGAGAGAAAGAGACAGAGAGAGAGAAAGCAAGAGGACATAAGGAACAACACATAGGACCCAATATGATACTTACAACAATAAGAAAGCAGGAAACAAAAGGGTGACATAAAAATAATATAAATGATCAGGAGTACTTTTTAGAGGATGAGTATGGTTGATAACATCACATTTGGAAAAGCTAAGTTTAGGAAAAAGGAAAAATTATTAGGGATTTGTAAGGAA
Organism: Equus asinus; assembly: GCF_041296235.1. Taxonomy (NCBI): domain Eukaryota; kingdom Metazoa; phylum Chordata; class Mammalia; order Perissodactyla; family Equidae; genus Equus; species Equus asinus. Next base: position 41,790,107 of record NC_091797.1, read on the forward strand.
TCAGGTGGACTAAAAGAAATACATCAAGGAACAATCACAAATAACCTTAAGGAAAAGCAACTTCAATGCAAAAGGAAAGAACAGGAACGCTTCTCCACCAGGTTCCGGGACGCCATCCTCTCTGTAGAGCTAGACATAGGACAGGCTTTCATCTGACATATCTCAATTGCCACGACCTCAGTAAATGCTTGCACAGGCTATTTCTGGTCTCTGAAATATTCCGAGCTCTCAGATTCTCTTCCTCACTGCTTGTCCCCTATCTGAGATAAGTAGGAGGAAATGTCCACACTTCCTAAGTGAAATGCTGCCACCCAAAAGCTGCCCTGCTTTTGGATTTCTGTGGTTTCCACTAGATAAATGGATAAAGAGCCCAAATGGGGAAAGGGAAAAGGGTAAAGCTCAGAAACAAAGGTAAAGATAGAGAAGACAAATCTTCCCCTGGATGAGCACAGATCAAAACTGTCAACAAAATATTAGCACACTGAATTCAACGATACATTAAATGGATCATACATCATGATCAAATGGGATTTATTCCAGGGATGTAAGCGTGGTTCAATACGCATGAATCAACCAATGTGATATATCACATTAACAGAATGAAGGATAAAAATCATATGGTCATCTCTATAGATGCAGAAAAAGCATTTGACTAGAATTCAACATGCATTTATGATAAAACTTTCAGCAACGTGGGTACAGAGGGAAGGTATCTCAATATAATAAAGGATACATAGGAGAAGGCCACAGCTAATATCATACTTAGTGGTGAAAAGCTGAAAACTTTTCCTCTAAAATCAGGAAGAAGACAAGGATGCCCACCCTTACCACTTCTATTCAACATAGTAGTGGAAGTCCTAGCCAGAGCAATTAAGAGGAAAAAATGCATCTGAATCAGTAAGGAACGAGTAAAACTGTCACTATTTGCAGATGAGATGACATTACCTAATTTCCTTTAGGTTCCAGAAAATACCCACAAAGATGAAACTTTTCGAAATCTTTCAAAAAACTCATAGAGGCAATGGGAGTGTACAGCTCCAGTCCATGAAAACTCTGCTTACATGAGAACCTCTAGGGTTCATCCTGCACAGGAGGGAGATGGAGGACTGGATGTTGTACTGAACAGAAAGCTATCAGATTGTTACCATTGCTTTTGGTGAAAATATAGCTTTCTATACTTAATATGTCCCACTTTTTGTGTAAGATGACCATGTATGTGAAAGTGCTTTCAAAAAGTGAATTGTTTTTCAGTAAATAATAATTAAACAACATGCTTGCTATGTAGTCTGGCGCTATGTTTTAATTGTAATTACTTCAATGCATTCTGAGTTTTTTGAGCTTGTAAGAATTTTGTCTTCTCTCTTTCCCTTTGTTTCTGAGCCTTTTGCTTTCCCCTTTCCCCATTTGGGCTATTTATCCATTTATCTAGTGATAACTACAGAAATCCAAAAGCAGAGAAGCAGGGTAATGTTGGTGTCATAAAATGTATTTGCAAATGTTCACTCCTGTTTTATTTTTCAAAAAAGTTTGAGTAGGATTGATATTCTTCTTTACATGTTTGACTAAATTCAGCAGTGAAGAGCCCACATTTTCAGCAAACCACACTTCCAAGAATTTTCCATATGGGTGGTTCCCAATGTCTGCCATGTCAAGTTTTGAAATATGATACTACAGTAAAAAGATGGAAGAAAGCTCTCAACTATATTACAAGGTCATTCTTTTCTTTTCTCTTCTTTTTTTTCTTTGGTGAGGAAGATTGTCACTGAACTAACATCTGTGCCAGTCTTTCTCTACTTTATTTATAGGACACAGTCACAGCGTGGCTGTTGTTGAGTGGTGTGTAGGTCCATGCCTGGGATCTGAACCCGCAAACCCCAGGCCACCAAAGCAGAACATGCAAACTTAACCACTACACCTCCGGGCCAACTCCAACTAAGGGCATTCTAACACAGGAGTAGGATAGCCTACCCGGCTGCTTCATAGTACACCATAGACTTTTGTACTGACTTTAAGCATATGCAGCTTGCTTGCTAGCTTCACCTGTTAGACCAGGGAGAAGAGTCCCAAAAGTTTGTTCACAGCAGGATGCATAGGATCTGTTTAGAATGTAGTAAAATTACAGCACGTGGGCTGCAATTATACTAATGAATAAAAGTTAGTCCTAAATCCAGAGCAACGCTACAATGATGGGGACACTATAAACTGAGAAACTCCCAAGCCCTCTCTGTGCTGACTTGTACCACACAAGTTAGTGCCCCACATTCCAAAAAAGAAAATATTGAATTCCACTGTAGAAAGGAAAACTTAGGAAGCTGTGTCTGACTGGATTGGGGCCCCATAGATATTGCATGTGTTGGTGCTCCTGTTTGTATCCTTTGCTATTGTTAGGATATTTTATGCCGGTTAAAAATTGTGTTCTACGCCAGCCTGATTGGCGTTTTGGGTCTCAGTGATCGCTCATCACCTGAGCTGGTGGTGTGCACCCTGTGTTCCTCAGAGGATGAAAGAGCTGGAAGAATCTATGAATTGCTCTAGGGTATAATGTTAGTCCTGAACTCCGGATGCTCAACACAGGTGGGATAAAATAATTTGGCCAAGCCCAGGTATGACTGCTGCAGCCTTTCCACTGTTGTTGGTGAGGATTCAAAAGGAAACAGTCCAGATAATTTTGGCAGTTGACAAGCATGGAGAGCTTGAGAAGATAGAGTTCCTAGATCTCATTTGAAAAATGTTACAGCACAATACAGAATTTGTTGTGTTTGGTCTCTTAAGTAATTTTTTTTTATTTTAGCATGGACCCAGAAATCTTT